>NC_140484.1:45115760-46315760 GCF_964271855.1 Acomys minous | reverse complement strand
AAAGTGAACTTCATAAAAATTGTGCATTGATAGGTTTTGTTTTTCTTCAGTTCAAATGAGGTGTGTAAGAACAGATTCTTAGTTTTTTTTTTTCTGTGTTTAATACAGAATGCTTCAGGTTTTTGCTTTCCTCCAACAGATTGCAGTTTAAAAATTTTAAAGCTTTAATTATAAGTTTGGAGCGGGAACAAATGTGATTCTTTTATAACTTAAATGTTCATGCATATATGTATACTTATCACCCAAGAATAACATTTCACTGTGGAAATACTAAGACAGCAGTGTAAGTTAGTTAATTTGGGGGAGAAGTATTAAATAGAAAATTAGGGTGAAATAAGTGTGACTGTACGTGTGTAAACAAACAACTTCTAGTTCAAGAGTTAAAAAACGGGAAAATAATATAATTTTTTAACTTAATGATTAGCAATAATATACATTAAAGTAATTTAAGAGTTACATTATCTGAATTTGTGGGAAATACTACATGAGCAATGGTATGTTGGTCATTTATTTATGCTTAAAATATGAAATGACTTTAAAAATTGGAAAATACAGTTTATTTTATGTTAAACATCTAGATTGAATCCACACTGATTTCTTACTCCTTAAAGCTCTCCTCCAAATGACATTAATATATATTATATATACTAATACCACATATAATATATATGTATGTATATATATACACATATGAATGTGTACACACACACACACACACACACACACACACACACACACACATGAAAAGCCCACATATGTGGGCCAGTGAGATGGCTTAGCAGATAAGAGATTGTAGCCATGTCACATGATGAGTTCATACTCTAGGACCCACATGGTGGAAGAGGAGGGAATCAACTCCCGTAGGCTGCCCTTTGATCTTCACATGGGGGCTGTGATATGTGTCCCTCCTGAATAAAAACATGTATAAAATTGTTCTGGCTTGAATATAAAATATGCCCAAAGGTTCATGAGGCTAAAGTCGTGTTTCCCAGCACATGGCTCTGTTTTAAGAGGGTCTGAAGCCTTCAAAAGGTGGGGCTAGCTGGGGAAGGTGGACCCTTGGGGTCCAGTCTCCCCTGTCCTGCATCAGAGTCACTTGCCATCATGTTGTCTCCACCACAGTGGGTTAGTTCCTTAAACTGTGAACCAAAGTAAATCCTGCAGCAAATTAGTTCTGTCGGGTGATCCGCCAGCTACAGGAAAATGTAGTTAGCATGGAGGCGGGGGAGTAGGTTAACTGATTCTCATTGAGCAATTCTAGAAATTAAGGTAGTAGGAGCACGTGCAGGATGGGTAGGGTGGGAAGCTGACCCTTCAGCTGAAAATGTAATGCTGGTTTCTGAAACCAGGTTTCCAGGCAGCCTTTCCCACCACCTGTCACCACTCCAGCAACTGACGCCTATAGTAAAGGGAATTGAACCAGGCTCTCCTCTCCCTCCCTCCCTCCCTCCCTCCCTCCTCCCTCCCCCTCTCTCTCTCCACACACATTTATATATGGGTAAGATCAAATCCACACAGTGAGGGTGCTGGAGTCCATGGTTCACTGTACACTGGTTCTACTCTATCCCATTAGCTTTTGGAATGCTGGTTGCCAGGTTGGAATCTCCTGGGAGATGGGAGGCTCCTATGCAGAGCCAAGACTTCCCAAGACAACAAACAAACAAACAAACAAACAAAACCAAAAACAAAAACAAACAAACAAAACAAAAAACAAAAACAAACAAACAAACAAAACAAAAACAAAAACAAACAAACAAACAAACAAACAAACAAAAAAACCAAAGATACCTGTAGCGAGGGGCTCCTCATGTCTACAAGTCCCTGCAGGATCAGCACCAGAAACCCAATCAACCACAGTCCATGAGCGTGAACACCAAGCCTCAAGCTTCTGTCTTTACAAAGATAGACTTTGTTTTTAAAAGCAAGTCTAGTTCCATATCAAAGTTGAGCAGGAAGTAGAAAGATTCCTCACCCTGACACACAGGAAGCTTTCCTCATTACGGACACTCCATTACAGTGCTGTTGTTGCCGCAATGCCTGCGAGATAAACCCTCACAGGAACGATATCACTTCATAACTAGTTTTCATTTACGCTCAGCTTGTGGTGCTGTTTGTTGTGGGTTTTGACAAGTGTATCGTAACAGACAGCCAACATTACAGTACCTCATAGTCCTAGCTGCTTTCCTGTGCTCTGCTCATCTCTTCCTGGTGTATGAACGACCACTGGAAAACACTGATGTTTTAAATGTCTTCACAATTTTGTCTTTTCTGGAGTATCATACAATTAATAGTTCAGTTTTAAAAAACTTAGCACTATCCATCTAAGAGTCTTCTTTTTAGTGCTTTACTTTGATATTGTAGTTATGAATTCCTTTTTACTTTTATTTCCTTGACACGAGTTTTATTACATGGCTCAGGCTGACTTAGAACTCATTATGTAGACCAGGATGCCCTTGAATTTACAGCAACCCTCTTACCTCCGCCTCCCAAACATAGTACACATTTGAGACATCATGACAGGCTTATTTTACTTTTCAAATTGAAACTTTCTAATGAATACTCAATGTAGATAACGATCTGTCCACAGAGTGGAATATCTTTACTATAGATTGTAAACTTTTGTTATTTAAAAGCTTGTGTAGGATATTTTTCGAAATATATAATGTGCAATGTCCAGATCTTCTGGTGTACTTCATTATAGTAGGGATGCCTAAAGAGTTATTAATATAGCTTACATTTTTTTTATTTGTGCGTGGAAGTTGAGTGCTTGTCCAGGCACATGGGTAGAAGTCAAATTCTTGTAGGGCCCAGCGGTTGAGCTCAGGTCACCAGCATTGCTGAGAAGCACCTTTACCTGCTGAGCCCTCTAACCAGCACAGACATTTATCTAATTTTTATTTTATAGAAATTAAATTAAGGATGACAGCATGTGCATGGGTATATGGTAGCAGAACCAGAGCTCTTTTTTCATTCTAAGCATTGAAATGACTGGACTGTTATAATTGTATATAATTGATATTTATTAAATTGATAGTTAAATTACAAAATCATGTAGCTGTTGCCTAGCTTTCATAATCATCTTCTGAGGAGAAACAGGGGAAGGGAGAAATTGTTTCTGTTCTTAGACATCACTGTTTGAATAATGGGGTTGGTTTTAATTAAAGGCTCAAAGGTAAGCCCCAATTGTTTTAAGCCAATCAGTTTATTCTCCAATGACCTCTTTTGTTTGAATTTGTGTGCATGTGTATGTATGTATGTATGTGTGTGTGTGTGTGTGTGTGTGTGTGTGTGTCTACATCTTTGTCTTTATCTACTTCTTATCCATTTAAAGATACCTCTATAATGTTCACATCTTGGCTACTTGAATGACACTGCAGTGAACATGAGGGTCAGCTATCTTTTGGAGGTGTTGGTTTCACTTCCTCTGTGCAGATGCACTCAAGGAGGAAAGCTGGATCATATGATAATTCTATGTTAGTTTTTGGAGGAGCCCCCATGGTATTTCCACAATACACCAACATATAGTTCCCCAGTGGTGTAAGAGGATTCTCTTTTCTCCACACACTTGCCCACACTTGTGGTCTCTTGTCTTATTTGATCACAGCTATTCAAAGATATACAAGGTCATATCATCGTCTTTCATTTTCATCCAATCTAAGCATGCTCATGCGCTTCTTATACATATGTTGGTCATTGTAAAATCACCTTAGATGAATGTCCAATCTAATAACCTTTGTTCGTTTTTAATTGTGTTATATGTTTTCTTGCTCTTGAACTGCATAGGATCTTTATAGGAATTGGCTATTTATCTATTATCAGATATGTGGTTTGCAAATATTTGTTCCCAGCCTCTAGCTAGCCTTACATTTTGCTGTTTCCTTTTCTGTGACAGTGTTTTTCAGTTGATGTATAGTAGCTGTTTATTCTGTGATTAAAAATACACAACAGAAGCAACGTAAGGGATGAAATTTTATTTTGTATGATGGTTTCAGGCATCATGGTGGAGAAGGCATGCCAGCAGATACACAGGTCACAGAGCATGGGTCACAGGTACAGCACAGTGACTGCTCAGCTCTGGAGCACAAGGCTAGACTGAAATAGGAAGGGGGAAAATATAACCTTCAAAGGGGTTTCAGTGGTTGGCCATCATATGACAGCAAGGTGCTCTGTCTCAAGGGTTCAGTATCCTTCAGAAAGAGTGCCACAAGCTGAAACAGGTGTTCAAACACATGAGTGTAGCTGGACATGGTGGTGCAGGACTGTAACCCCAGCACTTGGGAGGCGGAAGGCACAGCAGGTGGACCTCTGTGAATTCAACAACAGCCTCGTCTGCATAGTGAGTTCCAAACCAGCCTGGGATACATAGTGAATCCTGCCTCAAACAAAACAAAACAAAACCACTAAACAAGTTGGGGGGTGGGGGAGGAAGCTCAGATTCAATCATAACAAGTACACCTACTTATTTTCAGTTTTTGGACATGAACCTTGATGAAGTTTGCATGAAATCATTGTCTAGGAGTTGGAATTGTTCTCTCTCAATTTTTTTTTTTTTTTTGTGGAGACTTTTGGTGTCAGACCTTATGCTTAATTTTCTTAAAGTTTACTTTTAGTGGATGCTTGTGTGTGGTGTAAGATAAGGGGCCACACGTGCTGGTTTGGGGTGTGGAAACACTGTTTTCCCAGTGCCCTGAGATGACCATTTGTGGTTATGTCCTCCTGGAGCGCTTGTTGCACTTCGGATGAGCACAGGTGTCAGCCTTTAATACTGGGCTCTATATTCTGTTCTACTGGTTTATGTCGGCTTCCGTCACCATGGTGCTGCGTTCAGCACTACACCTTTGTAATGTAGTTTACTGCTTAGTAATTGTTATTCAAGTTAATTCCCACTAAATTAGTTATTCTGCTAATTACTGCTCTTAGCCTCACACTAGGTAGTGATACCTAGGTTCTGAGAGATTATTTGCTTAGAGTCAGGTAGTTTTAAGTGACTGAGTCAGAATTTAACTCAAATTGCCCACTATCAGCTCTCAAAATTTGAATCACAGGCTGCAGCTCTGTCATGAAGTTCCGCTGTTTTCCTTTGAGCCTTGCTTTCCTCACACACACTTGGGAAGCAATCCCACATCTGCTTTGCAGGGTTGATTGTTCCCATCAAATGGATGAGGAAATTATGCATCAGAAATAAAACCCTTAATGCAATAAATTACTTATAATTATATCCCCATGCTGTTTATTAGATCTTAGGATTTGGTCAATCCTATTTTCTACTTTGAATTTAATTCTTGAATCTATATGTCCCCATTCTTTCCCCTGCATACCCTACCCCATATCCATTGTTTTAATTTTTATCTCTCTGTATTTCAACTTTTCTTTCTTTTCTCTCTCTCCCTCCTTTTTAAAAAGATCTCTCTCCCTCTCTCTCTCATACATACAATCATGCCCTATGTATGTGTGTATGTATGTATGTATGTATGTATGTATGTATGTATGTATGTATGTATGTATCTATCTATCTATCTATCCATCCGTCTGTCTCTCTGTCTATGTAATCATGTAGCACAGATTGACCTAAATTGTACTATATACTGAGGGTGACCTTGAACTCTTGATCTTACTGCTTCAACAAAGCTTTATCAAATTGGAGGGAAAGGCTTACTTACTTGAGAAGTAACCTAACCAACATTGCATGTCCCCACCATGCCTCCTCTCCACGTGCCTCTTCTCATCTTCCCTTCTATCTTTGGTATTGATCTTTCTCTCCCATTCCACCCTTCCTTGCCCTCCTCTCCTCTCCCTTACTCCATTTTTCCTCTTCCTCTTCTTCCCAGTTCCTATCCGGTCCTTCCTTTAAAAAAAAAATCTCTCCCCTTCTCCTTCTTCTACCTTTATCATTCATCATTTCTCATTCTGTTTCTGCTTTGGCATGGAACTATAAAGTATTTATTTAAGCTCACTTTCAATTTCCATACATTTATTTATGTACCACATAGCTTTATGTTTACTACAATGTAAAAATTGCTTAACTAAAATCACTACAATCTGAAGAAATTAAAAATCTGTGTTCTCCAGGTTCTTGCCATCTCTCTACGTGTACTAGCTCTCAAATCACATGTTGTTATAAAAACCACTGTGCTATTAAGGCCTTATCTATCTGGGATCTAATCACAAATGCTAATTTTTTTCTTTCTTTTCTTTTAAAAAAGTTTTTCTTTTTCATTTTTTTGGTTATTTGAGACAGAGTCTCTCTATGTAATAACTCTGGCTATCTTGGATTGGCTTTGTAGATCAGGATGGCCTCTAACTCACAGAGATCTGCCTGCCTCTGTCTCCCAAGTACTGGGATTGAAAGGTTGGTGCTACCACATCTGGTTTTTTAAAATTTTTTTTGAGAATTTCATATATGTATACAGTGTGTTTTTTTTCATATCAATCTCTCACCCCCCTTAAAAAAGCCTTCCCATCATCATCACATTTCATGCTCTCCACTAAAAAATAACCCATTGAGTCCAATTACTGCTGTCCACATATGGATGGGTATTGAGCCATTCACCTGTTAGGGACCATCCCCTTAAAAAATACTTTTCCATTCCATAACAGTCATTAACTCTTAAGTAGTTCCTCATCTTAGGGGTAAAGACTCATGTGCACTGGCCCCCCATCCAGGTTAAAATGTTGATTGCCTTGATATTTTGTAGGTCTTATGTAGGCAGCCACAATTTTTGGGTTCTTGTCATATCCAGAAGACACTTTTAAAACTGTTTTCAGTTTCAACATCACTGTCTTAAGCCACTTGAAAACAACTAAAACAGTAACACTAGAAGTCGAGGACGCCAGGTTGTCACTACATCTGTCCACCCAGCCACATTATTAGTACATCTGTTAATGTGAAAAGTCTACAGAAGGTCTTCTCCACGTTCTTACTTCTGCCTTCCTCTTAGGGATGGCACATTGCCCAGATGCTACTCTTTCTGAGGTAAATGTGCTGCTTTCTTCATCACTCTGGTGAGGGCCCCCTTGATCTCTGTGTCCCTCAGACTGTAGATCAGAGGATTTACCACGGGAGTGAGGATGACATAGACCACAGACAGCACCTTGTCCTGCTTCCTGGAGTGTTGAGAGCTGTGGTGCATGTGCACAGAGAGGACTGTGCCATAGAAGAGTGTCACTGTCACCAGGTGGGAGCCACAGGGTTTGAAGGCCTTGCTTGACACAGCCTTTGAATGAGGCTATTTTCAGGATGGAAACTACAGTGAAGACAGAGGGTAGGAGGGTAACAGGGAAAGAGCCAAACCCAACAAAAACAGCTTCCAGGAAAAGAATCAGCTGCCTGAGGAAGGAAGGGATCTGAGCAAGACGAGGACATGATCTGAGGCATGTCACAGAAGAAATGAGGAATGACATTTGGCCCACAATAGTCAAGATTAAAGAAAGCAACTGTTTGAACAAAGCTACTAAAGAAGCCACTCCTATAGATAGCAGCAACTATCCTCCAGCAAAGGCTGGGGGCCATTATGGCTGAGTACTGCAGAGGGCTACTAATGGCCACATACCTGTCATAGGCCATGGCAGCCAGCAAGTAGCACTCAGACAGATCCATCCAGGCCAAAGCAAAATACTGAGTCACACAGGCAATGAAGGAAATAGTTTTCTTAGTTTTTAAGAAGTCCGAAAGCATCCTCGGGTTGACGGAAGAAGAATAGCAGTTATCTATAAATGACAAGAAAGTGAGAAAAAAGTACATGGGTGTGTGCAGGTGAGAGTCCATCCTGATGAGGATGATAAGGCCCAGGTTCCAAATCAGAGTCCCTAGGAAGACAGGAAAAAGGATGAGCTGCAGTTCGGCTTGGTCCAAGAGTCCCAGGAGAACAAACATGGCCACAGAGGTGTGGTTCCCACCTCCCAACACAGATCTGCTTGTCATCATCTGCTGAGAAAAGGTGAGAGAAGGAGATTATTTTATTCTTCACCTCCCAACACCCCACCCCACGCTACCCCAGAAGGTTGGCATGAAGCCTCATCGTTTCTTGGTGCTTTGGTCTTATTTAAGAGCTGTAGCATGGAAGGCAATGTTCTTGGTGAGTTGATAAGTCTTTTATAAAAAGCTATGGCCAGTTAAGATGTAAAGCATCCCTGGGGAGGTATAATTATAATCGAGAGGCCCTGAGTAGCATGACGATGTACAGTCCTATGGGCTAAAGTAGAGACTTGAAAGACTCCTGGGTGTTAAGTACATCTCTCCAAATGTCTCTTTATGAGCAGAACTTATCTCAGAGACATTGTTGTGCAAATGAACAGGGCAACAAAGAAAATCATTGAAAGCACTGTTAGGAACAGGACAATGAAGGCTGTGAAGATGGTCCCCTCAAGCATGAGGACCTGAGTCTTAATGCAGGTACCCAGCACCCACACAGAGGCCAGGGGCTGGCAGAGCGCACATGTAACTCCAGTGCTGAGTGCATGGGGTCCAGTGCAGACAGGGAGAGACCGAAGCTGGCTATCCAGTCTATTCATTAATGACAATATTCAGAGAGAGACCCTGTCTCAGAGCCGAACAAACTGCCAAACAAAACAATAAAAAAACAAACAAATGAGCAAAGTTGAGAGCTATCAAGGAAGATACATAACATCTAACACTGGCCTCTATACATGCTCAAACATACATGCACATATCCACATAAACATATGCATAGACTACACACACACACACACACACACACACACACACACACAGACGAGCAGAAAAGCAGGGCTTTCACCTACTGTCCATCAAAGGGAGGGTAATTTATCTTCATTGAGAAAGAAAAAAATTATAAAGTAGTACATTATCTTTCAAAATCGCTGTAGTAATAACCTGGAACTCAGCTTTCCATTGCAGCTCCTGCTGAGTGTGCACCCATGGAGCTCTGAGGAGAAAATGGCCACAGCAACCATACAGAGACCTGGGTTAAACCAGCCATGCTAGTACTCAATTCAGAAGTATTTTTACATTTCCACATTGTTTTCTCCACCCACTAATTATTACTATTTCTAACTAAGGCGGAAGCTGCTAACCTGCACTTCCTGTCTACTCAGATAATTGATTTTATTCCTTCTCAAGTCTCTGATGGGGCTGAAGACCAGATGCTTTAGTTTTACAGTTAAGCTTAGTTGTTTAATGGTTAAGATGTTTTTAGGTCTAGATAGATGTTTTAAGTTGATAAAGATGAGATATGATAGATATTGATTTACATTCAGATTTTTAAATGCACCGAGACAGGAAAGATATTTTCTTTAAGGTTGCCAAATACGAATAGCCGAAACACTATGAATGTATCATATATGTAATTCCTGATTGTTCATGGTTCTTCTTGCTGTAGGTAGTTTATTGTACATATGTGTAATAATATAAATGTATATCTAAAAAGAAAAATAAATAAAAATAAAAATATTAATTGTTTAAAAAGTCCAAATTTGTCTTCTTTTGTTTCAGATAAAGCTTGTCCTGAGATATTTATCTTGGGCCACTACCCTCCAGCTTTTCTCACTTTTCTTTCTTTCTTTCTTTCTTTTTTTTTTGGTATAATATACCTTCCTTATTCAACTTCCATTTGAGGTTGCTCAGCAAATGAAAAGAGAAAGAAATAAAAAAAAACATCAAAAAGTAATATCCCTAATATCCTTATTTCCTTTAAAATATCTGACTGACAGCCCTTCACAGTATTTACTTAGGGGACATTGAAAAAAAAATAAGCATGATTAAGCCAGCCGTTGTCTATTAGGAACAATGCAGATAGAACTAATCTCAAACGACCAAGCACTACATTGATTCCTCTTTTCATTTCTTTTTCCCTCTCCCCACTCTTCCTTAGTTTAGAAGCTCCTCATAGCCAGGTCTAGTGGTACACGACAGTGGCCATACCACTCAGGAGGAGGAGGTAGAGGGCAGCTTGAATTCACAGTATCACAGTGAGATCTTGTCTCAAAAAAAAAAAAAAAAATCCCTCAGTGTTGGCCCTGCAACTTGTCTGTATACATGTACAAACCACAGATCAACATTGGGTGTCTGTCTCATTTACTTTCTATTTTAATTTTTGAGAGAGTCTGTTCCTGAACCTAGGCTTCTTCAGTTTTACTGGCTGGCCAGAGAGCTCGAGGTATCCACGCATCTCTTTCTCTTCAATATGGAGATGCACAGTATTTGGCTTTTTACGTGGGTGCTGAGGATCCAAATTCAGGTTCTTACCCTTGCACAGCAAGAACTTCACAACTGAGACATCTCCTTAATTTGGCCATAGAATTAAACAAATTATTTGTAACCGAAACATAAAAGCCAACAACACGACAATATAATGTTTCTGTACATTTGCATTTTACAATGTCAGAAGCAGGCCACACATATTTATCTGTTCAAGTATTTATCGTTTCTATATTGTGAAAACATTAAAAAAATCATTTCTTCCAGCCTTTTGAAATTCACAGTAAGTTAGTGCTGACTGTACCCACTCTACTGTGTGAAAGCAATCTTAAACCAAATGAGCAAAGCAGGAGATACTTTCTGACTTCAAATATAGTATGTTTGTCAAAATATAGTAGATTTGCTTGTTGGGGAACAATAGTTCTTACAAATTTAACATTTAATGGAAGAAAGTAGATAGATGAAGTGCCCCAAATCAATCCACAGCTCTTATTCTGAGCTTGTGTTCTCAGACATCAACATCAACCAAATGCGGAAAGGCTTTGCAGACCTTCCGTCTGGCCCGCATTTTCCATGCATACACTAATGTATATTCACACAGCGCACATATTCAAATCAACCATGCACAGATTTGATTGCTGTGTTAAAAAGCTACACAAAAGCAATTACATGGCGAAACCTAGCATTGAAGGGTGAGTAGACAAAGCGATTTGTAAATCTACTACACTGTTCCTGCACCCGAGGTCCTTGACACAGCTTGTTATAGAGTGTAAGGGACTCACCCAGAGTTTTGCAAAGATTTCCTTTCTTGTGATCCAGCTCCTTCTACTTCGTTGTAACCCAGGTATTCTGAAGTGACCAGTAAATGCTTCCACATCTGGGTTCGGCAGCATCTCCTTCCCTTACTGCTTTGAGTTGAGCAATTGTTTCGTTGCTGGTGAGCTTTGACTCTCTCCAACCTTCTTCAGCAACGATCCACCTGTGCACCAGGGGAGTTTTAAGTGCTTGTGAGTTTTCTCTGTCACATGTAAGAAAAGAGTTGCACAACGCACAGCAAAGGAAAGCAATTAAAGCATGCAAATTGTAAATAACCTGTCTCCTGGGTTATGGAGGAGAGACCAGCTTTAGGAAGCGGTCCCCTGATCTGGCTCTATACTCTCTTGGGATGATGTTCATCTCTTGAGACATTCTGAAGTTAATAAACCTTCTTGAAAGAATCCTAGAACTCACACAGAGGCCATGCCTAGTCACGTTATACACCATGCCATTTTCCCATAAACGCCATTGACACTTCTCTCTGCATCTCTGAGTCCCTGTAATGAATTCTCAGATTCCCTATTTCCTTATTCTATTCCATTTTTTAAAAAAACCTTCAAATGGGTCTGCATAGATGGAACATGTTCAAAAAAATGTCATAGAAATGAGATAAAAAGAATTTGGAAATGAAAAGAAATGACAAATAGATCTCTTTTTTTCCCTCATGCACGTGTGGTTCTCTGGTTTAAAGAATGAGGAAAAGTTCCCCCTGCTCAAACTACTGCGCCAACCAAAGACAATACAAGCAGTAAACATCGAACCCCTACTCTGATCTAGCTGATGGAAAGGATATTCTCTACAGTTGTGTGGAGAGCAGAGGCTGATTCCGACATGAACTCTGGTGCCCCATATTTGACCACCACTTCCTCTTTGTGGGGAGGCCTGGTGGCACTCAGAGAAAGAATAAGCAGGCTACTAAGATGAGACTTGATAGCCTATGACCATATAGTGGGGGAGGAGGTCCCCCTTGGTCATAGACCTAGGGAAGGGAAATAGGATGAAAATGGGGGGAGGGAGGAACAGGAGGATACAAGTGATGAGTTAACAATTGAGTTGTAATCTGAGTAAAGTAATTAAATTATTTAAAAAAGAATAAGGAGCCAGGAGGTGGTGGCACACACCTTTAATCCCAGCACTTGGGAGGCAGAGGCAGGTGAATTGCTGTGAGTTCGAGGCCAGCCTGTTCTACAAAGTGAGTCCAGGACAGCCAAAGCTGCACAGAGAAACCCTGTCTCAAAAAACCACAAAAAAATAAATAAAAAATAAAAAATAAAAAAAGAATAAGGAAAAGACAGAATGAGCATAAGGGCAGAGATGAAGAGGAAAACAGAAAGAGCTAGTTTTTAAACTAGTAATGTGTTAAGAAAACTTTTAAAAGACAAATAATACTGAAATTCCCTAAAGCACATACTAAGATGTGCATACTAAGATGTCTTCCTTCTACATGACCTTGCTATCTTCTCTATCTTAATGTACAAAGAGAAAAATGTCTATTGCTTTGTAACGAGATACCAGGCAGGTTTAAACTCATGTCCATAATGAGCTTCCTGTTTGAAGCAGAAAGCACAACCTGTATACCAGCTCAGCTCCCTCTGTCCATCTGACTTTGTTACACCCAAGCCATTTCCAACTTCTATACTCAAGCTATCCCCACATCTTACCCCACATCTCCAATCTGCTTTATCCATAATACACTCAGAACTAATAAAGAAAGCCCACATGATCATATTTAATCCCAGTGACAACAACAGCAGGAAAGATTAAGCCGTCGTCTTCTCTCTCTTCTCAAATTTACCAATCCTCGAGAAATCCTTGTCAATGAGAGTTATCTAGATGAACTCCAGGACACTGAGTTTAAAGGAACAATCATAAAGTTCACCAAAGAATTCAAGGAATTTAAGACAGGCAGACTATCAAGCCTTGAAGCTAAAGTAGAGGATATAGACCAGATAAGAAAGGAGTATGAAAAATTTGTAAAAATAGAGAAAAGATTAGATATGGCATGGTAGGGACTTGTTGGTTGGGGTATAGGTGGGGATGGTACTGGAAAAAGCCTAGAAATCAAATCAAAGAAGGCCTGAGTAGGTTGGGACACAGGGTGTAGGACCTAAACTAGAGAAGGCATGGATGGAGAGGAAAGGAAGACTCTCTGGGTTAGACCCTGTAGCTCAATTTTGATGTGGGACTAGCCTTGTCTTTTAAAAGTAAAGTCTATCTTCTAAGGACAGAAGCATGAGCTTGGCATTCGTGGTTGTGAGCTATGGTTGACTGGGCTCCCAGTCCTGCAGAGCCCTGTAGTTGTCTGCGGAGCCCTGCTGTAGGCATCACTTATTGTTTTTGTCTTGAGAAGTCTTGGCTCTGCATAGGAACGTCCTGTCTTCCAGGAGACACTAACCTAGCAAGAAGTGTTTCAAGGACTAATGGAATAGAGTAGAACAGGTAGGTATAATGTGAACGACAGGCTCCTGAATCTTACTGTGTAGATATGATCTTACCCCTGTGTTTTAGTTTTTCCAGATATATAAATCTCATGGCCATGGGACCACAGAGCTTGGTCCAATTTATTTGATTACAGACTTTGGCTTTTTTTTTTTCCTGGAGTGATGATATGTAATAGGAAAGGCTGTCTGGACACAAAGTGGAGGAAGGGTTGGCCTAGAAATCTTGTTATTCTTCATCACATTTTCAGTGGGATGGTCAGTTTTCAGCTCTTGTCTACTCTGTCCAGGTTCCTACTGCTTTAATTTCTGGGGTGATGCACTGGGAATTGATCACTAATTTGTGGTTCACCCTACCTACCTTATAGCTGTGACAAAACACTTGACAGAAGCAATATTCTGGGGGAGGGATTTATTTTGTCTTACAGTTTAAGGGAGTTTAGTCCATTATGGAGGAGAAATCATGATGATGATGAGACAACCAAAATGTGTGGTATGTTTTGCAGTAGTCTTGCCATTTCACTATGGTGGTCTCCCAAGGCAAAGCCAATAGCTTGTTTTGTTTTGGATGCCTTGGGGCCTCCTTGACCAATAACTTAGAGGGAGGTATCCCAAAGACAATTTTATTTTGTAAGATCTTTAAATTCAGCCTGCAGAGCAATGTGTTCCATTATGATTATGATATATATATATATATATATATATATATATATATATATATATATATATATATATATTCTTTTAAAAAACAAAACTGGACATATGTTGTTGCAATGAAATATGCTGAATCAATAAATAATCAACTATAATCACATTTATCTTAAGGTTGTATTACAAGACTTTTTCTCCCACAGGAAACTCCCAAAGAAAACTCCCACAGGAATTTTATATTTTCTTAGAGTAGCAGTTCTCAATTTGTGGGTTGTGGCTCCTTTGGGGTTGAATAAATCTTTCACAGTGGTCTCCTAAGACCATCAAAAAACACAGATATTCACCTTATGATTCATAACTAGCAAAATTAAAGTTATGAAGTAGTAGCAAAACTCATTTTTATGGTTGGGGTCACCACAACATGAAGAACTGTATTAAAGGGTTGCAGCATTAGGAAGGTTGAGAACCACTGCCTTAGTGTATGCCAGGAAATTTGTTGAGTATAAGTAACATGGTAGTTTTGACTGTAAGAGCCAAATTACTAACATTTATATTAGAATAGTATCATTAATTAATTTTTTCAGCAAATATTAAATGCATTGGGATAGTCAGGCACTATTCTGATACCAAATACTAAGTCCAGCTATTAGTGCCTGAAGACAAGGTGACCAAGGGTGAACTGTAAAACCATCTTCCTCTCTATTTTAGAAACCCAAAAAGGCAGAGCCCTACTCTGAATTTTACTGAGATCTTGGACTGAGGAAAAATCATCTTTGGAGATGAAAGAAGGGCACAGCTAAGGTCACTGTTCAGCAAACATGCCTTCTTAGCTATCCGTTACTATGAGATGCCCAAAGCAATTATCTGATACAGAAAAGTTACATAGCCACAGTATTGGAAGCGGTAATGCAAGACTGGACAGTCCCATTGCTTTGGGCAGAGATGGGAGCACTGGGTGGCAATGGTAGGGCACACACTGTAGTAAACTGCTCATCTGGAGCCAAGAGGCAGAAGAGAAGGACAGGCTGGACCCACAAACCCTTGCACGACATGCCATTAATGAGCATTGATTAGGCTCCAACTGTCAAAGGTTCTATCACCTCTCAAATGTCTGGGAATTCAGTTGTTAAAGCACATTTCTTTGTGGACCAAAAATAACACACATGGAATGTCAAAGGGAAAAAGTGGACAGTAGTGGATATATTCATTACTTCAATATAATCTGTGGTAGTTTGAATAAGAGTACTCCTCTTAAGATGCTGGTCTCCACTTAGTGGCATAATTTAGGAAAGATTAGGAGGTGTGTCCTTATTAGAGGAGGTGTGTTACTAGGGATGTGCTTTGAGGTTTTAAAAGCCCATGCCAGGCCCAGTCTGCCTCTGTCTCTTGTCTGTCTCTCTGTCTCTCTGTCTCTCTGTCTGTCTCTGTCTCTGTCTGTCTGTCTGTCTCTTTCTCTCTCTCTCTCTCTTCTCTCCCTCTGTTTGCTTGCAGATCAGGGTATTGAGCTCCTAGCCATTGTCCTAACACTATGGCTGTCTGCTTCTTGCCACGATAAACATGGACTAATATTCTAAAACCGTAAGAAAGTCTCCAATTAAATGCTTTCTTCTTTTTAAGAGTTGCCTTGCTCCTGGTGTCCCTTCACAGCAACAGAACAGTAACCGAGACATCACCATTCCACAATGAATACATATATCAAGGATTATATTGATCCCCATAAATAGACAGAATTATGATCTGCAAATTTAAAGTGGTGTTAGCTAAAATAAGTTAATAAGTCAAAGTCAAATGGATGCACTAGGAATGCCAACCCGAAGTGTGACTCAGATGAAGAGCACACGGTTAGCATGTGGGAAGCCTGGGGTAATGCCACAGCACGCTTGCAAAACTAGGATGCAAGCACTTAGCTGACTAAAGTAGGAATCTCACGCATGCCCTTCTTTGGAAACCCACCAAAACCAACATATGTGATACAGAACAATCCCAGAGCTTACCAAGATGTAAATCCACCAACACTAAAAAATGTTAAATGCAGAAAGAATACCAGCTTTGTCTTGTGGCAGAAGCAGGAGCTGGACAGGAAATAGGTGGCATATAGGGCCAGCACACAAACAACATGCCACCACTGTTAGTGGCAATGTCACCGGCTATGCGAGACGACCCAAGTGCAGGCCAGTGGTTCAGTACTTCTCAGAAACCACATCTTGCTTAGGTTCACAATGCACCTCCCCGCAGTGTTGCAGGATACTTGCTTGCATTGTGAACTCCAAGGTGAAAGCCTGTTTCTTTAGATCACCTGAGTAAGGTAACCCAGACCCAGAAGGACACATACACCACCAAACCATACTCTATGCATGCTGATATTCCTATGTGTGCAGGCGCTGAAGCAAAGTCTAGTACCACAGTTTTATTTCAGAGCTTTGGCTGCTTTGTTGCTTCTAAAATGTGGTCCATAAAAGTCTGTGGTCTGCCTGTCTTCCAGTTAGACAATGCCAGCCAGCCATCTGGCCTGGCAGCTCTGAAGAGAGATGCTTCCACACCCAGTTTGTCAAGCTTCCAAGCCATAATTGTGACTGCTGTGGCTGTTCCCGTGAAGAGGGGGCCAGTGAGCAGGGCTGTGCACGGGCCGTTGCCAGCATTAAAAGGGGGAGTGGGCATCATGAGAAAGTGAGGTGGGGATGAGAGTAGAGATGCTTTGATATAAACAGTTGGCTTATGTCTGTGAAAATGAGACACTAGGAGCCCAGGAAGGTTGAGCTTACACACCTTACATAAGGGCCCAGAGAGCGCTGTGTGTACAAGCACGATGGCTCCCCTGCTCAGCTTTACACCAGGGGGGATCCAAATCGGTTCTATGAACACAGGTCAGTAAAGCACAAAAGATTACTCCTTTGTGTGGTTGATCACGAAAGAGTTGAGCCCTACATTTGTCCGATTTTGTAACTAAAAGCAGTGTGTGCATGGCTCATTCATGCTGGAGGTCAGGTGTTAGTTTTCAGTGTTTGCTGTCTTCTTTCACCCTGGAGCACCCTGGGATAGAACCCAAGGTGTCACATCTGCTGACAGGCGCCTTTCCCAAGGAATAACCTCATCTGCCTAGTTTTTGCTATTCTACCACAACCATTGCATAAGTCTCTGAAACCCAGAACACTAAGATGGACAATGTTGAACATACGAAGGGATGTGCTAGTGTTTCAGGTGCCTCCGATATCTGTAATATTGATAATTTGCTGACTATTAAAACAATGAGTCTTCTTAGAGCAAACTTGACCAGATTCTGGAAATATCAAAATAAATCAGATGGTTTGATCTAATTCGTTATGCCAACTCCAGGCAAACTTTCTGGATTAGTGTAAGACAGAAAGAAATGGCAGAGTCTTCAGGCTGCTCAGATATGGTTATTGGCTATGGCTTCTCTAGATGCCAGAAACAAGCCATCAGAATACAAAGTAAATGGCACCTTCTTGTCATCAGTCTTCATGATTCAAACTATTATTGTGGACAACAGTGGCTGTGACAGAACACATATGTTGAAAACATCAGATTCTGTGACCCTAGCTGCAGATTGTCTTTTTCTGTAACCTCTTCATGGCGTCTTTGATTTCCTTGTTCCTCAGACTGTAAATCAAAGGGTTCAACATGGGAATCACCACGGTGTAGAAGACAGATGCAAATCTGTCAAAGCTGGAGGAGCCACCAGAGCTGGAACTCAAATAGACAAAGATACTGGAGGTGTAGAATAGGGAAACAGCCGTGAGGTGAGAAGCACAGGTGTTGAAGGCCTTGGACCTGCCCTTAGCTGAAGTGATCCTCAGGATGGACAAGACGATATAGGCGTAGGATATCATGATCACTAGCACATTTACAAATCCAAAGATCATTGTTAATATTGCAGTCAGGACTTGTACAAAGAAAGTGTCTGTGCAGGACAGAATTAGCAACTGTGGCATGTCACAAAAGAAGTGCTTGATGACATTGGGTCCACAGAAGTGGAGACGAAGCAAAGCAAACAACTGAAGCAAAGAAGCAGTGAGCCCAGACATATAGGACGCCAGCACCATCAGAACGCAAAGGGTGGGTGACATGACTGATGAATAGAGCAGAGGGTTACAGATGGCAGCATGCCTGTCATAGGCCATGGCTGTCATGAGGCAAGATTCGCTCAGCCCCAGGGTGGAAAAGATGAAATTCTGAGCAATGCAGCCCACAAAGCTGATAGTTTTCTTCTCCTGGAAAAAGTCTGAGAGCATTTTTGGGACTGTGCAGGTGACATAGCAAAGGTCTATGACGGACAGGTTACAGAGAAAGAAATACATGGGCATGTGGAGGTGAGAGTCCGTTCTGATTAGAACAATGAGGGACAGATTCCAGGCCAGAGTGGTAACGTAGATGAGGAGGAATGTGACAAAGAGCAGGCTTAGGATTCTGGGGAAATCTGCAAACCCCAGGAGGATGAACTGGGTGACCTCGGTGCTGTTTCCCCTTGCAATCATTTCCTTGCTGTTCCTAAGAGCAGGAAGGAGACACGAAGGTACATAGTTGACCAAGGCGAAGTCTTGGCATTACTGCTTCATACCATCTGTCTTTTTTCTCCCGTGATCCCTGAAAAAGAGGAAACGCTTCATTTTCCTGTGGAAGGGCTCCAGCCTTTCTTCTCAAATTGTCAGGAAGAATCTGAGAGGACTTGGGGGAGGTGGAGGATATGATCAAAGCACATTGTGTGAAAATTTCAAAGAATTAAAAGTAGTAAGACAGAAACAGCGCCAAACATGGCTACTCATGCCTTCAATCCCGGCACTGCAAAGCCAGGCAAATCTCTGAAGTTAGTTTGCTTAGTGAGGGCCAGGCCAACCAACACTACATAGTGAGACGTTGTCTGAAGAAGAAAAGAAAACAAAATCTGCCCTGCTAACAAAAGAAGTGAAATAATTTAGTATATTTATAATAAAATTTGAAACCTTTATACATATATTTAGGTCTCCAAACTGAAAAATACTACAACTTATAATTTTGTTAGGTTTTGTTGGAGTGAGACCATGGTCACAAGTCTTCCTCCCCAGCCTTCACAGGAAGTGCTCCAAAGGAGGTGAGTACACTTCCCTATTTGTCCCCAAGGTTATGTCAGTGTTAGTGTATGTTGCTTCTTGAAACACATCATGAGATGTCTTGAGGCATTCAGAGTGCAGAGTGCCGCTAACATCCACACCCTCTAGTAAACTAAGTGGCTAAGATACTTATTTTGGTTTGATCAATAAAAAATTAAAACAATAGAAGTCCTCACATTAAATGTTTACAGAGACAGCTATGACTGAAAATGGTGGCCAGTGCATAGCACACAACTAGGTACATAGGTACCATTCAGTGGATAGTGGTTATCATTGAGAACTGATGATCAATCATGAATGACAGCTGTGCCTATGAATAGAAATGCCGGTGATATTGTTATCATTATCATTATCATCATAATTATTATTACTACTGTTGTTATTTGAGAAGTGGAGAGCTTTCTTATCATCCCCGTGGAGAGTGAGGCATACTTGCTCTAGATAACAGCTATTGAGACCCCTGTCCACGAAGCTGAAGCTTCTTTGGGTCATGAAGACATGCCTGCTTTGTTATCTTTTGATTGGGTTGCTTGGCTTTGGGTGCAAAAGATCACAGGACAAGCAATGTCATAATGGGATTGATCTTGATGGAGAGAAATGATGAAAGTAAAATCATAGAAGTGTAATTTTTATACACCTTGAGTTAGGATTCACTAACAGTAGCATTATTGGAGAATCCTATTGTCTATACTCCATGCCCAAGTTGCCTTTCTTTGAGATGAAAGGGACAGTCAGTGACAATGGACAAAATATTTTTAAAAGATGAATAAAGTAATTGTACTTTCAGGTACTAATATATTCAATAGATATTGATAATTTATTATTCTTAGAATAGTAGATCTGAGTACAAAGAACAAATAAATAGCTAGGAAATAAATGTAAATATCGATGAGATTTTTCTATGTACTAATGTTGGTATTTTAAATTAAAAGGGAAAAGAAAAACTCTTGCAGTAACTCTATGTAAGAACTTACTGTACCTATCAATGTCATTGAAGGATGAAATAGGTATACACATCTATATGACATTGAAGTAGAAAACATATTTCATATCCATAGCAATAAAACAGTCTAAAAGGAAAATATGATTTAAATCTCTTGGCAAATGAATTCCTAGCAGCTTATAGCTCCTGAGGGAGAGAGAGTCCTCTCCTATGGGGAATTGGCCACTGACAGGTTTCTTGTGCCCCGGTGGATGGCCACATACCCATGTGCATATGTGAAGTGCTAATTGGACTCAGGGGTTATTAATAATAAAAAAAATTAAAGGAGGACATGAAGTTGGGAGAGTAATGGGGAGATTCTCCCGGGACAGGTTGAAAGGAGGTAATAGTTAATGGATATGATCAAAGTATGTTGTTTAAGTATATGAAAAATTTAATAAGTAGACACATTTTTTTTTTCTTAAAAGACAGTGAATTGGAGCTGGGCATGTTGGCACACAACTTTAATCCCAGTGCTTGGGAAGCAGAGACTGGTGGATCTCTCTGAGTTTGAAGCCAGCTTGGACGACTTAGTGAGTTCTAGGCAAAGCAGGGACACATACTGAGGCCCCGTCTCAAGAAATATAGTAAATATTGGAAAAAAGGAACTACAAGTTAACTTTGAAAAGACCAATGTAGTGATACCTGTGATATAAAAATAAACCACTGACAAATGCTCAGGGTTTTAGGAAAAAACACTTCTTATATAATTCCTCACGTTCCCCATCTCTCTCTGTCTCTGTCTCTCTGTCTCTCTGTCTCTCTGTCTCTCTCTCTCTCTCTGTCTCTCTGTCTCTCTGTCTCTCTCTCTTACACACACACACACACACACACACACACACACACACACACACACACCTGAACACATTTCAATACCAAGTATTAAATGCAGTGCATAACTTGGATGTCTCACTGCTCCATGGTGTCATGTATACCGACACTAGCACAATTTAGTAATTACATTAAATGCACTAATAAGTTCGTTCCCTGAGCGGATGAAATGACAACGCTGAAGCAAGGGTTCAGAGTCTGCAGTCTCTTAGTTCAGGCAGCATTTCATTTTATGAGACTCAGGCCTGGAAATTGGTGTAGGAAGGTTTGCCAAGTTTTTTTTGGAATGAACTTCCAAGATATATAAGAAAATATATGAATATATTCTGCTTTGGACGTGCTGCTAAAAAGAATATCGTGTTTTGTTTTAATTTTTATTTTGCTTTTAAGAACCTTGGGAATCTTTCTGTTTACTGTTTTTTGATTTTTTTCTTTTTTAATGGGCACATAGTTGTACATACCTGTGGGATATAGCGTGGCATTTTTGTACATGCCTGTAATGTAATGACAATTTAGTATATGATGTAAGGTAACAATCAGACTAGAAGGACTGTTATATCTGTCTCCACAAATATTTATCCTTTCTTTCTTTCTTTCTTTCTTTCTTTCTTTCTTTTCTTTTTCTCTTTCTGTGTGCGTATACATACATATGTGTGTGTACATGGGGAAAATTATTCTTAGTGTGATGCTAACACAGTTTCTCAGTACAGACTACATGTGACCAAAAATAAAGCCATCTTTAAATTGTACACTTTCACAGATTACACCTGCCCCCGCCCCCCCAATCACCAACAACAGAGGAAACTCCTGATCCAGCAGCTCGCTTAATTTCAGTACTGTTTAGGCATTCTGGTGACAGGGCAGCAAACCTTGCAGTATTCAGTTTAACCCTGGGAGAGGCTGGGGGAAAGACTGACAACTTGAGTGTGGTTTTCTTTTTCACAACATAATTATCGTGAAGTTTTTCATGTTACAACTTAGAAAAACCGGAGAAAACGGAAAATAGCTCTAAATATACTTACTCACGTGATGATGGTTTTGCACGAGTTCGCCTTTTTTCTCAAATGAGCAAAGCAAGAGCTGATTTGTGTAAACGCTGGCATAAATACTGGTTGGAGACTTTGTAGTGTGGATATCGTCAATCAAGACCCTTGACAATCTTGGCCTAACAAAAACAAGTTCAGGTGCACTGAGGTAAAGCTGGGGCTGCTGTTCTGTGAGAATTCTAGGAAAGAGGCTTCAAAAGGACCTATCAGACAAGTTCCATCTGCCGGGGCTGAACATCTCTCACGCCTGTGTCACCTAGGCTTGCATTCTAGACTCTGGGGCTCAAGAACAACAGGAGCTGTTTGGAGCATTCCATCAGGGCTAATGGACCTGTGTATGAGCACTCTGCCATAATATCACGGCTCAGTTTTGTCTCTTGCTCCTCAGCAGTCATAACTCAAGGCTCTTTATTTAAATGGAAATGAAAACACGATGATTTCCTACAAAATCCCCAAGGGCAAAAATTAAAAATGTCCTTTGGGTGGGGGAAATTGGGAAACATAGGTAAACATGTTTTGATCTTATGAAATTCCCCCGAAACTCAGTAAATACCTGTTTCTAATTCAAGTCTTAATAATTGACTTTTACATTGAGTCATATTTTATACACATCTTTTTTAGTCAAATCTATATGGTCCTATTATTGCCACTTTATTGATGAAAAAACAAGAGAGCAACAAAGTTCAAGATCATATCATTAAGATATTACATAATTAGAATCCAACACTATCATTTACCTCATCCTAATACTTAAATTTTTCTGAGCATTCGTTTTACAGTTCAGAGAATTTGAGTCAAGAGGGAAAGAGCCCAAGGAACTGTCCTAAGGGGAATACAAGGAAATGAGGGAGAGGAAAGAAAGAAATAATAGCATGTCCTTCAGCACGTGCTGTTCCATGGGTGTTCCAGGGAGCATGGCCCAGTCACAGAGACTTAAGGGGCTAATGATAAAGATTGAAATTATCTCTTACTTCATCAAGGTTACTTTCTAGTGGGCCCATTGCATTCTTAAGGAATTTTGGGCCACAAAACCACTGTCAATGTATAGTGGAAGAGATGACCACCGCTGAGTTCCTCTTAAACATGTCATGGAGAGCAGATGTGGAAGAGGAAAGCAATTACATTGAGAACTCACTCATGGAATTTGCCCTCTGGTGGCTGCATGTTTGACAGCCTTCATCGCTATGTCCCTCTGAGCACATGCTCCCTTTCCATGGTCTTATGATGTCACAGGATTATAAACCATCTGACTGCCTTTAGAGTCATTTGAACTGGTGAGGACACATACATGAGTCTGGTTCCAAACACTCAGTTTACAAAGGAAGAACCTGAGGCCAGAGTTTTCCAAAATGGCCCAGTCATCTAGTAATACAGATGGATAAATTAGGTATGGATACACCTTCTTGCTTACATGGCACTTTTGCTTCTGATGCATAATTTTTTCATAATTTAATCTGAATTAACAAACACAGCAAAACAGACATGGGATCATTTCCCACATATGTGTGAGGAAAACAAGGCTCCAAGGAACAGGCAGGGCCAATTCAACAAAACCAGAAGCTGAGATTCAAACTATGGGAGCTGATAGCAGACAATTTGAATTGAATTCTGACTCTAGCACTTAGAGCTATGTGACTTTGAATAGATAATATCTCAAAGCCCAAATATTCTTACCTAATGCGAAGCTAAAGCAATAACTAATCAGCGGTCCAGCTCATCAGTTGGAATGAACTTGAATAAAAAATTACTAAGCAGAAAATTACATTACAAAGATGAGGTAAATAGTACAGTAGTGACAAAAGCACACGTAAGCCAGGACAAAGCCCAGAATTTAACCCAGACACATGTGCAACAAGAGCTCATGGAAGACACAAGTGAAGACTCGTCTCTTCAATACAGGGCACTGGAAAAACTATTTCCACATGCAAAACCAACACACGTGGTCCCTTATCTTAGAGCACACAAATATCCACTCAACCTGATCTTAGGACAGACAACTCCAACTCCTTGACGATGATTTCTTGGATGTTTCAGCAAAGTTCAGGTTCAGAAAGCAAACGTGCCCAAGTAGGACTTGAACCTAAAGTGCCCCCGTGTGCTCATGTTGGAACACTTGGTCCTCAGCTGCTGCGGCTGTTTTGGAGGTTGTGAAATCTTTGGGCCAGGAAGCCTCACTGGCATCTGCTCGCCACAGTGAGACAGTTCCTTGCAGTGTTATCTGGCTCTAATCTATTGCAGTCCAGCCTTGCCCTCCAGGGCTGGCCAGCCACTGTCATGTGACCTGTGTCTCATGGACTGTCGTCTGTCATGCCTTCTCCACTTCTGTGTGCCGAAACAAAGACTCAAAGTAAATCGTTCCCTCCTTAAGTTGCTCGTATAGGATACTTTATCATGGGGACAAAGAAAAGAGGGAACACATTGTGGGTCTGCAAAGCTCTGCATAGAAGAGGAAACAACACAATGGAAAGGCAGGCTAGATACTGTGGGGAGGCACTGTCCCCTCAGTACAGGGCAACTCTGTTTTTTTTAAAAAAATATTTTAAATTTATATATTCACTTTACACCCCAATTGTAGCCCCCTTCTTTTTCTCCTCCCTGTCTTTTCTTCCCACCCATTCCCCTCTCTCCCCACCTTGTCCTTAGAGAAGGGGATTCCCCCCCCCCCCCACCAAGCCACCCCAGCATATCAAGTGGCTTCAGGACAGAACTCTTCCTTGTCCACTGAGGCCAGGCTAGGCAGCCCCATTAGGACGAAGTGATCAAAAGCAGAACACACCTTCTCAACTTACTAGGGGACCTACATGAAGATCAAACTACACATCAGATACATATGTGTAGGGGGCTTAGGTCCAGTCCACGCATGCTCTTTGGGTGGTGCTTCTGTAAGCCCTCATGGGTCTAGGTTAGTTGATTCTGTTGGTTTTCTTGCAGCTGTTGTCCTCTCCGGGTCCTTCTGTCTTCCCCTTCCACTCTTTCACGGGACTCTGAGACAAGCTGGAGACCTGAAAAGGTAAGCTACAGGGAGGCTATGGGATGTCTCCAGCTGAGCCTCCTAGCAGTGGGGGACTGAGGCAGCCACCTTCTAATCCTGCGGGACCTACAGTGGTGGCAGAGGAACACCAATCCACCTACAAAACCTTTGATCCAAAATTTACCCTGCAGACAAGATGTGCAGAGATGAAGATAGAGACTGAGGGAATGATCAGCGAATGCCTGGTTCCACCTGAGATCCACCCGCTGGGAGAGAGCCAGTCCCTGACACCATTAACAATGCTCTGCTGTGCTCACAGACAGGAGCTTAACTCAACCATTCTCTAAAAGGCACACCTAGCAGCCGATCAAATCAGATGCTGAGACTCACAGCCAAGCCTTAGGGGTAACTCCATTTCAATCATATGTGCGTATGTGCAGATTCTATTAAGTTTCTATGGTAAGGGTTTTCAATGTGACTTTCACAAAGGTTCTAAATGCTAGATAGCCCCTCAGACTCCCTCCCCTGGCCTCCCCACCTCCCCATTTAACCCTTAATGTTCCATTGTTTGTAACTCTTCCCTAGCACCTACATCTTATCTTCCTCCCTTGAAATCGGTTCCATAACTGAATTCTATGGACACTCCAATTTAAACACTCATATCTAAACATTTGAAACTAACACCCACATATGAGAGAGAGAGAGAGAGAGAGAGAGAGAGAGAGAGAGAAAGAGAGAGAGAGAACTGAAAGCTCGTCTTTGTTGGATCTGGGACACCACAGTCAGAATGGTTACTTACTGCTCCTCCCATTTACCTGAAACCAGTGTAGGTTCATTTTTTTCTTTACAGCTAAATAAAATACAATTGTGTACATGTGACACATCTTTGTTGTTCATCGGTCGATGGACCACATGGCTGTTTCATTTCTGCTGGCCGTTGGACACAGAGCAGCACCAACATGGAGTGACGGTAATGCTTGTAAGTAGGAGATAGAGCTCAGTGATGGTACAGCTGGATCAAGTGCTATTTCTGAGCTTGTTAGCAGCCTCAGCACTGATTTCCACAGAGGCTGCACCAATTATCATTCCCACCTGCAGTAAATAAATGTTTCTGTTTTTCCTCATCTACACCAGCTTCATCATTCTGTATTAAGGTTAAAAATCTCAAAGTAGTCTTAATTTGCGTTTTCCTGATGGTTAAGGATGGTAAACGTTTTAGAAAACATTTCTTAATCCAATTGTGTTTCTTTCTTTTGGGAGTTCCCTGTTTAGTTCCATGCCCCAATTTAATTACTTAATTAATAATTAGTTTTATTAATTTCTTCTGTCATACAATAATCCAGACCAAAGCGTCTCCTCTCCCCACTTCCCCCAATTCCTCCCCCATCTCCTCTCTTCCTTAGATCCAAAACCAACCTCCTCCAGCCTCGTCCCTCATTCCAGTATCCCTCCAGAAAAGAGAAGACCAGCCCCCCCCTCATCCCGACCCCCCAGGGACATCAGCCGAACACGGCACAAGAAAACACAATTGGGCCAGACACAAACCTTCGCACCATGGCTGAGTGAGGCAACCCAGTAGGAACCCCAAAAGCAGGAAAAAATTCAGACATGTTCACCCCCACTGTCCGGGGTTTCCTCACACACCAAGCAAACAGCCATTACATACATGCCGAGGACCTAGCAAAGACACATGCAGGTTTGGTGATTGCGGTTTCAGTTTCTGTGAGTCCCTGTGAGCCCTGCTTAGTTGAGTTCTCGCGCTGTGCTCTCCTGGTGTCCTAGGTATCCTAGACCCCTTTGGTTCCCACAATTATTCCTCCCACCTTCTGCGGGGATTCCCCTAGCTCTGAGTGGAGGGGCCCGATAGAGACCTCTGACCACCTGGCTGTGGGTTTCTGCATCCGTCCCCATCAGCTGCCTGAGGCAGCTTCCCTGATGATGACCAGACTAGCACAACCTGTGAGCACAGCAGGTCTCTGGGCTAGCCAGTCTCTGGTTCCTGGTCTTGTCTGTCTCTTTAAATTTTTTGTTTTCATCTTGCACTGGGCAGGGGGTGGGGGGGGGGGTGGGGGGGGTGGGGGGTGGGGAGCAGGTTGCAAGGGCAGAGAGCTGATCTGAAGGGACTGGAGATGAGAGGGATTGGGGTGCATGAGGTGAAATTCACGAAGAATCGATAAAGAGTTAAACAAACAAGCAAGAAAACAAACATCTTGCTGTGAGAGCTGCGGTGTGTCACAGTGTGTAACACAGTATACCATTTTTTTCTCAAAGAGCTTTACTTGCCAGTGTTCATCGCAGCGTGTCATTGGTGTGGTTTAAGGGCCCTGGCTTCTGCTGCGTTAACAATACTGGATCCTCACAGGGACTCCTTACAGGCATCCCGTTGTTGCCTTGTGCAATGGAGAGCCTGCAGGTTTGTCTCTACAGGACGGGCCACTTCATGTGCTCCTGCAGTGCATAGATTGGGTACATGTTGGGGTCTACAGATCTTCTGCCGGCCCTGATGGTCCCAGCTCAGTTAAAGCCAGGTACACTTCTGAACAGAGTAACAAACCCTATGTAGAGTTTAGTAGGCTTTTTATCTAAATTCTCAGAAATCTGTATGTTAAATGATTATTAATATTTAATATTGAATTATCATTTGAGTGAGGGCAGTGGTTACTCCTTAACGAGCTTTAACCCCAAATAACCACAGGGAGAGACTAGGATCTATTTAGCCTATAACACAAC
The DNA here is from genome assembly GCF_964271855.1 of Acomys minous. Lineage (NCBI taxonomy): Eukaryota > Metazoa > Chordata > Mammalia > Rodentia > Muridae > Acomys > Acomys minous. Next base: position 46,288,016 of record NC_140484.1, on the reverse strand, counting down.
GCTGTGCAATAATTACCCCGTCTTAAACATCCATGCTGGTATAGTTTCCTCCAATTCAGATTTCCCACATTATACTTGCTTTTAAATCATTTTACAGACCCAATTAATTTCTCCTGATATTTCCTGGTCTTTTCCTCCTGGCTCCATCCTGCCTTTCCTGTTCTTTTTCTTCCCCTTACTCACCAGGATGTCCCACCCCTGTTGTTGCTCAGCATTGGCTAGTTGGTTTTTATTGGCAATACAGAGAGCAAATGGTGACGTGCTTACACAAACAACACAGGAGATACTTAGAATAAACATCACAAGGCAGTATCCAGACTGAAGTAAGATAGTGGGGTAGAGAAATCAGCATTTAAATGAACAAGGGTCAACTGTACACAGTCCACAAGAACATTATGCCAATACTTGTAGGAGATGCACAGGGCTTCAGGAGGTCCTGGGGTGTCTGGGACCTGTTGAGTGGGCGGAGTTACCTGAGGGAGGTGCACAGCTCCCTGTGCTCCTCAGGTGCTTCAACCTATTGTTTGAGAATTTTATAAGGTATATAATGATTTTGATCAGGATCACTCTTCGTTCCTTCCCTCCAATTCCCCCCTTGTCCGCTCCACCACCACTATTCCTCCAACATTTCATGTACTCCTTCTGAAAGCCACTCAGTCCACTTTATGTTGCCAGTATGTGCATGTGTGTAGAGGCACTTGCTGGAGCATGGGTAGCCTTTCAGGGGCCAAATCCTTGAAAAATCAAGTAACTCTCTCTCTCTAGGGAGAATCAGTTGCCAATAGCTCCTCATCAAGGGGTGGGAATTCGTTATTACCTCCCTGTACATGATGGGGTTTTGTCTGGCTTGATCTGGTGGAATTTTTGTGCACAGTCACACCTGCCTGTGAATTCCTGTGTGCAGTTGCTCTGTTGTGTCTGGGAGACATTAATTTACTCTAGTCATTCATTGCCTCTGGCTCTTACAGTCTTTTTTTTTTTTTTTTCAAGACAGGGTTTCTCTGTGTAGCCTTGGTTGTCCTGGACTCTCTTTGTAGGCCAAACTAGCCTGGAACTCACAGAGATCTGCCTGCCTCTGCCTCCCTGTCTTACAGTCTATTTAATGACAGGGGTTTCGTGAAGAATTTTTGTATAGGATTATTCTTAGATCAAATATTAGAAAGATTTCAAAATTACATGTGTACATTCCATTAATGAACAGAAGGTCTGATGTATACTATGAAATTTTAAGATTTAAATTTTTTTTTGTTTTTTTTCTTTTTGTTTTTGTTTTGTTTTTCCAGATAGGGTTTCTCTGTGTAGCCCTGGTTGTCCTAGATTCACTTTGTAGACCAGGCTGGCCTTGAACTCACATTGATCTGACTGCCTCTGCCTCCAGAGTGCTGGGATTAAAGGTGTAAGCCAACACACCCTGCCAGAAATTTTAAGTTTTTTATAGTCTTTACCTTACTTAGTTATCTTCTGAGCTCCTTTATGCCTTAGGTATCACTGTTGACTGCCATTTAATATATGGGAATATTGTGGTTTGGAGAAATTTTTGCAAGGACACAAATCAGTAAATGTTAGAATCAGAGTCCCACCACCAAAACTTTCTATTTGTTTGTTTATTTATTTATCTCTCTATGTGTGTTTCTGTGTATGTGTTATTTATTTATTTATCTCTGTGTGTCTCTGTGTCTGTGGTGTGTGTGACAGAAGGCTTACTTTGGGAGTCAGTTCTCTCTTCCCACCATGTGGGCTCAGAAGCTCAGGTTATAAACTTGTTACAAGCACCCTCACTGATGAAGCATCTTTCTAGTGCTCAACTCTAATTTCATTTTATGACACCAACACTGAAGGTTGTGATCAGAATAAGTCATTCCTTGTCTTATTCTAGAAAATTTTAGTTTCTTGTCATAAAGTAGTGGATTACTTTGTGTCTTGACTTCTTCACTTATGCATAGGATATACTGCATATCTGTTACAGCTGTTGTACTGATTGATTCACAATAGATATTTGAGGAAATGTTTGCATATTTATTGAAAATAAAATGATATCTCTGTTGTATGAATATACATTTATTGCTATAAAGCTATTTTTAGCTTTATTTAGCCATATTATTTCATATTTATATTTTATTTTATAATATAGCCATGATATAATTACATATTTACTGCATATCATATAAGTATTATTATATTAATATTATCAACAATATCAATCTATTACACTCATATTATATACTACAAGTACATTTTATAATATAAATATATAATTATATTATATAGCTATATCACAGCTAATGATGCTATCTTGAAAAAATTCCTAGCATTTCTGACCTTAAATTTATCACCTAGTTGGGGGGGGGGCGAGGTTCCCTTCTGTCAGAGGTTTGGAGGAGTGGAATAGGGCAAAAGAGGGAGAGAGGATAGGAAAGGGAAGATAGAAGCCAGGGGATAACAATTGAGATGCAATCTGAATAAATTGTAATAAATCAAAATAAAAAAGTTTGTCACCTAGAAATTGAGGTTTGGGGACTAGAAGATCCCTACATCCTTTGCAGACCTCTAAGGTCAGTAATGTTACAATTGGTGTCATAACAGAATCACAGGGGAAGTTAAGAATTGATGCACATGGCAATCTGGGCTGTAATTATTACAAAAATCTCCATGACAACCATGATGCCCGAGAACAAGTGTCAATGGAATATTCTCTCTAATTGGGGTTTCCCTTCTAATTTGGCTGTCAACAGCATACTTAAAAGGATTCCTTTGTGTTGCTGTCTCACTTGGTGTGAGTAGACAGCCAGTGAGTGGCCAGAAGCATCCATCAGGAATATACTAATGTCCCTCCTGGAAAATACTTGGAAACTCAGCAATGTCAACATCTGGCAGCAATGTCAACATCTGGCAAGGACTCTTTCTTTCTGCAGGGTATGAATGAGGGTTATAGGGTAAGACTTGGCAGTTAAACTCAGCTGTCTCAAGGTCCGTCATCTCCGTGGGAGGACTCATGGTCCTACAGGAGTTATGGGGATCAGACTCTCCAATTTTTCTCCTAGCCACTCTCCTAACTTCCATACCCTCACACTTCCGCTCAATTTCTCTTTGTACTTACCCAACTTATCTGCTGTTCAGAGTGAGAATATATCCTTTGTTTAAAATGTCAGGTCTGTGTCTGAGGTGAGAGGTGATTGTTGAATTCTCAAGCATGGGCCTTGAATTCCGTTACTCTCATTTTTCTATGTATAACAATGGGCATGGTCAGGTCAACTAGGACCCAGTGGGATTATCTATAAAGCCTGGTTGATTTCAAAAGCCAGAGATTGATAGCAGGATAAAAAAAACATGAATTGGCTGAGTTCCAGATTTCCTAGGCTCAAAACATGCTTGTCCACATAATTCAGTGTTTTTCCTTCCCTGGAACTCTTTCCATTGCATTATTGATATAGTAAGAATTATATCCTCTTCAGGTGGACAGCTTGGTTCACGACTTTCAGTTGTAAGAGACAACCCAAGCCTTATGATCCCACAGAGCATTCATGTACAATTCTGCTAGACGGTTCCCACTCTTCAAACATACCTGCAGCGTCACCTTTGGTGGCCATGGAGACATCAGCTTTAGGAGTGAATGTATCAGAGATGCCCACTCCAGGCACAGGGGGTCTAACGGATGGTCTAACTGCCCCTTTAATTTTATTTTGCTCACATCTTCCTCACTCAGCCACCTTCATTTAACCCACACATTTCATTAAACTGGTTGTGTTTGTCTATCAGATGAGAACCGATAAGCTGTGTCTGCCCTGTTGAATCTTTAACAGCTGTCCTAGTTTAAACTGGCCCGAGGGGATGCTGACCACACACAGAGGACCTTAATAAAAAAGACTGATATGCTCATTTCCCCCTATGTTAAACCATTTGAATACATCAGTCTGAAAAAATATTATTAAGATACAGTGGTATAGAATTCAAATGTAAAAAAAGAAAAGAATTCAAATGTAAAATTATTCTTGACACACAGTATATATATTTCTACTCTAATATGAGATATTGTATCCTTATAGCTCTATTATAATACAAGATTTACTTCTAATAATTTGAAAATGCTATTGCAGGCTACTTAGGATAAATAAGTTACACAAATTAATTTTTAGTTGATCAAATCATGGTCACATCAATTACTAGTCTATTTTTAATCACAGGAATATACATTGTAGGTGCAACAGATAGATATGAGTCTATAGAAAGATAAGGTAAAATAGTTAGATAAGGTCTTCAAAACCACCAGAGACACACAGAACATGGCATTTAAAAATGTTTTTATTAATTTAAAGATTCATTGACAACGAGACAGGTTAACTCCTGGCAAGAGCAGCCTACCTCAATGAGGGTGATGAGCATCAAAGAACCTCCTTATGGAGACGGCTTCAAATGTGGCAAAGCAGCCACTGGGCAAAATTTCCTCATTTCTGCCACAGATAGAATTCTGCATTAAAAAGCGCAAGCTTGGATGTAGGCAGAGTCTATAGCCAATCTCTGCCAAGACAGGGTAAGCAAGTCCTCAATAGTTCCTGCCTCACAAATATGTCTGTCATGTATTTTGAGCCATAAGGCTGAAGATGATGCTCCAAAGTTATAGAGTTTTGGGTGACTATTCAGGTAGCAAACTGTCTTTGTCATCTTTTTATTTGGGAAGCTGCTAGCCTGAACTCCCTGTATTCTCAGGTAATTAATTTTATTCCTTCTCAAGTCTCTAATGAGGTTGAAGACCAGATAGTTTAATTTTACACTTAAGCTTAGTTGTTTAGGAGTTAAGATGTTTTTAGGTCTAGATAGGTGTTTTAAGTTGAAAAAGATGAGATATGATAGATACTGATTCACATTCAGAATTTTAGGTATACCAAGATAGGAAAGATGTTTTCTTCAAGGTTGCCAAATACAAATAGTCAAAATACTATGAATGTAACATTTATATAATTCCTGGTTGTTTTGTCATTCTTCTTGCTGTAGGTAGTTTATTGTATATATATGTAATAATATAAATATGTATGTAAAAATATTTAATAAAAAAAGGAATAGAAGCAACACGAAGGTTTACTGGTTTAAGCTTGCTCATCTCTGGGCAGTGTACTTTACTCCTTTGCATCTGCATGATCTCCCTTTTTATCCTACTCTATGGAAAAGATGAATAAACAAGGAAAGAAATGTGAAACAGCAAAAAGAAGTCATCTATTGTAGCAATGCATCAGAACTATTCTTTCAAAAGAAAGTGCTTAGATGAAACTCTCAACTTCCATTATATTGTTCAGTTGAATTTGATGTTATTAAATTGCACCTGTTTTATTTAAAAATATTATTAATAATAATAGTATCTCATAATTTTTCAGTCTGTCCTGGAAATAGTGTTTTTGATGGAATACATCTAAGTGTGGCTGTATATAGCAGCAGAGTGCAGTGAGATGGCAGCCTACACATTAACCATTTACAGTCCATCACATTATTATTATTGTAGTGAACAATTAAATTGATGTTTAAAAATGTTACTCATGAGAGTTTATATAATCTTAAAATGTGTTCATTAAATTTAACTTGGATGAACTGAGAAACAACATTGTTTATTTTATGAATAAACAGAAAGATGCCCAAGCAACAACAAAAATAAAATAATGGAAAATTAGCAAAAGTAAGATTTCAAGTTTCAAATGCAAGATTGAATAGCACCAGTTGACAATACATTGAACATACAGTTTTGGGTGGATGCAGATGTGAACGAACAGAACACTTAACACTGAGGGGAAAGCGTCTTCCAGCCCCTCTCATCAGCATTGTCTTCTAGATGGCACCTGGTGGAGGAAAACAAATGCAGCAATAAGAATGTGCAATCTGCCCGAGTGGGAGTTAGAAAAACCATATGAGACAGGAAGAGGTATTCCAATAACTATTTCTTAATTCTGTTATTGAAACCTAGGTCATATAATTTCTGTAGGAACTAACTTTGTCAGAGGGCCCTTGATATCTCATCTTTGTTTTATCATTAGTTGCACTTCGCAGAGGGAGGTGAGGACAGGGAGAATAATTGCTGACATTGCCCTTTGTGTCACTCAGTCTCTTGAGCAGTGCTAGAGGACGGCCAATTCCATCACCTCCTTTTATACCCGTGACTACCGAGGAGAGCAGTGTTAACATGATAAATGGATACTCAACCAGTAAGTGCGTCAGATTTTGTCCCTACTTGTGTTCTTATGGATATATATCTGACATTGTTATTATAATATAGTATTTATATAAAATTGTGGGAATATAGGTAATTAAAAAAGAAAAAAATCACACACCCTTACTTCCTAATATTTTGCTTTATTTGGTTTTAATGTGTTTATTTGGAAGTGGTTCACATGATGTATATGTGTATTATGTATGTATGAGTGTGCACATGTGTACCTGTGTGTTTATCTATGAATGTGAGCATGAAATATAAAAATATATATTGAGAGACAAAGACAGAGAGCCATTGATCACATACATGAGAGTAAATATAGGAGACAAACTTATAGGGGATTAGGAAAGCGTTCCTTGTACTCATCAGTGCTGTGGGTGCCCAGTCCTTGATGATTTCGAAGATATATTTCACATAGAAGATATTGCTGTACTGTCTTTGTATATTTTGTTACTATGAACACATTTTTCAGTTGCATTTTTTATTCTGTTTATCTTAGCCAAGGTTTTCATATTTTCTTTCTCTTTCTTTCTTTCTTTCTTTCTTTCTTTCTTTCTTTCTTTCTTTCTTTCTTTCCTTCTTTTGCCATGCTGTCCTGGAACTTGCTCTGCAGACTAGGCTGACCTCAAGCTCACAGGGATTTGCCTTCCTCTGCAATCCAAGTGCTGGGATTAAAGGTGTGCATCACCACTGTCCAGCTCCTATTTTCTTTTTTTTTCTCTCCTTTATTAATTTATTCTTGTTACATCTCAATGGTTATCCCATCCCTTGTATCCTCCCATTCTTCCCTCCCTCCCATTTCCCCCTTATTCCCCTCCCCTATGACTGTTCCTGAGGGGGATTACCTCCCCCTGTATATGCTCATAGGGTATCAAGTCTCTTCTTGGTAACCTGCTGTCCTTCCTCTGAGTGCCACCAGGTCTCCCCCTCCAGGGGACATGGTCAAAGGTGAGGCACCAGAGTATGTGAGAAAGTAATATCCCATTCTCCACTCTACTGTGGAGAGTGTTCTGTCCATTGTCTAGATCTGGGTAGGGGTTTAAGGTTTACCGCCTGTATTGTCCTTGGCTGGTGCCTTAGTTTGCCAGCTCCTATTTTCATCTTTTTACTTGACACTTTCCATTTGGACGTTATACTCTATCCCAAGCATGCATCAACATATAATGGATCCTCTAATAATTTTTCCATTGAGTCATATCTCACAGACTATTTATGGAGGTGCACTTATTCCACTGTAATTTAAATTACTAACCTTGTCATTTGAACATTCCTACCAATATATTTGTTTTTGAAATGTTTATTTCTTCTTTTGTTGCATGTCTGTCATTGTGATAATGAGCATTAATGTTAACAGTACAGCTGCTTTTCCCTAAGTGTTGATGCATTCTGTACTCATCACTTGTGCCCTTGAAATATGCCAGAATTAAAAATTATGACATTTTGATCCTGGAAAATGTGGGGATGTTTGTTAAACAAATTTGTGAAAACTAGAGGAAATTATTGTAAGTAGGGCAAATAAATCTTACCAGTTAAAGAATTTTAAACCACTGTGAGGAAAGGAAACTATGAAGTTTATTTTGGAGTCCTTTATATCACACTTCATAGGAAGGTTGATTTTATTACAAAAATAGGAGCATGTGCTTGTGGTCCACAAAGATGTGTCAGAATCACTGACCATGACAATGGGATCCAATCCTTCTATATACGTGTGTGTGTGTGTGTGTGTGTGTGTACTTTGTATTTGTATATGTTTGTGTGTGTGATCACATCATCACACATTTCTTAGGCATTGTTTTAAGAAGTTGTCATCCAAGTTTAAAATGTATATTATTAAGATGATTAGCCAATGTCACTTGAGTCATAAATGCATTGTTTTATTTCTATGTTGATTTTTAGGAGCATGAACACTGAAGTGATGCTTGGGGAAAGAAATATTACCAAGATCACCCAGTTCATCCTCCTGGGATTCTCCGATTTCCCCCAAATCACAGCACTGCTCTTTGTTGTATTCCTCATCCTTTACATTACAGCACTGACTGGGAACCTGTGCCTTGTTGTTTTAATAAGGATGGACTCCTACCTCCACACACCCATGTATTTCTTCCTCAGTAATCTGTCCTTTATAGACCTCTGCTATATCACCTCTACAGTCCCCAAGATGCTTTCCAACTTCTTCCAGGAAAAGCAGGTTATCAGCTTTGTAGGCTGCATAGTTCAATACTTTATCTTTTCCACTACGGGGCTGAGCGAATCTTGTCTCATGACAGCCATGGCCTATGACAGGTATGCTGCCATCTGTAACCCTCTGCTCTATTCATCAATCATGTCACCTGCCCTCTGTGCTCGGATGGTGACGGGAAGCTATATTGCAGGACTCATAGGTTCTTTATCTCAGATATGTGTCTTGCTGCAGCTCCAGTTCTGTGGTCCTAATATCATCAGACATTTCTTCTGTGACATGCCGCAGCTGCTAAATCTATCCTGCACTGACACTTTATTTACACAGGTCCTGCTTGCCATATTAACGATGTTGTTTGGGCTTACAAATGCCTTAGCCATCATGATATCCTACGGTTATATCGTCTCGTCCATCCTGAAGATCACTTCAGCTAAGGGCAGGTCCAAAGCTTTCAACACCTGTGCTTCTCACCTCACAGCTGTTTCCCTATTCTATAGTTCTGGTATCTTTGTCTATTTGAGTTCCAGCTCTGGTGGCTCCTCCAGCTTTGACAGATTTGCATCTGTCTTCTACACTGTGGTGATTCCCATGTTGAACCCGTTGATATATAGTCTGAGGAACAAGGAAATCAAAGACGCCATGAAGAGATTACAGAAAAAGATAATCTGAAGAAGAGTTTGCAGATAAGAATATTTCAACATAATACCATGTCATACTTACTACTACCTGAAATCATATGCACGTGATTGGAACACTACAAAGTCTGTGGATCTTTGGGTAAGAAACAGACAATATGCTAGTGTGAACCAACTATTGATTCAATGATATGGAAATACATCATTTTCAGGACCATTAGGGCCATAATTTCTATGTTAAAAAATGGACATCTCATCATTAATTATTCTGTTTATAGACATTTGAGAAATATCAAGATGAGTAATTTGTGCACACCCGAGAACTGTTAAATTACAAGGCTGTGCCTCTAGAGAAGACCCCTGACCCTAAGTCTCCTAGCCCTGTCTTGTCAGTATTGTGATGTAGTGTAATATAGACAGGGCCATCCCATTGATTATTCTGTGATCCTGAACAGGTGTGGATCATCATAAGCAAATGTCCTGTATGAAATGAATAAAGCCACACATTGGCTTCATTGTGCTTTTTACGAAGACTAATCAGAACCAGCTTGATGTTCACAGGAAATCACTACCAGTCACTTAATGAATATTAGATCAAACACAAAAGTGGGAGTTTGAATCATGAAGACAAATGTTGAGAAGAGCATGGTTTCTTCAGTACTGTTCCCTTGGTGTTTTGATAGTTTGATTTCTGGCATCTTGAAAAGTCATGACCTTGAGAAGTGCCTTATCAGCTTTGGAGCTGAAAGATGCTCCACCACACAACAAGGACATTTACTCAACTATGTTCACAGTAGCTTTATTCATAATTGCCAGAATCTGGAAACAAACTAGATGTCCCTCAACCAAAGAATGGATAAAGAAACTGTGGTACATTTACACAATGGAATACTACTCAGATATTAAAACAAAATCTTAAAATGTACAGACAAATGGATGGAACTAGAAAAACATCATCCTGTGTGAGGTAACCTATACCCAGAAAGACATGCATGGTATATACTCACTTATAAGTGCATATTAGCCAATCATAGATGTCCTCTGAGAGATACCACCACCCACCCAGGGATTGGGACAGATTCTGGGACTTGCTGCTGGACTCTGGATGGAGTGTTGAGAGTGATATGGAAGCGTGGGGATATGGAAAGACCCAGAAGTTTCAGGAGCCACACAGGGAGACCATCAAGGTCAGAGGATCTAGACTAAGGACCCCTGCACAAACTGATGGACCAACCAAGGACAATGCTTTTTAGTAAACCTGGACCCTCCCCTGCCCTTTCAGAAATAGTGAATGGACAGATCATTCTCTAAGGTTGTATATGTAGTGGGAGTGGGGACTGCCTCTGATATGAAGTCTGGTGCCCCCGATTTGTTCACTTCTCCTTGGTGGAGAGGCCCTGTGTGAACACAGAGGAAGGAGATGCAGGCTATGCAAATGAGACCTGATAAGCTGTCATCAGATGGTAGGGGAGGAGGGCTCCCCTGTCAGAGGTCTAGGGGAGGGGAATTGGGTGGAAGAGGGAGGAAAGGTGGGAATGGGATGATTCAAGTGTGGGGATAACAATGGCAATGTAAGAGGAATAAATCATGGTAAACTAAAAAAAGAAAAAAAGTGTCTTTTAAAACTTATTTATTTAAAGTATTTTTTTTAAAGTTTCTGTTTTTACATATACATTTATATTATTACACACATATACAATAAACTACTCACAGCAAGAAGAATGACAAAACAATCAGGAATTATATAAATGTTACATTCACAGTGGTTTGGGTATTTGTATGTGGCAACCTCGATAAAAACATTTTTCCTGTCTTGGTGCATCTAAATTCTGAATGTGAATCAATAGCTATCATATCTTATCTTTATCAACTTAAAACACCTATCTAGACCTAAAAACATCTTAACTCCTAAAAAACTAGGCTTAATTGTAAAGCTAAGCTATCTAGTTTCCAACCCTATTAGAGACTTGAGAAAGAACACAATTAATTTCCTGAGTAGACAGGAAGTGCTGGTTAGCAGCTTCCAAAATAGAAAATGACAGCGACAGTTTGCTGCCTGAGCAGTCACCCAAAAGTCTCTATAATGTTGGAGCATCATCTTTAGCCTTCTGGCCCAATATATCTGACAGACATATTTGTGAGGCAGGAACTATTGAGGACTTGCTTACCCTGTCTTGGCAGAGTTTGGCTGTCGACTCTGCCTTCATCTAAACTTGCCCGTTTTTAGGCAGAATTCTGTCTGTGTCAGAAACAAGCACATTTTCCCCAGGGCCTTATTTGCCGCATTTGAAGCCATCTCCCTAAGTAGGTTCATTGATGCTCATTGTCTTCTTTGAGGTAGTCTGGGTGTTGCCAGGAGTTAATCTGTCTTGTTGTCAAAGAATCTTTAGAATAAAAAAAAAAATCTTCAAATGCCATATTCTTTAGGTGAAAAAAAGTGTCTTATGAGCCAATAACAATATATGGCATGGTGGGACCTGATCTTCTTCCTCTCCTACCCTTCAACCAGCAGCAAGTTTGCCCTGGGTTGATACAGACAACCAGACAACACCATAAAATATAGCTTGATATTTCAGGCATCTGCTTAAGTTTGGTGTATGAAGACTTGTGTGAATTCATTGTTCTATAGTCACTGGACATTCAACATTGCTGAGATCAGAAGCACAGGCATGGTCTTTATTGTCCGTGCATGTCCAGCATTTTGTGTCCTAGTATTGTGTGGTTTTGAGAGTGTGATGTAATGGAGGTAGCAGAATAACTAGAACTGTAAGCTGGTATTCCCCAGTATTGCAGCACAACTGTTTTCCCCAGGTAGACATGACCTTCACTCTCATGAAGCAGAATTGCCTTACACAATACCTTGGTTTACAGCCGTGGGGCCCAAATATTTACAGTAGTACAGCGATAAGCACGCCCATGGAAATGTAAATGATATAATGTTAATATTCTCTCCAGAGCCAAGAGGAGTGGCTTACACCTGCAATCCCAGCTTTAGTAAGGCAGGAGGAGTTCCATAGGGGGTGTAGGCCAACCTGGGCTACATAGTTCCATCCCAGCCTGGGCTACAGAGTGAGACCATGTCACTAGCAAACAAACCAACAAACCCATTCATGCAAACTCCCTTCTTAAAACAGGGCATCATAAGTCCCTCACTTGAGGTTATACCCACCAGTCTCTTTTTTTCCCACTTTCATAAATGACCACTTGTGGTTGGCAGGTCTTTTTTCTTAGAGTATATAGATGCACATGGTTGACTGGGCCTGGAACTCCCCAGGCTCATGGTTGCTTGTTAGTCAGTCATGCTGTAGAGGGTCATCATTGTTGATGCTGGTTCCCAGGAATCTCTGGTGCTTTGGTACATAACTCTAATAAAGTCACTGGTTCATAAGCCTGGATTTGGATGGAATCCTTTCTTTGGCCTGTTAGTCACTTCTCTATCTGGGTCCTTGTGTTTATTTACGTGTTTCTAAGAAACTTCTTGCAACATTCAGGGAGCTCAAAGGACCAGGAGAGGATAAGGGTAAGCAGGGTTGTCATTTTTGGCCAGTTATCTCAGGTCAGACTTAAGTTTGAAGTTCCATGACTGGTTTAAAACAGGACCATGACGTGCAAACAACAATGACCACTGGTTTACATGCTGCTTTATATTTTTATCTTAGCTTCAGAGACTCATTAGATATTTTTATTTTTGATATTATAATATAATTACATAATTTCTCCCTCCAAATTTTCTACATAGACTTCTTTATTCATTATTTGAGAGTTTCATACATGTGTACAATAAATTTTGGCCATATCAATTACTTTCTCCCTCTCTAACTTCTCCCCTGGCACCTGTGCCCCCTTATTCTCTTTTTCTATTCCTCATTGATTCTATTCAATGCTATTTATATGTATTGGTGTAGGACCATCCATTAGAGTGTTGTCAATCCAATAGAGTGAGGGGTTAGGGTTAGGGTTAGGTCAAGGAAGTGAGGGGACACTTCCTTGAAGGAAATCGAATCTTTCTCTTCTAGCAATGTTCAGCTACCAAAAGTCATCAGTTAGTAAGCAGCTCAGTTAAGTTTCTCTATCTATGATGGAATTAGACTAAGTGTTCTGTGCAGGTAACCAGAGCTGATATGAATTCATAAGTGCAATGGCCCTGTCATGTTCAGAAAATATTGTTTAGTATCAGTCCTCCCCAACTGATGGCTGTGTGTGTGTGTGTGTGTGTGTGTGTGTGTGTGTGTGTGTGATAGATAATACTATTTTGGGATGAACACTCCACAATTACTTATTTTTTGCACTCTAAACAACTGTGTGAGTCTCTGTATTGACATGTTCACTGAAATAAAAAAGAAGCTTCTCAGATGAGGGTTGAGTGTGGCACCTATAGGTGAACAGATACGTATTTAGAAGGTAGTGTGCTACTATGTATATTTAACAAAGTAATAGTGAAGACTCTCCCCTACAGTGTAAGGCTTCCCCACTTTTGGTGGGGGAGGAGGTCTCCTTCTGTCAGAGGTCTAGGGGAGGAGAATAGGGCAGAAGAAGGAAGGAGGGTGGGATTGGGAAGATACAAGTGAGGAGATAACATTTGGGATGTAATATGAATAAATTATAATAAAATAAAAAACACTCATACATGTAAAATTTGAAAAAAATATAAAAGCCAAAAGAATGCAATAGGCTTCAATATGAGTTTTTTTATAAGCCTTATTTTGTAGTAGATCTCTTTTATTTCCTTGTAGCCCCTTGTTTCCTTCATCCATTCTTTCTTAACCATCCTCACATCCTCAGGATGCTCGTACCTGTTTCCATATCACTTGTGTTCTGCTGTGCAACATCCCTTGAGGTTTTCAACTAATGATCCCTTTCTTGGGTCTTGTATTCTACAAGTATTCCATTAAGCCCACAAATTTAAGATGTGAAGCTTGGATCCACTAAGAGAATTTGAGGGTGAGGTGTTTGCCTTTCTGGGCCTGACTACCTCACTTATTATAATTTTTGGTGGAATTGCATTGAATATGTAGAGTATTTTTGTTTGGATGGCCATTTTCACAATGTTGTGTTAGCAATCCACAAGCACAGGAATATTTTGCATCTTTTAGCATTTCCCTTCATTCTTTGTTCATTGTTTTAAAGTGTTCATTATAGAGGCTCTTTATTTCATTAGTTATGTTTACTACAATGGTGGATGTCATGCAGGAGGAGCTGCAGTGGGCAAATGAGCTTCCTGGAGATGTCCTGCTGTTTTTCTCAGCTGTGATGGAGGTACCTTGGAGAGGCAGAGCCTCAGGGGCTTCTTTTCCAGATTATTTCTTGCTGCTGATGTACCTTCTCCTGTTTGTCATTGTTATATTCCTCACATATCTGGCATAGTGTGATTGGATGTGGGGAGATCCTCACTGCCTATCATTTGGTGACTATTTCCTGGGAGACAGCTCACTCTATTGGGCAATTTTCCTGCAGATCAACATGAAGATGAACGTTCATGTAATCATGCTGTTTAGATGAATTAGTGATTTTACAGAATGCCTGATTTGATTTACATAGTTTTAGGAAGTTAGGGTAGTTGATAGAAAGTTTAAGAAAGTGATTTAAGTTGTCGCAACAGAAAGTTATAACAAAGTTAGAGCGCCCCCTCCCTTGTAGAACAGCGAGGGCTGCACAGGTTAGAAAAGGAGTACAGTGAGCTTTTGTGTATTACAAACATGAGGTTGTACTGGGGAGAGAAAAATAGGCTTGGGACAAATTATTGATCAAGAAAGACATTTCATTTTAAATTGGGTCTGAGTTTCTGGATCATGTGATCCAAGGATGTGGTCACAAGTTTAGATGTGCTCCGTGAAAAGGCAGAGTTATGAAGGAAGACTAAATAATTTGGGCCCATCTGGGACACAGACAGTGAACCAGCAGAGGTGAGTTGGGTGCGGGCCACAATCCACATTGTCTGCCATCCCTAGGAAGCCTGAAGGGCACCTGAGCAGCTTTAGGCTTGGAACTCTCTCAACCTGCTCCTCACCTGCCTGGACCAACTGAGACACAGACAACAAACCTAGCAGAGCTGATCTGGGCATGGGCTCCAACACCCATTATCTGCCATCCTGAGAAGACATCTGGGGAGCCCTAGCAAACAGTCTTTGTCTTGGGACTCTCTTTGCCTTTTACCAACTGCCTGGCCCACCAGGGATATACATAGCGACCCCATCAGAGGAACCTCCAATCCTGCTAACACCTTAGACATTAGATCACGAGAGGCCAGCATAAGACACAAGCAACAAAACCCAGAGCAATATGACACCACTGGAAATCAGTGGTTCTACCACAGCAAGCCCTGGACATACTAATGCCCACAAAACACAAGAAGAAGATTTTAAATCTGAGGTGATGAAAATGATAAAAGCCTTGAAGGAGGAAAATTAAGCTTTCAAAGTAATACAAGAAAGTACATCCAAACAGATGAAGGAACGGAATAAATCCTTTAACAAATTACAGGAAAATACAATCAAATGGAAGAAACAAATGAACAAAACTATTCAAAACTGAAAAATGGAACTAGAAGCAACAACAACAACAACAACAACAGCAACAACAGCAACAACAACAAAGAACCATAATCTGAGACAATCCTGGAGTTGTAAAACTTAGGGAAGAGAACAGGAAGTATAAACATAAGAAACACCAACAGAACACAAGAGATGGAAGAAAGAATCTCAGGTGTAGAAGATGTGGTTGAAGTATTGATACATCAGTCAAAGAAAATGTTAAAACTAGAAAGTTCCTGACACAAAACACCCCAAAAATATGGCACACTATGAAAAGACCAAACTTTAGAATAGGAATAGAAGAAGGACAAGACTCCAAGCTGAAAGGCCCAGAAATATTTTCAACAAAATCATAGAAGAAAACTTCCTAAACCTAAGGAAAGAGATGCCTATAAACATACAAGAAGCCTACAGAACTCCAAATAATTAATTGGACAAAAAAAAGAAAATTCGCCCACCACATAATAATCAGAACACTAAATGTACAGAACAAATAAAGAACATTAAAAGCTGCAAGAGAAAAAGGCCAACTCACATATAAAGAGAAATCTATCAGAATCACACCCTACTTCTCATCAGAGACTATAGAAGCCAAAGTGCCTAGACAGATGCCATGTAGACACTAAGAGACCCCTGTTGTCATTCAAGACAACTCAGTAAACTTTCAATCATCATAGATAAAGAAAACAATATATTCCACAACAAAACCAAGTTTAAACAGTACCTATCCACAAATCCAGCCCTACAGAAGATACTAGAAGGAAAACTTGAACCCTAGGAGGCTAACTACATCACAGAAAACACAGGAAATAAATAACCCCAAGTCTCCAAAACCAAAAGAAAGGAAAATCTCTCACTCTCTCTTCCCTCCCTCCCATCAAAATAACAGAAACTAACAACCACTGGTCATTAATATCTCTAAATATCAATGGCCTCAACTCCCCCAATAAAAAGACACAGGCTAACAGAGTGGATGCAACAACAGGATCCACCATTCTACTGAATACAAGAAGCACACCCCAGCAATAAAAATACACATTGCCTCAGAGTAAATGGCTGGAAAAAGGAATCCAGTCAAACAGACCCAAGAAGCAAGCTGGAGTAGCCATTTTAGTATCCAATAAAATACTTTCAACCAAAACTAATCAAAAGAGATGGGGAAGGACACTTCATGCTCATCAAATGAAAAATACGCCAAGATTATGTCTCAATTCTGAATATCTATTAACCAAATGCAGGAGCACCCACATTCATCAAAGAAACATTACTAAAGCTTAAATCACACATCGAACCCCACACATTAATATTGGGCAACTTCAACACCTCATTTTCACAAATGGGCAGTTCATCGAGACAGAAATTAAATGGAGAAATAAGGAGACTAATAGATGTCATGAGTCAAATGGACCTAAGAGATTTCTACAGAACATTTTACCCAAACACAAAAGAATATAACTTCTTCTCAGCACCTCACAGAACCTTCTCCAAAATTGAACATATACTTGGTATAAAATCAAACTTCAACAGATACAAGAAGATGGAAATAACTCCTTGCATCTTAACAGACCACCATGGATTAAATCTGGAACTCGACAACAACAGAAACAACAAAAAGCCTACAAATTCATGGAAACTGAGCAACTCCCTACTCAATGACCTCTGGGTAAGGGACAAAATAAAATAGAAATTAAAGACTTCCTAGAATTCAATGAAAATGAAGGCACAATGTACCCAAACTTATGGGACTCAATAAAAGCAGTGTTAGGAGGAAAATTCATAGCACTAAGTGCCTTCATAAAGAAACTGGAGAGATCCCATACTAGCAACTTAACAGCATACCTGAAAGCTCTGTAATAAGAAGAAACAGACATACCTAAGAGGAGTAGATGTCTGGAAAGAATCAAAGTAAGGATTGAAATCAATGTTAGAAGCAAAGACAAGGGCAAATAGAATAGATACTGGAAGTACTTGAAGAGAAGGAAAAGGACAGGTGTCCACCACAGAGGTCCCCTATAATCTACTTGTAGGTCCCATAATATGGAGTCTGACAGACTCTGGTGTCCACTCATTGGTCACTTCCCCCTGATGGAGTGGCTTCACCAGGCCACAGAGGAAGAGGATGCTTGCAGTCTACATGGCACTTGATAGGCTCAGGTCAGATGATATGGGGAGAAGTTCTCCCCCTTTCTGAGTACTAGGGGAGGAGGAAGGGAGTTGAGGGAAGGAGGGGGGATGAGGGAAGGAGGGTGGGACTGGGAGAATATGAGGGGGGGGGAGCTACAATTGGGATGTAAAGTGAATAAATTAAAAAATATTAAAATGAGTAAATAATTCTAAGAATAGATCAGATGTTATCCAGTTTAGCTGAACAAGACTTCAAAAATAAGATGAATGATGGATGCTCTGTTTCTTAGTAAAAACAGACTCCCCATATTATGGGACCAACAAGGAAACTGTGTTGCCTATCTACAACATCTGAGCAGAGGATCTAGGTCCTCACCATGCCTGGTACTTGGTTGGTGCATTAGTGTGCAGCAGCCCCCTCCTCTGCCCAGATTTGTTGGCTCCACTGGTCTTCATGTGGAGCTTCTGACCTCTCTAGGTCCCTCTATTCCTAACTCTTCCATAAGACTCCCTGCAATTCACCCTGGAGTTTGGCTGTGTGTCTCAGTATCTGATTGGATTTCCTGCTGGGTGGAGTCTTTCAGATGACCTTTTAAGATAATTGATTCCTTCTTTGTAACTGCAAATTGCAGCCTACTGGTAAAGAAAAGCTGGCTGAGAAATTACTTGCTTGGTAACATTTTGTTATATATAACAAGTTATTGGGAATAATTTGTTTTTCTTGTTTCTCACCCATAATATGTAAAATATTTGATCATGTGAAGGTATTGGGGAGCATGTTTTTCTTACGTATACTCATTGTAATCATTCGCTTAAAGAAAATTAGCAGCATGGTACTGGCACAACAACAGGCTGGTTGATCAGTGGAATCGAATCAAAGACCCAGATATGAATCCTCACACATATGGTCACTTGATTTTTGACAAAGAAGCCAAATCCATTCAATGGAAAAAGAATAGCATCCTCAACAAATGGTGCTGGTCTAACTGGATGTCTATGTGTAAAAAAATGCAACTGGACCCATATTTGTCACCTTGCACAAAACTCAAATTCAAGTGGATCAAAGACCTCAACATAAAACCAGAGACACTAAGTCACTTAGAAGAAAAAGTAGGGAAGAACCTGGAACACATTGGCACAGGAGACAACTTCCTGAATAGAACACTAACAGCCCAGGCCTTAATGTCAACAATTAATAAATGGGACCTCATGAGGCTGAGAAGCTTCTGTAAGGCAGGAGACACTGTCAAGACAACAAAGCGACAGCCTACAGACTGGGAAAAGATCTTCACCAATCCTACATCTGACAAAGGTCTAATATCCAAAATATATAAAGAACTCAAGAAATTAAACACCACCAAACCAAATAACCCAATTGAGAAATGGGGCTTGGAACTAAACAGAGAATTCTCAACAGAGGAATATCAAATGGTTGAGAAACACTTAAAGAAATGCTCAACCTCCTTAGTCATCAGGGAAATGAAAATCAAAACAACTCTGAGATCCCACAATCAGGTGGACTCCCCCCCTCCAGGAAACTCGCAGCTCTGGCCTACCACCAAGAACTATCAGTTCTGGCTCCTTAGTTTACCACTGTCAGTGGAAGCCACTGTCAGTAACAATCAGTTCTGACCTGGAAAGCTGCCCTTAGAGAAAGTCTGCTGGGTGACCAGCCAGCTGTCGGTCTAGGCCCTGACTCATTCTACCCCTGTGATGTTGAAGCTGGTCTTCGACAAAATACTTTCCTCTTGTCCCCATGAATCACAAGTGTCACTTCAGTGGTGCAGATTTCTGACTAATCCCAACAGATTCTTTAACCGCAACCTGACCAACACACAAATATTCTTAGCCAAAATATCTCACGAATGGCCCCTAACTCAGTTTCTAGGGTCCTTATCACCCTGAACCCTCATGAACTGGATCTCAAATGTCCATATGTCTTTTAGTGTAGCTGTCTTCCAAGATTTCATTAAAATGGCATCAAGCTCTCCCAATAGCATTCATTGGCTTTTCCAGACCAGAGTTGCAAAGTCTCTCAAATTTGTCTGCCCAAACCACAGGGTCAGGTTTATCATAGGAACAATCTCATTTACTCAGTGCCAATTTGAGTTTGAGTTTCATTTCTGTTCTTGGAATAGAAGACTCCACATAAAAATAACAAGGAGGAAAAGATTTATTTGCCTCACAATTCCTAGTTATGTCCTGAAGGGAAATTCAATACAGGAGCGCGAGCTGCTAGTCATATCCTATCCATGCTCAAGAGTGCAGAGAGAATAAATGCGTGTTTATTTGCTTGCTGGGTCCCTGTTCTCTTAACTCACATGCAAAGCGCATGTGATGAAATGTTGCTATCCACATTCCTGGTAGGTCTTCCATTCTGCCTCACGTAAGGCAAGCGAGATAGTTTCCCACAGGCATGCCCAGAGGCCAGTGAGATCTAGGCAACCTTTCCTTCAGGCTCTCTTCTTATGTGATTCTAGGTTGTGACAAGTGGACTTTTAGTATTAACCAACACTCTCTCTCTCTCTCACACACACACACACACACATGCACACTCACACACGCATACATGTGTGCACACACACAGAGAGGACAGAAGATGACTTAAACAATATCTTAAAAACTAATAAAATAATAAAACTTTAAAACATTCTAACCATCACAATTACCTATACATTATTCTTCGGCAAACCACGACTTTTTTTTCTTTTTTCTTTTTTAGCATTGGAAGTAGATACAAATATTTAAATTTTTAAAAAAAATTTGTTCACTTTACATCCTGATTGCAGCCCCTCCCTCATTGCCTCCTGATCCCACCTTCCCTCCCTCATACCCTCCTCCTCCCTCCCCTGGTCCTCAGAAAGGGGCCCCTCCTCCCCTAGCATCTGACCTCAACCTACCAAGTCTCATCTGGACTGCCTATATCCTCTTCCTCTGTGGCTTGGCAAGGGCTACCCCTCCAGGGGGAAGTGATCAAGATGGGGGGCAGAGTCCATGACATAAGTAGTCCCTACTCCTCATATTGTGGGACCCACAAGGAGACTGTTCTGCCTTTTTACTGCATCTGAGCAGAGGGTCTAGGTCCACACCATTCATGGTCCTTGGTTGGTGCGTCAGTCTCTGTATTATAGTGTGGTTATTCTATATTATGTGGCTAATATCCTCTTATAAATACTCATTTATAAGTACCAAATGTGTCTTTCTGGGTCTCAGTTACCTTACTCAGGATGATTTTTCTAGTTCCATCCATTTATCTGCAAATTTCAAGATTCCCTTGTTTTTAATAGCTGAGTAATATTCCACTGTGTAAATGCATCACAGATTCATTATCCATTCTTCTGTTGAAAGATATCTAGGTTGTTTCCAGTTTCTAGCTGTTACAAATAAAGCTGCTATGAACATAGTTGAGCAAATGTTCTTGTTGTATGGTGGAGCCTCTTTCTGGTATATGCCCAGGAATGATATGGCTGGGTCTTGATAAACCAACACACATATGGACACTTGATTTTTGACAAAGAAGCCAAAACATATAATGGAAAAAAGAAAGCGTATTCAACAAATGGTGCTAGTCTAATTGGATGTCTACTTGTAGAAAAATGGAAATAGACCCTTTTTTATCACCCTGCACAAAACTAAAGTCCAAGTGGATTAAAGATATCATCATAAAACTAGACACACTAAATCTGTTAGAAGATAAAGTGGGGAAAAGCCTTGGGCTCATAGGCATAGGAGACAATTTCTTGAACAGAAGCCAATAGCTCAGGCTCTAAGATCAACAATTAATAAATGGGACCTCATGAAACTGAAAAGCTTCTGTAAAGCAAAGGATATTGTCAAAAGAACAGAACAACAGCCTACAGACTGGGAAAAGATCGTCACCAACCCTACATCTGTCTGACCGAGGGCTAATATCCAAAATATATAAAGAATGCAAGAAATTAAACACCACTAAACCAAATAATTCAATTAAAAATGAGGTACAGAACTAAAGAGAGAATTTTCAACAGAGGAATATCGAATGGCCAAGGAACACTTAAAGAAATGTTCAGTGTCCTTAGTCATCAGGGGAATGCAAATCAAAATGACTCTGAGATTCCATCTTACACCCATCAGAATGGCTAAGATATAAAACTCTAGTGACAGCACATTCTGGTGAGGATGCAGAGAAAGGGGAACCCTCCTCCATTGCTGGTTGGAGTGCCAACTTGTACAACCACCTTGGAAATTAATCTGGCTCTTCCTCAAGCCATGAATTTTGAAGGAACAAAAAATGCGTACTTTAGATAAAATACTACATTTCTTTAAAATATATAATGTAAAATTATTCTTTGAAATTTCCTTCATGCATATAATGTGCTTTGATCATATTTAAATCTCACTTTTCTTTTTTGTCCACTTGTATTCCTTCTAAAACTGTTATTCTTCTCAACACCTTTTTCTTCTGTTTTCATATCTTTAAAAAATAACTCACTAAGTTTACTTTGGGTTCTTGCACGTGCATGACTGTGAAGTCTTTTACTGGATCATGTGATGCTTACCAGAGGAAAATCGAGAAATGGAGAAATGTGACTGACACTCTCTCAGGAACCATTAGCATCCAATGACCCCTCACTTCTGGGTGGGTGAAACACTGAAGGGCATCAGCTCTTGCAGCTCTTGTGTAGGTAACCAAAGCAGATGTGAGTTCAGGAGTTCAGTAGCTATGCCATTTTTAGAAGGCAGAATTCCATAGCATTCACCCCCATCCTCATACATGCTTTCTTCTCCTTGTCCACGCTATTACCTGAACCTTGGGGGATAGAGAAAGTCATACAGATGTTCCACTTAATGTTGAATACTCAAAAGTCACTTATTCTCAGCTCCTTGACCAGTCGTGAATCTCTGTTCTGGTCACTTCCCACTGACAAGAGGCTGACCAAAGGCTGAGATGTCTAAGGATATTAAACATAATTAATTAGCAGACAGTTTCAATACATATCCATTTATTTGTTTGTTTGTTTTTTTAAAAACAGGGTCTCACTGTGTAGCTCTGGCTGGCTGAGGGCCACTTTGTAGACCAGGCTGGTCTTGAACTCACTGAGGTCAGTCTGCTTCTTTCTCCAGTGTTGGGAGTAAATGCACAAGACATCTTGACTAGCTACATAGCCATGTATCAACAGCAAGTTATCACTAGACTCTCACGAAGTATTGTGGCTTCTTTAGCCAGAAGGTTTAGATCATGTTTATAGTACCAGGTACATGTATGCCCTACAATAGAACAGGCATCAGATCCAATCATGAAGTGACCGGTGATCTTTAAAACATCCATGCCACCATTGTTCTAATGAGCATATATTATCAAACAGTTTGGTGTTGTAATAGGCAAGCCCACAGCGAGGTGCTACTGTTGATGACTTATCTCCCAACAGGCTACTCAATACTCTCTGGTGATGTTTATGTTAGGCAGCAGGGAAGGAAGCTTTCCTCTGAGTTCCAGCTCAGTTTTTCTGTGTCCCATATCTAAAGTATGGACAAGCGGTATTTTGATGCTGCAGAATGTTATGTTGTCATGGTGAGGTTTTCCTCTAAAGAGGACGTTTGAAACCTCAATGTACACGTTATTTATTTTAGACTCTAATAATGACAAATCAGTCTCTAGCTGAAAATAAGATAACAGAGAGGAGAATGAGCTTAGTCCATTAAAAACATCTTGAAGATCAAATAGTTAAAACTGCATAAATTTCTGCAAAATTCAGCCACTCGGATCATCCTGTAAATAGTGCCCAGTATCAGAAACATGCATGTCTATGAGAAAGCATAGTCCCTTTCCATCGTTTTCCTCATGGCACTTTTAATGTCCTTATTTCTGAGGCTATAGATGATGGGGTTCACCAGGGGGATCACCACAGCATAGAATACAGACACCACCTTGTCCTGGCTGAGGGAATAGCTGGAACTGGGTCTCATGTACATGAAGAAACCAGAGCCATAGAAGATAGTCACAGCAGTCAGGTGAGATGCACTGGTGCTGAAGGCCTTGGTCCTACCTTTAGCTGAGCTGATCCTTAGGACAGCAGCAACAATGTACCCATAAGAGATGAGGACCACGAGGACAAACATCACGCCCACAATGACACCTATAAGGAAGGTCACCACCTGGCTGGTGAAGACATCAGAACAGGCTAGAGCCAGGACTGGAGGAAGGTCACAAAAGAAGTGGTTGATGATGTTGGGCCCACAGAAATCATGCTGGTAGATAGAGCATGTTTCAATCAGAGAACTAAGGAAACCACCCATATAGGCACCAGCCACCAACTTTAAACACAGAGTATGAGACATGAGAGCCATGTAGAGCAGTGGGTTGCAGACTGCAGCATACCGGTCATAGGCCATAGCTGCCAGGAGTAAGCATTCTGTCAGCCCCATTCCACAGAAGATAAAATATTGTGTGGCACAGCCAAGAAAAGAAATGGTGTGCCGATCTGTGATAATGTCGGAAATCATCTTGGGGGCTGTGGAGGATGAATAACAGATGTCTAGGAAGGAGAGATTACTGAGGAAAAAGTACATAGGTGTGTGGAGATGAGGGTCCATCCTGATGAGGCTGATGAGGCTCAGGTTCCAGGCTAAGGTCAGAAGGTAAATCCCCAGAAAGAGGATGAAAAGGAAGACCTTTATTTGAGGTTGATCTGAAAGTCCCAGGAGGACGAATCTGGTTACAGCTGTGTTGTTTCTTTCTCCAGCCATAGATGAGCTTCCTGCAGAAAAGAAGGGACAATCCTGGTGTTAGAGAGATTGTCTTTATAACTTTAAGGGCAACATCTTGGGGCTTGAGATGTAACTAAGTTGGCAGACTGCTTGCTTGGCATGTGCAAAGGCCTGCATTTGACCTCCAGCACCACATAAACTGGGTAGGTTGGCACACATGTGTAATCCAAGGAGGGTTAGAAATTCACTGTGATTCTATACAGTTAGTTCAAAGCCATCGTGGGATGCATGAGACTCTGTCTAAAATTAAAAAAAAAGATAGAGCTATTGAGATGGCTCCACCAGTAAGATGTTTGCTTGAAGACCTGAGTGTGGCTTCCCAGCAGCTATGAAAAAAGCCTACCCTCAAAAAAACAAAAACAAAATCAAACAAACAAACAAACAAACAAAAAACAAAACAAGCCTAACCAGGCACATCTGTAATCTTGGCACTGGGCCTGGGCTTGGTCAGGCAGAGACAGGAGAAAGATGCCTGGAGCTCTCCAGCCAGCCAGGGTAGCAGCAAAACCAGTAAGCTCAGAGTTCATTGAGAGACTCTCATTTAGAAATGCAGGTGGAAAACAATTAAAGAATATGCTATGTGTTGACCTCTGGCCATCACGTACATATTCCTGATGCACATGTTCACATAGATGAACATGTAACACACACACACACACACACACACACACACACACAGAGAGAGAGAGAGAGAGAGACACAGAGAGAGAGAGAGACAGAGAGAGAGAGAGACAGAGAGAGAGAGAGACAGAGAGAGAGAGAGAGACAGAGAGAGATAGAGATAGAGAGAGAGACAGAGAGAGAGACAGAGAGAGAGACAGAGACAGAGACAGAGAGACAGAGAGAGAGAGACAGAGAGAGAGAGACAGAGACAGAGACAGAGAATAGACATGCTTGGAAGATCATAGAAACTATTAACACCCAGTTAATAATTCCAGATATCTTCTGCCTAAATCAGCCAAGTAACCCAGAACAATCTGTTAGCACCATTTAAAAGTTGTATGGCATATACCTTGTTAACTAGAAAAGATTTAGTCTAAAGGAATAGACGTGAATGAGAAGTGAGAAAATGAATTGTGTCCTTAGCAACTTTCCAGTCTTGGCAGGGGCTGGGGAAAGCCACTTCATGTCTCCAAAGCTTCACTGTATCAAAGACAAAGTGGGATGCTTGAATCAGCCGTGCTTCAAGTCCTTTTGGAATTAGGTTTTCTATGGCATTTTTAGATTTTCTTACTTAAAAAGAGGAGCCAAGATTAAGGCAAAACAAAGTTGGTCATTTTAATGTTTTATATGTAATTAATATAAAACTCAAAGACAAGGAAATGAATTAGAAAGACCATAAGTTTTGATGTATTATATCTGTATGTGTGGGTAGAGGCAGAGAATCCAAGCCATAATCTACTATTTCATTTTTTCCACACAACAAATCCAAGAGGAAAAATATGTATACATATATGTTTAGCATTATAAAATTGTTGAAAGATTTTCTACAAGTCACCAAAAAAAATTAACAGAAAAATGAAAATTTGTATTTGACCAATCTCAGCGTCATAGAATTACAAAATGGAAGAGCTATAAATAAGTTTCCATGAAAAATTCCAGAAGTGACTGATACTGGCTTAGCTGTGGTTCAGTCACTAGGATTCCCCCAGAGAAAATAAGTTGGAAGAAGAAAGGATTTGTTAGGACAGTAATCAGCAAAGTTCAGCTTGGATGTCATTAGCCAGATCAGATTATCATTCTAAACACACGAGGTAATCAATTAAGAAAGGCAGATTGGTCCTGATTCCAGGTCAAAGTGAACACAAGTGTGTCTCAAAAAAGCAAAAGAACCTTTGCCATACACTGGTAAAGTTCCCTTGTTGGATTTCCTCTCATTTCTATGTTTGACCGTCCACCTGTGTCCAAGCATAACTCTGTTTCTTGTCACTCAATTACATGTGCTTCTGGCTCTCGTGGGGTGTTCTACAATACTGAATCTTGCCTCAAGTCACAGGCACCCGGTAAATACTTGTAGAGCGGATGAAATGTTTTCCTTTATTTATCCTCAGAGTGAAGCATTAGGGGCCCATCAGTTACTACGCTTGGCACATTACTATGATAAAACACATAATATGGTTTTTTAGTTACAAATAATAACTCTAACATTTAATAGCAATCACGATATAATTGTGAATGCTTATTTAATACCTGTTCTGTGCCAGGCACTGTTGTAAGGACTTAGTTTGTACAAAGTGTGGTCTGTAGAGCCTCAGAACTTGGCAGTATTTCTCTGCCCCTTTTACAGATGAAAGCTGGGATAAGTTAGGCTGTTGTATTTTCAGGAGAATAAAGTGGGAAGGAATTGTTTAGACTTACTGAATTTCTTTAGGTGAAGTATCTTGAGATCTTGTACCACAAGAGAAGGTTGTGGCCTCTTCTGTAATCTTTTGTTCATTTGCATTTCCTACTGCTGTGTGCCTCATTTCTGGATATATTTATATATATATGCATATGTGTACACACACACACATACACACACACACACACACACACACACACACACACACACACACTGACTTCGTGTAAATAAAAATGTGTGCTTCTGGAATCCTTGCTATTTTTTCACTAAAGTTTCCAGGTAACCTGTGGGAGTTTATTATTTTAATGGGCAGAGATAACCCCCCAGAGGCTGCCCACTGTGGCTACTCCAGGTTCCAATGTGTAAACCTGAGAAACCATTACAGCTAACATCTTCTGAGTACTAATTGTCCTCTGGAGTAATGGTGATGGGGCTGGCTGCCCATTACCAATGTCCCCCACCTTATTCTCCTATGAGACTTCCTTTCTTTGGGTCCAAGAATACTTCCTCTTATGTTAAAGAACAGCCTTTCACTTTAAGACATCCTGATCTGCTAATAAACCTCACACACAAACAGACTAAAATTTGTGCTAAAATATAGTAGTTAGGAACAAAAATTTCCAGCTGAGATATTTTGGATTAAATTCTAACTGCATTCTCTTATCAATAGAAAACAAATATGAAGTTATATAAGCTCTTAAAGATCAACATATTTACTTGTTAAACTGATATAAATAATGACTTCTGCCTCAAAGGATGCTGAGTTCATTAAATAAGATATAAATAAGAAAGTCTTCACATGGTGCTTTGATAAATAGAAATCACTCCAGGTATGTAAGCTAATAGCACAAATAACTCCGTTTCTTGAGTCAGGGCCAAGAAGTGTCTTTCCTTTCCACTGACTTAAAAATTTACTTATTTTGTGTGTATGACTTTTTACCTACAGGTATGTGTTTGCACCAGGAGCACACCTGTGGAGACAAGAAGGCATTGGATTCCTTGAAACTGGAGCTGGAGATGGTGGTGAGCGTCTATGTGGGTGCTTTGAACTGAACCTGGAGTCTCTGCAAAAGCAGCAAGTGCTCTGATTCACTCTCTATCACCAAGTGACTTTTTACTGTGACTCACTGTCATTGGAATGAAAACAACTCATTTACATTTTAATGTTTAGGTGTTACTTCCAGGACTGCTGCTGCCTGCAAGGGTCACTTTGGGCCAGTCAGTTAAATCCTCTGGGAAGGAGCAAATTGAAATAATTCCCCTAAAATTCCTGGAACTCTGAAAACTTCATTATTTGGGGGCTGGAGAGATGACTAAGTTTAACAGTGGGTATTGCTCTTTCAGAGAACCCATGTCCAGTTTCCAGTTAGCAATGGCAGCTTATAATGCTTAGCAACTTAAGTTCCAGGATATCTGATGCCCTCTTTTGACCTTTTCAAGCTCATACATGGCACACACACATGCAGGCAAACAGTCATGCATCAAAAATAAATACATCTTAAAAAATAGTTATTCTTCTATGGGGTTGCCTTGTGCAACCTTTTGCCTTGTCTTACTGTATCTTGTTTTGTCCTGTTTGGCTGTTGCCTCTTGAAAATGAAGATGGAATGGATCTGAGGGAGGCGGGAGGAGAGGGGGAGCTGAGAGGAACGGAGGGAGTGGAAACTGTGGTAGATGTACTGTGTGAAAGAGGAATCTATTTTCAATAAAAAATTAGTTATTCTGTTTCATGGAAATAAAATGATCAGTTCTTGTTCTGAAAACAAATATTCTATATACAGGGGCAGGGCTTCTGAGATTTCTGCTACACACGTAAATTGGCTCAGTTGGGGAATGAAATGTAAAAACCGCAATCTCTGTGCTCGAACTGCAAAAAATGAAGAGGCAGAGAAGAGCTCTTGCCATAAGAAACATTCTCTTGTAGGATTGCAAATTAACCAGGAGATACTGAAGTTGAGAGCGTAAAGGCAACTCAGTGTGAAAGTGTTTTGATGCTGGATTATTTATAATTAATTTATAAAATTAACTCCATAATTATGATTGATATATCTAGAAGAATATAATACGTTTTGTCTACACAGTCAACTCTTTCAACACCATCATAGCCCTCAGTAACAGGACAGGCTGAGGACATCAGCATGGCCTCAGGGATAACATTGGCCTTGGGCATCAGTATGGGCCCAGTAGTAGACTGGCCCATGGACAGGCCTTTAGTGGTGTCACAGGCCATGGACATCAACAGGAGCTCTGGATGTAGCAGGACTATGGACCATAACATGGCCCTCTGTGACAGCATAGACCACTGATATAAACAGGATCCCAGGCTGCAGCAGGACCACAGACCCCAACATAGCCCTCTGTGGCAACATGGGCCATGGACATCAACATGGCCTGAGGCAGCAGTACAGGTCATTCATATCAACATGGACTCCCATGGCAATCCAGACCACAGACACTAATATGGCCTCCTGCAGTAGCACAGTCTAAGGATGTCCATCTAGCCTCCAGTGGTAGCACTGGTAGAAATCCACATGGCCTCCAGTGGCAGCCCAGAGATATCCACATGAACCTCAAGCTTCAACCTATCCTAGGGCAGTGGACTACAAATACCAACATGGCTTCCAGGAGCAGAACAATTCATAGGGGTCTTTGGGAAGGTCTAATCTAGAAAATTAACTGTTCTTCATCTCTGAAATTCTGAATTGCTTAGAACCAGGGCTATCATTAGACTGTGCCGTGTGCTGGGGATGGAGAACTAAGTCTGCACAAGCTCCAGGCTGCTGCACACCACTCTGTCAGCCCTACTCAGCAACGCCCAACACAGTTTTACATGCAAATATCATTACAATGAGTTGTTGGTCTGGTTCAAAATTTCTAGTTTCTGAAGCACCATAAATACTGGACCATGGCCAAGATTTGTCTTGGAGATCCTGCTGTTGTCCAGAGTCAGGATGCTGCTGCAGCTAGACAGGGAATGATGTCAGACTCTGTGCGCACTCCTAGCTACAGGACACTTCTCCACTGTCCTAGAAGTCTGCCATACCACCCCCATCCCCTGAGCTAGCTAGATTCAACTTTTGCACACCATTGCCCTGTGCTGTGCTGCTGTTTACTGTCTTCCCGCAGGGCAAGCAGCTTGGGCTACAGCTGCAGTTGGTGGCTCCATGCTGCGGGCTTGCTGGTAGGCCTAGGAATGGCCCTATTCAGTAATGACAAGTTTCTGTGGGAGCTTCGGGCTGCTGCCCATCTCCCTGTTATCAGTGTAAGCTGCCCCAAGGCTCATCAGACACTATCATTGTGCTTGTAGCCTGCTGGCTGAGACATGGTGGTGGAGAAGGATATAGGTTCATCATCTTCCACCATGTGAAGCTCTATCCTGTCATTTTTCTTTTTAGTTTCATGAGTGCATTTAAAAAAAAAAAAAGCATATTCTTGTAAGACTTTTTTTTTTCACAGTTGTTCTGGATCAGGCTCTGAGGACTCCTTTTCTGCCGCTGTGTTACCCTTAGAGGCCTCCGTGGGTCTTTCAGATTCCTTGGGGCTCCAGAGAGGGTGCTAGCAGCTGCTGCCATTTTTGTTGAATTGTTTGTTTGTTTTTTGAGACGTGGTTTCTCTGTGTAGCTTTGGCTGTCCTGGAACTTTACCTGTAGACCAGGCTGGCCTCGAACTCATAGAGAGCTGCCTGCCTCTGCTTGTGTTTTTAGTCTTTTATCTAAGGGAACAAAAACAGACAAAAGATAAAAACAGATATGAAGAAGAAGACATTATAAATAACACTATACTCATGCCAAGGACCGTAAGAAAAGAGTATAAACAATAATATGATGATGAACCAGAAGATATAAGAAAGTTTATAAAGAAAGGATAAACTAGAAGATATAAAGAAATTTCTAGATAAAACAGCCACAAGGCTCTATACTGAGGAAATAGCCCAAAGTCTGAATGATTCAACTCTTAAGTCTACAAAACTTTTAATGAACTAGTCCCCAAATTCTCAAACTAATGAAGAAATTCAAGAAGAGAACATCTTTCAAAAAAAAAATCGAAGGCAGTATTGGTAATGCTATCAAGTATATGACAAGTGAGAAAGCTTTAAGGTGTTATTCATGATGAACACAGATGTAAAAATATTAGTCAACCAAATTCAATAGCATATCAAAAATATCAGCCATTACGATAAAGTGTCCACTCATACACAAAATAAAAAAGCCCAGGAAGCACTGGACATGGAGGTACAGTCTAGTAACTTCTGCACTTGGGAGTTTGACAAAGGAATACCATGAGTTCAAGGCCAGCATGGGGTACATATTGAGACCCTATCTCAAAAACAAAATGAAAACTAGGAATAAATTTAACCATGAAAGTGCTAAGTCTTCACACGAAGACTATGAAACACTAATGGAGAAACTGAAGATGACACAAATAAGTAGAAAAATCTTCCATGTTTATGGATTTTAAGAACAAATTTCATACAAAATTATAAAATCTAAAGCAGTATTAAGTAAAAGGAAGATGGTTTTAGGTATCAAGATACCTGATTTCAAATGTACTATAAAAATATAGTAAGAGCATGGTACTTGTATAAAAACCAGTGTAAAGGGGCTGGAGATATGGCTTAAACTGGAGACAGTGTTCACTCCTCTTCCAGAGAACCGTATTCCCATGGGCACCCATGAGAAGATGCTCAAAACCACCTGCGAACTCTGTTCTTATGGGATCTGATGTTCTCCGCTGGCCTCCTTGAGCATTGTGTCACATTTGGCGTACATATAGACAGATAGGTACACACACAAATAAAAATAAATTTCTTCTGTTAAACAATATCCCTAAAACTGTAGAAAGGATAAATGATCAGAATAGAGAATCCCAAATCAAATCTATGGATTTACAAAATCCTACCTTCCCCCATGCCCTGGGCGTTGAACCTAAGGTCTCATACCTGCTAACTTAGCAATTTACCACGGGCAGCTTCCTCAGCCCTACAGCCAACCTATTTTTGACAGTTTCCAAGAACAGACCACGAATCTCTTACGTAAGCAAAGCTGGGAGATGTAGAGTGCTATGCACAGGAAAGAAATGAAATTAGAGGTTTATGTCTCACTATGCACAAAAATGAATTTAAAATATAAATATATGTCCTTAAACTATGAGAACATCAGAAGACCCAAAGGAAAGGCCTCAGGATGTTGGCGTAAGAATGCAATCAAGAAAATCTCAAAATCACAGGCCAAAAGTCCATCCAGAGCAGCCAAAATGGATCAGAACAAGCAAGAAGTTTTCACATAAGAATGAGGACACTCAACAGACTAGGAGACAACCTACAGGATGGGCGAAGACACTTACAAGTGATACATCTGGCAAATGAAGTGTATTTAAAATATGTAAATAACTTGAATAACTTAATGTTTACATTTCTTTTATAGCAGTTTTAACAGTGGGGAAACATAAAGAATGTTTGAAAAACATAACAGAAATTTAAGATCATTGGAGGTATGCATGTTAAATCAAAGTTAGGTTTATCAACTCATTCCAGACAAAAGGTGTTTCTGAGAATGTGAGGATCAGCTGCATATATAGTAGAAAGGGATTAAAGTTAGGGGGTCATACAAAAGAATATAAACTTCCCTCAAAAAGTTAACAGCTCGCTGGGCACAGTGACACATGCTTGTAATCCCAGTACTTGTGGAGGCAAAGGCATGTGGATCTCTATGAGTTCAAGGCCAGCCTGGTCTACAAAGTGAGTCCAGGACAGCCTAGACTGTACAGAGAACCCCTGTCTTAAAAAAAAAAAAACAAAAAAGTTAATTATAATATAGCAATATTGGTAACTGAGTGTATAACTCAAAAAGAAAATAGGTACAGGAAAAATAATGTAGTTAGATGTTTTGTGAGACACCTAGAGAAAGAACTACAGACTACTAGGAAATTCTGGGAGCAAGAAAAATAAGATGCCCATAACTGGTTATCTAATAACAACCAATTATCCCTGAAATCATATACTTAAAACATTGAATGGATTAATCAGGTTGTACGTATTTATTTACACACACACACACACACACACACACACACACACACACACGTAGGTGGTGTTTACTATTTTTTTTTATTCCTTTTTCTGTTCCTATGCCATCCTTATTGACCACATAACGGCAGCTAGTGATAGCAGGGAAAGGGGAAGAAGCTATCCTCAGACTACTTCCTACTGTTTAGGGGTGTCAGGTTCATTGGATAAACTTTGTACTTCACCATTAAGATATGTAATTTTTTCCTGTTGCTTTTTTGCACATGAGTACTTAACAAATAGCAACCAACAGCATCAAACCTGTAACCATCCAACAATAGTCCCAGAATCTCAGGTCCCTAGTGTTTATATATAACCTGAAATTTTCCAGAATTCCAAACATCCCACACTCATAGAAACTGTCTTCAGCTGGCCAAACCATACCCCTACTAGAGTAAGAGGCAACTCAGTCACTTGCTGTGAAGTATCCTCTTATCCCCATACCCGGATTTAAAATAAAACCATATTCTCATAACATTTCTGTATTTTTTTTAAAGAAAGCAAAATAACAAAATTCTCACTACATTCTACATTTCTCCCTTTCTGTTTAAAGCCATTAATTATGATGTGATTAGCGGAAAAATAGAAACAGAACCATTGACAGTGAGATAAGTGCTTTTGATCAGTGGCCCAGGTTTTCAGGAGACCTCTCCTGCTGAATTCTAATCTTATAAATTTTGATTGTATTCACAGATATTCATTTTCTGTGGAAACGTAAACAAATCTGCATCCCCAACTCAAACCATTTGCAGGTATCAATTCTGATATTAATATATCCTTATAGTATATAGGAAATTTAATGCTACACTTTTTTCTATAACCTGGTGATTCTCAGCCTTTGTCCGAAACTGTTGCTACTTTTTGCTGGGAGACCCCCAAAGCCATTTCCTGACAGTGAGAAATTTCTTTAAATACCTTTCTTGGACATACAATCATTGGCCAATGACAATCCATACACTGCCTACAAAATCCTGGAAGCCTGAGTATATAAAGTTGGATTCTTTTTTCTATATTAATTGATTCAATAAAATATTATTTCAGCAGTTTTATTTTCCCAGCTAGTTCCCCAATGACTGACACAGAGTGACTGTGACTTGGAATAAGCTATAGGTACTATGGTGGGCATATCCTGAGGCACTCTTCTACTAGCAACTTTAAAAATCCATAAAATTCAATCACTTGCCAACATGATGGCTTCTGTAGGGGCTTCTGCCCTATCAGTCTGTTCTAGTAGCCATGTGCTCATCATCATCTTGCCTCATGGTGCCTTCCCCCTCCTCTCCCTTCCTTCTTCTTCTTCTTCTTCTTCTTCTTCTTCTTCTTCTTCTTCTTCTTCTTCTTCTTCTTCTTCCCCTCCAGCTGCTATTCTGATTTTTTCCTTCCTCTCCTCTCATCTCTCAAACCCAAGCCTAAGAACCTAAAGTTCTAGCTACTTCTCTATAGCCCAGGTATAGGCTTCAGCATCTTTATTTAGTCAATCATGGATAATTGGGAAACATTCCCTCCCATCATATGGTTACAAGAGATAGTTGAACATTCATAACAATGCCCAAGGTAGGGTGGCAACCAGATCTCAAGGCACTGAAATCAGCTTGTACCTTCCTCCAAAATGTCCCTCCTTTGTTCCTAATTTAAAATGTCATACACAGTAAGAATAATTATGAAACAACCATAAAAACCAATAGGTAAGAGTTACATACACAATGTCTAGTCTAAAAGTATTTGTCAACCTTGAAGAAAATATTTATCCTATCTTAGTGAGCCTAAGGTTCTATACCTAAATTATTCTCTATCATAATTTGTATCTATCAACTTAGAAACATCTATGTAGAACTTAAAACATCATTGTAACTCTTTTTTTTTTCACATTTAAAGTAAACTTTATTAAATGTTAAATACTGACCAAGAGACTTTGGTTAGGACCACTCCCTGGAATTTCCCAACTAAGTGGTCCTAAGACTCACGTTACAGGGGTTTATGAAGACCACCATACTTCCCCATGAGCCTTTGTTAATTTCTGAGAACTTCGACTCCCAGCATTTCAGGTTACCTGGTCCTTGGCCTATGGGGCTAATGGATTAATTTAATCAACTAAGTTGAATTGTAAAACTATTCAACCCCTCAGAGACTTGAGAAGGAATACAGTTAATTAACTGAGCAAATAGCAAACAGGAAGTGCAGGCTAGCAGCTTCCAAAATTTGAAGAAAAAAATACAGAGACAGTTTGATATCTGTACAGGCACCTAAAAAGACTACAGCTTTGGAGCATCATAGTCAGCCTTCTGGCCCAGTATATATTACAGATGTATTTGTGAAACAAATGAATGTAACATTTTTATAATTCCTAATTGTTTTGTAGTTCTTCTTGCTGTATGTAGTTTACTGTATTTATATGTAAATATATGATGTAATGTAAATAATGATAATGAAAAGTTTTTAAAAAGAAAAAAAAAGATGTTTTGTGAGATATTATTCACTAGCTAGGAAGTGCAGGGCTTGTCTCCATCAAAAATTGGGCATTACAAATACTAAATCTGTGACATTTGTGACAATATGAATGAACACAGTAGACAGGGAAACCAAGAGATTGAATATAATAGTGTAGAATACTGATGATCCGAGACTGAGTGTGGGGGGGAGTGGTGGGGGCGAGAGGAGACTGGTTTTGGTGCTATAAACAGTAAGAGTTATTCTGGCGCTCTATTGCTTAGTAGATTGAATATCAATAGTGTATGTTTCAAGACAGTTTCAAGCAAAGGTTTTCTAAATAGCTTTTTGATAGCACACAAAATGATGGGCTCCACTTTGAAGTCTTCCTACACTCATATTGTGTTTATGTTCACACCTCCTATCATGCTTTGTGCAATATTTTCTGCATTTGAGAGAAATGGCTGATGTTTTTCTCCCTCCCCCATTATGAGGGCAGGGTTTTGAATATGTGATTTTTTAAATTTTATTATTTTATTAACTTATTCAGATTACAACTCAATTGTTATCCCATCACTTGTATCCTCCTGTTCCTCCCTCCCTCTCGCTTTCACCCTATTCCCCTCCCCTGAATATGTGATATTTTATACACACACACACACACACACACAAAAAAGGCCAATAATTTAAGGTAATGGATATGGAAGTTGCTCTGATTTGGGTATTATTCAATGTATACATACACCAAGACGTCATGACATACTCCATAAATATGTACAGATCTTGCAGCAATCCAAAGTTATAAAAATAAAGACAAAAAGGAAGCAGGTTTTTGCAACATTCCAGAAAAGTTTTCCTCTAGTGAATTCCATATGTCCTTCTGAGCCTTGTGTAGTCCTTCAGAAATGGACTTTTATGCATTTTTAGCTGTTTCAAAAGAAATATGCTCTTAAGAATATGCCTGGATGGGTGGCCACGTATCCCCTGTGTATATTGTATTGTTTCCTTGGCATGGGATGAATGTATCCATTTTCTCATGTGTTACAACCCCCCATTCTTTCAGTGCTGGCTGTGTATAAACTCAAGGAATATTTGGTAAACCTTTGAATATCTCTTCATTTCTGGTCTTAGTCAAATGGTGTCACCTCCGAGTTCTTGTTAGAATTTCCCCCTCAGACAACACTAAGTATCTAAATTGCTAGAGATAACATGCTTTAGATAAGTATGTTTAGGTCTTAATGATCTGGCAAAACAATTATTATTGAATAATAATCTTGTTTTTAATGAAAGACCTAGGATCATAAGTCCTATCACTTGACTATGGAGAACCCAGTCTGCATCTCTGTCTATTCTTCTATGAATTGTGAAACCTTATAAAAGATCTAAGCATGCAGGTAATAATTATTCTGTTCCATCCATTGTATCATTTCACACAC
Source organism: Acomys minous (assembly GCF_964271855.1). Lineage (NCBI taxonomy): Eukaryota > Metazoa > Chordata > Mammalia > Rodentia > Muridae > Acomys > Acomys minous. The sequence goes on along the minus strand of NC_140484.1, from coordinate 46,251,340 downwards.
TTTCTAACCCTAGAACACAGTACATTTAATATAGGTGACAAAAATAATGTATACCAGGTCCCTCACATTTGTTTTTAGTATCTATTATTACAGTGTTTACCCAGGCTTACAGTCTTTGCTTATCCTTATTACAATGACATCATACAAGTCTTCCTAAACCAAACTCAAAGAGATCCTTGAAATGTCAAAAACAATTTGGTAATGAGACCCCTTTGGCTATGTACATCATGGAATTTCATCTGGATGTAATGAGAGTGTTTCAGGATACATCAGTTATTGCTTTTGACATAGACTCAAGTCACAAGACATGTTTGTTTAGTAACTTCTACTTGAAAATATTAGATCATTTTCCTTCACTCCTTATAATATAGATAAGTTTCTTCCTTTTTAAAACAACAACAGTAGGGCTGGGCGTGGCACATGCCTTTAATCCCAGCACTTGGGAGGCAGAGGCAGGCGGATCGCTGTGAGTTCAAGGCCAGCCTGGTCTACAAAGCGAGTCTAGGACAGCCAAGGCTAACACAGAGAGACCCTGTCTCAAAAAACCAAAAAAAAAAAAAAAAAAAAAGCAAAAGACAACAACAGTAATAGACAAAGATGTGACTAACATCTTCTTGGGTGACTAGCAATGAGAGATGCCAGATAGAATCCTGTTACATCAGGTTGTTCATTTCAGGAGGCGTTACCAGGACATTGTAAAACTATATATTTTCAGGCTGTAGACATCCTCTGTATAGTACATTCATCAGTCCTCACAGCTAAAATGTGGAAAAGTTTCAAACATCGATTATTATGAATACCTGTGAATGGAATAATTCATGCTGACATCACCTCTGAAGTCACTGAAAGCAGTAGCTTCCCAAGACTAAGATGCCGTTCCTACGGAAGCAAGATAACCACTGGTTCATATTAACATCATTGTCTGTATCTATTATGTCTAACTGAGCCTTTGTTTAAACTCTGTGAATTTTGTAGTACGTCGTCTATGTTCCCGCGATGGTAGCTTGTGGACAGATCTCTCAGAAACATGCATATGTGTGACCTTAGTAACAGGGAGTCCTCTGCTGAAACCATGGGATCACCATAGTGCAGAACATGAAAGCAAATATGTCAAAGCTGGAGGAGCTTCCAGGGCTAGAACTCAGACAGACACACAAACATGAGGTATAGAACACGGAAACAGCTGTCAGATATGAAGCACAGGTGCTGAAGGCCTTAGACCTGCCTTTGCCTTACGGGATCCATACGTTATTATAACCAAGGCATTCACTATTCCAAACAACATTCTTAATATGGCAAGCAGAAACTGTACAAAGTGTCAGTGCTGTTATTCATTAGAACCGGGCGCTGTTATTTTTTAATTTATGTGTAATAATATAAATGTATATGCCAAAAATAAAATAAAGTCTCTAAAATAAAAAAGTAATCATTAAATCAATGCAAAATTTGAAGACAGACAGACAGACAGACAGACAGACAGACAGAAAGAAAGTGTCAGTGCAGGATAGATTTAACAGCTGGGGTATGACCCAGAAGAAATGGGTATGTCTTTCTTTTAAGGTTTCTTCTGGCTCATTTGTAGAGGTCTGAATAAAATTGGGGAACATGGATAATCAAACCAGGAATAGCATTGTCTTCCAGTCTCTAAATGTTGAGAAGTTCCAGGCTTAGTAGGACTCCTGTGTGGGACAGTCTGCACTTCTTTCATTGTGTCCCATAAGCTTAGGTATGCTGCATATTCATTTTCATTGAATTCTAGAAAGTCTTCTGTCCCTTTATTTCTGTTTCAACCCATTTTTTCATCCAGTAGAAGGTTGTTCAACTTCCATGCATTTGTAAGCTTTAGGTTGTTTCTATTGTTGATACCCAGCTATAATCTGTGGTGGTCTGAATGGATGCAGAGAGTTATTTCAATTTTCTTACATATTGATACTTGCTTTGTTTCTAAGTTTATGGTTTTGGAGTAAATCACATGAGATGCTGAGAAGAAGGTATGTTCCTTTTGTGTTTGCATAAAGTGTTCTGTATGTATCTATTAGGTCTATTTTGTTTATAACATCTGTTAGCTCCAGTATTACTCTGTTTAGTGTTTGTCTAGATGGCCTGTCTATTGGTGAGAGTATGGAATTGAAGTCTTAACTAACACTGTGAGGGTTAATATGTGATTTAAGCTGTAGCAGTGCTTCTTTTACAAACCTGGGTGCCCTTATGTTTGGGGCATAGATATTAAGAATTGAAACGTTGTACAGGAGTGGTGGCAGTGCATTCAATCCCAGCACTCAGGAGGCAGAGGCAGGCACACCTCTGTAAGTTTGAGGCTAGCCTGGTCTATAAAGCAAGTTCCAGGACAGCCGGGGTTAGGTCTGTTTTGGTTTTGTCTTTTTGGTTTGTTTGCTTGGTTGGTTGGTTTGTGTCTTTTTATTGAAGTATTCAGACCACCGATATTGAGAAATATTAATGACTGATGATTGTTGATTCCTGTTGTTGCTTTGTGTACTTCCCTTCTTTTGTTTTTGCTGGTGTGAGATTATTTGTTTCCTGTGTTCTCATGGGTATACTTAACCTCCTTAGACTGGAGTTTTCCTTGTATAAACTTCTGTAGGGCTGGATTTGTAGATAGATACTGTTTAAATTTGGCTTTATCATGGAATATCTTTTTTTTCCTACATTTATAGTAATTGAAAGTTTTGCTGGTTGTAGTAGTTTGGGCTGGCACCTGTGATTTCTTAGAGTTTGCAGCACATCTGTCCATGCCCTTCTGGCTTTTAGAGTCTCTGTTGAGAAGTCAGTTATAATTCTAATAGGTTTGCCTTTATTTGTCACTTGGTCTTTTTCCGTTGCAGCTCTTAATAGTCTTTCTTTTTTTTCTGTGTGTTTACTGTTTTGATTATTATATGGCCAGAGGACTTTCTTTTCTGGTCCAGTCTATTGGTTCTCTGTAAACTTTATAGTCATGTCCTTTTTTAGGTTATAATTTTTTTCTATGATTTTGTTGAAAACATTTCCTGGGCCTTTGCTCTTCTTCTCCGTCTATTCCTATTATTTTTAGGTTTGATCTTTTCACAGTGTCCCAGATTTCCTGGATGTTTTAAATCAGGAATTTTTTAGATTTAACATTTTTTTTGGCAAGGTATCCACTTTTTCTATAATATCCTCCATACCTATAGACCTATAATAATTCCAAACCCAGATTCTCTTGTCCATTTCTTGCATTTTGTTGGTGAAGCTTGTCTCTGTAGTTCCTCTTTGCAATCCTAATTTTTTATTTTCAGATTATCCTTAGTTTTATTTTCTTTATTGTTTATATTTACATTTTCAGGTCTTGAATAGTTTTGTTCATTTTTCCAATTGTTTGTGTTTTCTTTTTTTGTTTGTTTTGTTTTTGTTTGTGTTTTCTTGGCTTTCTATAAAGGATTCATTCATTTTATCCAATTGTTCGTGTTTTCATGGATTTCTAAAAGGGATTTGCTAATTTTCTCTTTAAGGACCTCTATCATCTGCATATGGTTGGTTTTAAGGTCTTTTTCTTGTGCTTTAGCTATGTTATAATAAGATAGCTGGACTCTCATGGAGAGATATTGCCTTGGCTGTTTTGATTGTTTTTATGCTGATGTCTAGGCATCTTGGCTTGGGAAGATTATGTCTAGGTGCTAATTTCTGATTTCGTCCTTGTTGGGTTGTTGTTTTCTTCCTTGGCTTCTGTTTCCTTGCTGGATTTTTGCAGCGTGATACCTGTGGATTGCTTGTGTTGCTGGCCTGTTCAGCTGGTGTCTTCACAGGGAATGCTTGCTGGTGTTGGAGGCAGAGATACTGGGATGAGTTAGGGGAAGGAAGGTTGAAGGTGAAAGTGATCTTTTGTGATCTTTTTGGGGTGAGGTTAGAGAGGAAAAGGAATCCACAGTGGGTTCCCTGCTCTAGAGCTGGAGATGAGACTGAGGAGGGGTTGGATCTCAGGGGCAATATGAGAGGTGTGGGTCCACTTCAGCCTGTTTGTTACGGGAGGAGTAACCCTTGGTTAACAGATGGTACCTGCTGGGGTTAGGGGCTGTGATAAAGCTACCAAGTTGGGGAATATTAGAAATGGATGGACTGTGGGATTCATAATATAAGTGAGCAGTGGGGAAGGAAGGCTGCAGTTGGTGTTCTGTTGCAGCACTGGGGATGAGGTTAGGGGTTGGGTCTAGGGGAACAGAGAGAGAGAGAGAGAGAGAGAGAGAGAGAAGAGAATGTCTGTGGGAGGCCTATCTCAGCATGTCTTTTCTAAAAAATATTCATACCTCTTGCCTATAACCACAAAACCCTAATTTACATATTTTATCTTTATTTTTATCTTCAGAAAAAAGAAAATTTATATTTTATATATTAAATTTATGGGAAAATAATATTTTTCTATAATCTTTTTGCAATAAAATTTATGCAGTAAATATTTTTTGAAGTTAATAACTTGAATGATTTCAAGTGAGTCTCCTTCATGCATAATTAGCATATTCCAGATAGTCAGTGTTATTGGAGATACATCTTACCTAATTTGTTTGGAATCTATTTATCTTAAATTCTTTGATAAATTCAGGCTTAAATAATTGGAAACTGCATGAGGTTCTAGCTGTCTATAAGTACCAAAATTAAACTTTAGCATGGTTTATAGTAAAAAAAAATAAGCTATAGTATAAAATGAGTTATTTATATAGGATAAAATAGTATGAATGACTAGAGTTTACAATTTTTGGGTTGTTGGGTGTCTGATAATACTAAGCCATATGTTATTGGCATGAGGTTTGGTTCTGCTGAACAGAAACAGCCAAAAAACTCAAGAGCCTAATAACAAAGCTTTATTTTGTTTTCTATCATTTAGTCCTCCAAAGTCAGCCCAGGTCATCTCCCAAATCCCTACTGATAGAGCAATGTCTGCAACAATGCCTGTCCCAGTGGCAAAGTGAGAAAGCACACAGGGAAAAGTGTGATCCGTTTCTGAAGACTCCTTCCCCTCAAGGCTTCAGATCACCTCTGCTCCTCTTCCATTAGGCAAAACCCATCATAGTCAAAAGTGATTTTGAGCATTTCTCATGTATAGTCCTAAGTGACAAAGAAACTAGAGGAAAGTTAATATGGAGCAAGCTATTGCCATTGCCTACTAATCACAAACTTTTTTTTACCTGCCCAAGCGTAGAGATGTAATGACGCTCTTTAGAACACAGGCCATCCACCCTCCTCTTAGACACTACTGCTCAGGGCCCAGGATCTTTGAGTACACTTAGTAGTTTCTTGATTATTCTTATGTCGTTATTTTAATTTTGGAAACCTGTGTAGTATTTTCCCTGTTTGCTGTTAGTCTTTAGAAAATTGAGCATTCAGAAACTTCTTACTACAGTGACTTCATATATGCTGCCTTTAGAAATAGAAGAGATATTTGGATTATCAGAAGCAATTTGATAGTAAGATTCCATTGTCTAGGATAACCAGGGATAAATGTCATGATTTAAGGGGACACAGGAGAGGGAGCTAAAGACCTGCAGTATCAAATTCTTTTACTGGTCATTTAGAATTTAAATATGAAATCTCATGTAGACTCTGGTTTCAAGAATCAAATACTCAAGCCAAGCGTAGTGGCGCACGCCTTTCATCCCAGCACTCAGGAGGCAGAGGCAGGCGGATCGCTGTGAGTTCGAGGCCGGCCTGGTCTACAAAGGGAATCCAGGACAGCCAAGGCTACACAGAGAAACCCTGTCTCAAAAAAAAAAAACAACAACAACAAAAAATAGAACAAAATAGTCACACTAATATTAAATAGCTCTGAACAAACCATATCCTCCATCACTACCTGTTAAGAAACAGAGCCAACATCTAACAACTACTGAAGTTTAGTGCACATCTTCTTCACATGGCCAGTAGCTGGTGGGGACAAGGATATGATCCAAACATGATAGATGCTCAGCACTGTTTTGCCTTAGAAATACTTTAGCTATCATTAGTTCTTTTTTTTTTCAGGAGGCACAGCCATGTCAAGGTTAATTTTATTCCTTCGAACAGTAGGCTCCCTGTTCGCAAATAAAGGACAACCATGGTCTCTACCAGGTCATTCTTATGCTGAACTGGGCCACATCTGTGACACAAGAGTTCTGGGCCCAGGGAGCCTCAGGCAAGCATGTTCTGTAAGGGCAGGGCATAGGGCTGAGAAGTCCTGAACTTCATTTTTGGTGTTCATGAGAAGGATAAGCCTTCAGGACTTACAAGGATCCTGTTTCAGTAGCATCAGATTAGTTGCAGTCTATATTGCTAGGACAGTCTGTATCAAGTTGAGCCTTTGTTTAAAGTAAGTAGGTATGTTGTAGGGCAGATCTGTCAGAAATCTCAGAACATTTTAATTGCAGCATTCCACCTTCCTCTGTAACCTCTTTACAGCATCTCTGATTTCCTTGTTCCTTAGACTATAAACCAAAGGGTTCAACACGGGGATCATTACAGTGTAGAAGACAGATGCAAATCTGTCAAAGCTGGAGGAGCCACCAGAGCTGGAACTCAAATAGACAAAGATACCAGAACTATAGAATAGGGAAACAGCTGTGAGGTGAGAAGCACAGGTGTTGAAGGCCTTGGACCTGCCCTTAGCTGAAGTGATCCTCAGGATGGACGAGACGATATAGCCATAGGATATCATGATGGCTAAGGCATTTGTAAGCCCAAACAACATTGTTAATATGGCAAGCAGGACCTGTGTAAAGAAAGTGTCAGTGCAGGATAGATTTAGCAGCTGCGGCATGTCACAGAAAAAGTGTCTGATGACATTAGGACCACAGAACTGGAGCTGCAACAAAGCACATATCTGAGATGAAGAACCTATGAATCCTGCAATATAGCTTCCCATCATCATCCGAGCACAGAGGGCGGGTGACATGATTGATGAATAGAGCAGAGGGTTACAGATGGCAGCATACCTGTCATAGGCCATGGCTGTCATGAGACAAGATTCGCTCAGCCCCGTAGTGGAAAAGATAAAGTATTGAACTATGCAGCCTACAAAGCTGATAACCTGCTTTTCCTGGAAGAAGTTGGAAAGCATCTTGGGGACTGTAGAGGTGATATAGCAGAGGTCTATAAAGGACAGATTACTGAGGAAGAAATACATGGGTGTGTGGAGGTAGGAGTCCATCCTTATTAAAACAACAAGGCACAGGTTCCCAGTCAGCGCTGTAATGTAAAGGATGAGGAATACAACAAAGAGCAGTGCTGTGGTTTGGGGGAAATCGGAGAATCCCAGGAGGATGAACTGGGTGATCTCGGTAATATTTCTTCCTTTAATCATTGCCTCCAAGAGCCTAGTATCAGAGAGGAGAAAAGAGTACAGGGTTGCCTCAAGTAAAGTGATAACATTTTTTGTCTCTTGCTCCAGTGAGCCTGCAGAGGGAAAATCACTCCATTGTCCTTCTGTAAAAACAGGCCAGAGTTTCCTCTCCAGCTGTCAATGAAAACCTACTCTTTTTCCTCAATCTATATGAATCTTAACTGATTCATATAATGTCATGAGAATTTTCAAAAGATATCTTTGTAGATTGACTGGAAATATTTACTAAAGAACCCATGAAATTGCTGAGGTTATGAAATAAAATGCAAATGCCATCGATTGAAATGAAATGGTTTTAGTGGTTTACTGACAGTTCTTGGAGTAATTACTGCTTCATACTCATGATAGTGTATGTGGCATTATTTCAAAATAAATGTGAAATAGTTTTGTATCCCAGACTATGATTTTAGTAATTTTTATTAATTTTTTCTTTAAGAAAAGTTACCTTCTTTATAAATATTTCTCAAATGCTTTGCTAATATATTCAACACAACATTTTGAAAGCCATCTAGAGTATAATATAATTTATAATTGTGATAGAATTATTAATATGTTCCCAATAAAATTATGGAATAAATCTTGGTTAAGCCTTTCTATAAAACATCCAATCCAGATTGTGTGTAGTTCATTCTTGGCACCAAGGAAGGATTGTCTCAATTTTAGGGTATGTTTGTTTCTTGGGCAATAACGTATCAGAAATACAGTCATAGGTTCAGAGTAAGAGGTTCGGGTGTGATGTTCCCTTGCACTATGAATTTTTCTAAACAGCTTAAGAAAACTGAAGTTGCTCTCTTCTTAAGAAAGTGAACACCAGTGTCCTTGAATCTCAAGTTTACTGACAGGGTCATGAGCACCCCAGAAACACTGACTTAAAGGCATCAGTTCAGGGAAACCCTTGATCCATCAGCTGTGGTAGATTTCATCATTTTCTTAAACTGCACCTTGGTAACATGAGCAGCCAAGTTTCTGTGTGTTCTGTGTAGCCCTCTATTTCCAGAAGAGACTGGAGAAACGTGGATTCTAGCTTTTACTCCCAGTAGTAAATATTTTTCTTGATAATTCTGAATATACTCGCTCTCTTTGATCAATATATCCCCCGTGTTTACCATCTCTCTGGACAGTTAAACAAGGAAGGCTGTCTGATGTGACTCTTGAATGGAGACTTCATTAGGAACATGTAGCTAATCCCAGACTTTCCAAGTGCTGGACCTGATAAAGTTGTGATCAGTTTGAGGTGTGTGAGGCACAAAACCAGAGAATGCTACTGAGTAACAAGTGATTCAAGTTAAAGAAGCCAGAAGGCTGACATTCAGACCCATACTATCTGCGTCTCTTTTGTGCAGCCAACTATCTGTTTTGTCATCCTGATAGTCCCAGACGGCCAGCACAACCACGGAGAAAAAGAAAAAAGCTTTTTGAAGCCTTTCAATTGAAGGGCAAAAGAAGTTGCATGACTATTGTGTCATGTTATTAATGTAGTTTGTCTCTAAGTAACCGAAAGCTAACCAGGCTGTACATCTTTATAGAGATCATTATTATTTTAAAAGCAAAATTCTGAAGAGGAAAAAAAAAGCATTAGCATTGGAAACAGATAATCGTATTTTGATTTCCGCCAACTTTGCTGAAACTAAGCAAGTTTTGATTCAGCTCTCTCTGAAAGTCTTATATCACTGTCGGGATTTACACTCACTGTTCCTTTGCAGTTGAAATCCCCCTTAGTCTCACAACACAAACAAACAGAAGGTAACAGATTTCAAAGTCAGATATGTAAGAATTCAACACCCATCTCATGCCCCAGATTAATATCAGATTTTTATGTTTGAGTTAATTCTATTCCCTGAAGGTTAGAAATCTGAGAAAAGAGAGAAACACTCAGGAGGCAGAGGCAGGAGGATCACTGTGAGTTCGAGGCCAGCCTGGTCTACAAAGTGAGTCCAGGACAGCCAAGACTCAAAAATAAAAAACAACAGCAAACAAACAAACAAACAAACAAAAGAACAAACAAAAGAGTAAGGAAGAGAGGGAAAGGTGAATGAGAATAGGTAGAAATTAATTTCCAAAACCTTTGTCTCACACAAGTCCTACTGTAAAAGCAACACGGGTCTTGAGATGACACAGATTCCACCTTCAAAGTCTTGACCTTTATTCTCAACCCCAATCCTAGAAGAAGACATGGTTTTTGTAGAAGATTCAATCTGCCTATTTATCTTCTTTTATATTTCCCACTTGAGCTCAGCTGCTGTCCTAAATGGATGTTTGGCCATGGACTTAACTGTCCACTCACAGCAAGTGAGACACCAACACTGGGATCCTGCTGAGAGCTAAGGTGAAGGAGGAAAGCCAATTAGAGAAAATACACTACAGACACTTGCTCTCTGGTGTAATGGTTGCCATGGAGATTTCCCTAATGGTTTCAGGCCCACTTTGCCATGTGTACCAATTCTCCACTTTCCCCTGGTCCTATAATGATCTCAGGGTTGTTACTCTACTGACTTCAGAGCTATTTGTGCTGGAAAGGACATAAGAAACATTCTAGTGCCCAAACTCTCAGCTGTTAGGGTGCAATCACAAGATCAGAGATGCTAGAGGATTTGCCCACAGTGGCCCAGTTGACTAGTCACGGAGCTTGATAACACTAGGTTCCAGCTGCAGTGTGTTCACAACACACTCTTTGAGGTCTGCAGACACTTGCTTCCTCACACACCTAACCTAAATCAGTCATCCTAACAGTAATGTTATTTCCACACATATGAGAGGACATTACAGATGGGAGATATGCACCAGTTCTTCTTCATCACATTAGTGACTTAAAATGATCATGAATTCAAATGTTGCTATCACAGAACTCAGAATGCTGGCTTTATGTGACTTTGTGTGAGTTTGTAAAGATTAGCCTCCTCAGGCCTCACTACTGTCACCCACTAAATGGGGCTATCGGTAGTTAACGGTTCATAGAGAGAGACTGACACTACATAAGCAGGGCGTAGTATCATCATGTTTCTATGTAGCACACAGGTTGTTCATTCTGCTTTGCCTTGCACCTCTTCCCAGTATCTTATCCTGTACTTCGCATTCTTCATTAAATTTTTTTTTCATTATAAATATCTACCTTGTCATCTAGAGGCGAGGCCATGAAGAATTTCCCCTGCCCACACTGGCATTTCCACTAATATTGCCACTATGCTGGTCTTGTTCACATAAGCGTATTGTTGAGAGTTCATGGGTTTACCTTCCCTGTCATGCCTAGGGAACAGGATCTATTAGCATGAGTCCCTTGGTCTCTGGTTCTTCCAGGGTCAGGGTTTGCATTGCAGATGCATCCATTTGGACTGGGCTCCCCACAGACACTGGCACATCACACACATGTAACAACAATAAAGAAGAGATCATGAATTTGGGAGGTGGGGTGACACAGGAGGAGTCGGAATGGGGAGAGGAGAGGGAAGAAGTAATGTAGTGTCCATGCATGAAATCCTTATAAAAAACTATTAAATGTAAAACTCTAGGTCAATTCTCCAAATTCTGTGGCTGTCCTTGGAGGAGGTTTTGAGTGTAACAGGAAGTGCTCATCGTTATCTTAGTTACTGGTGGTACAGGCAATCTCAGTTTATCTGCTTTAGCCAAACTTACTTGTAGGGAGGAATGAGTGGATGTAACATGTGAGCGATCTACTTCCTGCTGCAAGGTGTGTACTTCTACGTACCCCTGCAAACAGTATACAGGATGCTGTCCTTGCTCATAAAATTACTGGCATGAGTCGTCAGCTCATGTAAACTTCTTGATCACAGGTTTCTGTCTCCTTTCCCTGTCCCAACCCCCCCCCCCCGCCCCCACTGACACTGCACTGTTTGGGACCCCATGTTCCTGCAGGTTCAGGGTAACTATTCAACTATTCATTCAAGCCTAAGTCCTGTTAGGGGTGACGTGTGAAATGAAGACATGGGAGTAGACACCCTTGGATTGAAATGGTTCTTTGACAAATTCATTCACGCATGTAATAGATTATGGCTGCTTTCCACACTCTTTTGTCCCTGTCCCACCCTTGTCATCCCTCTTTCTCCCTATAAACCATTTCCCTACATTCATGTCTTTTTTTTTCTGGTTTTGTGACTAACTGATTAGACCAGGGTCACTTCTGAGATTACGGATTCGGAGGAATAGATTGGAGCATGGCGGATTCACCCTTATATGTACAACTGAAGACAAAGACTGTTCCTCTCCCAGAATCTATCAGTAATCAATAGTTCAACAGTGAGGGTCAGGGCCTCCTGAGCCCCTCCTTCATCTATGATTGACTGTTGACAGACTTAGTCTTGTGCTGGCCCAGTGCAGGTAACTGCAGCTTCTTTGAGACCGTGATTGCAATGACTGTGTCACACTCTGGGGCAACATTTTTCAGCCCTTCTACTTATCTTTTTCTGGCTCATGTATTCTTTCAGCTTGCTCTCCTGTGACATTCCCTGAGCCTCAGAGGGTATACCCTTTAATGCCTGTTGAGAGCCGTGGTTGAGTATACATGCACTGAGCAAAGATTGGTTGTTCTGTAGCTGTGTTTCTGTTTCCGTAAAGGTAGAGATATATCTGAGTCACAGGGTGAAATGACAATGTGACGTCATGCACCCTGAGCTGGATAGGTGAGAGTGTGACGGAACCAGTTTACCAACCCTGAGAGTGCTGCTGCGACAGGAGACAAGGAACAATGAGCCATCACGCTTCCTTTTCTTTAGGAGCACATTTTCTCACCTCAGACATGGGTGTAAATTAAATTGTCTAATGATTCTTAGTTTCTTTGAGTTGATGATGCTTCAAAGGAATCTATCAGAAACTGGGTTCTCTACTTACCAAACTGCAGTCACTTACCACCTGTGCATGTAGTTTTATTTTATTTTCAGGGAACTAAACAAATTAGTAACTTTGCTTCTGACACTGCACGAGTTCTTAAGATGTTATAGCTGTTAAAGCCACTAGATAGGCATGTTGCAATGTTTGGCAAGTACAGTATTAATATTCTGAGAACTGCTTGACTATTTCTGTTATGCTACTGGAGTCTTAGGTTTTTTTTTTTTAAATCTTCCCACTCTATCCTACATATCATTAAAACACTCGTTATTTTCATGTATTTCTTTCAGTAAGCAATCCTATCAAATTTTATATTAGTTGGCTGTTTGGCTTACACAAGGAATTTGAAATCTTAGTTACAATGTTTTTATGTTTCTTCTAAATATAAAGTTCCATCATCTCAGGTATCTCCATGTGTTCTTTCCTTAGAGATATTAATCAAGTAATAACAATTTAAATACATAGTTTTTCAAGTCTGATTCTATGGATCTGGAAGAAAGAATATGGGAGAGCCAAAAAAGAAAGAAAACCAGAAGGAAGTTGTTTTTGTGTAATCAGTGTTAGTTGGCTTCCACCATTGTAACAAAAATGATTTAAAGGAAGAAAGATTTGCTTTGGCTATTGGTTTGAGAGATATCAGTGCATGGTCACCTGGATCTGTTGGTTCTGGGCCATCATGAGACAGAAGATTATGTCAGGGAGCAGAGAATGGAGAAAGGTACTCAGTTAACAGCAGAGAGGAAGGAGATGGGCAAGGTAGACTCATACACGACATACCTGCCAGTTTCCCCTTCCTAAACTAGGTGCTACTGCCTTCATTCTCCACCACTTTCCAATAGCCTGTTCAACCATGGACCCTTTGATGGGTTAACCCATTAGTGAGGTTAGAAGCCTCATTATAAAATTGCTTCCCAGAAGCCTGCCCTATACACTGTTTTATTGGGAGCAACCTTTAAACACATGAGCCTTTAGGGGCACTTCAGATCCAAACCATAATACATGTGCTGAAACACCACACTATGCTCTATTGGTGTGTGTAATTATCCCACGTTAGTGGAAATGTAAACAGTAAAAGAATTACAACTATTTGTAAAAAAAAGAATCGGGACAGAAATGATGGAGAGACTAAAACAATGGCACAGTGATTCAATGTAAATTTGCTAACAGTGGTTGAGTGATCCTAGGCATCATCAGATACTATCTTATTAAGTTTACCATCACCTTTTTGAAGGATTGTTATTTATCATCTCCGTTTTACTGATTAAAAAACAGGTATAGTTATATTAAATAAAGTGATCAAGGTTACATAGCTTGTATATGTTGAAGTCAGTATAGCAGGAATTTGATTACGTGGCTGCCAAAGACTTGGTGCATGCCAGTTTTGATAAAGACATAGAAGACACAGAACATTGGGGCTAGAGTGATGGCTTCATGCTTAAGATCTCTTCCTGTTCTTACACAGGACTCAAGTTCAGTTCCTACCAACCATGTAAATCTGTTCACAACCTCCCATATATAACTCCAGCTCTAGGGAATTTTGTTCCTTCATTCAGAACCTGCATTCCTATGACATATACTCACCTACACACATAAAACTTAAAAAAAAAAGACATACAGTGTTGGGAGATTAATCATCTACATGGATTAGGACAAACTCCATCTTGTGTTTGTTTATCTTGACATACTGTGAATAACTTCCCTTTCACATCCCAGAGTGTCCCATTTGGATAAATCCTAGGATTACCCCACCTTAAAATACCCTTAAAAGGCAAAGTTCAAAGGATTGAAAGGAAAATTGGAATTTGATTCCATTTAGTCATGAAGGCCCTCTGAGTGTGTGGAGAAATGGAATTGGTGGGGAACATTTGTCTCTTTTCTCCATCCACCACTCTTGGGAGTAATTAACTGAATTAGAAAGTGTCTGTTAAAATTGTCTTTCTCTCCTCTTTACTGTACCCTAAGGAAATAGAAGGGAATTGTAGTTGGAATCAGCTTCCTTGCAGCAATGGCCAGTAAGAACTATGGCCCCAAACACAAGAGCCTAGGGAAAGTTGAACACTCACTATGATGTGGCTTCTAACTTCTGAGAGACATCTACACACACCTGGAGACTAGAGTCCTGCTCAGCACTGTCTCTACCGTTTCACCAAATCACACCTGTCAGGAGCTACACACTTCCTAAATGTCTGTGTGAATCATACCTGTCAGGAGCTACACACTTCCTAAATGTCTGTGTGAATCATATCTGTCAAGAGCTACATACTTCCGAAATGTCTGTGTGAACCACACTTGTCAGGAGCTACACACTTCCAAAATGTCTGTGTGAGGACATCTAAATAGGTGCAATGTGTTTTCTGCTCTCAACACTTTTTGGGTCTGTTTTTCCTTCTTCCTGTTCTCTTATGCACTTCACTCAAAGACCCCAGACTGCCAGGTTTGATGTCTGTTTTTTTTTTTGCTCCTCTTCCTCCTCCTCTCCCTCCTCCTCCACTTCTTCCTCCTCCTCCTTTTCCTTCTCCTCCTCTTCTTCAAGAAACCCATGGAATAACAATAATTTCAATAAAAAGAGATGATTTCTTTGAAAAAATATCTAACAGAATTTCAAACATCAGTCAATGGATAAGGAGGAATGGGGTTTTCATGTAGCTTACCACCTTGATGGCAGGACTTAATGCTTTTGATAAGAAGTCAATTTGAAGCTCAATTTCCTCTGTAAATCTAGCTAGCACTATATCTTTAGTATATACTCATTGTTATTAATTATTAATGCAACAATCCGCACCTCTGATAGCCAACTTGTTATGGTCATGACATACCACACTTAAAGCTATTTTTACAAAAACCTAGAGTTTTAAAAAGTAATTTATTCAGATTATAACTAAATTTTTATCCCATCACTTGTATCCTCCCATTCCTCCCTCCCTCTCACTCCCACTCTATTCCCCTCCCCTAGGTCCATGACCGAGGGGGATCTCCTCCCTTACTTTGTGGTCACAGGCTATAGAGTCTCATCTTGGTAACCTGCCTATTCTTTCTTTGACTACCACCAGGGCTCCCCACCAAGGGGAGGTCATCAAATATGGGGCACCAGAGTTCCTGTCAGAGTTAGTCCCTACTCTCCACATAAATGTGGAGAATGTCCTGTCCATTGGAATATACCAAGAAAATGCTCCACCACACAGCAGGGACATATGCTCAACCATGTTCACAGCAGTCTTATTCATAATAGCCAGAACCTGGAAACAGCCTAAATGTCCCTCAGTTGAAGAATGGATAAAGAAATTGTGGTACATTTACATTACGGAATACTACTCCTCTATAAAAAACAAGGAAATCCTGAAATTTGTGGACAAATGGATGGAACTAGAAATGATCATACTGAGTTAACACAGAAGCAGAAAGACTCACATGGTACATACTCACTTATAATTGGCTACTAGCCCAAAAGGGATGTCCCATGAAAGTCTTCACTTACCAGGAGATTGGGATAGATGTGAGGACATCACACTGGGACTCTAGGTAAGAGAAATATAGGAGACGGGGAAATAGAAGGATCCAGAGGATCTTAGAAACCTACAAGAAGAGCATCATAATGGATGGATTAGAGGCTAGGAGTGTCTGCTCAAACTATTGCACTAACCAAGGACAATACAAATAGTAAACATTGAACCCCTACCCATCTAGCCAATGGACAAGCGTGGAGTTGTAATTAGTCTTCTCTTATAGATGTACTCCTGATTTGATCACTGCCCCTTGGCAGGGAGACCATGAGGGCACACAGATTTACGGGAACCAGGCTATCCAGATGAGACCAGATAGGCTGTTGTCAGACAGTGGGGAGGAGAGCACCCGTGACACAGGTCTAGGGGAAGGAAGTAAGGAAGAAGAGGGAGGGAGAGTGGGAACTGAAAAATACAAGCCAAGGAATAACAATTGTGATATAATATGAATAAATTACAATACATTTTTTAAAAGCTATATGGAAACCTACTAGTGTAGAAGTTTAAGTGGAGTTACCATTCCCAATTAGACATCATATACTTCCAAATAAAATGCCAAGTACCAGTAAAAAACAAAACAAAACAAATAAAAAACAGAAAAAATAAAGTATATGTAAATAAAATAAAACAAACATTTTAAGAAGGTAAAAATTTTAAAAATGCCTTACATGACATTATGAGTTAAGAAATCTCAGAAGATGGCACTGACTTTGCTTTTTGTTGGTTAGCTACTGCTGGGCATTCAGACTACCTTTAAGCATAGATTGTTTTCCCAGTGAGACTCTCTTAGAGTCATGGATTGGGAGAATTAACATAGTAAAAATGGCCATCTTACCAAAAGCAATTTACAGATTCAATGCAATCCCCTTTAAAATACCTACACAGTTTTTTAAATTGAAAGATCAATTCTCAACTTTCATATGGAAAAACAAAACAAGACAAAAAAAAAAAAAAACCAGAATAGCTAAAACAATCCTGAAAAAATAAAAGATCCTCGGGAGGAATCTCCATACCCAATCTCAAGCTGTAGTACAGAGCAACAGTAATTAAAACATCATGGTACTGGCACAGCAATAGGCTGGTTGATCAATGGAATCAAATTGAAGACCTAGAAATGATTCCACACACATACAGTCACTTGATTTTTGACAAAGAAGCCAAATTTATTCAATGGAAAAAGGATAGCATCTTCAACAAATGGTGCTGATCTAACTGGATGTCTATATGTAGAAAAATGCAATTATACCCCTATTTATCACCATGCACAAAACTCAAGTTCAAGTGGATTAAAGACCTCAACATAAAACCAGAGATACTAAATAGGTTAGAAGAAAAAGTGGGGAAGAGCTGGAAGACATTGGCACAAGAGACAACTTCTTGAACAGAAAACCAACAGCCCAGGCCTTAAGGTCAGCAATTAATAAGTGGGACCTCATGAGGCTGAGAAGCTTCTGTAAGGCAGGAGACACTGTCAGTAGAATAAAGAGACAGCCTACAGTCTGGGAAAAGATCTTCACCAACCCTACATCTGACAAAGGCCTAATATCCAAAATATATAAAGAACTCAAGAAATTAAACACCACCTAACAACCCAATTAAGAAATAGGGCTCATTCCACTCCTTAGAATACACCCAGAAGATGCTCCACCACACAACAAGGACATATGCTCAACTATGTTCATAGCAGCCTTATTCATAATAGTCAGAACCTGGAAACAACCTAAATGTCCCTTAGTCAAAGAATGGCTAAAGAAACTGTGGCACATTTACATTATAGAATACTACTCAGCTATTAAAAACAAGGAAATCCCGAAATTTGTGGACAAATGGATGGAACTAGAAACGATCATACTGAATGAGTTAACACAGAAGCAGAAAGACTCACATGGTATATACTCACTTATAATTGGCCACTAGCCCAAAAGGGATGTCCCCTGAAAGTCTTCACTTACCAGGAGATTGGGATAGATGTGAGGACATCCTATTGGGACCGTAGGTGAGAGAAGTTTGGGAGAATGGAAAAGCAGAAGGACCCAGAGGGTCCTAGAAACCTACAGAAGAACATCATGATGGGCAGATCTGGACCCAGGGAGATCTGCTCAGACTATGGCACCAACCAAGGACAATACAAGTAGGAAACATTGAACCCCTACTCAGATATAGCCAATGGACAGGACATTCTCCACAGTTATGTGGAGAGTGAGGATTGACTGGGACGTGAACTCTGGTGTCCCATATTTGACCACTTCCCTGTGGTGGGGAGGCTTGGTGTCACTCAGAGAAAGGATAAGCAGACTACCAAGATGAGACTTGAGGCCTATGACCATATAGTGAGGGAGGAGGTGCCCCTTGGTCATAGACCTAGGGGAGGGGAATAGGGTTAAAGCAGGAGGGAGGGAGGAACAGGAGGATACAAGTGAGGGGAAACCATTGAGATGTAATCTGAATAAATTGATTAAATAAAAATAAAAAACAGGAAAAAATAATTTTTCAATCTTAAGTGGTTATCAATTGGAGATAGCTTCTGGGCTAGGGATGTGTGTGTGTGTGTGTGTGTGTGTGTGTGTGTGTGTGTGTGTGTGTGTGTACTTCTTTCAGCTCTGGAATACCATTTGATGCAGACCCATTCGGGTCCTGTTCATGATACCTCGGTCTCTGTGAGTTTATATGTGCATCAATCCTATTGATTTAGAGGACCTTGTTTCCTTGGTGAATAAATTTATTTATTACAAATAAAAAATTTTAAGTTTAAATAGAATTATATCACTGTCTTCCTCTCTTCTCTCCTTTCAGCCCTTCCTAGCTATCCTCCCCTACTCTTAAGTTGATAGCTTCTCCTTCTCCTCCTCCTCCTCTTCCTCCTCTTCCTTTTCTTCTTCTTTTTCTCCTTTTTAAAAAATAGTTATGGTATAGAGTCTACAGTTTTTCCTTGGAGGAAATGAAAGATTTTAATTTCTTTCTTATTCTCAGAAGTTGGAATTTTCACAACCATTGATGGCAGTTTCTTATAGAAGTGTAAATTGTGTAATATATGAATTACAACCCACAGGCGCTGTCTGAATTGGTACAGCCACTAAGGAAGTTTTGAGCTTGTGTATGTGTGTGTGTATGTGTGTGTGGTGTGTGAACATGTTCATATGTGTGTGCCTGTGTGTGCAGATACACTTTCTGTATGCAGGCATATGTGCACATGTGAAAACCAAACGTCAGCTCCAACGAGTATTATTTTTTGTCACATTTCTCCTTAGTTTTGAGACAGTATCTCCCACTGGACCTAGAGTTCACCAATTAGACTAGTTAGCAAGTGAGTTCTGACAATCCACCTGCCTCTGCCCTCCCCAAATGTGTGAATTACAGACATGTCCTGCTGTTCCAGCTCTGTATATGGGTGCTGGACTCCGAACTATAGTCTTCATGTTTACACAGGAGGTTTTCTACTCACTGGGCCACCTCCACAGCTCTTGATTTCCTTTTAGATACATATTTACCAAAAGTCAAGAAGTTAAAAAAACATAAACCCTGTAATTTAATTCCAAATTGTTTATCCAAGAAGAATAGAATTGTGCATCTATGTAAGGACCTTTCCACAAATGTTCATAGGAAGCTTGTTCTCAATGGTCAGAGTTAGATGTAATCCTGTAATCTATCAAGACGTAACTGATATAGTGAGCAGAGAAGACATGTGTGCAGGAGCAGGAAGTGAGAGAAGCTGAAGCAGGAAGTGAGTCAAGATCATCTTCCAGGCCGGGGTTGAAACTGCAAGGGAGAGGTGAGAGGAACTGAGCCCTTAGGATCTGCTCAGTGAACTCTCTTTCTTATTGTAATGTCTGTAAGACTTGTACATCTCTGGATATTACCACCCATCTTTCTCCTAATTCTGAAGAATTATGTCACATAAAATGAATAGTTCTTAACACTACCCAAGAATATGCCACCAAGGTAAGAATTGGCATCTTTCTTGGAAAATTTTGCCAAGAACTTGAAGACAAGACATAGTTGGAACCATTGTCTGAAACAATTGTTCAAGACTGACAGATAAGAAAGCAGTTTATTTCTGCAGAAGCTGCTGTTGGTCTTGAAGTATTAAACTACTGTGGTCCAGGACTTCTAATGGCATTAAAGTTATAGAAAGGCTATGGTTTGGTCTTAATCTGTGAAAAATTTATTCTACCTACACATACCGAGTAGCACACCCATTATCTTAGTTCTTGGGAGGTGGAGAGAGAAGGCTCAGATGCTCAAGGCCATCCTCAGTTGTATAATAAGTTCAAGGCCAACTTGGACTATGTCTGACCATGTCTAAAAGTGTTTAAATATAATCAATTTCTGAGCATAATAGTTTATATTACCTTGTTATTGGTTTATAATTTATTTATTGATAGTCTACATTACTTATCCATATTTTAAACTCTTAAATTAAAATTTATTATTATTATTATTGTTGTTGTTATTACTATTATCACATGTGTGTGTGTTATGCATCTGTGTGAACATGTTTGGGTGCACATGAAGACCAGAAGTTGACTCTACCATGTTCCATTGTGTTTTTTTGAGTCTCTCCTTGAAGATGTAGCTCACCAATTTGCTAGACTGGCTGGCCTTTGAGCTCCGAGAATCTGCTTGTCACTGCCTCTCTTTCCCAGAAGTGCAGTTAAAGGCATGTGCCACCACATGGCTTTTATGTGAATGCTGAGGATTTGAACTCAGATCCTCATCCTTATGCTGCAGTTACCTTACTGCCTGAGCCATGCCCTCAGCCCCAAACATTTAAACTCAAAATGCCATTTGCAAACCCAAAGTGTGTTTTAAAGCTATACTGGAAACAGTCACCCAACAATGCTACTTCATACATTACAAGCATGAAGACCTAAATCCCGAGTCCAGCACCCACATACATTTAGATATACTGTGTATCTAAACTGACTTACTCTCAAACCCTGTGAGGTGAGTTCTGAGGTTGCATTTTCAGGTAAAATGATTAATGCACAGTGTTAGATCACTTTCCCAGACTGGTGCAGCTTACACAGCAGAACCACTGTCCAGTAACTGCTCCTGACGTCTAAACTCATGGTCTAAGGCTATTCTAATGACATTCTGAACTTCCCACAGTATCTTTTTAAGGAGGACTTCCAGATGATACACACACACACACACACACACACACACACACACACACACACACACACTTTTTTTGAAGGTTTATTTTAGTTAGATGTAGTGGCACACGCCTTTAATCCCAGTACTTGGAAGGCAGAGGCAGGCGGATCTCTCTGAGTTCCAGCCCTGCCTGGTCTATATAGTGAGTTCCAGGACAGCCAGATAAACACAGTGAGATTCAGTCTCAAAACAAACAAACAAACAAACAAAAAAACTAAACAAAAAATTTTTTTTACCATGTCTTTGTGTGTACACGCATGTATGTGGGCACCAAAGGAAGGCAGAAGAGGACATCTGACCCCTGAGGGCTGGACTAACAGACAGTTTTGAGCTACCTCTTGTGAGTACTGAGTGTAGTCCTCTGCAAGGGCAAAAAAGCACTCTTAACTGCTAAGCCATTTTTCAGACCCAGATGTTATATTCTGTCTTCATGAGATCCTGACTGGTCAACAGTAAAAAGTGCACCTACTTACATTTAAAAAAATGATACAAGAGGTAAAGTCAGGTGGAGTTGTTCCCCCCCCCCCCCCCCGCCAAAAAAAACCCAACTCAATATTCCCATGGGCTATGTGTTCTGTGTGACTAAAAGGTGGCTTGTTTTCACAGAATCTGGGATAACAACTGACCTAGAGCACTATTCTCTTCCATGCTGGCAGGACCTGGACCTGGGAACACCTATACAGTGATGAGGGGGAAAGAACAACACAACTGTGAAGTTCGGTCTATTGGGGTTCCCTGAATTTCCAAAGTTCACCATTGCCCTCTTCTCAATGTTCTTAGCGAGCTGTCCCTCAACACTGTTCTGGAATGTGCACCTCAGCACTCTCATCAAACTGGACATCCGTCTACACATTCTCATGTAGTTTTTCCTCAGCAGCCTCTGCTTTCTGGATATCTGCTATGTTTCTGCTGCTACTCCCAGGATGCTTCTTTACGTGCCGTCTAAAAGATGTTAACTGCATGTAAAAACCTTGAACCCCTACCCGGACTAGCCGATGGACATTCTCCACTGTTGAGTGGAGAAGGAGATCTAACTCTCACACAAACTCTGGTGCCCCATATTTGATCATGTCCCTTGGATGGAGATGCCTGGTGGCACTCAGAGGAAAGATAATAGGTCACCAAGGAGAGACTTGATACCGTATGAGCATATTCAGGGGGAGGAGATCCCCCTCAGACACAGACATAGGGGAGGGGAGTAGGGGGGGGAAGTGGGAGGAAGGGAGGGATGGGAGGATACATGGGATGGGCTAACAACTGAGATGTAATATGTATAAATTAATAAAAATGTATTAAAAAAACAAAAAAACAAAAACAAAAAAAAAAAACAAAAACAAAAACAAAAACAAAAGAAAAAAAAAAAGAAAAAAAAAAGATGTTAACTGCATTCATCACTTCAAACACGTGGGGTTTTTCCAAGTTACTTCTCACATTGAAATTGTTCTTTTACCTCTGCAAATCTCATGTTCCTTTCTTTAGTTATAGATTTATTCAACATATAATTAACCTCCCAGGTAACAAGTTTTGCTAACATCACATAGACAGAAACTTGTAGTAGAGATGTCTGATACACCTTCCATGTTTAAGGCCTTGACTCCTAGCTGGCTGGGAAATCATGTCACCGGTGTAGAGTCACTTATCACTCTCTGCCCTGTATAACTAGAAATTGGCAATTAGACGTGAGTTCTCTGTTGATGAGGTGATCATAGGCTCATTTAGGCAACTTATACGTGTCTGTGTGTTACACGTTTAGCTTGTTTAATAAAGCAAATATGTGTTAAGAAGCTTTTCGATAGGAATTAGAAAGTAGAAACTTGCTGGTAAAAAAAAGAGAAGAAATTAAACTTGTGGAAGCATAAGAAAATCTTAACTTAGGGGCTGGGGAGATGGGTTTGTGGTTAAGAGCACTTTCAGAGGATCTAGGTTCAGTGCTCAGCATCTACAGGGAAGCTGATAGCCTTCTGTGACCTCACTCCAGTCCTACGGGGTCTGACACCTCTTCTGCTCTCCGCAGGTACAAGACATACAAATAGCGCATGCGCACAGACATACGTGCAAGCAAACACCCATAAACATAAAAATTAAATACACACACACACCCCTATATATATTAAAGACAATCTTAGTTTAGCCATTTCCCTTGTAATATTTGTGGGAATAGTGGAAAGTTGCGGTTTTAAATACTGAAGAAAGAACACTGGGAGGAAAGCTGCCCTCTGCTGTTTGTCTTTCCCTAGGATTCTGATGTCCTCACTCTCGGGTGAGAAGAAATGGCAGAAGCTTATAAGAGACTAGTTCTGACCAAAAATGTTCTGTACGCTCCAGGATCTCATCTGTGCTCAGAAAGAAAAAAAAAAAATCTAAATTTCAAAAGTGTTCATGTGGTAAAGGCTTACTGCGAAGCTCGCGGAAAACTGTCAACAAGACAGCTAGGGACATTCTGCTCCTGCTATGCCGCGCCAGGAGTGGAATCCGACCCCCAACAGCATGCATGTGGAGGGGAGAGCTGACAAGGAGGACGACGGATGGACGTTACTGTTGAGGGAAGCTAAGGCTGGAGTGGCAAGCCCAGATCTCACCTGTCTCCTAGGCAACACTAACGTCTGGTAGCATCACATCTACACTTCCCTGTACTCCAGCTTAAAGATGAGGATATTGGCCCACATGTATTCCGGGGTTGAACAGAGAAATAAGTGTGGTCGGGCCATTCCTTTTACCTGATTGGGTTATCAGTGTTTTTACTGTCATCAGATAGCAGATTATTAAGACGTCTGAATAGAATTGCTACTTAAAATCAAGGCCCTGACCTGACCAGCATAAATGCTTCAAAGGTGCAAAACTCAATTCTTTGAAGGAAGAAAATCCATTTTGGTCTCATCTTCAAATCATCTATAGGATACAGTGTATAGCATGCAAGTTTTTGTGTATGAATTTGACAAACTCGTGTGACTGAAATAACTGCTTGTGACCAACGCCCTTTTTGGCCTTGGTGGTTTTCAAAGAAAGAAATGTAATTTATATGATGCATCAAGGGAATTGGCCTGCATCTGTTAATTCTTTATGTTTAAGATTTATTTTCACTAATGTGTATATGTGGGGAGGGAGCTGGATTCTCTGTGAAGCCGCAGTTACAGGTGGCTGTTGGGTGTAAGGCATTAAACTTGGGTCTTCTGTTCTAGCTGTAAGTGCTCTTAACAGCTGAGTTCTCTCTGGCCTCATAATTCTCTCACCAGATGTTTTCTTTGTTTGCAGGCTGGAATCAGAATGACTCCGGGATCTGGAAAATGAGCCCTCACTCTAAGAAGTCACATTTTCCTTGTTGTATTAGTAGAAGGGGGAGTTGGTGGTTTTTGGAACCCTTCATAGATAGAACACTCCTAACTCAGTACAGAGTGTGGGTTTCATATTTTAAATTTGTAAAACAGTGTAATAAATTCTAATACTCTGCTTGGTAAGTGCCATAATGTTTTATTTTCAACACATAAAAATAGAAAGTAAAGGACAAAAGTGTCGTGTTTTTTTTTTCCAACAGGTCTCTGAGTGTCTCATGGGTTATGTGGATCATACACAGACACTTTTGGGAGATTAGCAGCTGATGGGTAGGGAGATGTGCACCTGAGATTCCAGGAATTTTCAGTCACTCAAGCAAAGAAGAGCAAATTGGTTGATTTGGAAAACTAAGCATTGAATTAAAGTTACTGTGAGACTTTAAGAATATGGATGGACATAAAGAGATGGGTGGGATAGGATGGGCGGGAAGGATTGAACAATTGCATGAAGATCCTACATATAAAATGAAGTCAGAAATAACGAAACAGATGGAGGCAATGATATGTTGAATTTTAAGGAATGATAATTTTTTTATTTGAAAGAAGGATGCAAAAACTTGTTCTTTTAACTATTCAGTGTGTTAAAATTAATTCCAATCAAAATTTCAAATGGACTTTGTGGGGGAGGATGCATGGTACTGGGAAAGATTTTGCCAAAATGTACTTGTGCTCAAGTCAGAGAGGAAAGCTCTGCAAGAAATAATATTTTGGGAAAATGTTGTTAACATGAAATTTTCAACTCAAACAGTAATTCAATAATGTGCAAAGGTACAAATGTTGAGAATAAAGCAACGTGAAACAAAAATTGACTTCAGAAAAAAAACTTGGTTTATATAAGAATGACTTAAGTGTGGGAAATTTATTACTACTCTACATATTATTTTGAAAATATTGTGTAACATGACCCGGATATTGGGTAACAATGTAAGAACATAGAAATCCTTGTATTTGTTTCACATGAGTGAAATATTATTGTCTTAGATTAAATAGCAACTAGTAAAATGCCTTTTATCTACAATATATAATAGCAAAATATATGAATAAAATCAGTGAATACATCTGTATTATTTTACATGTCATTATGACAGAATTTAGAAATAACTTAAGAGAGAGAAAGTTTATTTTTTCTCTAAGGAAAGAGACATCACAATAGGAAAAATACAGCAATGGGGGCAGTTGGAGCAACTCATGGCTATAGTAACAGGAGTATAATGCTGTCAAGAAGCAGAGAGAGACACACCCCAAGAGGGGCAGGCTATCCACCTCAAATCTTGCCTTCCAACAACATACTTCTTCTAGCTAGGTCCCAACCCAAAGGTTCTACAACGTCCCCAAAGAGCGCCATCCATTAGGTACAAGATGTTTAAACATGACAATCTGTAGAGATGGAAACCCTTACAGAATCTCAGAAAATAGAAATTAATGGGATTTTAAATGAAGAAGAATGTAGCAAGCTTAAAATCAGTTGCTTGAGTCACAAAGGAAAGTAAGTGGAGGTTGTGATGACTTAAAATATCTTCAGTGGACAATCTAAACAAAGTTATATGACAAAGCAAACAAGAAATCATTGATAAAGGGTTACTGTGTGTGTATACTTGTGTATATATGCATGAGTGTACATGCATGTATGCATGTCAGTGTGAGTGCACATGTATACATGCACATGTATGTGTGTGTGTGTGTGTGTGTGTGTGTGTGTGTGTGTGTGTTGCTGGGAACTGAACTCAGTGCCTTGCATATGCCAGACAGATGATCCCTTCCTGAGCCACTTTGTCAGCCCTAGATTAACATTTGATGCAAGTATCATCTGTTAACCTGGGAAATAACCAGATAATTACAAAGTTTCTATAGCTATTATAAAAGAGAAAATGAAAAAGCTTAAAGTCAAAGAAATAAGATAAGTTCAAATCACAAGAACTAAAAATGGCACACTGTACCATCAGGATTAACAATAACATAAAGTAGTTTAAATATTGAATAGGGTCTAATTGTTCTGGAAGACACCTAAAGAGAGTTTTTTAAAACCAAGAGAACCTTAACATCAGAAGATATTTTTGATGCCCCCAAGCATGAAATTAACTATTATACTTAAGTAGTTTTATTAAAAGCTGGGCCTGGTGTTGCACTCTTATAATCCCACTTTGGGAGGCAAAGGCAGGCAGATCTCTGTAAGTTCAAGATTAGCCTGGTCTACAAAGCAAGTCCAAGAAATCCAAGGCTACACAGAGAAACTCTGTCTCAAAAAACTGAAAGAAAAAAAACACTTTGTGCAAAAAGTGGGTGGGGCTGGAGAAATGGCTCAGTAGTTAAGAGCATTGACTGCTCTTCCAGAGGACCTGAGTTCCATTCCCAGCACCATTTGGCAACTCACAACTGTCTGCAACTTCTGTCCCAGGGGATCTGATATTCTTACACACATGTGTGCAGTCAAAACACCAATGTACATAAAATAAAAATTATTTTTTAAAAAGTAGTTTAGGGGGGGGGAGGAAAAGGGTTTATTTCACTCATAGTACCATATTACAGTTCATTATCAAGAACAGCGGGGTCGGGAACTCATGCAGGGCACGGACCTGGGGGCAGGGGCTGATGCAAAGGCCTCGGAGGGGTCCTGCTTGCTGGTTTTCCCATCATGGCTTGCTCAGCCTGCTTTCCTATAGAACCCAGGACCACTAGCTCAGGGATGGCAACAATTACAGTGGTTGGTCCCTTCCCCACCAATCACTAATAAAAAAAATGCTCTACAGCTGCATTTTATGGAGGCATTTTCTTCAACTGAGGTTTCTTCCCTTCAGATAAATCTGGTTTGTGTTAAGTTTACATAATTGTAGCAAGCACGATCCTGAGTTGCATTCTACTAATGAAGCAACAGATAATAAAATCAGTTCTGGCTCAGGATCTTCACTATACATCCCTAACTTGCTATTAGAAGTTTTTCCTAAACAACAACTCTGCAGTTGACTTCTGAAACTTTTTTTTTTTGTGCTCAAACTTTAAAAAAATTATTAATTAACCATTTTTTATTTTTTTTACATATACATTTATATCATTACACATATATACAATAAACTACTTATAGCAAGAAAGTTCACTTAGACCATTTGTTTCCAGACAATCTTTTTTTTTTTTCTATATCCAAATGACTGTGCAGTGTTTGTGAAATTTCTCGGTCAGAAAAATCCAGTAAAATAGAAATAGAAACATCTCCTCCACAATGGAGAACATTTTCTGCATTCTGAGATAGTAATGCCTCTTTCTGGAAGGAATGATGGGCAGGCTGCCAGTAGCACCTTATCAGATGTGGAGATATTCTCATGCCTTCACTTCTCAGCAGTGATATAGACCCAGTGCTCTTGGCCTTCCTGTAGCCCCCACCATTACTGCCTTCACAGAACCTGAGAAACTGAACTCACAAATAGCCTCAAATCCATTTTAGCTCACTGCATTCTTATTGCCCAAAATCTATAGGTTTTCGACAAGCCAACCTGGCAGCTTCTCACTACACAGATGCTTAGAACCTGCCTGAATGTCTGGCTCCAGGTACACATCTACTTGTTAGAAAGAAAGGCATCCGTAAACTCTCCATATGGCCACGACAGTGAATACCAACGGTATACCAGATCTGCCTGCTGGGAATACATAGATAATGCACTTGGAGCTTTTATGAAATGCCAGGCACTGTTATGTGTACTCCTTGAGTCCTTCCAATCCCTGGAGAGATGCATTATTATTAGGCATTCATTTTTACACTAGAATAAGAGGCAAATGGCTAGGTAACTATGCCAATGAGTGATACAGACAAAGCTCCAACCTGGACATTCTACATCCACTTACTGCAAACCTGGACATTCCAAATCTGTTCATGTGAGCCTTCTGTGTTCATTTTCTGTGTGGCAACAGGATGGTGCTCAGCAATGAATGTGTTTTATAATCTATGTAATTCACTGGGCTTTTTCGCTTAATCTTGGAAGCCTTTTTTTTAAAGCTGGAAATTCAGACACCCGTGTCACGCGTATTATGGAAAAAGTTACCACAGCAGAGTTAGAAAATAGAGGAGAATGATCCTTCAGTTATTGTTGTTCAAATGCTTTGGCTTAAGTGTGAGACAAAAAGGACTCACCAAGCATCATACTGAACAAACTCAAATAAGCCTTCTCACCACGAATGAAGAATGCCTCCAGCTGGGTGTGAATCAGTAAGGTCTGGTGTGTTAGCTTGGGAGTCTTGTCCCTCACTCATGGATCATTTGGAGGAAGATTCAGGAGCTCTTGAGAAAGTACAAATCATCAGGCACTCACTTGGCTCAGTGATGAGGTGTGGGGCAAGCCACACAGCTGCTAATATCCTCCCTTTACCACACACTTATATGACAACAGTAGAGCACACACAGAAACCAAAAAAAATTTTTGTGTGTGTGATGAAGACACTAAGAAAACCAACCCAATTCTTCTGTGTCACGGAGGACCATAGAAGACAATCAGGGTTTATCATGCAGTCCAAGAAGGGTGGGAGAAAGAGCAGAGGGGGGATGCAGAATCAGGGAGCTGAAAAGATTATTAGAACCAAGGACATCTCAGCAGGTGCTGAGGGACTGAGGTTAGAAGTCAAGGAAAGATACTGCCTAAGAGCCTTGGGAAAAAAAATCTGCTCATCCTGAAGAGTACCATACAATATAGAGGTAGGTGAACAATGAGATTCACCCCAAAAGCATTTCAGAACTCCACAAACCCAGGAGCTTAGAAATATTATTCAGAAGCAAATGACAGAGGAAAGAAATCCTGCCAGAGAGGTGGTGCACACCTGCAACCCCAGCATTTGTGATACTGAGGTAGGAGAATTTTCATGAATACAAGGCTAGTCTGGGTTATTATGGAAAGTTACAGACCAACCTAGGCTATGTAAATAAGACCAAGTCTCAATAAAAACCAAAGCCCCAAACAAAAAGTCATAATTATCAAGTTAGATATCTAAGCCTGGGAGCAATAACTCCCGATCCAATGACTTTATCCTTAAATATTAAGTAATAAAACTGTAAATTTTCTACAATCAGATGAAAAAGAGATTCAAAATAAAAAGTGAGTTGTGTTTTTCATGCTTAGGTATGTGACTTTAATATGTTTTATATTACTTTAACTTGGCAGGAATGAGCCACAACCTAATGACTGCTTTATAAGAATATTAAAATTTAAGTTTCCAGCACAACAGACCGTGATTAAAAATGGTCAAATGGGAATAAGAGTGACCATTATCTCTAGGATTGTGAACTGTCTGGTTTGAGCTGTTTAGAATGTGTGGCTGAACTTGGAGAGGCAATGAAAGGAAGGAAACAACGAAGAGAAGGGAGAAAAGACTGTAAAGAAAGGCATTTGTTCACTGGAGATGAGGACCCACACACATAAATCATGTTTGCTGACATTTTAATGAGTGTATTCTGCACCAGTAACCTAAGGCTGATGATAATCTAGGTGCTAGTTTCTCTGTTGCTGCAGCTACAAGTGCAGCTGCTACCAGTAACCTAAGGCTGATGACAATCTAGGCACTAGTCTCTCTGTTGCTGCAGCTACAAGTGCAGCTGCTACAAGGACAAAAAATATTCCAATAGTTTGAGCGGGACCCCTGTGCCCAAATCTGCCTATCATAATGTTCTACTTGTAGGCTTCTAGGACCCTCTGGATCCTTCTACTTTGCCATTCTTCCATGCTTCTCTCATCTAGAGTCCCAATAGGATGTCCTCCCCTCTGTCTCAGTTTCCTGGTAAGTGAAGGCACTCAGAGGAAGGACAGCAGGTTACCAAGAAGAGACTTGATACCCTATGAACATATACAGGGGGAGGTAATCCCCCTCAGGAACAGTCATAGGGGAGGGGAATAAGGGGAAAATGGGAGGGAGGGAAGAATGGGAGGATACAAGGGATGGGATAACTATTGAGATGTAACAAGAATAAATTAATAAAGGAGAAAAAAATTTTAAAAAATATTCCAATAATTCTCTTCTCCACACAGCTATCAAAAGAGTCAACAAGGGACTCAAAACCTTTGCCAACCTAGATGTCAGTCCCTTGATGGATTCATTTAGACATTTCAGTGGCTACTGTGACAGAGGATTAATAAAGAATTGCTAGACTATATTTTTCAACCAAGGACCAGAAGTCAACAACATTCAGTGCTGGAGACACAGTTTAAGTAGAATGATTGCTTAGCATGCATGCACAAAGTCCTGCGTTCAATTCCCAACATCACATAAAGTGTACATGGTGGTATATGTTTGTTATCCCAGCATTTGGGATATGGAGGCAATAGAATTGGAAGTCCAGGTTCATCTTCAGCTACGTATAAAGCCCAGGCCAGCTTGGGCTACATGAGATACTATCTGACAGACATATTTGCCTAAAAATGGGCAAGTTTGGATACAGGCAAAGTCGATGGCCAAACTCTGCCAAGACAGAGTAAGCAAGTCCTCAATAGTTCCTGCCTCACAAATATGCCTATCAAATATATTGGGCCAGAAGGCTGAAGATGATGCTCCAACGTTATAGAGAGTGGTGGATGACTGTTCAGGCAGGAAACTGTCTCAGTAATTTTTTCATTTTGGAAGTTGCTAACCTGCACTTCTGGTTCACTCAGGTATTTAAGTTTAATTCCTTCTCAAATCTCTGATGGGGTTGAAGACCAGATGGTTCAGTTTTTCAATTAAGCTTAGTGGGTTAGGGGCTAAGATGTTTTTAGATCAAGATAGATGTTTTAAGTCAATAGAGATGAGATATGATAGCTGTTGATCTTCATGTAGAAATTTAGACCCAACGAGATAGGAAAGATGTTTATGTCAAGTTTGTTAGGTACAAATAGCCAAATCACTATGAATGTAACATTTATATAATTCCTGATTGTCTCATGGTGCTTCCTGTTGTATGTAGTTTATTTTATTTATGTATAATAATATAAATGTATATGTTAAAAAAGAAACATAATAAAATTTTTTTAAAAGTTGAGTGAAAATAAAAATGTAGAAAGTCATATTTGAAATAATGGATCAAATATTCCTTTATGGAAATATTTGCATATTGACTTCAGGATTAGTTTTCATAGCATTTTAAAGTTCAATAGAAAAATAATCTAAAGCAAACTGAGAGTAGAATAAGTCATGAATACTAATGTTTATGATATTTGTGAATGATTTAGCTTTGCCTGATAACATTGTGAATGAAACATACACAACGTAGCATTCCATAGGTAAGAGAAAGGAAAAAAATCAATCTATAATTTAAAACTTGGTGAAGACATGTGAGGTATGTTCTTATTCTAATGATTTGTTCTAAAACATTTTCTGAATGAAGAATGCACAAGAAGAAGTAAAACCACCAGGGGAAAACTCACTTTTTCCACTACCATCACACTGGAGAACAATTACATGGACTGTTAATTAGTGATATGTTTTACACTCTGGGGTCTAAGGAGGTATTTAATGAACCTCAAGTGGAAACAATTCTCTTATCATGGCTGGATGGCCAGGAGCTTTCTGGACCAAGTGGAGTTTGAAGAAGAAAGAGCCTCCTGTAGGAACACGCCTTTGGAGGACGGTAGAGTCAAGATCAAGGTGAGAAGTAGGTGCTGTTATGTTTCCTACACTGCAGTGGAGCTAACAGCCACCAATAGCCCACCTTCCTCTGAAACATCTGAGTGACAGCTATGGTCAACAGGAGCAGGGACAGAGCAGGTTAGCCTATAAAAACAACCCAGATACTACATGTAAATTGTTGGGTATTATGCCCATCACAAAATAAGGACCCAAATAGATAGCAACTTCCTAAATTAGTGAAAGAAAAATTCTAACTCAGAGAAAAGGTTTTGACTGGATCCCATTGGCACAAGCCTATAACCTCAGATACTCAGAAAACTGAAAGAGAAGGTCTCAAATTCCAGGCCAACCTGGGCAACTAAGTGAGATCCTGGGATTATATAAAAACAAAAATAAAAAGTTCTAGACATGCAGTACACTGGTAAGCATTTGCCTAACATGTGCAAGCCCTGGACTTGACCCTCAGTACCAAAAATAAATAAATAAATAAATAAATAAATAAATAAATAAATAAAAGAATGCTTGGCACTTTAGTTATCTATGCTATTCCTTTCTCCATACATGGCCATTTGTTAATATTTATTATCAAGACTACGGTCCTGTGTGCTCCCAACATCACAGAGCTCAGAGTGTGCCAGCTGTGTGAGGAAACAGGTGATGTAAGGGCTGTCTTCCCTGTCAGGCTTGGAGGAATCCTACGAGGGGAGATTTCTGTGAGTTCAGAGCCATCAAGGGCTATCCAGTGAGGCCCTGTTCTCCCCACTCCCAGAGAAGTTTTCCCCTAAGTCTTTAAGCATTCTCCTAGTTTTTACTTCTTCCAAGTCAGGTACTTATTGTGCTTGGGAAAAGTTCTTTTCCACTTTAGTTTGTCTCTAGCCATTCCTCTCTGTGGCAAGGAGTGGCCACGACATGAGATTATCATTGTTAGAAAACCAAACACGTTGTGATCAGCCAGTGCTGTGAGATTGCTGGTTTCCTGTGTTCCAAGTAATCCTCTTCCTCATATCCAATTTCTACCTCTTTAGAATGGAAAGAAAGTGGGTGAGAGGGATTGTGTTTGGATGACATTTACCTTCCTCTTTAAGATAAAATGTTGAATTGAGAAAACGTTTTTGTATAAACTGTACAGAAAGCCAGAAACAGACATACTTAAATGATTATGTGCAGAACATGCACATAAATTTAGAAGAACATGCTTATAGTTAACCACTACATAAGGATGGTCAGCAAACAACTAGCTGAATGTATAAGGTTGGTCCCTTAATGTTAAATTGGAATTAAAAATTCCTATGGCTTAGTGCCATGAGCCACTGGAGCATTGTAAGAAGACAAATTACATTACTCGTGTCTGTTTGAGGCTGCAGTAAACAACCTAGTGACCCAGCAGTGTAGTCAATGCCTACATGTAGAGTATGCTGCTGGTTAATGTAATGATTGTGCTATGCTGTGTCTTTTCTTTTAGCATGTACTTGTCTACTTACATGGAACAGTTTACTGTGAACAATATGTATCGCTGAAGCAGCAGCTTCATATATCTTGAGTTTACCAACATTGAATTGTCTTCTTTAATGATTGCCTTAATCTTGTGCTGTTTTAGTCACATGACCCCACTTAGCACAGAGTCTAGCTATGTAGTAAACCATGCCAGTGGGGTCTGCATAAATGCACTACAATTCCACACAGGTGCTGAATGGCACACATAAGTCAGCAATGCACAATGGCATATATGTATGTGTGCACAAATGATTTTAACATTTATTGTGGCTATCAAAATTGCATTATAAAGCCTTGCTAAAAAGTAAAATAATTTGCCAGTTAAAATTAGTCCAAATTAAGTACCAAATTTATAATTTACCTGATTTGTTCTCCCCAAATAGACTAATTTTCTTGAGTGTTTTATTAAATAGCTTCACACTGAATATTTTAAAATATTGTGTGTGTATGTGTGTGTGTGTACATCTGTGTGCTTGTGTGCATGCATACGTGTGTGTGTGTGTGTGTGCGTGCACACACACACAAGTGTACCTACGTATGGAGGCCACAGGATAATTTTGGCTGTCATTCCTTGGGTACTTTCACCTTGTTTTTTGAGGCAGCATCTCATGTTGGCCCAGAGCTCACTGAGTTGAGGCTAAACTTACATGTGCTGCAGTAATTCATTAGTGGGCATCAGGGAATCACATTCCCTGGCATGTCCTTGGAAGGTCCCATTCCTTACTGATTCTTTTAGCATCCATTTGAATTGATTTGGCCAATGAAACATCAGAAAGTATCTCACAGTCAGTAGCTTAATGAGCACATCATATTGAGCCTTGCTCTTTGGAAGTCTTAGCTTGTGTCAACAAGACTCTAGATGGATAGGTTATATGGAGAGAAATCCCAGCTATTCCAGTCAGAGTTCCAAAACACGTGAGAGTCTACCAAATGCACTCACTTTCATCCGAGAGACCATGTAGTCATCTCAGTAGACTATGACCATGAAAATGCAGCCAGCCTGTGAGCTATCCAGTCAACCAGGAGGACCGTGAGAAATGACGACTCACTCATTTAATATGTGTGCACAAACATATGCATGAATGCACATGCGTGATGATCACATGACAACTTGCAGGAATCAGCTCTGTCTTCCCACAATACGGATTCTGGGGATTGGATTCCAGTCATGGGGCTTGGCAGCGGGTGCTTATGCTGCCTGAGCCATTTCATCAACCTCTCATTGGTGTTTTAAGCAAATACATTTGAGTCATTAACATAGTAACATATAACAAATATAATATGTGATTTATTAGTTGAATTTTTGGCTGTTTTTGAAATAGAGTTTCTCTGTATAGTCCTGGTTGTCCTGTAACTCACTCTGAAGACTCTGGTAGCTTCAAACTTATCCAACTGCCTTTACCTCCCAAGTGCTAGAATTAAAAGTGTACATCACCACTATCTAGCTTGAAAATTTAAAAAATATATGTCTATATTTACCTGAAATTATATCAATAGTCTGTGGCATAATAACAGTGTTCATAAAATTTAAATGTGAGCAGTGATTTTTTTTCAGTAAGTTAGAAAATGACCTGTCTGCAATGGATTTAAAAGGAAATTCATAATAGAAAAGACTTCCAAAGAGGACAAGAAAATAAACTTTAGCTAATACATATGTCTTTCCTTCTTCATATTAAATTGACTATTTTCTTCACCTTTCTTTATGAGAATATATTAAAAAGTAAAAGCGGATTGCTTCTGGAGTGACTTGAAGGATTTATTTAATCTTCCTTTTGCTGTTTATCAAACGATAGTCTTATTTGGTGCTTGCAGATGTTGGATTTCAACAAATACCGTATTATTTTCCCTACAGGAAAACATTTTCTGTGACTCCTACATCAAAGTTTAATTTGGGTTTTAATATTAAAGAGGAACAAAGTAAAGTATTTAACTCATAAGATATAAAATTTTATTCATAAGATTATGATATTTTATTATATTAAGATCACAAACAAAAAATAAGGGCCTGGCTCTTTGTTACTTTACTGGTAAGTCTCTCTCTGGCCTGATCCTTTGGGCTGTGGTACTATAAATAATTTATTACTGCTGCTTGTTACTTCTTCAGGGGTATAAAAATGGCATTTATCTTTTGAGTGACTGGCTGTATACATTTTTCCAGGTCCTAAAAATAGCATAATAGTTTATATTTATTGACTCAGAAAACATTGTGTTTGCAACAAATTTCCACAGCAAAAGAAAACTTAGAAGAGTAAATCTGATCCTTTAAAAAAGATTTATTTTTGTTTTTATTTATGTGTGTGTATGTCTATGAGTCTATATGAATGTTCATGCACATATGCACACAGGACAGAAGAGGATGCCATATCTCCTGGAGATGGAGTTTCAGGCAGTTGGGAACCACCAGCTATGGGTTAAGACCCAAACTTGGGCCCTCTTAACTGCTGAGCCATCTTCAGTTTCCCTGATCTGACCTTAATGTGCAGATGATGTCATCCATTTGATACTACATGTGATTAAATTGCTATCATGCTACTGGTCCAGCTGATCCATTTCACTGACTTGCAGTAGAGTGAGGGAACCACGTTCATTATGGCATTATAGAATGTAAACTTCATCTCAAATGGACAACAGGAACTGAAAACAGACAATAGGAAATTAAGTAAAAAGTAACTGCAGGAATTAGTGTGAAACAGCCTTTCTGTTTTTTCCAATTATGGAGTCTTTCTCTATTACCAAAGTAGTAGTTCCAGTGGCATTGCTGTGTAAATATTATTTCATTTTCTCTAGTTCATGAGTGAACTAGAAGAGATGTGTAATAACATTCATTTGAGAGATTAAAAATAATGTTTATGTTTTTATTAAAAATATCTAACACTTAAGCACACAGAAAGATACAAAAATCTTTACAAAATGCATTTCTTAAGAAAGAGTTTAAAAATAATATTCAATTTCTGAGGTCCCCAGGATGTACGGTCCTGAGAACAGACTTGAGAAAACATACCACAGAAATGGCATAGCAATTATATCTCTACTTACCCACTTACCTGGTATGACTCACATAGTTTCTTGAAGTAAAAATTCTTTGATAGTTCATGTGAAGTATTTCTGTCTTTACAGAAGGTGTTTTAAACATGGGAAGCCCAGAAGTCAGTTTTAGGGCAGAATGATAGCCTGGGCCTTGGTGTGATCTTAGTGCGTTCACTGACGGATGGCACAGGTCAATGTAATTCTCTTTTTTCTGATTGCTAATTAATCCTCTTCTTTGGTTTCTGAAATCACATTACTTCTGCTCTACACAGTTCTTTTTGTGTGATTTCCCACCACAGTTATTGTTTGTAGACACGAAACATGCCTTTGGTGCAAAGAGAACAGTTGCAATGACTTCATTTTGGAAAAAGAGAAAGCAAAGCCCCAGTTGTGTCACAGTGATGCAGAGACAGACCTTGGAACCCAGAGCATGTGTCATTATACCTAGGCCTTCCCAGCACGTGCAGCAGTAATGAGTATTTACTAAGAGCCAGTATTACATCTCTTATGCCTTTACTTATCAACTGAGATAAAAATAATTTTTGTGTATTATCTCTCCCCAGACTAATGAAAAGTGAAATGCAGTGCAATTCCTAATTTTATTTCCTTTGGATGCATTCATTACACAGATCTTCTGAAGACCTGGACATGAGAACCATCAAAGTGATTTCTGAAAAATGAAGGGATTTGTTTCCAGTCATTATAATGCTCTATGTGATAACTATGCACTAACAAATACAATTATAACTAACTATAAAATGTCATGGGGCTGAATAGGTGCCACCATAACTAAACTTTAAAACTGAGCAAAATGGGGATTCTGTAATTTATCTTATTATAAAAGTGAATTTTAAATTTTTTATTTTTATAATTTTTATTAAATATTTTATATATATGTTTACATTATTAGACACATACAATAAACTACCTACAGTGAGAAGAACCATAAAACATTCAGGAATTACATACATGTTACATTCGTAGTGTTTTCTACTATTTGTATTTGGCAACTTTGAAGAAAACATCTTTCCTACTGACAGGCAAATAATTTAATTCATTGTAGTGGATGAGTGTCAATCAATTTAGAAAAAAACAAAATAATATCAGATTTATACTTCATACAATGTATTGATTTTTTTCCAAACATATAATACAAATGTAAAAAGTAAAACTAAAAGAAAAAATAGAGAAGATTCTTACTGAATTATATAACTAAATTTTTTTCATTGTAACAGCAAATCTGAGACTATAATTATGGAGGTGAGCAGACAAAAAAAGTAAATCGATATATTAAAATCCTGAACACACTGAATATTGACAATGAATGATAAACATGGAAAATAATTGTCAAACTTGGGGAACAATGAATTAAAACTATTTGTTTGTTGTAAAGTCTCATACACAAATCTAGTAGAGAAAGAGAGAAGGGATCAAGAGATATAAATTTAAAACAGTGAAATAAATTTTACGTTCAAGATCATCAAAGATCAAATCTAAATAATTATATGAAATGTTGATAATAAAATAATAAGAAACACTGTCATGAAATTTTTATACCAGTGCAAATCAGTATCAACATTTAGACAAGAATTTGGCAACATCTGTTTGTATGTGTGGGAAGAATTGCAAGAATGTAGCTCAAGCTGTGAAGTGGTAGGAAGAGGGTTTTCTAGCAATTTCCAGAATAATATTTAGGTCTTGATTTTGTTGAAGTTAGTTTGATTGTGGATGATTTTTTCATCCAACACTGTACTCAAAACGAGGAAGATTTGTAATGTTGAAATAATCATGTGTAATCTACTTAGTTAATCATTGTTAATCTATCTAAAGTATCTATCTGCAGGTTTAAGGTGCTCCAAGAGGATGACAGGAGGGAGGAATAGCACTGCCATCACCAAGTTCATTCTTGTTGGATTCTCAGATTTTCCCAGGCTCAAGCTGGTCCTCTTTGTTGCCTTCTTGGGAACTTATCTCTCTACAGTGGCATGGAACCTGGGCCTCATTATCTTGATTAGGATTGACCCTTACCTACACACACCTATGTACTTCTTCCTCAGCAATCTGTCATTTTTAGATTTCTGTTATGTTTCATCTACAACCCCTAAAATGCTCTCAGGATTCTTCCAGAAGCCCAAATCCATCTCCTTTGTTGGGTGCACCATGCAGTACTTCATCTTCTCAAGCCTGGGTCTTGCCGAGTGTTGTCTTCTGGCAGCCATGGCTTATGACCGGTATGCAGCCATTTGTAACCCTCTGCTCTACACAGCCATCATGTCCCCCTCCCTCTGTGTGCAGATGGTGGTTGGAGCCTACATCACTGGTTTCTTTGGTTCATTGATGCAACTGTGTGCTATACTTCAGCTCCACTTCTGTGGGCCAAACGTTATAAACCACTTCTTCTGTGACCTGCCTCAGTTATTAGTCCTCTCCTGCTCTGAAACGTTTGCCCTTCAAGTCCTCAAGTTTGTAATAGCAGTGATTTTTGGGGTGGCATCTGTCTTGGTCATCCTGATATCCTATGGTTATATCGTTGGGACAGTCCTGAAGATCAGCTCAGTAGAAGGCAGATCCAAGGCTTTCAATACTTGTGCGTCTCACTTGACAGCGGTCACCCTCTTTTTTGGATCAGGACTCTTTGTCTATATGCGCCCTAGTTCTGATAGTTCCCAGGGTTATGACAAGGTGGCGTCAGTCTTCTATACAGTAGTGATTCCCATGTTGAATCCTCTGATTTACAGTCTGAGGAACAAGGAAATCAAAGATGCTCTTAAGAGATGTAAGAAGAGGTGCTTTTCCCATTGCCTCTGTTAGTTAAAGTCAGGCTAGTGAACCTGTTGACTGGATATCCCTAGACTGTGCAGGGGTATTCTATGTGATTCCAAACACCCTGATGCTGTGGTGGAATCACAAGTGAGGTCACCCCATCAAATTCTAGGCTGGCTCATGGATCCTGGGTCCTGTCTCCTCTTAGTCTTGAAGTTGGTTCCTCTCCTGTACCAGCATCGAGTCACAGAGAAGTTTCTACATCATTTTTCATTTTTGAAGCAGCAGTCTTTTGTTCTTAAGTTTTTAAACCCTTATTCTATCAGATTTCTGATACTTAAGCCGAACGAAAAGTGACCAAACACAAGGCTAACAGTCTTTCCCAATCACTGCATCTCAAACACTACAATGACGATGTTGTCTGAGACTTCAGACTCTTGAGATGTGTTCTGGCTGACTATTTTTAAAAAATGAACTTGACACAAGCTAGTGTGATCTTGGGAAAGGAACTGTATTTGAGAAAGTGGGTCTGTCAGGTTGCCTTTAGGCAAGTTTTTAGGGCATTTTCTTAATGAATGCTAGACGTGGGAGGGTCCAGCTCAGTGGGGGCATTACAACTCCTAGGCTGCTGACCCTGGGTGCTATGAAAACTGTAGACTGAGTGGTGGGGAGCAAGGCAGTAAGCAGGGTCTCTGCCATGACCTCTGCTTCTGTTCCTGCTTCCAGGTTCCTACCTTGAGTTCTTTTCCTACCTTTCCTTCTGTGGGACTACAAGATGTAAGCTGAAATAAACCCTTCCCTCTCCAGATCCCTTTTGGTCATGGTGTCTTATGACAGCAGAAACATTAACTAAGACAAGTGCTTAGGCAAGCTCCAGTTGATGAAGATAAGAATGTGGTAGACCTGTAAGTCTAAATGTTGATCTAACTAGCTGCCAAATTAACACGTAATGGGGAGTTTGTTCTAGAGCTTGTATTCTAGAAATTTATTTTCAGAGCCATACACAAATAACCTGCGAGTGAATGAGCAAAAGGAATTTAATGACACTACACTATATTTGGGTGGGGCCATGTCTTGGTTTCTGCCACTGGTGTCCTGTGTGGACTAATGTTGTGTGACGATATCACTAGGAAGACCTGAACAAGTGTGTGCTCACCTATAATAGGGAACTACTGAAGTACGGATACCAAAGTCCAACTTGATGACCCAATGAGTTTTATTGGGATCACTTACAGGAATGTGGGTGAGGGGTTACTTAGAGAAGAAGAGATGACTCAAAGAGGGTTGCATAACCAAAACCTACCCCGGCATGGGTGACAGTTTACAAAATCTGGGAAACTTGAGTCCAGTGAACAGCATGCAGGGAACTTACCAGGTTGGAAAGTGTCCTTTCCAGGTGCCTCAGTTGGTTTGGGCCTCTTTCTGGCAGCTTAGTTGGTCTCTGCTTTTTTTCAGGAGACTGGGCTTATCTGAGAGTGACTTTTAGCCATCTATATTGCTTATATAATCTTGGTAAAGGGGCGGGTACTGAATCTAGTTGATTTCGGGGACCTCCTAAAGTTATTTTGAGTTGCTCACTTTCTGTATTAAATGAACTTTCCCGAAGAATGCAAAGTTTCAATCAACTGGTAAATTGATACACAATAGGTGGGTGGAAATTTGTTTTTATCTCCCAGAAAATGTTTACATAACCCTTGTTGCTCACACATGGGACATGACAGAACTAAAAATGAGTTAGGAGGAGCACTTGTACTGTCTCTGCTGTAGATAATGAGACATGATATTGAAACAAAGCTTCCTGGGTGTGAGGCAGCCATGGAGCAATCTTGATATATCTACTCTTCCCCATGTGGCATAGATGGCATGCGTCATTGCTGTAGTAGCAGTTGCACCATCCCTGCTATGAATGAGAAGATATGTAACTGAGAGCAATTTATCTGAAAGTGGAGTGTCTGTTGTAGGAAATCCCAGAGTAACTGTCTTTCTATACATGGTATGGAATGGTAAGACTCCTTGATGAATGCTGTCCACTATGTGAGTATGAGGAGTGAATATGTGGATGCCTCTTAAATGACTGGTGGACTAGAGGAAATATTATAGTCCTTGAAAGTAGCATGTATGGGTGAGATTGTAAGTAGACTGTGGCATCAGTTATGTGGCCTTGCTCTTGGAAATAAGACATGCAACCAAGGATAAACTGTGCCCACACAAAGAAGTTGCCTGTTTAAGGGAAGACTTGCAGTGATAATATAGGCATATGCTACCCTCCACAGTAGCCTCTGAACTGACATAAGAAGGGAAGATGGTATGGAGATGTTGGCTCATGAGTTCTTGCTGGGAGATGTAACCCAGATCTGTGCTAACTATACCCTCCTGGTATCCAAAAACATGCAACTCATGGGAAGAATTGGATAAGAGGAAGAGGGTGAGGTAAGCATGATAGAAAATATCCTTCAGGTCTAAACTTTAGTGCAAAAAAAAAAAAAGGAAATCTATGATACAGCATGCAGATGGTCTGGTACAGGTCCAGTAATCAGAGACCATTTGCTCCTGACCTGATTGAACTGGGATAAATCTTAAGCAGAGAAAGGCTCTTTCTTATAAGATATTGTCAGTCCAAAGCAAAGATAGATGGGATCAATCTGAGTGCTGTGAAGGTGACACAAAGTTCCAGAGGCAAGAGTGAACATGAGGGAAGTCATTTGAGCCATAAAGAACTCTGACTCTGATAGCTGAGTCATCAATATCTGGGACTAGAGGACAATAAGTGAAAAACTAGCATTATTGAGAGACTGTGCATAAAAGCCACATTTTCTTCATGTTATAGCTGCTCATAGTTGGCCAGCTCCTGCAAAAAATCCTCACCCATGTTCCTGTAAGCAACTCTTATTAAACTCATTGATTCACCAAGTTAGATTTGAGAGGAATTGGTGCTTTGCCTTTCAGTATGCTCTGCCTGGGGTGAAAAGATATTTGTTCATCTCCCCCAGGCAAAGTTCATACACCATAACTTCTACAAAGTAACAAATGGGACTGAGGGAAGTACTTTCCAGAAAATATCTAAAAATCTATTTCTGAGCAAACAAAAATGGAAATTTCCATCATATAAATATGCATAATGTAAAAATGGCAATCTTATGAGCATACACAGCTCTGATGATAGCTTTCACACATGGGAGAAATCTATTTAGCTCTAAAAATATTGGGTTCTGGCAGAACACATGGGATTAAAAAAAATGGTGCTAACAGCCTAATAGGAGACACATTTGTACATATAAGAGTTCAATGGGATTAATACTTCAATGTGATACAGAATTAAGAAAGACCCCTTATTTCAGAAGAAAGAAAACTGTGATTCTCCCAAGGCCTTAATTTGGTATGAAGAAAAGCAAATTTCTTTCCCTAACGCCACCCTCTGTCTGTGCATGGAATTTGTATCTCGTGAACTATCTGATAGGGGTTCCAGTGGCAATAACCTTCAAATACACAACACTCAAAAACACAGTTAAACTTTCCCTGAAGATTATTGTTAAAAGGCACATTTTAATTGTATTCATGTGTTTGTATGTGTGATGCCACCTGCATGTAGCTATCTGCAAAGGACGGTAGAGGCCATTGGAGCCTCTGAAGTTGGCGTTACAGGCAGGTGTAAGCAGCCCGAGAGCGGTGCTGGGAACTGAACTTGGTTCCTTGTAAGAGCAACAAGTGTTTTAACCACTGAACCACCCTCTCTAGTCACACCTTTTAAGACCACCTAAGCACAGAATAAAAATAGTTCTCCCAGATAATAGTCTAAAGAAGTTTTTATTATACAAAGCTCAAAATGTGTGAAGGCTAGGAAGGCAAGAGCATTAGGCCTATAAAACATGTATGAGCTAAAGAGACAGTGGGTAAGAGTGGGAAGTAGTCTTGTAGAGGGACCCAAGTTCAGTTCCCAGCACCCAAGTAGGACAACTCACAGCTGCCTCACAACTGCTTCAGGGGATCTGTTACCGTCTTCTGAACTCTACAAGAACCTGCACTCATCCATGTATCACACAGAGACACATACATGGACACACATGTACTCATGCACACACATATGCACACATGCACACATGCACACACAAATGCA
This sequence comes from Acomys minous, assembly GCF_964271855.1. NCBI lineage: Eukaryota > Metazoa > Chordata > Mammalia > Rodentia > Muridae > Acomys > Acomys minous. The sequence goes on along the minus strand of NC_140484.1, from coordinate 46,208,203 downwards.
CACACACAAAAATAATAATAGTAATAATAAAAATAAATAAATAAATAAAATTTAAAACAAAAAGAAAACCGAAAAATATAGTTAAGGGAAGAAAATGAAGTTTACTAAGACTTCTGCACCTGGTAATATGTGTGTATATTCATATATGTACATATCCCCCTCGTATCTAAAATAACAGAAGTACTGGAATTGAAATAAATTCATCTTATACATATGATATGTACCATCACTTTGTGAAAATGTGGCAGAAGCTAGACCCAGGTGAAGCAAAACTGGGAAAACAAGGAAGAAAACAAAGGCCAAACTGGATTTTATAGAGTTGCGATGAGGCAGTCATGACAACGCTGTAGATTGCTTGACTGAATACACTGTGTAGACTGCCTCGATGGTGAAGGGTTCAAGACTAAGTCAGAACATGACCCATTGGGTCTGAAAGATCACCTCCCTGAAAAGCCCAGATACCCTGTAGATTGTGTTCAAGAAAAAAAATGACTCTTAGTAAAAAGAAATGCAATATGCAGAGCCAAATGTTCATAACCAGGAACTACAAGGTAGAAACCTCTCCATACAAACAGAATTAAAAGACCATAACTGTTGGAATGGAAGAGTAATACAGAGGGAGACAGAAGAAAGAGGGATAAATAACACTAAGGATGTGTGCCACAAGCTATCTGGAAACATGATTTTATATTGACTTACAAAGCATTTGTGTTTTAAGTGAAGTCACACTACTTGGGTTGATAAAGCTAACCTCAAGAGCCATAGATTATCTAGCAAAGTCTCCAGTGCCAGACTTAGGAAACCTCCCTCGGAGCTATTGACTAGGGAAGTCCAAAGGATTCCAGAAAGAGTATAATCTATTTCCGTTGTCCTTGTTTTCCCTCCAGAAGTTGAAGGTAAGACCTTATTGCTGAAGACAACACTCCCTTCAGATACAGGGCTTGGAGAAAGTGAGCTGGGACTGACCTAGAAGCCTCCTCTCTGAGGACTAGCTCTCAGAGTATCTGAAGGAGCTATAAAGCCTACAAACCACAACACTGACCAGTACAGTAAGCTATCCCCAAAAGGTTCAGTAGTGCACTTATGTCTTGGGGGTTCCAATAGCCATCTAAATAAACTTAAAGTCCAATCAAGAGGAGGGCATTCGTGAATTGTACTGTAAACCCAGCCAATTTCCCATGGCTTGTTATGGACTATAGAAGAAAGCCTAACTATTGTCACTTCCCAGACCGGTATAGCTTAGTTTCTAATTGCATTCTAAGCACATATTCTTACTTCTAGAGAAAAGTGTAGCTCCCATCCTTTGTCAAAGGAGCTTCTTTGCATAGTGTACAGAGATCATTACAAGAACCCACAACACCAGCTGATATATCCACAACATAGCCCTATGTGGAAAGCTCAGGAAATGTCACGTAAGAGGGGCTAGAAAGACCATAAGAGCCTGAGGATCAGGACTTCTGCTGTGAGATAGTGTCATTATATATGGAATAATTTATGTATGAAATATGGTTTCCTAACAGGATGTATACAATGGCAATACCATTTGACATACCAGCATGAATGGGGGAAATCTCACAAGGCCCCACATCTTTGATTATCATTACTACATATGATATATATTTTGTTTGGTTTTGTTCATATGTATATGTATTTAGAGAGGACCCTTTGGATTCAAATAATCTATCAGGGGGCTTTATTTAGAGAGGACTGATTCTCCCTCTCTCAACATCCATTAATTACGAGTAGATCTTTATTTAGTGGTGGGGCCTTATGAGTCTCAGCTTCGGTGTTCCTGGGTGTAGCCTCTCAGAGGACAGCTATGCTAGGTTCCTGTCTGTAAGCATTGCTGAATATCATTAATTGTCAGGGGTTGGTTCCCTCCCATGGTGTAGGTCTCAGGTTGGGCCAGGCATTAGTTGGACATTCCCTCCAACTCTGCTTCATTTTTATCCCTGCCCATCTTGTAGGCAGGGTGAATTTTGGGTCAAAGTTTTTGTGAGTAGGGTGGTGTTCCCCTCCCTCCACTAGGAGTTCTGTCTAGTTAGAGGGTGGTCTCTTCAGTCTTCACGACCCCCACTACTAGGAATCCCAGATATAGCCATTCCCATAGCATCCCAGGAGCCTACCACGTTGTAAGTCTCCAGCAAGTCTTAGAGATGCCCTCACCCGTGGTTTCTCGTCTCTTACAAGTCCTGTGCCCTTCCATCCCCTCTCCTCATCTGATTTCCACCCTCTTTTCTCTCCACATTTGCTCTCCTACCCTATTCTCTCTCTTCAACTTCTTCCACTGTCCATGCTATTTCCCTTCCAAGTGAGATTTAAAGTATCCGATTTTGGGTACTCCTTATTACTTATCTTCTTTGGTTCAGTGAATTGTGGTATGCTTATACTGTACTCTATGGCTAATATCTACTTCTAAGTGAGCACATACTGTGTGTGTCTTTCTAGGTCTGGGTTACCTCACTCAGGACGATCTTTTCTAGTGCCATCCATTTGCCTGGAAATGTCATGACTTCTTGTGTGTGTTTCCTTCTCCGTTTATTTATTATCTATTTAGTCAGTCACTTTGCACCCCAATCCCAGCCCCTCCCACCTCTCCTCCCAGCTCGACCACACCCTTCTTCCCATGGCCCTCTCTCCTTCCTCCCAGAAAAGGGGAGGCCCCAAATTGCTACCAACCCACCCTACTATCTCAAGTCACCGCATGACTAAACAATCCTTTCCCACCAGGGAATGATAAGGCAGCCCAGCTAGGGGAAACCGACCCAGCAGTAGGTTTCAGATTCAGAGACAGCCCCAACTCCTATTGTTAGGGGGCCCACATGTTCACAAAGCTGCACATTTGCTATTTATGTATAGTGGGTCTAGATTCTTTGGTTGGTGGTTCTATCTCTGTGAGGCCCTGTGGGCCCAGGTTAGGTTACTTCTGTAGGCTTCTCGTGGTGTGCTTGACCCCTCTGGCTCCCTCTATCCTTCCTTCCACTCTTCCACAGCACTCCCTGAGCTCAGCCTATTGCTTGCCCTTGGGTCTCTGCATCTGTCTTCATCAGCTGCCACACAAGGCCTCTCAGAAGACAGTTATGCTAGACTCCTGTCTGCAAGCATAGCAGAGTATCATTAATAGTGACAGTGATCTGCCCTCTCCAGTGGGACAGATCTCAAGCGGAGCCAGTCACTGGTTTGCCATAATCCCAATCTCTGTTCCATCTTTGTCCCTACACTTTTTGTAGATAAGGCATGTTTTAGGTCAAAGGTTTTATGTGTGGGTTGGTGTTCCCCTCCCTCCACTGTGAGTCCCACCTCGCCAGAGGAGGTGCCAACTTAATGTTCCTTAACACCTGCCCTCTTCCTCTCTCTGCCCACCTGATCCCCATTCCCGTTATCCTAGCCATGCCATCTCCCACCCACTTACCTACCTCCCTCTACTTAGGATGTCTATTATATTTCCTGTTCCGAGTGAGATTCAAATCTTCCCTTGGACTCTCTTTGGCTTCTTTGGGTCTGTGGATTTGTAGTATGGTTATCCTTACTAAATGGCTAATACCTGCTTATAAGTGAGTACATACAGAATGTGTCTTTCTGGGTCTGAGTTACATCACTCAGGATGATCTTTTCTAGTTCCATCCATTTGCCTGCAAATTTCAGGATTTCCTTGTTTTCAATAGCTGAGAAGTATTCCAGATCTTTGTTTGTTTGTTTTTTATCAGTTCTTCAGTTGAGGAACATCTGAGTTGTTTCCTGTTTCTGGCTGTTGTGAATAAAGCTCCTACGAACATAATTGAGCAAATGTCCTTGTTGGATGGTGGAGCATCTTTTGGGTATATATCCAGGAGTGGTATAACTGGGTCTTGAGATAGAGCTATTCCAAATTTTCTGAGAAAGACCCAGATTGATTTCCAAAGTGGTTTTACAAGTTTGCACTCCCACCAGCAATGGAGGAGTGTTCCCCTTTCTCCAATCCTCACCAGCATGTGCTGTCACTTGAGTTTTTGATCTGTCATTCAGACAGGTATAAGGAGGAGTCTCAGATTTGTTCTGATTTGCATGAGGCTTTCTGTTGTTTCTGTTGTTGTTGAGTTCCAGCTTTAGGCCATGGTGGTCTGGTAAGATACAGGCATTATTTCAATCTTCTTGTACATGTTGAGGATTGTGTTGTGACTGAGTATATGGTCAATTTTGGAGAAGGTTCATGTGATTGGGTCAAATGTTTTGTATATATCTGTTAGGTCCATTTGATTCATAACATCAGTTAGTTTCATCATTTTTCTGTTTAGTTTCTGTCTCTTTGACCTATCCATTGGTGAGAGTAGGGTGTTTATTGAAGTCTCCCTGTAAAAGTGTGGGGTTCAATGTGTGATTTAAGCTTTAGTATTGTTTCTTTAATGATTGTGGGTGCCCTTGCATTTGGAGCATAGATGTTCAGAATTGAAACATCATCTTGGTGGGTTTTTCCTTTGATGAGTATGAAGTACCCCTCATCTCTTTTGATTACTTTTGCTTTAAATTCTATTTTGTTAGATATTCGAATAGCTATGCCTGCTTGTTTCCTGGCTCCGTTTGCTTAGAAAACCTTTTTTTTCCCTAGCCCTTTATTCTGAGATAAGTCTATCTTTGTTGCTGAGGTGTGTTTCTTGTATGCAGCAGAATGATGGATCTTGTTTTTGTATCCACTCTGTTAACCTGTGTCTTTCTATTGGATAATTGAGTCCATTGATGTTGAGAGATAATAGCGAACAATGATGGCTGATATTGGTGGTTGTAATGTGGGTGTGTGTACTTCCCTTCTCTTATTTTTGCTGGCATGAAATTGTATGTGCTCTCTTTATTTGTTTTTGCTGTTGTGAAATTTATTTCCTGTGTTTTCTTAGCTGTAGTTTTCCTTGTTGGGTTGGAGTTTTCCTTCTAGTATCTTCTGTAGGTTTGGGTCAGTGGAAATATGTTGTTTAAATTTAGTTTTGTCATGGAATATCTTGTTTTCTCCATCGATGGTGACTGAAAAATTTGCTGGGTATAGTAGTCTGGCTGCCATCTGTGGTCTCTTAGGGTCTGCATGGTATCTGCCCAGCCTTCTGGTTTTTAAAGTTTCTGCTGAAAAATCTGGTATAACTCTAATAGGTCTGAATTTATATGTTACTTGGCCCTTATCTGCTATGGCTTTTAATATTCTTTCTTTGCTCTGTATATTTAGCATTTTAATTATTATGTCATGAGAGGACTTTCTTTTTTGGTCTAATCTATTTGGTATTCTGTAGGCTTCTTGTACATTTATAGGCATCTCTTTCATTAGATTAGGGAAATTTTCTTTTATGATTTTTGTTAAAGATTTTTTTCTGGGCCTTAGAGGTGGGAATCTTCTCCTTATTCTTTTCCTGTTGTTCTTAGGCTTGGTCTTTTTATGGTGTCCCAAATTCCCTGGATGTTTTGTGTTAGAAACTTTTTATATTTAACCTTTTCTTTGACCTACGTGTCAATTCTTCTATTGTATCTTCTATGCCTGAGATTCTCTCTTCCGTGACTTGCTGCCTGTTAGTTATGCTTGTGTATATATTTCCTGTTCTCTTTCCTAGGTTTTCCATCTCCAAGATTGCCTCAGATTGTGTGGTCTTTATTTCTTCCATTTCCCTTTTCAGGTTTTGCATGGTTTTATTCATTTCCTTTTCCTTTTTGCTTGTAGTTTCCTATACTGCTTTAAGCGATTTATTCATTTCCTTCACCTGTTTGATTATATTTTCCTGAATTTCTTTGAGGGATTTATACATTTCCTGTTTAAAGATCTCTATCATCTTCCTGCTTCTGGGCTTATCCAGGGCTTGTTGTAGAAGGATAGGGGGGTTCTGCTGGTGTTGCATTGCCCTGGGTTTTGTTGAGTGTGCTCTTAAGCTTTCCTCTAGCCTATCTGGTTGTCCTTTGAGTTGGCAGGTTCTGAGGTCCCTGGTAGTCCTTGATGGCTGTTGCCTCTGGTAGTCACTGATGGATGGATGCTGCCTCTGAGACTGCAGGCAGAACTGGGATCCGTGAATTGGTGCTCAGAGGGCTCAGGGTAGACCTCACCACCGCTGGTAATCTCTAGTTGTAGCTGTGTCTGGAACAGGCAGAGCTCTGCTGGTAGTCTCTAGTGACTGTTGTCTCTGAGATTGCAGGCAGAGCTGGGGCCAGGGAACTGGCACCAGGATGTCATGGACCCAACCCCACTGCTGCTGGTAGTTCCCAATGGCTGCTGCCTCTGCAACTGCAGACAGAATCTTTTGGTAGTCTCCAATGGCTCCCCCCAGAACATCTTTTTAAAATTTATTATAATTTATTCAGATTACATCTCAATTGTTATCCCCCCACTTGTATTTTCCCTTTCCCACTATTCCTCCTTCTTTCTCCCTATTCCCCTCTCCTAGGCCTCTGACAGAAGGGGACCTCCTCCCCCACCATATGACCAGAGCCTATCAGGTCTCATCTGGCCTGCTTCCCCCTCCATTGGGTGCTGCTGGGCCTCTTCACCCATATTAACCTCTTTCCTTAACAATCTTTTTCCAAACACAGCAGGATTGATGTATATATTAACTAAGGGACACTGTGGCAGTATGCACAGGTTCTGGAGATGGGGTCCTAACACGAGAAGGAGAAGTAGAAACTGCTTCTCACTCTTAATCAAGAAGCTGTTTGTTATTGATGCTCATCTACAAAGGAAAGAGTTTTCTCCAATGGAGACTCACTAGGAAGTATATGTCTACAGTGAAAAGAAAAGAAGTAATGGAAAGAGGAAAGAAAGGGAAGGAGAGGTATAGGAAGAGAGAGGGAAGGAAAAGAGAGAGAGAGGAGGAAGCACAAGGAAAAAAGAAGGCAATGAAGAAAAGGAAAGGGAAAAGGATGGAGAAAAAAGGAAAGACAAAGAGGGAAGGGGAAAGGAAAGATTGAACCTGGACAGGTTCATCCTGAAGTGAGTATCCTCAGAGCTATGGTAATGAAGAAAAGAAAAAGGCAAAATTCACGGAAGCAATAGATTTAAGCAAAGTTTTTGGGATTTTGTTTGTTTGTTTGTTTGTTTGTTTTTGGAGACAAGGTTTCTCTGTGTTACCCTGGCTGTCCTGGACTCCTTTCATAGACCAGGCTGCCCTTGAACTCACAGAGTTCTGCCTGCCTCTACCTCCCAGAGTACTGAGATTAAAGGCGTGCACCGCCATGCACAGCTTTAAACAAAGTTTTTAAATAAAATAAAATTACAATCATGAAACCATAAACTAAAAAAAAAACTTCACTTTATCAGCATAAGACACATTCAAATCAATTGTTTAGAGAAGTATACAAACCACATGTTCTATGTGACCTGTGCGGCTCTGCAGTCTCCAACCTCACTTCAGGAGAGCCATTACTGTCCAAGACTATGGTATTTGTAGCATCTGTCACCTATTGTGCTGGGGCACAGTCTGCATATATCTAATATTGGAAAAGTGTGTCCTGCCATAGAACTGAGCCAAATAAGGAAAGAAGGAGGAAATGAGCAGTCCTTTGATAGAAGTAAAACAATGAAGTTATCATAGGTTCCTTGGAAATAATCAATTTTTTATGATTTTAAGAACATAGCTTGCCTTGTATCACTTTGGAGTACTTACTGGCTATTTGGAATATATGCATGTCTCTGAGAAAGACAAAAATAACCAATGAACAGAAAGCAGTATGTAAAACAGAACAAGATTTTCCATACATCTTTTGCATCTGACATAGTGAGCTATCAAAATGTGAAAACCTCTCAACCCATGTCAGAGAAGCATCTTTGGGCAGTGGACTGTGGAAAATACAGGATGTTATGACTAACTAAAGTACAGGGAATACATGTCTGTGGAGTGTTCAGTCACAAATCAGACATCTATATTACACCATCTTGCCCAAGAAGCAGAGACCATCCAGGAAGGAGAGGTGGTAAGATTGTAGGAGCCAGAGGTTGGGGAAGAAACAGTGTCTTCTGGACGTAACATGGACTACATCTCTCAGGAACTCACAATGGCTGTGGTTACTTGCATATGACCTACATAGTACCAAGCTAGTCAACATGTTAGGATGCAGCAGGAGTGCCACATGGGCCCTCACTCATAGCTGAGGAGCTATTGATAGTTGATGGTTGCCAGGGGAAGGAGGGTCAGTTTTCTTTAGGGGTTGACCAAATTCCAGTGAATGGCTCAATAGTCACACCTTTATGGGTAGCAGTAATTGGACTCAGTGGGTTATATGAAAACAAGAGGACATTTAGTTGAGAGAGAGAGAGAGAGAGAGACAGACAGACAGACAGACAGACAGACAGACAGACAGACAGACATGGGAAGAATTCAAAAGAGTTGGACATGGGAGAGGGGAAAAGTATATGATCTAAGTATTGAAGGCATGTATGATATCCTCAAAAACTAATTTTAAAAATTAACCTGAAATCCCATTAGTTTTTTTTTTTTTATTAGCCAGTGGAGAAAGGTCCATCCCAAGGTTCTGCACTCACACACATCAGAGACAATGGTGGGAGGGTCAGCAGGTCTGTAGATAATGCTAAGTTCTAATATTTTATGTAATACCATGCTGAACTTTATGAGTGTGGCCCTTTGGAGTTTATACTCACATAGTGTCTTCCTGACACATACAGGCGAGACAGAAAAAGCTCAACTCACTCTTGGTGAAGGTGACCTAGAGAATCAGCCATAGAAAAGGGGGCCAGCGTCCCCCAAGGAGAGAGAATATTAACATTAACATCACATTCATGCAAACAGCACACTCTCTTTTTCTAACTAGTTGACACTTCAAGTGAGATTATCTCTCTGAATGCCTTGGCATACATTTCTGAGACACCATGCATATATCCTCCTCTGGTCTTTGTGTCATGTGGGTTCATGATCTCTTCTTCTCATTTATCTTCAAGTAAGTATTAAAATTCTGGCTCTAAAATAAATTTCTCCTTGGAATAAGCCACAGCCATTGTTTCAGTGGGGTCAACCTTTGACCTGCCCAATTCAAACTGAAATCACAATCCCTCCCAGCCCCACCCCCCCCCACCCCCGCCCACTCCCCGCCCTGCTTTCTCTACCTCAGAAGCTGCAGAAGGTGGTTTTGCTTTGTAGAGGGAGAATGTCAGGGCAGACAGCCCCTAGGAGCTATGCCCAGCTGAGGACCTCTAGAACCGACTCCTGCAGTTCTGTTGTTTTAAACTGCAAAGGTGTGCTGCTCATTACAAAGCCATAGGAAATGAACAGCCCTCCTTGCACGTTTGGTGATTATTCCCTGAAAACAACTCCCTCCAAAGTTTGCAGCTGCTATTTTAACTAAAACTATTGTATTTTTAAAAAGTCCATATGTAGAATTAAAATAAACACAAAGTTGGTCAAGAGCATGAAAATTTGAAACTGCTGGTGGGAGGCATTTCAAGATACAGGCATAGGCAAGAAGTTTCTGGAAATGACTCCGTTTGCACAGGAAATAATCCCAAAACTTGACAAATGAGAATTATGTGAAATTAAAAATGTCTGCACAGCAAAAGAAATCATCACTAGAGTAAAGATATAATCTACAGAATAGGAGGTCTTGGTCAAGTATAAATCAGAGAATTAATATAGGATCTATAAAGACTCCCAAAATAAGCGGAGAGGTGGTGGCGCATGCCTTTAATCCCAGAATTTGGGTGGCAGAGGCAGGTAGATTGCTGTGAGTTCGAGGCCACCCTGGTCTACAAATGGAGTCCAGGACAGTCAAGGCTACCCAGAGAAACTCTGTCTCAAAAAAAAAAAAAAAAAAAAAAAAACCAAAACCAAACCAAACAAAACAAAACAAAAACCAAACCAAACCAAACCAAAACAAAACAAAACAAAAACTCCCAAATTAAATACCAACATTCCCACCCTAAGTCTTCTAGGCAATAAATGAGCTAATGACTGTGGTAGAACTTAATTCAGTTGTTTATAAGCTGGTACTGTCAGTCTAATTAGAGAAGTCTGTTCCTTCAATGAACTGCAGTAAATGCTGAGGCACACGGCTGCACAAAGTTTTGAGAACAAGTGATTTGAGTGCTCAGCCCTAAAAAGGGCATTTATACCATCTCCCCTAAGGCTCAGTGAACATTTCAAGAAGGAGAGAAAGAGTGTAAATGCCAGAAGACAGGGCTGTGAAATATCATCTTTTGGGCAATACGCAGCTGTTGCAATCATGACTCGCAACAACTGAGGATGCGCTGGGGAAGAACGGGCTAGCCAACAGCCACGCACGGACAGAGGAACTACTTCTTACGAGTAGAGGAATGAGAAGAGAGCAGTTGTCTTCAGTTGTGTAGCCACTGATAATGCCATCAGGCTCCAATAGTCCCAATCCAATGGTCACACAGACAGGGCTTAACCAAATGGTTCACACAACAAAACAAAAGGTCATGCATCTGAGAAAGGACTGGCTGGGGCAAGTGGGGTTCTTAGGGGTGGGAGAGTAGGAAGAGAAGGTAGTAGAGAGAGTAATCAGAATGCACTGTATACATGTATGAGATTGTCAAAGGCCTGATGACAATAAAATAAAATAAATGGTTCAATGGAGTGCCTAGATTTTTTTTTATTTCTCTAAATAAGAAAAGCAAATGGACAACACATATTTGCAAAAATAATTTAATAGCTCTAGCCATTAGGGAAATATAATTGAAATTTGCTCTGGGATTCCATCTCACCTTAGTCAGAATGAATATTATCAAGAAATCAAATCCCAAAAGATATTGGCAAGGATGTGGGAAAGAGAGATTCTTATTCCCTGCTGATGGGCACGGTGTGTAAGCTGGTGCAACGCTACAGAGATCAGTATGATGGTTTCTTTAAAACCTAAACATAGAAGTGTCACGTGGCCCAGCTGTACTACTCATGGGCACATTCCCAAAGAACTCGGCATACACCTGAGATACTTACAAGTCTTTGTTTATTGTTACATTGTTCACAATGTAGTGAGGAAATGGAATCAGCCTAGGTGCTTATCAACAGTTGGGTAGATAGTGAAGATGTAGTACATATACAAAATGGTATTTTATATATCTGTAGAGAAAAGTTAAGTGGTGACATTTGAAGGAAAGTGAGTCAAGCTTGAGATGGTTATGTGAAATAAGACAGACCCAGACAAATGCTCAGAGGTAGCTCTCATGCAAATTCTAGATTTTCGCACACGCGCGCACGTGTGTGTGTGTGTGTGTGTGTGTGTGCGCGCGCGCGCGCACGTGCACGCACATGTACATGCATACATACAAGTGTGTGTGTTGAGATTAGGAAAAGAACCATGGGAGAGGAAGATGAAATCTTAGGAAATGATGGGAGGGTAACGGAATGCATGGGACATGACAGTAAACAGGGGGATGCCTAATGGTTCAGGGAGGCGAGAAGACTCTGTAGAAAAGTTGTTTTAAATCTGTCTGATGTCTGATACTGTGACACACACTGAAGTTCAGTGTTGGGCAATCAGTCCTAACAGACCTAAAAGAGAAATGACACACACAGAAACAGCTATTATCTGAACCAAGAAAGTAATGATTGTTGACGAATGCACAATAGAATTGAGAAGGGAAAGCATAGCCAGTTGAGGGGGTCCAGAAAGGCTATCCTGGGCTCACCTATACTTAGCATTATATATATGTATATTATATAATGAATATTCACATATATGAATAAAGAAAATGTGGTATATATACAGAGCAAAGTTTTAAATATATATATATCTTTTGTTACTATTTTTTTTATTAATTTATTGTTGTTACATCGCAATGGTTATCCCATCCCTTGTATCCTCCCATTCTTCCCTCCTTCCCTTTTTCCCCTTATTCCCCTCCCCTATGACTGTTCCTGAGGGGGATTACCTCCCCCTGTATATGCTCATAAGATATCAAGTCTCTTCTTGGTAACCTGCTGTCCTTCCTCCGAGTGCCACCAGGTCTCCCCCTCCAGGGGACATGGTCAAATATGAGGCACCAGAGTATGTGAGAAAGTCATATCCCACTCTCCACTCTACTGTGGAGAATGTTCTGACCATTGGTTAGTTCTGGGTAGGGGTTTAAAATTTGTGGCCTGTATTGTCCTTGGCTGGTGCCTTAGTTTGAGCGGGAACCCTGGGCCCAAATCTGCCTATCATAATGTTCTACTTGTAGGTTTCTAGGACTCTCTGGATCCTTCTACTTTGCCATTCTCCCATGATTCTCTCATCTAGAGTCCCAATAGGATGTCCTCCTCTCTGTCCCAGTTTCCTGGTAATTGAAGGCTTTCGTGGGACATGCCCCTTGGGCTAATATGCAGATATAAGTGAGTATATACCATTTGAGTCTTTCTGCTTCTGGGTTAACTCACTCATTTTAAAATATATTTTATTAATTTATTCATATTATATCTCAATTGTTATGCCATCCCTTGTATCCTCCCATTCCTCCCTCCCTCCCATCTTCCCCTTACTCCCCTCCCCTAAGACTGAGACTGAGGGGGACCTCCTCCCCCTGTATATCAGAGCAAAGTTTTTTAAAAGATGGCCTTCAAGTGTGCCTGCGTGTGTGTGCGTGTGTGTGTGTGTGTGTGTGTGTGTGTGTGTGTGTTCATGGAGACCAAAAGAGGGTGTTATATGCTCTGGAACTGGAGTGGCATGTGATTGTGAGCTGTTCAGTGTGGGTTCCGGGAACTGAACTTGGTCTTCTGGAAGAGGAGGAAACGCTCATAACTACTGAGGCATTTTCCAGCCCCACATCTGGGTTTTAGCCACCTACAAAGAGGAATGAAATGGTTTCCTTTGCAGAAAAAAAAAAGAGTGGATTCAGAGATCACAGGATTCAGTGAAGTAATCCTGACCCACAAAGACAAATATTTCCTATTTCTCTTATATATAGACTCTAGAACATACATACGGTGCCACTCCCACGGTATGAAAATATAAGAGAGACTGTATAGGAAGGAAAAGAGTTGGGTTAGGGAGTGAGGAAGAGAAGGGGAAGAGGAGGAATTAATATAGTCAGAAGATATGATATATTTGAACAAAAATCATTATTGTGCCCATAACTTTATATAATGAACATAAACAAATTTTTAAAAAGAATGATTGCACTGGGCATAGTGACACATGCTTTTGATCCCAGCTCTTGTGAGGCAGAGGCAGGCAGATCTCTTGTTTGAGGTCTGCCAGGTCTACATACTGATCCAAGACAGCCTGGGCTACATAAATAGATACCATCTCCAAAAAACAAATAACAAAAAAGAATAGTTAGTTGTGTTAACATAGCTTGGGGACATGAGAGGGATGCAAAAATAAATTCAAAAGAGCTTATGTGTAGTAGTAAATGTCATCATGAATTGAGAAGTTGTGTTTAAATTTCTAAACTATTAAGCCTACCAAAAAAAAATGCCAACAAAGATTAAAGAAGTTCTCAGCAAAATGAAGAAAGTGTGAAGGCTTGTGCTAGGAACTTCTTCAGCAAGAACTCATGAAAATCAAATATGGGCTCAGTGAGATATGCACAATAGAAAAACGACATTCTGGCAGAAAGACATCTTGGCAGCAAACAATTTTTCACTATGGTGAAGTCTGGATGGACCTTCCTGTCACATTCTGCATCTGAGATGGTGCAGTTTTCACTCAGTGGGGACAGAAGTCAAGGCAGTGAGTGCACAGCCAGGGAATTCTGAGAGGTGTCAGTCTGGAAGTACTGGGTTTGTGTTTCTGGTTCCTGGTGAGTCCTCCATCATAGATGACATTTAACCATAGATGGTTAAAACGTGTGCAATACAATGAAACCGTTTCAGAGAGGAAAGGTCAGCTTACAAGTATTTCCCGCATGGCAGACTTCGCAATTTGGTCTTAAGAGAGGATAAGAAATCACTCATTTAGGCATGCGATTACTTCCAATCTGATTCCCTGAGCACATGGATGATGGGTTTGAGAAGAGTGATGCCTCCAGATTACAATAAAAGACGTGGATGGCACACAGGAAGAAGCCCATTTTTGGTGGTTGCTGCTGTTTTTACCTTTCTATTTCTCTGTCCCATCCAGTAGGAGGCATGTCATGGGAAATTTTTGGGGGCTGGTGGCTCAAGCACTTGCTGCACAAGTGTGAAGACCTGAGTTCTGATCCAGGCACCCATGTAAATAAAAGCTGGGTGTGGCCACATTCCAGCACAGTGCTGTAGAGGGTAGAAACAGGAGAAGCGCTAGCTGGGTCTTGCTGTCTGTCTGCTTAGCTGTAGGTGCATGAGATACCCTGGCTCAAGGGAGTAATATGGAGAATGACAGAGGAGGACACCTGAACATGAGGCTTTTGTGCACACACACCTGCATATACATCACACACACACACACAGACACACACACACACACACACACACACACACACACACACACACACGATGATGTATTTTCACCTTGTATTTTCAGTGCTAATTAATGACTCCATAAAATAAGCACATGCTTGAAATACACAACTGCCGTGTCTCCTTTTTCCTGCTTGCCTTCTCAAAGCATCCATCTCCATGCCAACACAAATGTCTCCCATTTGCCTGGAGCTTTATGACTTCCTATAGACAAGTCTTTTCCCACCATCTGGACTCCAGCTGGGAAGGCCTCTCCAGGGATATCCATTAATGCCTTCCTTCAATGATAGCTGTCCCTTCTTAAAATTGAACCCCTCCAGGAAAATGTCACTGTTAAGATCAAGCAAGTTGAGGGCAGTTGTACTTTTCCAGAGACACATCATGTCTGGCTCCATTTTAAGGGACGAACCCCCATGTTGTAAATGCCAAGTGTACACTGGATGCTGTGTTTCCAGTCTCCAAAAGACTCCGTTAGAAAGTTCAGCAGGCTTGGGGATGGCTGAGCTGGTACTGTGTCCATTGCAGAAGTGTGAAGACCTGAGTTTAAATCCCCTAGTACCCACATAAAAGGTGTATACAGTCACAACAGAGACAGGAACATTTCTAGGGCTCTCTGCCTAATTAATCTAGCCAATCAGTGAACTCTGAGTTCAGTGAGTTACCCTTTCTCAACCTCTTGTCTCCATGCACATGCACACACATGTGCACATGCACATCCCCCCCCACATACAGTACATAATCACATGATTATTGTACACGCAAAAAGTAAAAGTTGACTGTGGGCTGTCAGTGGAGGACCCCATAGCAATGTGGCTTTCCAGAAGAGACACTTTACCTCCCTCCACCCTGAGAAGAATCAAAATATCAGAGTCTATTTGCAGAACAGACAGCAGGCACATTGTGTGTGGTATCACAGATGCCTGGCAGATGTGGCTCGTAGTTTTTTGCTTGGCTACCCCACAGTTGCTTTCAATGCTATTCTAGGCCTGAAATTATTTCAGGGGCTTTTCTCCCTTTCCCTCTGGATTCAGAATATATATATATATATATATATATATATATATATATATATATATATATATATATATATATATATATATATACACACACATACATACATATACATACATACACACACATATATATATGAATTTTACAATATTTTCAACAAGCTGAGACAGGCAAGGTTCTGAGGAAAAGTGATACAGCCTACAGACATCTCTGTATGCCTGCTGTCGGTCTTTGTCTGATTCTGTGTTCTGTTCTTGCTGGTGTCTGTTCTCAGGCTGCCATCTTCTTCCATGTCCAGAGTCACAGAAAGTTCTGGATCTGCTGGTGGTGGGGTGTGACCTGGTGGGCAGTGTGGACTGACCCTTGCTTAAGAGTCTCTCTGTGGCCCCTGACTTTTCCTCTGGCTTTTGCAATTTGCACACATTACCAACTGCACTTATTTTCCCATATCTTTTTTTTTAAATATTAAAAAGTATTTTGCTTCTGTATACATGTGTCTGTCATGTGTGTTTGGATGCCTGCAGAGACCAGAAAAAGGCATCAGCTCCCCCTGGCGTTGGAGTTAAGTGTGGTTGTGAGCTTCCTGAGGTGGGTGCTGGGAACCAAACCCTGGCTTCTGGAAGAACAGAAAACACTCTTAACTACCAAGGCGCCTCTCTAGCTGCCCCCTTTCCTTCTTTTATTGCTCAACTCCCTTGTCACTTTCTTTAGCACCCAAATTTACTTATATATCCTCTGAACCCATTGCGGTACCTGTCTGAGGCTGTTGTAGTTCCACTCTAAGTCTGTTAACACCAGCTGGGAAAACCACAGCTTCCTGACTTCTTGTCACATCTGCTCACATTTTCCTCTTTGATTTCCTAAAGCCTCACTAAGTATCAAGGGCTCTGAGGAGGTTGGGCCATTCACAAGCAACAGACAGATGACCATCTTCAGTAAAAAGCAAGAAGGAATGGAGAGAGAGAGAGAGAGAGAGAGAGAGAGAGAGAGAGAGAGAGAGAGAGAAGGAGGGAGGGAGGGAGGGAAAGTAGGGAGGCAGAAGACCAGTTTTAAAATCGTGGCAGGTTGTGAATAATCAAATTTAAATCTTCTGACCTCCTCAAGCAACTATCTGGGGTAAATGATATGAAAAAAGATCACCTTGGTTTATAATGGTTCAAATATGAAAGAAAAAAGGAGAGAGAGAGAGAGAGAGAGAGAGAGAGAGAGAGAGAGAGAGAGAATCTTTCTCTGAAGGGGAAGGGAGACAGGAATTGTAAACACTACAGGCGTCTACCACCCCACCCATGCATATTTTACTCTGCAATAAAAAAAATAAGAAACCAGAAATTTGTGTTGGTTTTGTAGTGGTTTTCTTTTTCCTAGAAAAGATTTAATATGTGGGAACTATCACTTTAACCATGATGATCTCTTCTTTAATGTCAAGCTTGAAAGAATACCCAAAAAATGTAGGCAGAGGTCCAATAGCTGGGAATTTGGGAAGAAGCTATAATTTTTTTTGGCTTTATAAGTATGAGTCACTGGCCCATGTGAGAGGAAGCTGGTGGGGCTGTGGAAGAAGAAGCAAAGTTGTGACATACTTTTCTCATCTTCATGAAAGTCAAAGAGCAGGCAACACAAGTAAGATGAGACACAAACCCATGAACAAAGCCGCAGTGTCCTGTGGCTTTGCACAATGCCTACTTACTTCTATCCTGGCATGCTCTTTCTTGCAGCGTACAAACACACTCAAATATTTTCAAGCCAGACAAAAAAAAAAAAAACAAAACAAAACACATGCACAAGGGAAATCCTACTCTGATCAAACCCAAAAAAGCTACTATTATTTTAAAAGCAGTATTCGTGGATTTTGTTGAAAGCTATTTTTCCCCTGTTACCACCTCTCTTTTTATAGGACAGTGCAGTGCAGAGGACAAAGTGTGGCCTTTTGATCCTGGAAGGATTCTGTTCAAGTCTCTGCCTTGCCAAGAGATGTTTGTGTGACCTTAGGCAAGCTACTTCTCCCAGATTCCATTTCCTCATGTGAAAATGCACTGCAGATGTTCCTCCTTTTGGTGGTTCTTTGAGGCTACTATGAAGTAAACCGTGTGAGGGGCACTGTTTGCTGTCCATGCAATGAAAAACATTAGCAACATTCTGTACCCTCTTTTCTTTATTTTAGCAAACCAGAGCCCCGGGATTAAAAATTATATATAAAGCCAACTCAGACTCTTGAATGTTAAGCCCCTTCAGTGTCACCATGTCTGTTTATACTCATCTAGTGGCCAGGAAACCTTCCTGGGGTCCCCACTCCACTTTAGAACTATGCTAGTTCCCAAAGCCAGTCAGACTTTTCCCCTCTCCCTCTTCTCCCCATTTCCCCCTTCTCTCTCCCCCTGGACATTCTTTTTTGGAGGTTCACACTAGTTTACTCCTAGTTCTAACCCTTGAGTCATTCAAGCAGGTGATGGAAAACACACACTGTTCCACAAAGTAACTGTTACAATAGGGAGCTGCTGCCCATTTTAGAGCTGAACTAGAATTGTGTTCACTGACCCCTAGGGAGCTCTTGTTAGAGCCAGAAGAGGGACTGGGAATATAAAGAAAGCAGCGTGAGTTGCTGGTATCAACTTTATTCAGGCAAAGCTGGCATCCTTTTCACTCCTGAGCCCAGGTAGCCAGCGACACTGCCCATGAGGACTCTTGGGGACATATTGCCATCTAGAGAGACTCATCTGTGCCTGGAGAAAGCCTGACTTTCTTTAAAGCTCCCCCGTTCCAATTCCTTCTCTTTGCAGTCAATTTAACATGGCTACATCCAAATCTTACTTTTCGCCTCCGTTATGACGTGTCTTCTAGTTTCTGGCAGGAACGGACTTTGTTCTTCCTGAGTGTCTGGCCTCAGCCAGGTAACTGAAACAACACAGTTGAAGTGTTGCAGGTGAGACTGCCTTTCTCCCTCTTCCTTGGATTGGTTACCTGTGAAACCTCAGATCACAAAACAAGTGGCTGGGAAGGAAAGGGAGAGCAGGAAAGATGCTTGGAACTCTGATCCCACTGCTCTGAGTTTAGTGAGGGGAGCTGTACTTTACCTATTTTGAACTTTAGAGTTTGGGGAATGTATTATTTCTTTGAAAAGTTTCTACTGTTTACAATTTGAAATGGAAAGAAAAACGAACTGATCCAGTAGTGGTCTAAGTCAATCACTTTGCTGCGTCTTCAAAGGAGGAGGAGAAGATTAGGATTCAGAGGAGGAAATATAATTTGCAAAGGTGACACAGTAAAATGTAGGTGAAATAATAATGCCAGAATCAGCATTCAAGCAAGGGCTTTTTATGCTGCTATAGACTCAGGGAAGTGCAAGCATGACAGTGGCTCCAAAATCAACGGTCTTTGTGTCTTTCTCATTGAGACATCAGGCATTAGAATAAGGTAGTGGGTAAAGAGTTAGTCCCAAAGTATGAGATAGTTTCTACATGCACCTCCAGGACTAAGCAACTATATCAACATTCTCTCTATGTCTTTTGGCTTTGGGTTTATTGCCATAGTGGGGAAAAGCTAGGCTAGCTGATTTCCAGTTGTAATGTTTTATTAGTTAAATAGTTTAAATATATTCTCATTATTTTTCGAGCACCAGGCAGCACTGAAGCAGGGCAAGCACCATGGTCGTGGGAATAGCATAAGTTTCTAGGGTCTGTGTGGTAATCCTTATTCAGGCAGTGAACAAAATATCCACTGGGTTATCTTTAAAATTCAGGCACTCTGATAAATGATGGAAGGAAAGTGGTCCATGTAAACACTATTTATCATATTGGTCTGTTTCATTCACCACACCACCTCCACTGACCTACAAGTACACACTGAATGCCCGGGTGTGTCCCAGACATCATTTATTTTGGAATGATCTCATCACAGATCTATACCTTTTTTTTTTTTTTATCTCAACACATTAACTTGATTGCTAATCACCCTGCCAAGACTGAGGACAAGAAAACTCCTCACAATCATTTTTAGGTTCTGGTCTTGTCTGGTCATGGGGGCTGGGTGAAGGATCACACCTGATGCTATTATGTCTATAATGGAGGGCCATCAGCTGCTCCCACTTACATCCAGGTGGGTTTAGGCATCAAGAAAGACAGCAAAGTCGGGAGTCAAAGAATTAGAAACTTAAATGTTGACTCAACAGTTTAATAATTTCTTGTGCTTCCATAATGTCAGTACATTGCTTGTCAGTAATGCATACTTTTAAAAATTATGAATCAATGCCATTTGAGTCTACTAGGTGCAAAGAACTTGGGTTATAATGTCATCTGATAGCTTATAGTTAAGGGGCTAAGGGGATGTACACAATCCAGCAAAAATATAAAGCATGTTAAATGTTGTAAAATGAACCAATATGATGCTATAAAGATTGATGATGAGAGGAAATGTCAGTGTAGGCATCCTTTTACTTTACATGCACACACACACACACACACACACACACACACACACACACACACATATTCAGCTTGTAGATGCAGATGAAAAGCAGACCATGTAGAGATAGAATGATCTTGGTTAGAACCCTAGTAGAGCTGATCATAATGAAGGTCTTTATTTTTCTCTCCAATTTTGGTATATATGCTTGGACTATTGTCTTTATTTCAAAGTAATCACAGGAAAAGATTTGTGTGTGATGTTTCAGGAGTTGAGGATATAACTTCCTAATAGAAAATCCACCTAGTATACAATAGGCTCCAAACTCAATTCCCAGGACCACTGGCTTGTCCAGTGTATCAAAACTGGTGAACTGAGATGCGAAGACTAGAGACTAGCTCTGCTTTGCTTGACTTCCAAGCCCTGCTTTGAGTAATCCCAGTAGGAAAGTGGGTGTAGAGATGCTAAATAAGCTCAAAACCACTGTATAAACACTAATGGTGATGGCCATGTCATGAGAAAGACAGAAAGTAGTATTAGAAGGGAATGTAGTGGACCTCACATGCTCCTGTAGATTACTTAGGTAAAAACAACCAAGCTGTCTATATTGAGATTATATAAATTAATTAGTGGTTAGCTTTCACCATATTCTAAAGATATAAGCTTAGAAACCATGGTCTGGGGTGAATTAGGAAAGAATCATATGCATCCAGATAAAATAGGCCTTTGATGATCACAGCAAATGTGCAATAATAAAGATGAGCAGGCATTGCCAAAGGCTTAGCCTGGTGTGATTTCTCTTTCCTACAGGGGGAGGCTTAAAGGAGTGTTGACTTGTAAATCTGCCTGTTTTGAGGCAAACTGTCCTTAACTTTCTAGATTTTAAAGCAACTTTTGAGTTTTCTTCCTCGGTTCCCTTTGATTCCCAGTTTTCTTCCTTACTACTTCTGTAAGTCTCTTACACTCTGAGTTACCCTGCTAAGGTCACAAGTGTTTTTGTTGTGTATTTTCTAGCTAGCTCCCTACTTACAATAAGGACCCAGAATGTTTAGGGAAAAACAAAGATAAAACAATATTCATGTTTTCTCTCTTGCCCACAGGGAACGGTCAAACTCTTTACCTTGATATTTATCCACTAGATATTTAGAAAATACCTGCTGTGTGCTAAGTGTAGGTTTAAGTGCTTGGAGTATTTAGTTAACAAGAAAGAAAAGAATTTTTAAAATAGCTGTGTTTGTTATGCTTCTGTTTTAGTGAAGGACAGAAAAGGCAAAAAACAATTGGAATCTATGCAACCTTGTAAAATGATCGCTTCAGTCTAAAATGGAGTCCTTTAAATGAATGGAACCACATAAATGGTCAGAAGCCTGAAAGCGGAGAGAAAGCTGAAATTAAATATGAACGTACAGGTGTGTGCACTGGCATGCAGTTCGTGTGATTGTGTGTACTTATACAGCTGTGGCTTTGTGTGTTTGAAACAAGTATGTATCTTTTCCATGTAAACTTCCAATGATCTTTCACAATTTGTCTCCCTACCTCTGGCTTTCAGAACTTATCTTCTGTGTCTTCCTCCCCGCTTGCCCTGTGCTCTGATCACTTTATACCACTCAAATGCTAAACTGGCTCCACCTTTCCTCTGCTCCCTGCCCCCCCTGCCCCCCCCCCCCCCCCCCCGGCATCTCACACAGTGTCTTCCCACACTGGAATTCCTTTACTCCTCTTTGTAATTCTCCTCGCAGATTTTTTTCCCCTAAAAACACCACCTACCACTGTCAGCTCCAGGGAAATGTATAAATGTTTCCTTAACAGCTCTTATCATGCTGTGCTAATGATCACCTGATTTTTCTGCATATACTATGCATTTTACTGAGTGTTCTAAACTTAATAATGTATTATTCATATCCACATAACCAGCATTTAGCTCCAGCAAGCACACAGTATGACATTATCTCTGAGCAGGAAAAGTACTCAAATTTCACATGGTTAAACATTTCTTCACTCTCTGGTTTACTCAGTATTTTTCCAAATTTTATCTCTATATGCTTAATACTAATAGATAAAGGGGAAGGAGGAAGCGAGGGAGGGAGGGAGGGATGGAGGGAGAAGGAGGAGGAGGAGGAGGAGGAGGAGGAGGAGAGAGAGAGAGAGAGAGAGAGAGAGAGAGAGAGAGAGAGAGAGAGAGAACACCTCATTCCTTGAAATCTGGTTGTAAGTATAATGATGAAACTGCAATAGGAAAATTAGTTTTCTGTAATGGAGTTTCACTGGGTATATAAATAACCCTTATGTACAGCAGTAGATGGCTAACACAAAATTAACTTAGTGGTGTTTTGTAGATTCTTTGTCTCATATCTTATTTTTTTGTACATTTTGTCTTTCTTTTTGTTTCATGTGCATTTTCATTGTTCTTTTTAATTATTTGATTATTTATCCATTTTGCCTATTTTTTTTTTTTAATTTAGAAAGACAACAAAATGGTGTGGAGTAGGGTAGGTCAGGCAGTGGGGAGAATTTGTGAGGAGATGGGGGAGGGGAAGCCATGATCAGAATAGATTGCATGACTTTTCCATGAAAAAAAAAAACCACACAAAACTGAGAAACACACAATTACTTCCTCAAGCATTTTGAGTCATGATATACTTTTTCCCATTAAGAAGAAAAGAAAACATGTCTAAATCTAAGTGATTTAATTGTGTAGTGCAACATGTGGAGTAACTTAAAAAAGAGAGAGATTGTTAGCCCAACTACCACTAATAAGCAACTCCATCAGCAGAGTGATCATGGTGATACTGACTGTAGGGTGATGGCCCAGATAATTCAAAGACTTTTATCTTGGTATTCTTTTACAAGTTCATTAGATACGTATGATAATGACCTCCATGTGTTGTGGAGGGAATTCTGCATCGGATATAGGATGTTTATTTGGGAGAGATGTCTTCTGGTTGTGGGAGTTCATTATTCCTTGACAAAGCAGAAGAATTTCTTCACTTGGATTTTTTTGTTGCTCCAGGAATCTACCTTCGGGAAGGAACATTAGCATGGTGACTGACTTCATCCTCTTGGGATTTTTAGAGCGTCCCCAGCTGCAGGCTGTCCTCTTTGTGTTGTTTCTGGGGATCTACCTGGTGACCCTGTTTGGAAACCTGGGCCTCATTGTCCTGATCAGAATGGACTCACACCTCCACTCCCCCATGTATTTCTTCCTTAGTAACCTGTCCTTCGTGGATGTCTCATACACCTCCTCCATAGCCCCTAAGATGCTCTGTGATTTCTTTAGGGAGCAGAAGTCCATCTCCTTTATAGGCTGCGCTGCACAACTGTTCTTCTTTATTGGAATGGGAGGTACTGAGTGCTGTCTCCTGGCAGCCATGGCCTATGACAGATACGCTGCTATCTCCAACCCTCTCCTCTATCCGTTGCTCATGCCACCGACCATCTGTGTAGGGATGGCCATCACAGCATACACAGGAGGGTTTCTCACTGGGCTGGTCCAAACCAGCTCCATATTCCAGCTTCATTTCTGTGGGTCTCGGGTTATTAACCATTTTTTCTGTGACTTGCCACCCCTGATGTCCCTGTCTTGCTCTAGTACTTTCGTCAGCCAAGTAGTGAACTTCCTGGTTGTGTGTGCAGTTGGCGGGGCATCAGCACTGGTTGTCCTGGTCTCCTATGGGTACATCATTGCTGCCGTCATGAAGATTCATTCAACCCATGGGCGGATGAAAGCCTTCAACACCTGTGCCTCTCATCTGACTACAGTGGTTCTTTTCTATGGTTCTGGTCTCTTCTCATACCTCCATTCTAATGTTGGCTACTCACAGGATAAGGACAAGGTGGTGTCCATGTTCTATGGTGCAGTAATCCCCATGCTGAACCCTCTCATCTATAGCCTGAGAAACAAGGAGATCAAAGACACATTGAAGAAACTCAAGGAGAGAAAGAAGCAAGTGTCCTGTCTGTGCTATATAGTTCCTTAGGAGAGAGAGAGAGAGAGAGAGAGAGAGAGAGAGAGAGAGAGAGAGAGAGAGAGAGAGAACAAACCAGCACTCGGGGAGGTAGAGGCAGGCAGTTCTCTGTGAATTTGAGACCAGCCTGGTCTACAAAGCAAGTCCAGGACAGCCAAGGCTACACAAAGAAACCCTGTCTCATCGCCCTGCAAACAAACAAATAAACAAACAAATGCAAAACCCAAACCCCCAAACAAAAACAACAACAAAAACCAAACCAACTTAAGCCTTTTAATAAATGTAAACAATAAACTAATAATGTGGCTCAGAAAATTGGTAGTAAGTTTAAAGAAACTATTTCAAGCATGACTTCCTCCCCGCCCCCCATCTTCTCTGGCCTCAGTGGGAGAGGATGTACTTAGTCCTGTTGGGACTTGATGTGCCAGGGTGGGTTGGTACCAATGGTGGGCTACTCTTCTCTGAAGAGAAAGGAATGAAGGGACAGGGAGATGGCGGATGGGGGGTTGGGCGGGAGGTGTGAGGGTTAGGACTGGGAGGAGAAGAGGGAGTGGAGGCTGTGATTAGGATGTAAAGTGACTAAATAAATAAATGGAAAAAAATAAAAATAAGATCTTAAACAAAACAAACAAACAAACAAAAGACTCCCTTCCCCATGCCGCCCAGGGAACATGTCTACTGGACGATTGTGCTCATTGGATATTTATTTTCTTTATTTTATTTTCTTGCGACGGGCTGGTGTTAGACTTTAAATGTGTTCACTTGGAAGGTAAAATAAATATGTTTGCGATGGTATTCCTCTACCATAGCCTACCAGGTGCTAAGTTCAAGAAACTATGTTTTAAGAACATGATCCAAAGCTTAGTCATAGGGACACGCCATTCATTGATGTCTTCGTTACAATAAAGAACGGTTCTTGCTGATTCTCTTACCTCTTGGGATATATTGCCTGGCCCCTTGTCTTGGACTATGACTTGTCCAAGGATTTATGTTAATTAGAAATATTAACTTTAGATTAAGAACCCAAGATCCCCCACTGACATGACTTCAACGATGATGACTCAGAGTAGTAGGGTAACAGTGTGCAGTCATAAAGTCCATGAAGGCCGCATACAAGGAACCAAGACCACCAAATTTTATAAATTACAGTTATATCTCTTACAGTTATAAAATTTGGGTATCCAATTCTTAGTCTAGGGGTCACCTACAGCCAAAGAGAGTAATGAATATGACCCAAAGCAAAATTGCAAATGTACTCAAACATTATAGGATTTTGTTTTGGGAAATTTTAAGAACTCAATTTTGTTCTCAATAATAATTTTTTTTAGATGGTGCCATGTTACACCATCAAAAATTTGGAAATACTTGTAAATAGAATGTCATTTGGTTCAGGCCTGAAATCTCCTCATGACTAGGTAGAAAAACTTCCCTCAAGACATTCCGATTTCATATCTGTTTGCTAGATCAGTTTTCATTCTTGCCCTTCTATGGCTGTCAGTTTGTTTCCTGTCTGCAGTTTCTTTGAACCTTGATGTCAGGCTTTCAAACGGTTCTGATAGCCTTGCCTCAATCTCTGTGGCTTCTCTAAGCAGTGTCCCCACTCCAGCGGGGTCTTTGTTCCAGAACACCATCCAAGATAAGACATCAGAGAGTTTATTGCAGAATGGAATATATCAATAAAATAAATTTTAAATGCAGTTTTCAAGATAATCCTAGAGTAAATGGTAAATGAAGTCTTGTTTTTTTTTTAATGATTGTGTATATAGAGCATGGCGAGTTACAACAACCAACTCTGAATCACATTATCCTACAGTATTCTAATTTGATCATTTCTATGACTAATTGTATTATTGGCAATATCTATGAGAGAATTTAGTCAGTATATTCTTCTGTCAAACCTTCCTGATCCTAGAGTCATACAGACCAGGCAATCACTACAGAAATACTTTTTTTTTTTTTTTTTAGGATGGCTGCTGGGATTTTATTTTCTGCTTGGTGCAAGGCACGGTTATGGGGTTGGTAAAGCTCAGCACTACGAACCAAGAGAGGGCTCTCTTCAGCTCTTGCTGCAGCCTTCCTAGTTTACAGGGTACGGTGGGGTGAGGTGGGTGAGTGGGACTCTGGCCTAATTTCACTTAAGCTTGGGCTGGCTGGTGATTTTGCCAGATCAGGATGAGGCCCTGGTGTTAGCCTGGCCAGGATGGTTGACTGGCTGCTGCATGGTTTCAGGAGGCAGGTCGCGGTGATCGGTGCTTCTGGGGGCCTGGAGGGGTTTTGCCGGGTGCTCAGCAGATTCCAACACTGTGGCCATGATTGGGAGGGTGGTCTTCCCAAAAAAGAAGTTGGCCCACCAGTGGCCGGGGTCGGCCTTGGGGAGACCCGGGGAGTGGGGCACCGCTTCCCCCGGGTACTCCGTACTCCCGCAGGAGCTGTTGCTGGACGAGGAGCCCAGGCGTCGCCAAGCTGCTGGAAGGGATGGCTGCCATGCTTCAGAACCCGGGCGCGGCGGAGATCTCAGCGGAGACCCCTCCTCGCGGGCCGCGGCGCAGTCACCTGTGACAGCGCCGGGAGCCCATTTGTAGGGACCCACAGAGCACATTTTTATAATACTTTAGAAACTACTTATCTCCACATGACACTATCTTTTCCCTGATTGCCTTTTCCTAAGCTGTTGGCATCCACGTGTAAACTTTACTCTTCCTCCAAAGCAATGGGAAGATCCTTCTACAAACTATGTGCTTAATACCTATCTGTTTAGTAAAGAAGTAAGTCTAAGTTTATCTGGCAGGTAATTTGGAGATGTGAAACCAACAGAAGGGAACAAATGCTTATTGGAAGCCCATTATGTACCAGGTGTTGTACACAGCTTTTAAAAAGCTAGAGCTTCAATTCCATAAAATATACACAAATCCTTTCATTAAAAAATTCGGTACTGAATAGATAGCTTAGGGGTTAACAGTGGTTTTTGCTCTTGCAGACAACCAAAGTAAAGGGTACTATGGAAGTTATTAGATGATAAGAAGGAAAGAGGGAGAGAGATATAAAGGAAGTTAATAATAAGTCACATAGAAAGAAGTTTTAGTTCTTTATTGCTGTTGTCAGCAATTTAATCTCTTATGCCCTTTTATTGAGAAACCCCAACACAAAACAATGATGTATTTTGAAAGGATGAAATGTTAATATTTTGTTTTGATCATTACAAATTATATAATGCATCAAATGATCATCAAGTATCTCATAAAAATGCAGCTACTATCGGCCAATTAAAACATGAAGACCACTAAATAACAAGAGTTCATGACAAACCAGTGGTTGCTTAGATGTAGGAATCATTGAGCAATATTCAAGTTATAGAAAACCCAGTGTCCTAGCTTTGACTTTCAGAATTCTTTCCCAGAGTTTCAGATGCCTATCACCTCCCCGAGTAGACCTTTGCAAGTTTACATCACAGTCGTTGGTCCCAACATTGAATAGTCTTTCATGGATCATCTCACAGACGATGGTCATACCTTTGACGGTTTGTTTGCTGATGCTGTTCAGGAGTCTACTTGTGAACGTTGGCCCTAACTCTGGATATTCTCTTTTTGAGGTCACATCACAGAGATGATTCCATCAGTTGGAAGGCCTTCATGGGCCCAAGTCACACCTCAATGTTGGTCACACCTCTAAGCTGTTCATCAGGGGTCAGGTTCCGATTGCTGTTTTTCCTCCTGTCTGGGCCCTTGCAGGCCAGGATAGAGATTCTGGTCTTATCTTCCCCATCAGCTTGAAAATGCTGGTCCTGATCCTAGGCAGCTGCCCGATTTCTGGCATCCTGATGTGTAGAGGCTCAACCTGTTACCCTACAGACTTCCACCTCACTGAGTGCTATACAGTTCTGATGCAAAGTTCCTTCCTGTGGCCTAGAGTAATTCTACTGGCTACACTTTGGCTTGTAACGCCAGTAAAACTTATTCTGGGTTTCCCAAGAGTATAGTTTACAGATAGTCTGAGGCTGCCGAGCTATGGCTCATCTGGTCTTCTTAAGATGGTGTCTTGCTGTTAATTTGGTAGTGGGCAGAAAAGAGAGGGGTTCAGAGTCTTTTCTATTACTTAGTGTAACCGTCCTTTCTGTTTCTTTTCTCTATCTTTAAGATACCTGTGGTTGCAAGCATTGTGTCAATTCTCTGAGGCTCTCTGTCCTAGGCCATAGCTCTGGTTACACTCTTAGTAGGAAAGGAGAGCTAGCTCCCCAGACCACGCAAATCCATCCAGTACAGACTGGATTCTTCACACGGTGCTTTGTAAGTGCCCTACTTTATTTTGATATTAAATTAGAAGTTCCTTGCCATCACCTCTCCTTGACAGCTCCCACCCAGCTCTCACAAGTTCATTCAGTCAAGATGGCATCTACTGTCTCCTGGAAGTTGGCCTAGCTTTTGACATGACCACACAGAAGCACTTCCCATTGGCTTTCTCTTTCTATCGTTCATAATAAAAGATTGTAAACCCACTGGGTTCTTCTTTTAGTTGACAAACGGTTCTAGTGTGAGAACTCCCTCTTGAGGGAAGGAGTGGACCAGGAAGACTCAGAACATCAGGCTCGGAGCCATAGTCTAGATTGGAGTTTACTTCACAGACGACAGAAGGCCTATCTCCCTGCTTTGTGTACTAGGCTTCAAATGGGCCTCTTAGATTCCTACCAAGCACATATGGGGATTGGAAACATCTGCTCCAGGTCCAAACCTGCACAGGATAAACATTACACATAACCATGACTCCTTGTGATACAGTGTCAAAAGCTTGCATGTAGTCAAACAGATGTGACTTCTGGCTTGTATGCAGTCAAACAGATGTGACTTCTGGCCTGTTAGAGGAAGTGAAAGTGCCTTTTGGCATCGCAGATGCACACCTTTTGGGGAAGAACTGTTTCTCTCTGCTTGAGGCAAGAGGTTAGTGTGTAACCCCAGGCATTTACTCCCCCAGGATGAATAGCCTGAACTCAATGCAAAAGACCAAAGGAAATTGTTGGTGGAAAGGGAAAACAGGAGAGTGCCTGTTACGAGCCAATTTACTACCCTGGTGTGCAGATTTAGATTGTGTACTTGGTCAGGGTGTGTTTTTGATAAATTAAAATTGAGATCGTGAAGTGGCTTTTGTTTCTGTTGTGACTACTTTTATGTGAAAAAGAAACAGCCGCTGTGTCAGGTCACTCACTCTCACACGGAATGCCTAGGATAAGACAGTCTGGTGTCCCAGCGCTCTACAGAATTATCTTCACTCTTAATCTCAGCCCCAGATATCATCTCCACACCGGAACACGAGGGCTTGAAGCAGTGAGACATCATAAAACGTGCACACGTGCTACGCCACATCCTTTTCTTTCTGAGAGGACAGCCTCCAACCTCGCTAAGCCAATGAGAAACCTAAGGCTTGTCCATGAAGTAGAAATATCCTGTGTCTTGTGGAGATAAAAGCACACCCAGAAGGGCAGGTGTTGCTACTGACCTCTTCGTTTTCAACAAAAACTACCAAGAAGAGAGCAGAGCAGAGAAGCCAAGATTGGAAGGAGTAAGAGAGCGAACAAAACTCCAAAGCAGACACTCCAGGTAGAGAGTGGGTGAGATATGGGATTTGCTTTTTCTGAGGACTCATTACTGCTGCAGAATAAACATCTGTGGTGAAGAAAACGGGACAGTGAGTTATGGAGAGTGTATGTTCACATATATAGTATACTATAACTTACTGCATGCTCTTAAATACTCCAACCAACATCTATTTTCCTGTTTTGCACTTAGCATAGCTAGAAGAGCAATTTATGGTATTAGGGGAATTGTTGAATTTTCTGTTTAAGCAACTGCTTTCTTTCCCATCTTTCTGTTTGCCTCAGGCTCTCTGGTGTGTGGCCGGGACCCTCAGCACCATGAAAAACCTCATTGTCATAGTCCTCATCTGGACCACAGTGGCATGTGATGAAACAGAGAAGTCTCTTCAAGGGATCCCTGAGGCTGGCTTTCGAAAGTGCCAGGATGCTTTGAATCTACCTGTTTTGGAAGTGCTACCTGGAGGTGGCTGGGATAACCTGAGGAACATAGACATGGGACGGGTGATGGAATTGTCATACACCAACTGTAAGACCACAGAAGACGGACAGTACATCATCCCCGATGAAGTCTTTACTATTCCTCAGAAAGAGAGCAACCTGGATATGAACTCAGAGATCCTGGAATCCTGGGAGAATTACCGCAGCACCACCTCATCTTCTATCAACATGAATCTCGATTTTAATGCCAAAGTCAATGGTAAGTTCTCAACTGAGTTCCAAAGGATAAAGAGCCATCAAGTAAAGGACGATGCTGTGACTACAAGAGTTCAGGTGAGAAACCTAGCCTACACAGTGAAAAGCAACCCAAGTTCAGAACTCAGTATGGGGTTTAAGAAGGAGCTCATGGAAATCTGTGACCGTCTAGAGAAAAACCAGACAAAGATGGCCACCTACCTGGCAGAGCTCTTGGTCCTCAACTATGGCACCCATGTGCTCACTAGTGTGGATGCCGGAGCTGCACTGGTTCAGGAGGACCACATAAAGTCCTCCTTCATTAAGAATAGTAAGGGACTCCATGTTGGTGTGTCTGCATCTGCTGGATTTACCTTTGCCAAGATTGTGAGCTTTAAAACTGAGGCAGAGTTTTCCCACAAGAATACCTTGACCACAGCATACCTTGCTAACAGAACCAACTCCAGGGTGCAGAGCATTGGAGGGACTCCATTCTACCCAGGCATCACCTTTGAAACCTGGCAGAACAGCATCACTAATCACCTGGTGGCAATAGACCGTGCTGGCCTGCCTCTGCATTTCTTTATCAAGTCTAACAAGCTGCCTGGTTTCCCACACCACTTAGTGGAGACGCTGGCAAAGACAGTGGAAGCGGCTGTGAGAAGCTATTACAACTTTAACACATACCCAGGCTGCACAAAAGCCGACTCCCCGCACTTTGATTTCCAAGCCAATATGGATGACGGCTCCTGTGACGGTAAAGTGGCTAACACTCCATTCGGAGGGGTTTATCAGGTGTGCTCTCAGTTCTCAGGGCACAATAACGTTTCCCTCTGCAAAGATTTGCTGCAGCGGAACCCACTCACTGGCAAGTACTCTTGTCCTTCTGGCTACACCCCTGTCCATCTGTTTTCTCATACCTATGAGGAGGGTTACCGTGACAAAGACTGTAGAAGGAAATGCACCCTCAAGATCTTCTGTAGGACAGTGTGTACTGATGTGATCCGAGTGGCCAAGGCTGAATATAAGTCTTATTGGTGTATGGCCACTGCCCAAGCACCTGAAAACTCAGGAATTCTCTTTGGGGGAGTCTTCACTGACAAGAGCATCAACCCCATGACAAATGAACAGTCATGTCCAACCAGTTACTTCCCTCTGAACCTGTTTGAAAGCCTCAAGGTATGTGTTTCTCTGGATCATGAGGTGGGGCACAAATTTGCAATCCCCTTTGGCGGGTTCTTCAGCTGCTCAATGGGCAATCCCTTATATAATTCCGTCACAGCTGGAGCCTTAGAGAACTCATTTCTACGAAAGTGCCCCACAGGCTTCAGCCAACAGCTAGCTGCTATCATTGATGGATGCCAAGTGTCCTACTGTGTCAAGGCTGGGGTCTTTACAAAATCATCCTTGGCCCCCGTTAGGCTTCCACCTTACACTCAACTGCCCATTATGAGTCAGTTTGCCAACAACTCTGTTGTAGAAATAAGAAGTGAGAGTGCCCAATCCTGGGTTAAGGACTCCTACACCGAGCAGTGGAGGCTAGAGGATACAGCGAAACTGCACAGTAATAGCATGTCGGGAGCATCAGCTGCTGGAGTCGCAGTTGGGGTTATCCTGGCATTAGGGGTTTTAACCGCCATGGCCATCTATGGTAAACAGAGATTTAAGAAGAGTGATTGCAAAAGAGGAGGAAAAAGGGTGCTTCTTCCTTTTTCAAGAGCGAGAGCCACTCCTGATGCGGTGTAGAATCCAAATCCAGCTTAAGTCTTCACCAAAGGAACAGCTCCTTTCATCTCCAAGCCTTTCTCTTCCACCTCAGACTTCCTAAGCAGTAAAGCAGCACTAGCAACAACGTTTTTTTTTTTTATATTATAACTCGGTGGTTATATTTATGTCTTTGCATTGGGAATTAAAGGATCTATGTGAACAAGGTAGGGGAAGGAAGACTGTCAGCTCATTCAGCAAAACCCAGGCCTGGGTCCCAGCCACAGTGGGAGTGCTTATTCCCAAACAAGCATCTTCACCTGAATCTGTGTGTGGGAAAACAGCTGGGTTGGAGAGCATCAAGAAGTTTGTGATGAGACTGCATTTAGTCCGAACTTGGCAGAGGTTTTTCCAATTGTGAACTGGAAGACTTTGTCTTCCCTATGTCTTGTTTTGCGGTTTATGCTCCCTAGATGTAGTCAGGACTCTGAAAGTATGCACGTGGTTCTGTTCAGCTAGTGCTGTGGAGACTCCCGAGTTCTGTGCTGATGGCTGTGTCATCTCCCTGTGTGCCTGAAAGGAACTGTGGTGGTGGTGGTGGGGGGTCATAGAAAGTCCACTCTCTACATTTGCCTCGCAGTTAGGATTTTCCCAGACCGTTTTTAGGCTTCTGAGAGCGTCAACAGCTCTTCAGAAAATGCCAGACTGCTCATATAAGGGCAAAGGCAAAAGGATGGCGGGGAACTGGTAATAAGTCAGGAAATGTAAAAACTGAAGAGGACCCCAGGATTCCAGGAACAAGCTGGTTTCTTCTAACTAACTGATATCTAGCTTTGAGCTCACTACAAGCTCACTGAAATGGACTGTTGTTTAGAGAAATCAACTACTATGGTTTAGTTTTCTATGTTACCAAAAATGAAAGTCTTTCTTTTTCCATGAATATCGATCACCTTAATGTCCTCCCATCACAAGATGTCCTCCCATCTTTGTGTTTGAGCACAAACACAAAGACACATGCACAGACACACCCTATATTACAACAAGAAATCTTTATTTTCCTAGAAGTGAAAAAAAATGTAAAAGACAAAATAAGCTCATGTTTAAGTGTTACTTTCTCCCTAAATTTAAAGCCAAATGAAACCATCATGTCCTGTTCCTTTAGTTTTTGCTTGTTTTCAAAGCTAGAAACAGAGCTAATGTGACAAAAAGTTATATCATCAAGGTACCTATAAAAGGCGCTCAGAACCGTCTGTGACATGCATTTCAGCCCCAGGATGGCTCCCATGGGGCATCTGGCAGGATGCGTGGGTGACACCTGGCAGTAGTTGGGGATTTGCTCCATTTTAATATCGGATTTAATTCTCTACACCATGGAAATTCCTCAACAGTTGCTTTAGCAAGTATTCACCCACAGCACACCATCAGTGAGCGATGTTCTAGGAAAGAGGATGTGTCCTCTCCTTAATGCTTCCAATCAAGGACGCGTGCACACAGTAGGCCCTCCTTAAGAGCTCCAAGTGTCTCAGCCTCTGGGAATAGGGGGAAAATTATTTATTTGTTTCCAGCTGAGATACTGAGAGAAGTGAAGATCTGAATTTGAACTCTGCCCTCTTGGCTGTCCAGCCAAGGGGT
Organism: Acomys minous; assembly: GCF_964271855.1. Lineage (NCBI taxonomy): Eukaryota > Metazoa > Chordata > Mammalia > Rodentia > Muridae > Acomys > Acomys minous. The sequence goes on along the minus strand of NC_140484.1, from coordinate 46,174,913 downwards.
TGATTGCATAACCTCTTCACAAAGCCTGCCCTTTTTCAGTGTTAAAATGTTCAGTGTTAAAACATTTTCCTCTGTGATCTGTGGATTCTGAATGAGTTTTGTATGTTTCAGCCAAGCTAACAACATTTTTGAGAGTCCTGACTTTCCTGTGTAAGTCCTTTCAGGACCACTGAGTCTTCGAAGCTAGGCAGCACTGCAGAAGACTCCTAGATTGTTAATGTACAAGCCTTCCATTGAGACAAAAGTATTGCACTAATTATAGTCCTAAAATGTGTGTATTTATTCAATAAAATGTGTACCCTGTAACATTGTGTCTGAGTGGCCATCTATGTGAAGTCAGAATTTGGGGGTTTCTGGTTCACACTCAAGCTACTTCACAAAGTCAGACCCAGATCCCCTTGGTGGGGGGCGGGCTGGGGTCTGCAGAGAGTTCTGAGTTCCTAAGGTTGCAGTCTGTGGCGAGATGCAGACCCAGATCCCCTTGGTGGGGGGCGGGCTGGGGTCTGCAGAGAGTTCTGAGTTCCTAAGGTTGCAGTCTGTGGCAAGATGCAGCCTGGCTTCTGAGAAAGCCACATCCTGTAGGATATCAGAGATGGAGACAGAGTTTGTTGATAATGGAAGCTCTTTATTTCTTTTTTTATTCTTGAGTCTTCTTCAGTGTTAGAATGCTTAATACTAAACATTTATTTGAAGGGGGGGGGGGGGAGAAATCTGCCTGAAAATAGTTAAAGCATGTGCTGCATTGTAGTCAAGTGAAGCTATTTTCAAGAAGTTAATATTCAGGCCGGAGAGATGACGCAGCAGTTTAGAGTACTTGTTGCTCTCTGGGGTTGTATTTCTAACACCCACAGAGTACAACTCTCTAGTTCCAGGGGATCCAGTGCAGGAAAAGCACTCATGTACATAAAATATAAATAAATAAATCTTAAGAAAAAGAAGTTAACATTTATGGTTTTCAAGATGACCCTTCTCCCCGAAGTTCACACACTCATCTCCCTTGCCGTGTGGGCTGTCTCTTTGGGAGGAACTAGAGTCAAGCCAGGTCAAATGTGGGGGGGGGGGGGGGTGGAAGAGCTGTGGAAAATTTTTAGAAAAGAAAGAGAAAGGGAGTTTCCCTTTATCTTGCTAGCTTGGTTGAAGTTGCCCACAGATAGCAGAAGTAACCCACATGCTTCTGAGACCCGAAGCGCTTCTTCAAAAGCAGGCCCTTGGGAGTTAACAATTGGTGCTTGTTCACTTGCAGTTTACTGCTCTGCAGATACACCTCATGAGCACCAGGGGGCGATGTCTTCTTATAGACCAACACCAAGAACTTCCAATCACAGCAGTTACAAACACCTGACATCTGGACAGTCACCAGCCCAGAAATGCTCATTCAGATGCTGTTAACAACAGACAAGGGCAGGGGGAAGTGGTTGTTTCTTATCCTGGGTGGGTCTGTTCTCAGTGCTTTCATGATATTGTATGCCAATCTCCTCCAAGATAAAAGCTTTGCGTCTTGGAGGACGCTTCTTCTTAAGACACCGAATGTTCTTTTATTTTTCTTTAATTTTTTAATTTTTAATTTATTCACTTTACATCCCAATTGTAGGCCCCTCCCTTGTCTCCTCCTGGTCCCCGCTCCCTCACTCCCTCTTCTCCCCTCCCCTAGTCCTCAGAAAAGGGGGAGCTCTCCTCTCCTATCATCTGACCCCAGCCCCTCAAGTCTCATCTGGATGGCCTGTATCCTCTTCCTCTGTTTTCTGGCAAGGCTACCCTGCCAGGGGGAAGTGACCAATGAGTGGACACTGGGCCCTGTAGAGACTGATGAACCAACCATGTATCATACATGGTGAGGACCTACACCCCCTGCTCACATGTAGTCGATAGGCAGCACAGTATCCTTATGGGTCCCATAAAATGGGAAGTAGGGACTACCTCTAATAGAATGTTCTAAGAGGAAACCAAGCATTCTACACTGTAGGTCACACTCCATCCCTGGGAAAGTCAAGGCAGGGATCTGGAGGCAGGAACTGAAGCAGAGGCCATGGAAGAGCCCAGTTTATTGGTGCACTGCCTGTGGCTTGCTCAGCCTACTTTCTTTCTTTCTTTCTTTCTTTCTTTCTTTCTTTCTTTCTTTCTTTCTTCCTTTCTTCCTTCCTTTCTTTCTTTCTTGACTTGGGATGCCAAGAGGGTCTGCAGCAACAGAGGCAGGTGAAGTCTGCACAGCAGTTTATGGGTCCACAGGTGTGTGTGGCATTACAGTCGCATTCACCGTTCCTTTCTAACATCTGTGTTTCTCTTCCCTTCTGCTTGATGTAGCGGTGCCTGGGAGACAAGGGATGCTCAGGAAATTTCTGAAACCAAACCTGGAGGCTCATCCACTCCTTTTGGCATAGGGTGATATCAGGGTGCTTTGGTTGTCACAAGATCCAGATGCCTAGGTTCTCAGCTTGCCTGTCAGCCTGCTTTCTTATACAACACAGGACTATAAGACCAGGTAAGCACATCATTGTAGGCCCTTCCATATCAACCATTGATCAAGAAAATATGCCAGGATTGTCCACAGGGCAATCTGTTGGGGGCATTTTCTTAACTCACTTCCTAAATGACTTTTGTTTGTGTCAAGTTGACAAAAAGCTAACCAGGACACTCCCTAAGCTGAGGTAATAAACAACTCAAAAGGCTTCAGGAAGTCTCTAAAATTGACCTGTGTGCTTCTTTGAATGAAAATGACAACCCCTATAGGCTCATAGAGAGTGACATTATTAGGAGGTGTGGCCTTGTTGGAGTAGGTGTGGCCTTGTTGAAGTAGGTGTGATCTTGTTGGAGAAAATGTGTCACCGGAGGGGGGGGGGTAGGCTTTGAGATTTCAACTGCTCAAACCAGTCCCAGTATCTCTCTTCCTGTTACCTTTGATCTGGATGTAGAACCCTCTACTCCAGCACACTGCCTATGTGGGTGCCACCATGTTTCCTGTCATGATGAATGGACTAAACCTCTTAACTGTAAACCAGCCACAATCAGATGATTTCCTTTATAAGAGTTGCCATGGTCATGACATCTCTTCCCAGTAACAAAACCCAAGCTAAGACAACTAGGTACACTAGACCCCCCCACTATCAGCAAGCATATATTAATAGTAAAGACTGCTGAAAGACATTCTCAGACAAGCTGAGCTACCTAGAAAAGGCTCAGATCAGCCAAGCTGCCTGGCAGAGGCAGATATCAGCAGAGTTACCTGCAAAAGACTCACATCACCTGATCTAGCTGAAAGAGACCATCTCCAAACTGTTGAGCTGCCCACAGGTTATACAGTGGGATCCAGGTTCCCAACTTCTGTGAGCTGTCAGCCATGCTAGGGTCGGCTGTTGGTTTTGCAGCAGTCTTCGTGTCATTTCTGGTTCTGTAAATAACCCCTCGCCCATAATCCAGTAAGAAAAAAACCAATGAACAAACACCTCATTAACTCACCCAGATGGACTTTGGTGCTATCCCTAGTTGGATGGCCATCAGTTCTGTATTTGGAATGAGTGGAAACTTATTCTTGCCTTTTCTGAAATAGTGTCACACAACACAAGGACAAAGCAGGGTAAGACCAGGGCAAGCACTTTTGACCAAGTATAAGATCACGGAGGAGTCTGAATCTTACAAAAAGGAGACGGAATGGAAACACAAAGGCCCAGGCAACCACAGATATAGCACATAGCTTTTCAAGGCAACAACATCTCACAAGGCATGTCTCCAATCCCATTTGTCATCCCTGGAGTCTCAGGGAGGGAGAACATGGCTGCTACTGTTGAGACTGAAAGGAGAAGCGCGAAGTCCCCTGCTTGGCCCAGGAGAGCACATCAGGGTTTCTCTTAGGGGGAAAAAAGTAGCTAGTGCCCAGTGTTTGACCTTCTTAAAATCTGTGACTTCACTTTTATGGGTTGGCATAAGAGAAGGGGCAAGAGATTTCCTCCTGACCCCAAGTGGCTTTCTTAGCCAGGTTAGGGTACCTAGAGCCTTAAAAGATGTGGGAGGGACACAGGTCACTGATCTTGTGTTCAGTGTTCCAGGGGTTAAGAATTGTCCCAGCAGTCAAGCTGCCAGCAACCAACACAGATGTGAGCCTAGTTCCTGTTAACTCAAACCAAGAAATTAGCATAAGCACAGTGTGAGTGTCTTAGGTCTCTCAGCAAGAGGCAAAGATATAAGATCAAGGACCAAGGATGGATGCCACTGCCAGGTGCAACCGCCGGATGGGCAAACCACTTCCACCACAAACTGTTCTGGTGGAAATAAACTTCAATGTTTAGTAAACCACACAGCACACAAGGGGACCAGTCACCAAGAGGAAGTGTCAGGAGGTGCACTAAAGGGGATGTGCCTGGCACAAATAAGGATAAGTTAAGAATATCCTTAAACTGACTGAGAGGAACCTCTCAGCTACAAGTTTGGTGTCCAGAAGATTGATGTAACTGGCTTGCAGGTCCTGGCCCCTGTACCATGGAGACACTAGAAAGGACCTCAGAAGACTCAGCCCATAGGCCGTAGGCGAACAGAGACTCAAAGACAGGACTGATTTCCTTAAAACCACCAGCAGCTTAGTGGCAGAATGAGGAGGAACTGAACCCAGGTCTCCACGTTCCCGGCGAGCTCTATGTTACTTTTGTGCGCGCGCATGCGTGTGCATGTGTGTGTGTGTGTTGGTATTCAAATGTATATGAATGAGCATGCCTGTATACACACATGTGGAGGCCAAGCCAGAGATATCCCCCTGCTCTCTCTTCCTCCCTCCCCGCTCCACACCTCCCCCCCAACCTCCTTCCCCTGGCCCAGGCTCTTTCTGAGTCAAAGTCCCTCACTGAATCTGCAGCTACCCATTTTAGATAGGCTGGCTGTCCACTGAGCTCCTGGGATCCACCTGGATCCCTGCTCCTCACCCAGCACTGAGATTAAATGGGTCACAATGGATTTGTCCTGGAATCTGTTGCTTACTGACTCCTTATTAAGAATAACAGTTTTCTAAATTGTCAAGATTTGAGCATGGAACAGAATGCTCAATTTCACTCACTTATCATGAGAGAAATGAAATGAGCAGAGGTCTCATTGTACCCCAGTTATCATTAAAAGACAGGAAATAAGTGTTTGTGTCCCTATGCTAACCAGTCTGGCTTGTATACTAATGAGTGCTGGGAAGCCAAGTTCAGGTCAGCACACTTACACGACAGGCTCTTTACCAACAGTGATCTTCCTCACCTACTGAGACATTTTTCTACATGCATATATTGAGCATTGATCATACCCTCCCACTCTTTCCTACTTTCCCTCACTCTGGACCATCTCCCACTTCTAAATTTCCCTCTTGTGGAGGTAAGAACATAAGAGCTCAAGGGCAGAAAGGAGGGCCTTGAAACATTGGCTTATGGCCATGACATGATCAAGGCAGGCACCCCTGAACTCATGACAGCTGCATTTGCTAGCACATGGGGCAGCACAAGACAGAGACAGTAAACACTTAGTCACAGGTGGGAAAGGAGCTCACAGGGCCCCACTCAGACTCACTCAAGAGCCAGAGGGCAGCTAAGATTGCTGGAAGAAAGGAAGCAGCTGTCTTTAGTGAAGTGACCACTGGTGAGTTACTGTGCTACCATAGAGATTTTCACACCAAGGCTCACATAAAACTCTCTGGTTAATGCACAAAATTCAAGTCCAGGTGGATTAGAGACCTCAACATAAAACCAGAGACACTAAATCAGTTAGAAGAAAAAGTAGGGAAGAGCCCGGAACACATTGGCACAGGAGACAACTTCCTGAACAGAACACCAACAGCCTAGGCCTTAATGTCAACAATTAATAAATGGGACCTCATGAGGCTGAGAAGCTTCTGTAAGGCAGGAGACACTGTCAAGAGAACAAAGCGACAGCCTACAGACTAGGAAAAGATCTTCACCAACCCCACATCTGACAAAGGTCTAATATCCAAAATATATAAAGAACTCAAGAAATTAAACACCACCAAACCAAATAATCCAATTGAGAAATGGGGCCCAGAATTAAACAGATAATTTTCAAAAGAGGAATATCAAATGGCTGAGAAGCACTTAAAGAAATGCTCAATGTCCTTAGTCATCAGAGAAATGCAAATCAAAACAACTCTGAGATTCCATCTTACACCCATCAGAATGGCTAAAATAAAAAATTCACCACATGCTGGTGAAGATATGGAGAGAGAGGAATACTCCTTCATTGCTGGTGGGAATGCAGACTAGTGCAGCCATTTTGGAAATCTATCTGGCACTATCTCAGAAAACTGGGAATAGGGCTTTCTCAAGACCCAGCTATTCCACTGCTTGGAATATACCCAGAAGATGCTCCAGCACACAACAGGGACATATGCTCAACCATGTTCATAGTGGCCTTATTCATAATAGGCAGAACATGGAAACAGCCTAAGTGTCCCTTAGTCGAAGAATGCATAAAGAAACTGTGGTACATTTACACTATGGAATACTACTCAGCTATTAAAAACAAGGAATTCCTGAAATTTGTGGACAAATGGATTGAACTAGAAATGATCATAATGAGTGAGTTTACCCAGAAGCAAAAAGAGTCAAATGGTATATACTCACTTATATCCCATGATAGTTTTCATGTCCCAGGAAAGTGGGTCAGAGGGGAGGACATCCTGTTGGGACTTTAGGTGAGAGAAGCATGGGAGAATGGGGAAATAGAAGGATCCAGAGGGTCCTAGTAACCTACAAGAAGAACACTATGATGGGCGGATCTGGGCCCAGGGATTCTGCTTGAACTATGGCACCAACCAAGGACAATACGTGCAGTGAGCATCAAACCCCTACCCAGATCTAGCCAAGGGACAGGACATTCTCCACAGTTAAGTGGAGAATGGGGACTGACTTTCACACGAACTCTGGTGCCCCATATTTGACCAAGTCCCTTTGAGGGGGAGGCCCGATGACACTCAGAGGAAGGACAGCAGACAACTAAGAAGAGACTTGATACCCTAGCATCATATTCAGGGGGAAGAGGTCCCCCTCAGTCACAGTCATGGGGAAGGGAGATGGGGGGAAAGCGGGAGGGAGGGAGGGAGGAACGGGAGGATTCATGGGATGGGATAACAATTGAGATATAATATGAATGGTCTTATTTAAAATGAAAATGAAAACAAAAACTCCCTAGTTAAGCTTGGCGGCTCACAAAGCAAAATAAGACGTGAAAATGGGATGGAGACTTGACAGGGGTCGGGGAAGGACTGGTGGAAGATGGGAGAAGATGGAGGGATGACTATGGCCAGAATGTGCTATATAAAAGTATGAGATTGTCAAAGAATGTAACTTTTAAATAAAATAAAGGTCCCTCTCCATCTCTTCCTGCTCTGCTTACCTTCTACTCTTGCCATCCCTAGTGTCTACTGTTCCATTGTGCACATCTGCAGGCTTGTTGGTTTTCATGAATGATTGACAACTTATACTGTTCCTTCTGTGTCCTTCTAGATCCATCTACTATAGTGTTCTCTAGTCCGTTCATATTGCTGCAAAGGGCATGATTTCATTCTGTCTTAGTAGTATTTGATTTTCCTCACTCATTGGGTGGAAGGTATCAGGATTGGTTCCATATTTTTGGCTACTGTGGATAGTGCTACAGCCAACATGGGGGTGTAGGCATCTTTTTGGTATAAAGATTTCATTTTGGGGGGTTATATACCTTGCATTCTAGAAGATAACAGAAGATTACCTTGAGGTTCTTGAGAAGTGTCCATACCGTTTTTCATATGGCCATATTAACTTCCATTCTTGTCAATAGTGCTTAAGAATCTCCATTTCTCTGAGCCCTTGTAAGTGTTTATTTCTTGTCTTTTAATGATAACCTTCTTGCTGGGGTGAAATGAGACCTCTGCTTATTTCATTTCTCTCAGGATAAATGAGTGAAATGGGGCATTTTTCCATGCTTAAAACGTGACAATTTATAATCCTGTTATTCTTAATAAGGAGTCAGTGAGCAACAGATTCCAGGACAAGTCCATTCTGACCCATTTTCATAAGAAATAATTTACTATAATGCAGTCAATACTGTGTGTTTACACATCACCTACCTTTGCACAAAAGTGCAAAGTGGAAGAGATCGTTCTAGATAAAGCCTAAAATACAAGTTTCAAACTTGTCTTGTAAAACTTCCATTCTAAAAGGAGTATAGAATGAATTATTTGATAAAGTAAGCAATCAATCCCTTCTTGGCCTGTGTATTAATCCAAATGACACTACAACCTCACCGTTTCCCTTTGTTTAGGATATTAATAAGATATTCAGGTATCCCCTTGAGTTAGTTAATATGGCTCCCCACACTGTCATAAATTACCAGAGGAAAGGCAGGCTCCTCAGGTCTTGTAACATGCCCCTTTCCAAATCCTGGGAGAAATGAGCTATAAAAGCAATCTTCAGACTTCCCAGCAAACTCAGAAAGCTGATATTCATCAAGCTTCTGCCTACCCCATGTGGAACGCTCCAGCAGTGCCTGAAGCCAGCCCTCTAAGCAGCTTCGTCTATTACTTGCAAGTAGGCGCTATCATTTGCTTCACTGCTGTGGAGGTGAAAGTTTAGGGGAAACCCAGAACGCGTCTGATATCAATTATAGCACTAGAATATACTAATGTATGTCAGTTCTTAAAATCTCCTTTTTCACATCCTTATTTGTCACAATAGCAGTTAAGAAACCTGAGTGACTATGAAAAACATAACAAAATCTAGGAACTGAGTAAACCCACAACCCAGCACACACTGTTAGCCTCATTTTCAAGTCTCTCTCTCTCTCTCTCTCTCTCTCTCTCTCTCTCTCTCTCTCTCTCTCCTTTTCAACAGAGGACTTAAAGGTGACAACTACACATATCTTGGGATGGATGAACTACCCAAGCTAATGATCTTGTTTTACTTTTGATGTATTCATGAATAGTTTGAGTAGAAAGAAAAATGGTTGTGACTCTTTGTTTCATCTGAAAGTCCATTGGAAGATGATGATAAAAGAAAGGAACATTGAAGAAAATGGTACCTCCTCCCACAGGAACCATTAATAGGCAATAATAGTCCTTGGAGAGGGTTTGGGTCTCATGATGTCTCTACCCATGATGAAATGTTGAAGGGCCCAATCTTATGCAGGCATGTGCCACTACTGTGTTCATGTTTGCAAAGGTTGTGTCATATCAGGATGGTAGCATTTCACGGCACCTTCCCTACCCTTTGGCTCTTACATCCTTTCTGCTTACTCTTTCACAATGTTCCTTGGCCTGGAGGCGGTAGTGGTGATGCTGATAGAAATGTCTCATTAGGACTCAGTGCTCAAAACAAAAACAACAACAACACCCAACCAACCAACCAAACAGATGAAAAACTTTAATGAAAACGTGTTTAGAATAAAACAGAGAGAAATTAACTCAGTAAAATGCAATGAATTACAATCCTATAGCAATAAGTGAATAAAACATGTTTCCTAAGGTTCAGAATATTTCAATCAATATATTTAACAAAAATGGTTTTATACATTTCAAAACCTACTGATTATAATAAATGATAAATTTTCACCGAAGAGAGGCATTGACTGTTATTTCGAATTCTGCTTTGTATTGCTTGACAATAAAGCAAATATGAAATCTGACAGCAATTAACTCGGAGAAACCCCGAAGTTACTCAATTGCTTCTTTTGCCCAAGCGTTCCACAAACAAGAAGTCACATGGCCTGAAATGTGTGAGTATTATGAAAGGAAGACAGAATGAAAATCTGTGCTGAGCTCTCCACACCAGAGTCCTCTTTCCAGCTGAAGAAAGATACACAAGAGGCTTCTCACAGCAGACTCTCAGGACACTCCGAAGCCTGAAGGGAGGTAAAGGAGCCAGCTGTGTTTCCTCAAGCTGTGTGGAGTTGAGTTCGGAGGGGGAAGACAAGCGGGAGGGCTGGGGAGAAAGAGCAGTGGGTAAAGTGCTTGCAGTTGTGATGACTGGAGCGAATTGTCCAGGCTCAGACCATCTCACTAGAGTCCTCACAAAAACAAAAAGCCAAAAAAAAAAAAAAAAACCCAAAACAAAATAAAAACAAAAAACTTGTGTTAAAGATGCTAATTGGATGTTTCAGAGTATCTGTAATATAGATAGGTAAAATGTGTGTCCCAGATACAAGTTACCTTGAGTTATCTTTAGCCTCCTTATAAGCTATTTACTGCCCACCTCTGGGTTTGGCCTAACATTCCCATGGCTATCGGGTAAGACACTTTTTGGAATGGACACACAGATTACTAGTTTCCACTGACCCAGTATCTGAAGCTCAGAGGAAAAATTTCACTGCTCTGTCGTAACCCCCTCTCTCCCCATCTGATGTTCCTACCAATGCATCTGAAAAATAGCTTTAATTATGTCTTTCTTAGCTCTGTCATTATAAAAAGTCCATGAAATCATTATCATAATGGAACTTTGGTACTTAATGTAACCTGAACATGGTAACTTGTATTTGGCTTCAGAATAAACTCTTGTGTTATCTTTCAAGTAAGAGCTCTGTTTTTGATTGGGTAGTTGTAGCATGTGAACTCAAGGATGGCCCATTTTAATTGGATGAGTCACCCAAACGAGCACCAGGTATAATGATGGGGCCCCTGTGCCCAACTGTCATTGTCTCTTCTGGTAGATTTTGGTAAGTTCTTTGTGCCTGGACCTCCATTTCTTTTGGTCAACAGCCCATTAGATTTACTCTTAGCTTGTTGTTAGGATTCTATTTAGACACTCAGGGATGGGGTTGAAAGGTGTATTTCCTTTGTCTTACTTTGTTCCAGAACATTCTGTTTCGGGGTATCTGTTTTGGTTTTAGAACATTTGGTTGTCAGTTTGACGGCCTTTGCCCTTTTCTTCCACCATGACACCAATAAATAATTAGCAAATTTCTGCCACCTATCCTGCTTAGTATCACCCCTGTCTTTAGCTCGGGCAGCATATAAGCCTAAACCAAAACTCAGATACCCTAGCTGGCTTAGGGAAGCTGGTAGTTTTCAGGAGAAAGTGGGAGTCTGAGATTCAAAGAGGAAGTGCTAGACAAAGCCTGCCTTTGTATTTGGTAACTGATCATTCAGCTCATAAGTATTTGGAAGTGGAAGGTACACAAGAAAGGATAATTTGGCTTTATGGTTGTTTTGATAGGAGTTTTTTTTTTTTTATCTTAAATTGTTGTCGTGGGTTTTGTTTTGTTTTGCACTAAATGGGAAGTCCTAGGTGGACAGTAGAATTAAAGATGGACAGCTTACTTTAATTAGAATTTTAATACATCTAAAGAAATGATAAAATTTGTAGTGTGTGTGTGTGCGCGTGCACGCTTGCTTCTGAAATGGTAAGCTCAAAAGTGATGTTAAAACCAGGTTGGAAATTAAGAAAATCTTAGAGGTTCTGTGAGAGCCAAAGGTAAATTCTGAGATGTCTACTGTTAGCTCCCTACTCTCATGCATCCTTGAATGTTGCCTCTTCGTTATCTCCTATCCTCAAATGTTGCCTCTTCATTATCTCCAAGTAGAACAAATTCTATATCAAGGGAAAAGCTTACTATGGCTTCTAAGATCAAACTGAAAGGGGAAAATTCCATGCTACATTAACAATGTCTGTCTGTGGAGGTGTCTTTTGGCTTGATGGTAACCAGAGAAAGATAGGAATCTGATTTTATACAACACACTTCCCCTTTGACCTTTTTCCTTTTGGAAGGCTTTTCTTCTGTGTGATGTAGAAATGTGAACTATTTTGTTTCGCCAAGAGGTACACACTGGCTGTATTATATATGTTCATGATAATGTAATTGTCTTTAAGTGGGACAACACTCTCTGCTCCTAAAAATCTTTAAACATAGCTTTAAAAAAAAAGCTATGCCCACCTCATCTTACATTTTAAAATTTATTGTGGACTAGAGTTGCTATTGTTTGGCATATCTGATTCAAGAAGCACGCGAATGTTTGTGAAGGTAGACTTCTTAGGATGAGTTTTGACTGCTACTGCCTCACTAAAAAAAAAAAAAAAAAAAAAAAATTAGAAAAACAGGTTTTTCAAGACCCTTATCTTAGTCAAACCTAGTTAAGATATAACTCTAAAATTTGGCAACTAAAGAAAAAACTGGCCATTTAAAACCCTACTTAACCTACATAAAATCTTACAAGTGTATTTTAAGGTTTACAGTTAATTCTAACATGTTTCAATAGATCATAAATGTAATTGTTTTTTATAATATATTTGGGACAATAACTAATCTCTGTGCCGTCAGCTTTAAGAAAGAAAGAAAGAAAAAACAGGTAGAATTCCTGTTAAATGATTTATATGCTTATTACAAAGATAGAGGACAATTGACCTAAACGCGAAAGAGATGAAACAGGCTGGAGACAGAAATGGACCATTCAAATGAAAAGGTCCATGCCATTCTCTCTCTCTCTCTCTCTCTCTCTCTCTCTCTCTCTCTCTCTCTCTCTCTCTCTCTCTCCAACATATTTTAATTTATTCTTTGGGAAATTCATACCACGCACCCCATCACACTCATTTTTCAGTCCTTCCATGTTCGCCCTCCCATCCTTGAGACTTTCCCCCAACTCCCAGCCAAGAAAACAAAACAAAAACAAAATAAAACAAAACAAAAGAACCAAGTTCAATTTGTCACATCTAAATACTACAGCATGGTCAAACTCTCAGTGGTCTGCCCCTTAAGTAGAACTGAATCCTTCCCCGCCTGCTCCCCCACCAGAAGCCAGCCATCATGGAGAGCTACACTTCAGCATCCTGGCCACATATTTTAAAGTGCTATCTTTGATGGCTTTCTGTTTAGGCTGTTACGTTTTTTAGGGGCTGAGGGCTCGGTGGGGGGTAAGGGTTGTCACAGAAGCCTTCTATGTCCCTCTTTCTCAACTATGTGTCTCCAGTCATCGATACCACTGCACAAGTAGCTTCCTACCTACATTTACAGTCAGCAGAAGCACGAATCATGGGTTTCCTCATGGTTTCTGGCGAGAGCACAGATCACAAACATGGCGGCCTCCCAACTGTAGTAGGACCACAGACCAGACACGGCCCTCAGTGACAGCACAGACTCGGACATCACTATGCAAAAGGACGCCGTGTTTTTACATGAATCATGGCCATGTTACAACTGATTGTTTACCTGGGCACCCTACCTTACTGAGCAAAAATCATCAGGTTTGAAAAGACTCAAGTATTTTCACTACATTTATAAAGTAGTGTCTCTCATTATCAGTATAATTTGGATGTAAATTTTTAGTTCTTTTTCATTGATACGTTTATTTTAAATCTTCCAAAAGAAACCTCACCTGGGGATGCACTGTTTTGACTTAAAAACTCGTAAGTGAAGTTCTTCCTTCTTAAAAAAAATATTAACTGGATCCAACTAATTAGATTATCAGTTCATATTAATATTTCAAACATTAAGGCAAATTGAAAGCTCTAAAAGCCCTACGGCATATTCAGATATTTGACTGCCTTAAAACGGCTTCAATTTTAAAACCTGACTCTGTTAGGCATATTTGGATTCCAGCTAACACTTCTGAACCAAATTATACAAAAAGCAATCAGTGCCCAATGGCACAGTATCCATGGTATCTCATATCTCAAAAGCTCATTTTTAAAAAGATGTAATATTTTTATTAATTCTTTGAAAACTTCATATAGTGTTTTTAAATCATACTCAACTCCTAATCGTCCCCCCCCCCCAAGTTCTCCGACGTTCCCATCCTGGTTCTTAGACTCCTCCACTTCCTGTTCTCTTTTTGCTTCCTTTTTGGACGACAGTATCTCACAACAGATGTCCTGACCCTCTGGCTCTTACAACATCCCCCCCACCCCGCCCCACCCCGCCCACCCCATCTTGTGCAATGTCCCCTGAGCCTTACATGTAAGGATTATATTGTAGATGTATCAACTGGGGCCGGGCGCCCCACAATCAGTTGTTCTTTGTGTTTTGGTCAATTCTAGTTTTCCGTGATGGTCTCTATCATCTGACTCTGGTTTTCCTTGATGGTCTCTATCATCTGACTCTGGTTTTCCGTGATGGTCTCTATCTGACTCTGGTTTTCCGTGATGGTCTCTATCATCTGACTCTGGTTTTCCGTGATGGTCTCTATCATCTGACTCTGGTTTTCCGTGATGGTCTCTATCTGCTGTAAAATGAAGCTTCCCTGATGAGGGCGAGTGCTACACTTACCTGTTGGTATAAGGAAAAGTATTCACAACTCAGTTAGAAATTAGAAATTGTGGCTTTCCGTTTCTTTTCCCAAACGAAAATCTGTCACAATACCAAAATAATGAATTCTCCTTTATGTTCCACGGCTTCATCAGGCATGGGTCGTTGGCTACGTTTACGGTGTCCGATGTGGATTCTCTCCTACTGAGTGAGCCTTAAGTTCAGTTTAGGTGGCGTTGATTGCCTCCACAATATAAGTGTTACTATTGGAATTTTCAGAATATCTTGCAATGATGACCATTGTGGTTTGTGGTTGTTAGAAGTAGATAAAAATAATTGGACGCTTTCTTGGCAGTTTTTAATAGCTTCTTCTGATGCTATAAGATCTGTTCCTCAGGGATCTTTCAGGTCAGAGCCATATTGATTCCTCCAAGTTCTGTGTCCAATGTGTGTGGTATCTTTAGCAACAGTGTCTTACCTTCCTTTTTCTGGAATACAACTGAGGGCAATGGCAGTAATATATATAATTTGGGGTGTCTCCTTGGACCTGCCTAACAACACACATCTGAAGAGATAAATATTTAAGGCATACTGTAGTATAACAAAAAAAGGAACTTTTAACACCTAAACAATATTTTTCTATTTTTTAAATATTATGTGTATGGGGCCTTTGCCTGTATGTATGTAAATGTGCCACATGCTTGCAGTAGCCATTGAGGTTAGTATCCATTGAACCTGGAATTGTAGCCAGCTATGAATGGTCATGTGGGTGCTGGGATTCGAACCTGGGTCCTCTAGAAGAGTAATTAGTACTCATAACCACTAAGCCATCTCTTCAGCCCTCCAAAATTAAACACTATTATATTAATAAAACATAAGAGCTATTACAAAGTGACTTCAATATTTTTTTTCTGATTATAAAATAAGAAACAAGTTTTGGTTATGACGACAAACCCTGTGGGATCCTCATTTCTGGCCTCTAGTTTCTATGCCTGTCACTAATAATACTTAGCTTGTGGAATGACAACTTGTTAAAAGAATACTTAAAGCAAAACTGAGTTCTTACTGATTTCTTTTATAATGTAACTTTTTATTTCTTTTCCCAAACTAAAATCTGGCACAATAGCAAGAAATTTGATAGGTCCTATTGTAATACACAAGGTACAAGTATAATAACTCAGATATTAAAGATCAATATTTCCTAAAATTAAAACAGCCACCTCTTATGAGATTATAGCTGTAAAATCAAGTTTGACAACAGAAAACTAAAATTGAAAGAAAAAAAAATCAGGTCCAGTATTGCAAGAATCAAATCAAACACTGTACAGAGTATAAATAGCTGCAGATACAAGATGAGTCGTCAACTTAGTTTAAAAAAAAAAGATTTTGGGGGCTGGAGAGATGGCTTAGTGGTTAAGGCCACTTACTGCTGCTCTTTTGGAGGGCCTGGGTTCAAATCTTAGCACCCACATGACAGCTCACAACTGTCTGTAGCTCAAAATCTGACACTCTCACATAGACATATGTGAAGGCAAAATACCAATGCACATAAAATAGAGGTTTTTAAAAAAGATTTTGAGGGGCTGGAGAGATATCTCCATGGTTAAGAGCACTTGGTAGTCTTGCATAAGGCCATGTTCTGCCCTCAGCGCATATGTCAGTCAGGGAATCCAACACTCTCTGCTTGACTCCATGGGCGCCTACACACACAGTGCACATAAAAACAAGTGAAGAAATCTTTTAAGATGAAAGTTTTGATTGGTTAAAGTAACTGTTTCCTTCTACTGCCTTTATATCCTTAGACTATCTGGTGTTCCTAAGTATTTTAATGTTAGGTATAGTATGTCTATTATTTGTGACATATAACTGCTGTGTCAGATACACAAAGCAAAAAGGAGAAAAAGAAAAAACAAATTTGGATCGTGATGGCTAGATTTGCTATGACCAGGGTGTTTTCCCTTTATGGGTTTAACAGCTCTTTCTCTCTCTTGAAGTCTGCCTTCCTGTCTACTCAATCCCATCTATCTCAGCTCCTAGGAATCAGCCTTCTTAGCACCACGGAGCACGAAACTGTATTCGGCCTTCCCATGCAAAACTGGGATGCTTGACCAAAGCCGGATGCCAAGAGCCATTCCATTAAAGGAGCTCATTAGGTATGTGAGCTGTCTAGGAAGCGATCTGGTATTGTGCAAGGTCTGTACTGAGAAGCTCCCCCAGAATTGCTTCCAGCCTCTGAGGCATTCTGTTAAAGGAGTTCAGTAGGCATGTAAGCTTTCTGGATGGGATCTGGTACTTTGCAAGGTCTGTACCATGATGCACCCCCAGGATTGCTTCAAGCCTCTGACACAACGTCAAGAGCCATTGATTTGGGGAAGTTCAGTAGGCACGAGAGCTCTCTGGGAGGGATTTAGTATTTGGCAAGATCTGTATTGTGATACACCCCAGAATTGCTTCCAACCTCTGACAACCCCGTCAATTGTGCATTGCTACATCTCTCTAAAATCTGGCATTTGTGTGAACTATCACTTTCTGGGTCTTGACCAGCTCTGATTGAACAAACTCTCTGTGGGGTGTACTGCTGTACTGCTGTACTGCTGTTGAGATGAGTTAATCCCTGATTATGGAATTCCTGATTTGATTCAAACAATTTTAAGGGTTAAATTGTTTTATATCTCCTAAAAAGTTTATGGTTGCAATTAATATCTTTGTGGACCTCCAGATGCCTCACTAGGGGGACAGACTTGAAGCAGTTTTGTGGCTTCAGATAAGCCTTCACTCTGGATGGCACCACGAACCCTGGTATGCACCATAAATATAGGCAAGTTAGGTTAAACTTCCCACAAACCCAAGACATGATGGGACTACCTAAAAATGTCTAAATTAAGTACAAACCTTAATGTCCAAATATACAAACTGTTATATTTCCTTATACTTTGTCACCTTATGGCATCATATGCTCTCATTTTAAACTTACTTTGGTTTTTTTTTTAAATGAAAGACAAAATTATTGTCCTGAACTCATTATGAAGTAAGAGACAGCTGGAAAACGTGTAGCCAGGTCAGCTCTAATTAAAAAGACATTTATTCATGTAACTTTTATACTCTATTACCCTTTAGGCCCTGTCAACCTTTGTCACTATGAACTCACTATGAACTTATGTATAAAATACGTAGATAAGAAATGTTTAGTTTTCAAATATGTAACCTTTTGTATTTTAGAATTCATCTGTTTTGTGATTAATTGCCTTTTTTTGACTATGAGGTAATCCTTTTTCTCAGAAATATAAGTACAGTGACCAACAATAAATGGTGTTGAAGTTAAGATGCTTAACTTCATCTACCTTTTCTCTTGAATGTGTGTGTGTATGTGTGTGTGTGTGTGTGTGTGTGTGTGTGTGTGTGTGTGTGTGTGTGTGTGAGAGAGAGAGAGAGAGAGAGAGAGAGAGAGAGAGAGAGAGAGAGGTTTATTTTCTATCTCTCTCTTATTTCTTATTTCCCTATAGATTCACAAATGAGCTAACACACTCAGGGCTCCCCATCAGCCCTCTCAGACAAGCAGGCATGCTTTAGCTTACTGGAGCTCTCCCCAAAGAGACCTATCTACAGATCAAAGAGCCTCCTTTTAACACCACCCATCCACTGCGGTTTTTGGCTAGAAGCCGATTTTACATCCCTAGCTGTACGAAAATTGTAATCAGTTTAAGTTTTCCTCCTTAGCCACAGTACAGCCAGTTTCTAGAGGAGAAACTCTGGGCTCCCTCCTCTCTTTCTTCTTTCAATCTTGATCAGTTGCCTGAGCCATCAGCTCAAGCAACCCAAGAGATAAAGCAAACTGGAAAGGATTCTGTATCTAGTACCAGAGATCCTACCTTGGACTTTGTCAGAGCAAAGACAGACATTAACAGCCAGAATCAGTGAACTGACGTTCCCAGTACAAAGGTGACACCAGTGGCGTTGAGCATGCTCTGTAGCTGAGGACTGATACAACCTTGTTCATTGTGAGCTGCAATGAGCCAGATGATCTTGAGACAACTCGGGTCTCAGCAACGGCCATTCGTTGCCTACCCTCCATGTCTGACTTCATCGCTGTGACTATCAGAGAAAATCCTTTGTGGAATGTAGAAACCAGGCCCTGGCTTTCACCAAGCCAAAGACTGAGAATGTTACCAGATGGCTCCTGAGACTTGACAGCCAAGGCTTTGCAGCTTTGCTCGGTCCTACCACCTTGTGTTCCCACCAATCCATTTCGAAAACACCTTCATTTATGAATGTCTTTGTTCTTTCTCTATAAAATAATTTCATGAAACTTCTCCCATGTTGAGGTGGCCTGAATGTGTTCCCAGGTCCCTCATATGTGAACCCAGAATAAACTCTGCCCTTTTCTCTTTGAGGTGAGAGCTGTGTTTTTGCTTCAGCAGACCACCACAGTGAGATCCTGTCTCCAGAAAAGAACAGAATAAAGTGTCTGGTGCTGCCAAATTCTGGCCTCGCATTTAGTATGACTACGCAGAATTTCCCATGTGCTTTTTGTTTTTTATTCTCCAGAATAAAGGGGGTGTGTGAACCCACTTAGCTTTTATTTTTTGTGCTTAGTAGACAAACAATCTGGGTGCAAAGAATTTCTTCTGAGCTGACAAAGCAACTCTCAGAGTATCAGGTTAGAAGTCAACTGCTCAGAAGCTTAAAAAATAATGTCACCGTGCTCTGTGTCACACAGGTCCTCCATTTTCATTTTAAAAAAAAGTCTACATTAAACATCACAGCTCTCGGTTCCACTTAGCAATGGTCTCCTAGATCCCTGACAAACAAAGGGGGCTGACGTTGCCTAGTTCACCAGCTCAGATCACTGGTGATATGTACATGTGGGAAACACCTCAATGGGCTCCAAGCCCACAGGGAAGTGAACCTCAGAAATGAATCATGGTGCTAATTCCCCATGACACAGTGTCAGAAGTGCAGCACATGTTCAGACTGAGAAGGAAAGCAGACTTGTGATGTGTGCGGCTTCCTTCTTGCTGCTTGTCGGAGGAAGTGAAATTGCTTTTCAGCACCAGAGCACCTTTTGTGGAAGAATCGCCTCTCTCTCTCTCTCTCTGTGTCTGCTAAAGGTCAGAGCTCAGTGGTTAGCCCCCATCCTTCATTCTTCCAGGGAGCCATTGTTTGCAGGCTTATTTCAGTACAAGAAAAAAAGCAGAGAAAACTGTTGGAAGAAGTAAAACAGGGAAAATGGAAATCAAACATGCTAGTCAAATCCCGCGCCCATGTCCTGGCATCTGTGCATTCTGAGCTCTACTTTCCTGTCCTGGCTTGCAAATGGAGACTGTGCCCTAAATTCTCCCCACTTTCACTTCTCTTTTCATTGTTTCCCATCAGCTGAAAAGAGAACTTCCTTCAGCAAAGGAATCATAAAATCCCAGTGTTCATCTGCCTAGGTACATGGAAATGCCAAAAGTAATTTGATGTTTTTAAAAAATTAAGAGCACATGAATTGGTTGTCCAGTGCCAGATGGTCATTCCTGAAAACATAGATACAAGTAACATTATATGGACTGAAAAGGTCATATTCAGGACTGTATATGTTCATAAACATACATCAATGCATATAGTAACAATTGGTTGAAAAAAAAAGAGACCACAAATTTGAAGGAGAATGGAGAATTGTATTTGAGATAGTTTATAGGAAGGAAAGAAAATGGAGATGTGTTGTGATTACATTAATCTCAAAAGTAAAATTTAAAAACATATCTGTATTTTTAAAAATTGTTTCACAGGGTACAAAGTGATACCCATTGTTATTTGATATTTAATAAATGTTCACTAAAAAGTAAACAACTCAAATAGGTAAGACATTCTCATTGTTGACAAAGGAAGAAAACCAACGAATCTCTGAAAAATTAAGAGTAAAAAAAAATGATTCAATAAACTCCATGGATCAGATATAATCACTGTCAACAGGTTAGTATGCAAGCCTCTAAGTTTATATCTCTGACCATATCTAGAATCATGTTGGAGGCTTTTTGTTGTTTTTACACATGACAGCACAAAGATTTCCCATTCCTAAAGCTGTTTGAAAACTCATGTTGGTTGTAGAGTATCTTGTCATATAATTTCTTCAGTTTCATGCACTATTAGAGTGGAAAACTGTACTAAAAGTAAAAAGAATGAACAGGGGGGAAAAAAGGTGAGAGAATGTTAGCAATTTCCAAATGTGAATCTAGAACTGTGTGCTTACTTTTCCTGTTCTCTCACTTCAGGATATCAAAGTCTCAACGGGATCTATTGTTTGTTTTCACTATTCTTGTGTGTGAGCGTGGTGTGTGTGTGTATGTATGCGCGCGCGCGCGCGCGTGTGTGATATGCAGGTATATGTGCCGACAAGCTCACCCATGCAGGCACATGTGGAGGCCAGAGGTTGAAACAGGGTCTCTCGATGGACCTGAAGCTTACCATCTTGGCTAGGCTCACCAGCTAGCAGGCTTGTGGGATCCTCCAGCACTGGGGGATTCAGGCATGCACTGCTGTGTACACATTTCAGGTGGGCTCTGAGGTCCCCATACCTGCGCAATAAACACTGCACCCACAGAACCACACCCCCAGCCCTCAATGGGCTCTAGAAAAGAGAGAACAAGGAGAAATTGCTAGCCTATCTTCAGATGAGTGTGCTCAAACCAGCTCAAAAAGAGGAGTGCAAATATTGAGTCTGCGAGTATTTGGGGTGTTCAGCTCAGCCTTTTAACTCTGGGCTCTCTCTGCTGATATATATACACACACACACACACCTGGCTACCTATGAATTAGAGCACCCTCCACAGTGGCTGGGCTGGGTTCTCCAACTTAATACAGCTTGGAGATTGTTCATAAATTCATTCCTCTTTGGAGGCTGGCGTGAGTTGGTTTCCCCAAACATCTTGGTGTGAACAGACCCACAGCGAGGCCCTCTGGACTTAACAGAACGCCACTGTGGCCTGAACAGTGACTAGGGAAACTCAGTCTGTGAACGGCCGACTTGTCCCTTCTACAAACGCTTCTCTGCTGCCTCAGTGAGAATTCAGTTCCTTGGGGTCTTCACAGCCCGAATGCAGGTGATAGTCCTAACCTGTGGCTGAGATTCTGCTTTTTAAACTCCTGTGTCTGCATCTTGCTCCTAGAATGATCTGGGGCATTATGAGGGTGCCATGGGAGGCTTTGGTATCTGCCGTAGAGCCCCCGGCTGCTAGCAAATGTACCACTCCAGTTGTTCCCAACGCAATTCGCCTAAGCCTCCCTTAATCATAACACCTGATTACTAGCACAAAATACACCTCTCCAAATTACAGGTCTCAAGGAGCTACAATCGCTGCCTGCATCTGTGGAGAAAAGAACACTCATAAGACTGTGTTCTCCTGACACTATAAGAAATGAATTTTAATACCTTTAACCTGAGTAATAAGAAGCAGCTTTCTTTTTTAGGTGTCTATGATGATTATATATGCTCAACAATGGAATGGAAAAGTTAAAGATATGGTCAGTTACCACTTTATTTAAAACTGCACATGGAGAAGGCCAGAGGCGTGGACACACGTGCACGTACGCTCCTGGGTCACTGCATGCTTTGAGTAAATCAAAAGTTATAGCGTGGCTTTTGTCTTCTCTAGAATATTTCTATCTGATAGGAGAAAAACAGCACAGTGTGGGAGCCCTCAACCTCACTCAGGATGCTCAAGAGAACTCCGCCTAAGGTTCCCGAGCATATGGCAAATGGAAAGCTTGTCTAGGCTGTTGTGCTCAGGCCCAGACAACTCCAGGACTGTTAAGAGTTTGCAACACCGAAACCTCACAAAGCAGGCCTCAAGAGGACAGCCCCCAACGTTCAGTGTGCCAATGAGATAGCTAAGATTTGTCCTTGACTCCGAGTAACCTGTCTAATGGAGGCGGGCTATGCAAATAAGTGCAAAGTTGCTACTCATGCGGGGCGTTTCCAGTAAAAAGAAACTAGTAATGTGACTCCCCAAGGCAACAGGCAGGCAGATTCTGAAGTCAGTCAAACAGAGGGAACGGAAAGCCAGACCGGAGCCTTCGGATAGAGAAGAGGTAAGGTGCTGAATTCATGCTTTTCCTGGGGTCCCCACCACTGCGGTAGAAGACAGGGTGTAGGACACCGGGGAGTGATGGGTAAAGAATGTGTCTTTGCATATCCAGTGCAGAACAAGTTTTGCAAGGTCCCTAATGGTCTCCGATATTCCAAGGAGCTTTCATTTCTCTATATTGTAACTAGAGCAGCAGAAAGAGGAACTGATGGTTTTGGGAGAAGTGTAGAAATTTCTGTTTCAGCAACTGCTTTCTTTTCCACCTTTCTGTCTGCTCCAGTCTTGTCGGTGAATGCTTGGGGCTGGTAGACGGGCTGGAACCGTCGGCACCATGAAGAGCTTCATGGCCGTGGTCCTCCTCTGGACCGTGACAGCACGTGCTGCAGCAGACAAGCCTCTCGGAGAGACCGAGAAGACTGGATTTCAAATATGCAAAGATGCCTTGAAACTACCGGTCTTGGAGGTCCTACCAGGAGGAGGCTGGGATAACCTGAGGAACGTAGACATGGGACGGGTGATGGAATTGACATACACCGACTGTAAGACCACGGAAGATGGACAGTACATCATCCCCGATGAAGTCTTTACTATTCCTCAGAAAGAGAGCAACCTGGAGATGAACTCGGAAATCCTGGAATCCTGGATGAACTACCAGAGTACCACCTCATTTTCCATCAACACTGAACTCTCCCTTTTCTCCAAAGTCAATGGCAAGTTCTCCACTGAGTTCCAAAGGATGAAGACCCTTCAAGTAAAGGACCAAGCTGTAACTACTAGAGTTCAGGTGAGAAACCGGGTCTACACAGTCAAAAACACCCCAACTTCAGAACTCAGCTTGGGCTTTATGAAGGCACTTATGGACATCTGTGACCAACTAGAGAAAAACCAGACAAAGATGGCCACCTACCTGGCAGAACTCTTGGTCCTTAACTATGGCACACACGTGATCACTAGTGTGGACGCCGGAGCTGCTCTGGTTCAGGAGGACCACATAAGGTCCTCCTTCCTCCTGGACAACCAGAACAGCCAGAACACTGTGACTGCCTCTGCTGGGATTTCCTTCTTAAACATTGTGAACTTCAAAGTTGAGGCCGACTATACATCCCAGAATGCTTTGACCAAGAGCTACCTTGCTAACAGAACCAACTCCAGGGTGCAGAGCATTGGAGGGATTCCATTCTACCCAGGCATCACCTTAGAAACCTGGCAGAAGGGCATCACTAATCACCTGGTGGCAATAGACCGTGCTGGCCTGCCTCTGCATTTCTTTATCAAGCCGGACATGCTCCCTGGCTTGCCGGGTCCCTTGGTGAAGAAACTGTCCAAGACAGTGGAAACAGCTGTGAGACACTATTACACATTTAACACCCACCCTGGCTGCACAGATGTCGACTCTCCCAATTTCAATTTTCAAGCCAATATGGACGACAGCTCCTGTGATGAGAAAGTAACCAATTTCACCTTTGGCGGAGTTTATCAGGAATGCACTGAACTGTCTGGGGACGCTCTTTGCCAAAACCTACAGCAGAAGAATCTGCTCACTGGTGACTTCTCTTGTCCTTCTGGCTACACCCCTGTCCACCTGCTGTCTCAGACCCACGAGGAGGGTTACAGTCGCCTGGAATGTAAAAAGAAATGCACCCTCAAGATCTTCTGTAAAACAGTATGTGAAGATGTATTCCGAGTGGCCAGGGCTGGATTTAGGGCTTATTGGTGCGCAGCCACTGGCCAAGTACCTGAAAACTCAGGACTTCTCTTTGGGGGAGTCTTCACTGACAAGAGCATCAACCCCATGACAAATGCCCAGTCATGCCCAGCCGGATACATCCCACTGAGCCTGTTTGAGAGCCTCAAGGTATGTGTTTCTCTGGATTATGAGTTGGGGTACAGGTTTTCAGTCCCCTTTGGTGGGTTCTTCAGCTGTATAATGGGGAACCCCTTGGTTGCTTCTGATACATCCAAAGACACAGGGGCACCATCTCTGAAAAAGTGTCCTGGGGGTTTCAGCCAACACCTAGCCATTATCAGCGACGGATGCCAAGTATCCTACTGTGTCAAGGCTGGAGTCTTTACAGGAGGGTCCCTGCTTCCTGTGAGGCTCCCACCTTATACCAAACCACCCCTCATGAGCCAAGCTGCCACCAACACCGTCATAGTGACCAGCAGTGAGACTGCCAGATCCTGGATTAAGGATCCCCAGACCAACCAGTGGAGGCTGGGAGAGCCTCTGGAACTTCGCAGAGCCATGACGGTCATCCACGGGGACAGCAGTGGCATGCCAGGAGGGGAAGCTGCCGGAATCACTTTGGGAGTCATGATGGCACTAGGGCTTCTCACTGTCTTGGCCATCTATGGTACTCGGAAGTACAAGAAGAAGGAATACCGGGCAATCGAGGAGCGGGAAAGTTTGGTTGGAAGTTTAACAACAGATGCCTCAGCCCCTAACGGAGAACAGGATCCAAGTCCAGCTTAATCGTCTCCAAAGGAAGTAGTTTCTGTCGTTTCCAGCCACAGCTTCAGGCACAGCTTTCACTCGGCTTTTCTCTCCTCCTGCCTTCCCAAACACTGAAGTGACAGTTGCAATAGAAAGCAGATGTTACAACCGTGACAGTCGCAGGTGTCGCAACCGCAGGACTTCTTGTTTAGGCCTCTGCGCCAGGAAATTAACGGAGCTGTTTTAACAAGGTGTGGGGAGGGTAATGATTCATTCAGAAAAGGCTGCACTGGGATTAAGCCATGGTGAGGGGTCGGTGGGGCGGGGTCCACTCTCATACTTGTTTTTACATGAATGCCTTTGTGTGGAAAGAGGAGGCGTGGAGAGGTTGGATTTGGAAATTGTGCATTTAATCTGAATTCGAAGGGCTTCCCAATTTGTGTGCTGAAGGGGCTTGTGCTGTAAGTATGTTATTTCTTCTATTTGGTTTTTAAAGATGCTCTCTGGG
Organism: Acomys minous; assembly: GCF_964271855.1. Taxonomy (NCBI): domain Eukaryota; kingdom Metazoa; phylum Chordata; class Mammalia; order Rodentia; family Muridae; genus Acomys; species Acomys minous. The sequence goes on along the minus strand of NC_140484.1, from coordinate 46,149,727 downwards.
TTTCATAAATCTAGAGGCAAATGTGACCCTGAAATGCCACGGGAGGTCTTCATGGCCACTACTCTTTAGCTTTAGGGACTCGGTGTTGATTTACAGCATGCTCTCCCAGAGTCATCTACCAGGCATGTGAAAAGAAAGGCAGAACTTACACAAATTCATTTTCCCCACTTCCCCAAGGCTTAACTTTAGTCTAGATCAGTCTGAACAGTCTTAAAAAAGACCTCAGAAAAATATTTTAATTTATCATTTCCTGTTGCGGGATGAAGGACAAAGAAACAGTAGGGAAATAAATGATAAATTAAAGGATAAAAACCAGGGTTCTGAAAATGATGCCAGTATTCCAGGAAACTGAATTGTGAGATGCCAACTAACGCTCTAGTGAGGAACTGAATGGTGCTCTACTTTGGATAAAAGCATTATGTTTTCATGTTCACGTATTTAAAAACTTTACATATAAGCCCTACCTCTCTATGGACGGCATTTTGTCTTTCCTGTCTTCTCAGTATAGGTATGGGAGGGGGGGGGTGCAGACAGATTCACATGAATGCCCCCCTATATTCCAACAAGAAGCATTTAGTTTTCTAGGAGTGAAAAAGGTAAATAAGCCTCCACATATGTAATTTTTCCTCCCTAAAACTAACCCTATAGAGGAAGCAACCTCTTCTGTCCCTTTAGGTTTTGCTTTTTCGTAGTGCTAGGAAGAGGGCTGATGGGATTAAAAACAAAACAAAACTTATGTCATCAAGGTACCGGTAAAAGGCGCTCAGAACCGTCTGTGACATGCATTTCAGCCCCAGGGTGGCTCCCATGGGACATCTGGCAGGGTGCGTGGGTGACACCTGGCAGTAGTTGGGGATTTGCTCCATTTTAATATCGGATTTAATTCTCTACACCATGGAAATTCCTCCACAGCTGCTTTAGCAAGTATTCACCCACAGCACACCATCAGTGAGCGATGTTCTAGGAAAGAGGATGTGTCCTCTCCTTAATGCTTCCAATCAAGGGCGCGTGCACACAGTAGGCCCTCCTTAAGAGCTCCAAGTGTCTCAGCCTCCGGGAATAGGGGGAAAATCACTCACTCTTTTCCAGCTGAGATACAGAGAGGAATGAAGAGCTGAATCTGAACTCTGCCCTCCCAACTGCCCAACCACTGGGCTGATTAAGTAACCTCTCCACCATACCTGCCTCTTAAGCATTAAAATGTCCTCTTTAACTTCTGTGTGCTTTGTGGGTTTGGGGTATTTTTTTTTTTTTAATGTTTCATCCAAGCCAATCAGCTTTCTGAAGATGCTGGCTTCCCTCTGTAAACTCTTTAAGGATTGCTGAGGCTGCAAAGCAAGGCACAGCAGAAGATTCCCAGACCTTTAATGCACATACTTCCTGTTGAAGTTTTTAATAGTTCTTCCATAAACATGTAAGTCTACTAACAAAAATGTGTGTGACTATGCATTAAAATGTGTACTCAGCAAGATTCTGTCTGGGTGTTCATCCGTACGAAGTTAGAATATAGGGGATTCCAGTTACACTTAAGCCACATTACTACGTCCTGGGTGGGGCTCCTGGGCTCTGTGGAGTTATGGCTTTCTAGGGCTCGGGTCTGCAGAGCGACCAGGGGTGGTTTCTGAGGAAGCCACACTCCGTGGGATATCAGAGATAGAGACAGTTTGTTAACAAAGAAGGCTGGAGACTCGCTTCTTGTTCTCGTGGTCCTTTGATTACTGGGATGGTTAATAATATATATTTACTTGAAAAAATAAGAAGTGCCTGAAAATAAAGGGACCATTAAGTGGACAGTGTTCAGGGCTGGGATCACGGTTCAGTAAAGTGCTTGCAATTTAAGCGTGAGAATCTGAGAGTGAATCCCCAACACTTATGTAAAAGCATGCATGGTGGCATGAACCTGTCACCCCGGCAGCAGCAGGAAGGGACAGGGTGGCTCTTGGGGCTCACTGGCTCATCAGCCTACCCCAGCCAAAATGATCATTTTCAGGGTCATTGAGAGAACCTGGTGTGGAAGATACCTGATGCCAGCCTTTGGCCTCAGGATGTATGTACAAAGACCAGCAGACCTACACATACACACATACACCCCACCTCACTCCCACACGCATCCCCTCACATACAATGCAACACACACACACACACACACACACACACACACACACACCCCTTCACCCACATGCAAGAAGCCAATGTTTATGTTTTTTCAAGATAACCTCCTCCTGGCCTCAAGTTCACACACTCATTTCCCTGGCCATGTGGTCCGTCTCCTTGGGAGGAATCTGTGGGTTGAAGGGCTGTGGAAGTTTTTAGAAAATAAAGAAGAGGGGAGTTTCCCTTTATTTTGCTAGTTGGGTTGAGGTTGCCCGCAGATAGTGGAAGTAGTGCACAAGCTTCTGAGACAGGTGCCAAAAAAACGCTTCTTCAAAAGCAGGCCCTTGGGAGTAACAACAATTTGTGCTTGCTCATTTTTGCAGTTTATTGTTCTGCACATACACCTTATGAGCACCAGGGGGCGATGTCCTCCCACAGAACAACACCAAGAACTTCAAATCACAGCAGTTACAAACAGAACACCTGACATCTGGACATTCACCAGCCCTCTCCCAGAAACCCCCACTGAGATACAAAGTGAACGCCAGAAGCAAAGGGGGCAGTGGTTGTTTCTTGAGCCACACCAGCCTTCTCCCAATCCTCTCATGCACACAACAGTGTGATACCAGACAAGAATTTTTGACCAAGTATAAAACCACACAGAAGTCTGAATCTTACAAAAAGGAGAGGGGATGGAAACACAAAGGCACAGGCAACCACAGATATAGCACATAGCTTTTCAAGGGATCAACATCTCACAAGGTGTGGCTCCAATCCCACTTGTCATCCCTGGAGTCTCAGGGAGGGAGAACATGGCTGCTGCTGTTGAGACGGTGATAGGAGAAGCGCAGAGTCCCCTGCTTGGCCCAGGAGAGCACATCAGGGCTTCTCTTGGGGAAACACTCTAGGCCAAACTAGTTGGCATCCAGGCTCTCAAATCACTGAAATCAATTCTGTAAGATTTTGGGGTTGGCCAAAAGAAAGAGCAAGTCCCATAGCTATTGCTTTGGCTGACACACTGTTGAGATTCCCAAGGGGGCGAGGTAGCCCCCCCTCAAGAGCATCCTCAGAGAAGGAGATGAGGCATAGGCATTTCAAAGTCCTCTGGGGGAAATTCCTGAAGGCGTGAAGTCTAACCCTCAAGATGGAATTTCTTCTAGAACAACCGCCCCCTTAGATGTCCTCTTGGGTCCCCTTCCTTCTGCCTTGGGCTACCCATTTCCTGCTTACACCTCCTCTGCTTCGTGAAAATGTCCCCCACTGCCCAGTTCCACGTCTCAGAACCTCTTTTCCTTTCTTCACTTCCCACTGCTTCATTTTCCTATCCACGGACTCCTGATCTACTGTCTCATCCCCGTTGCCAGGAAGCAGGGCAGGTAGTGACAAGGGACCGGAAGGTAGAATGATTGTAAGCCCTCACTGGGGCTCTGACAATCTTCTGAAATGAGGTAACGTGATCAAAGGCATGGGTGTGACTTTAAATTCCACGGGCGTGTGCCTTCCATTTAGTTCTGAGGGTTCTTTCTCTACTGTGGCAGAAGCTTCCCCCCTCAAGGGGCAGTGAACTCAGCAGTCTCATTTTCTGCTAGTGAGACAAAATGGCCTCCCATTGATAGAAGGGGTTGGACCTAAGATGGCAGACCATTATCTACCACAGCAGCTCCCCCTAATGGAAGGTGATTAAAGCTCCACTACTCGTTTGTAGAGTGAAAGAGAACTCAGCACCAGGGAACTGGGTTGGAGACACTTGGGTGAGTCTCCCGGCCACAGCGAGGATATCAACAATGCTGGAGGCCCAGTGGAGGCATCTCTGGGCAGGTGTCATGAAGGTGCCATGAAAGTGTGGACTCCAGCTCTAACTTAAGTACCATTGTAGAAGGCAGTTTTATTTCTCCTTTCTCTCTTTTTTTATCAAGCATCAAAACCTTTCAAGCCTTATGAACTGTGTGTGTGTGTGCGTGTGCGTGTGTGCGTGTAAAACTCTCAAAACATGAGGTATATAAATTCAAATTACTATCCAGAGGAATTTTCCCCACACAGTTCAAATAACCTCACTTCCAAAGGGGAAATTGGTTTCCCTTCTTGATTCGTCACTCTCCCTTACCTCACACCTCTCCAATCCACTCTTTAATGGAGCCAAAACGTGGGGAGATATTGGGGATAGATTGGATCTTGGGATACCGAGATGCAGGGTAGAGAAGATCAGAATGTGTTCCTAACTGTGTTAGGAATGAACTAAAGAGGCTCCTGTCACCATGCTTTTGGTCAATCTGTAGTAGATGGGGGCTGGAGCAAGGGGTGCAGTACCATCTCTGGCCTTGAATTGGCAAATCTGCGTGGAGGTTAACTGAGCTGTCACATAAACAAGAAGGGATGGAGGCTGGCTCTGATCTAATTTAATGAGAGAAGGGTCAATCCAGCTCTTGCATCAACACATCTTCCCAGTTTTGTTCTGTGCCCATCAGGGTCCAAGTTCATCATGAGATGGGCTGGCAAAGGGTGAGAAAAGTCCAAGGGCCACACCTTCACTATTGGATCCTCAACAGAACTGGGATTTGGCACGTGAGACAGAATTCAGAGACATGACGGGCCTCGTACAACAACCTGGCCCAGTAACGCACACACACACCCACACAAACATATGCACATACACAGGTGACAAAGAGCCCACTGCGGGCTCCCAACTCACAGTGACTTGATGAAACTGAGCTGGCTTGAGATGCATTGGGAAGAAGACTACGGGCTCCTCTCCCTGAGGACAGTGCAGATACTCAGTGGGATACAGGCTCTGATTTGACCAGGGAGGGGGCTAGAGACAGCTTCATGGGATTCCCCATGGGATTCCCCAGAGAGGAATCCCCGAGTCCCTCTGTCCATTTGTGAGAACCAGATGTCAATGGTGTGTGCAGGACGGGAGGGCCCAGAGAAGCCAGGGACTCGAGGAGACCTGGTCATGCTCCCTCTCAGCATCAGCTGCTTCCTTCCACCAAGGCATCTAGTTTCTGGCGTCGCAGCAGTCCACACCTCTCTCCCCAGTCTTGCACAGTGAGAGCTCCCTGACTCCAGTGGAGGGGAAGAAAGCAGAAACTCTGCTCTCGAAGCAGAGCAGAAGCAGCAATAAGCTAGCCGAGGTGAGAGATATCAGCTCCACAAGGCCAGGGTACGGGGTGCCTCAACACTGACCTTACGTTAAGTGTGCTGACCATACCCCCAACTCAGGGGTGGGGAGAGGTGCAGGTTCTTGCCTACCTAGCACTGGAAACTCCATGGAGACAGAAAGAGGGTGGCCCCTCATCCCTTGTCCTGTTTGCACTGGATGAGGCTTAGGGATGACATCACCTTAATTTAGCTTCCTCTGTGACTGAGATGGATGAGAAAGTGGGGATAGCACAAGAAGGAGACTGGGGGAGTCAGGGGCCATGGCATCAGCTTCCACCTTGACTCTTCCCACTTCCTGCCTTATGGTCCCCAGTACCCTCCCACCTCAGTCTTTTTCCTGGGCAGTGCTATCTTCAGAGATACCCTGGGCAGCCAGTTCAGCCAGCACATTGTCCAGGTAATTGGCATCTGGGTAGCCATGGCCAGTGAGATTAGAGCCAAATTCTGTCTTGTGGTGCACCTCGTTCCAGATGACAGTATCAGACTCGCCCGTGGTGCTGGAGGTTCCAATGGCAAAGATGAGACGGCGATCCCAGGCCACTAGAAGCAGCTTCAGAACCTAGGGCAAGCATGGTGAGAGACCACAGACAGGTGTTCAGTATTGCTCACACACCGGTCTTCAGGGGCTGGTTGTGTCCCGCTGTCCCCCGGCCCTTCCTTTCGTCATGATGCTCTGAGCAACCCAGAAATAAAGGTGTGAGATGGGAATCTGAGCACTATAGACTGAATCTCAGCTCTGTCACCGAGTAACTGTGACTCCTGACTACTGCAGACCTCTTTCTGGGCTCTGTTTATGTATAATAGGGCAGTGGCATTATCCACCACAATGGCTGTGTGCATCTGTAACAAATGCATGTGGATGTACATGAGTACACAAAACTGTATGTGTAGGCAGTCGGAGGCCACTGGATAAAGCTGTGTAGTTTATTGGAGTGGTCTCCACCTTTTTTTTTTTTCTTTTTCTTTTCTTTTTTTTTTTTTGAGACAAGGTCTCTCAGTGAACATTAGGAAGGAAGAACTAAGAATATGACCCAGCCTCAGAGCTCTTGCTGTTATAATACCAAACCTGCAACAAAGCCAAAGGTTATGGTCATGGACCGGTGGGTAGGACGAACACTTACAGTAATGCTACTGCTAAGGGTATTGGTGAGAGGAGATGGCTTAATCCCATACTGCAAGGAGGGTTTTCTTAATGCCAAGCTAAGACAAGTTCACTTGGCAAAGAAGAAAGAGAACTGCCACGGAAACATCTATGTGTTACTTTAATTTTTAATTCCCTTTAAACAGAGGAGTTCGATGCCAGAAACTGTGTCTGGGATGACTGACTGACGTGGGGGCAGGAGAAGAAGCGGCGGCTTTCAGTAGCATCATCCAAGGGTCACGTGGCTTGAAAGGCAACGCAGGAAGGGATGAGCTGAGTGTATGTGGTCATTGAAGCAAGAGTCCAAGATGGTGACTGTGCACAGCCTGGGCCCCCAGGACCTGGGGTCTGCCATTAGATAAACAGGAAGGTTTGGAAGGAGGGCAGCTTTCAGCAACGTGAGTGCAGTCTTGTGCTTGTTTGAGACAGTCTCATGTACCCTAGTCTGGCCTCAAACTTAACAGGTAGCAAAGGGTGACCCTGAACATCGGTGCTGGGATTACAGGCGCGTGCAAGGTGCTCAGCTGTAAGCGGTGGGGATGGAAGCCAGGGTTGCCCGCATTCTAGGCCAGTGTTTACCAACTGCGCCACGACCTTGGTCTAAACAGCAGACTTTACAGTGGGGACATTCAGCTGTAAGCCTTGGGCTGAGACACAGAAATTTGTCTTTTTTTGGTGGCAAACAGTTGCCTGCCTCAATTCTGACTCTTGAGAACAGGGCAGTACTTTATCTTTTTCTTTTTTTTTTTTTTTTTTGATATTACTGATTCTCTGTTACAAAGTATCTTCTTCCTCCTTGGAAGGACAGAACAGAGCCATGCCCCTTGATACTGAAGCAGGATAGCAAGACAGGGCATGCTATGAGATCCAGGAAGGGAATGGAAACCCCCACTCATGTGGCTGAATGCTGAGAATCGAAAATTCCAGAACAATTTAAGATTTTGTGTACAGGCCGCTGACACAAAGCTATTTCCTTTAGACTGATATATTTTCAATGAGAAAGTTAAAATGGCGACAAGGCGGGCATAAGGGCTAGAAGTATAGGACCTTATGTAGGAATGTTTACCTATTTCCTGGGAATCCCAAACTGTTGGTTTTCTTTACCATGAAGATCCCTTACATTCCTTGCATTCCTGCGGTCTAGAGTTTTCCTTATCAACTGCAATCCTCTCAGATGTCCCTTAAGACCTCCCTACAGTCTCATGTAAGTTTCTTGGACCCTTCAGCCTGGCTTCCAAAGCCAGAGAACACATGGGGAGTTTGAGGATGAATGCTCTGTGCACCCCCTAAGTTCATGGGAACTTCTCACCACCACTTCCAAGGCGAGTGCTAGAATATGGACTTGCTGGGGCCCATCAGGTCATGAGAACAAACGTCTGTGAGTGAGATTTTCATGCTCATAAACAGAGGCTGGGAAGACAGCTCTTGCCCTTTCTCCCTGAGGAGGACACAGAGAGAAGAGGCTTTGTCTACGAGCAGGAAGTGAATCCTTGCCAGATTCTGACTTTGCCAGCACCTTGATCTTGGACCTCCTGAACCTCAGGACTGTAAGAAATAAAAACTTGATGCTTATGAACCACTCTGTCTATGGTTTGTAGTAGTTTTCTACAACAACTCAAATATGCTCACATATGCTTGACCCTTGACACACAGCAGCTATAAAGCCACTAACAGCCAGTGCGGAGAGACAGGCGTTTGCTGAGTAAGCCTCTAAGCTCTGGGAAGGAAGCTGACTGAAGGCATTCTTGCATTTCCCCAGCACTTCCCTGAGACTAGTGGTTCTTAGCCCTCTTGATGTCAGGCAAAATTCTGAACTCCTGTCACTTCAGTTAGATCAAAAATTAATAGGAATCCAGAAAGATCTCAGAACATTTCTCTCATGGTTTGGCACGTGTCCAGATCAGATCAACCCGGGATCCTAAGAAGATGACACGAGCTCCAGTTCTGAGTTTCTATCAAACTCTCAGAAGTTAACACTGGTGTTTCCCCAGGACCAGCTTTAAACATCAGGGCTCTAGATAAGGATCCTAAAATAGGTAAATTACTGCCAGTATTTTTCTGAGGAGGGAAAAAAAAAAAAGCCTTTCCACTCCCAACCACCTGAAAAGCATTCTAATCAGGCTGGTGAGATGGCTCGGTGGCTGGAAGCACCAGCTAAGCAAGCCTGACGGCCTTCGTTCAGATCCCCAGAACCCATGTTAAAAGCTGGGTGCAGCTGAGCGTGGTGGCGCACGCCTTTAATGCCAACACTCGGGAGGCAGAAGCAGGCAGATCGCTGTGAGTTCGAGGCCAGCCTGGTCTACAAAGCGAGTCCAGGACAGCCAAGACTACACAGAGAGACCCTGTCTCGGAAAAAAAAAAAACCCAGCTATGTGCAGTGGTGCACATCTATAATCCCAGCACTCCTGTCTGGAGGCGGCAGCAAGAATCAAGGGGAAGCTCTCAGGCCAGCTAGCCTGGAGTAGGCAGTACAGCAGCAAGAAGCAAGAGAGGCCCTGCCTCAGAACTAAAGGTGAGAACCAACTCCTGAAAGTTGTCCTTGGACTTCCATATGCGTACTGAGGCATGTAAGTGCCTGTAACTCCATAGATGTCATACACATGTAACATACACACACACACACACACACACACACACACACACACACACACACACACATGGGGAAAAAATCAGGCAAACCAACATTGTAATGATATCCATTCTTACCTATGGTTGACTCAAATATGACCTCATTACTGCACGTACACAGAGTTAAAAGAAACCAGTTCCCTCTGGTCTGAGTTGCAAAACACAAAATCAAATGCCCTATCCCTACTATAGATCATGTGCTCTTACTTTTCTCCCTTTCTCGCTGTCTGGAAGGTAGCAATGTCGAGGGAAGCCACGGGCGCTGAAGCTCTTCCCGGGATTCGGGTGTTCTGGTCCCTGAAAGCAGAAAGAAAACAAAGGCGTCTTGCAAAACATTTCTGATGAGAAGTTAGTACATGCTCAGTGGGACAATAACATGAGCTGTAGAGTTCAGACAGAGGACAAACCAAAAAAAAAAAAAAAAAACCAGTAAAAAAAAAACACAGCCTAAGTTGTCATACAGCATGTGAGCTCAGCATGTGAGCTGAGTTTGGACCGCAGCTGCTAGCTCCCTGCTTAGACCATATGGAATTCCCCTCTTTGGTAAGAGTGACTTGGTACACTCACCTTATGGGATGTACCGACACCCAGGGAGCATTTTATTATCACAGTACCAACATTGTACTGTTTTCTGAATGATGACATGTACAACCCATAGAAGCTAACTGGCTGCAAAATGTTACTTAAGCCCAAGCTTCCCGAAGCGTCTGCACTGGGCTTTTACGCCGACTACTCAGAATAGTAAAGTTCTCAGCATGATTCTTGTGGGTCTTCTGCTGTTTTCACGGGTTCTGCTTCCTTATTCAACAGCACAGACTGCAATGGTCTGGACAGGAAATCTCATGACACCCGATACTTTATGACACACGCTGTCTCAGGACACCGAGTGGGAAAGACATCAGAGCAGAACTGAGTCAGAACCCAGATGCTGTGGTTCTGGGCATTGCTTGTTCCCTCCAAAGCTCTTGCCGGAATTTGGCATCCATTGCAGCCTTGAGGGCAGCTGGGGCATGTAAGCGGCGACACGGCTGTCAGATGCCTTCTTCTGAGAGTCCTCGTCTTGGTCTCAAGGGGATGGATTCGTGTTGTAAAAGCGTGCGGCTTACAAAGCAAGGCTGCTCTGTGGTCCCCCTCTCCTGAACACATCTGCATGTCTATCTGTGGCCCTGAGCGCAGGTGCAACCACACACAACTGCTGGATTTCCCATCACCCAGAACCACAAGTCACATCAACCTCTTTTCTTTGTAAATTACTCAGCTTGGAGATTCAGTTATAGCAGCAGCAGCAGCAACAACAACAACAACAACACAGAAGAAGAACGAGATTCGAGGTTTCCCAATTGATGTCTGTCTTAGTCTCATTTCTTGTTATTACGGCAAAACACCCCCAACAAAAGAACTTAAGGGAAAAGGGGTTTACTTGGCTAATGGGAGTCCATCCTTGCAAAGCAAGTCCCATTACATCCACAGTCAAGAGCATAGAGCAGTGATTTTTCTACATGTATGACAGACTTGCTTTCTCCCCTCTTATACGTTACAGACGCCCTGTTCTTAGGAAATGATGTCACTCGCAGTGGACAGATCTTCCCACCTCAATTAATGTAATCAAGAAAATTCCCCAGTCAACGCCATAACCCAACCTAATCTATGCAACCCCTCACTGGCATTACCTTTCTGGCTGTTTCTAAATGGTGTCACGTTGGCAGAGCTATCACAGGCCCCATCAGGCTCACTGGTCCCTTTGAACTTTCCATCCATACAGATGCTTGCCTGTAATTTCTGACTATTCCTGCCCCCCCTTGGGAGTGGAACCTTGTTTAAAACCCTTTGTAAGGGCAAGCCATGTAATACTGACAATTCTATGTAGCTGTTGATACAAGCTCTCCCACAGATCAATAAATACATCCTGGCTGTGTAGTGAGTAAGCAAATAAGTGAATTAATGAAATTAAACTCATTGGCTTAAAAGAAGAAAAAACAAAAAGGGATTGTTGGGAACAAAGAGAGTTTTGGAACGAAAGAGAGAAGGGAGCGAAGACAAAAACAGTTAAAAATGTTCAAACTCAGTGTACACATGTATAAAATTGCCAGAATAAAAATATTTAAAAATGTTTAAAGTGTATTTTTTTACTTATTCTTTGAGAATTCTGTACATGTATACAGTATGTTTTGATCATAGAAAAACGTTAAAAGACATTCAAATGTCACTGTGAGCTAAAAGAAGCAATGATGTTCTCTGGGAGGAAAATAATCTGACAGTTATAACTTCACACTGAGACTGAATCTCTACAAGTGTACAAGATTCCCACGGCCACACTCCTCTGAGCCAGACGTCCTCACTGAGGGACCAAGGCCGGCCACAGCTTCAAATGCTTCTCTGATGCCCTGGGCTGCTGGGTGTGTGTCCAACTCAGCCCTTCTGGCACCAGCCCAGTAAGGCTGTGGGTTCTGGGCCTGTTGCCAGGTAGAGCAGTCACGACTCGGCCTCGGTCTGGCTCAGAGCCTCTCCCCGCAGGGACTCACTTTCTGCAGTGAAAGTGCAGCCTGAAGGTCTCAGCACCTCACTGAAGCCCAGGCCTGTGTTCCTTGGAGCTTCGTGGGACACAGCATTGACAATCTCGCTACTGACTCACAGTAGGGAGTCTGCAGAGTGTGGGACTATTTACAGATGCATTTCTTTCTCACAAGCCAGGGGTGCCACTGGAGGTGCAAGAGCCCTGCATAGGCAACACTGGCCCCCTTGGCATGCTTACAAAGGCTCTCTCTGTTCCTTAACTCAGGAGCTTAAAAAAAATGTGGCCTTCTTCTCAGTGGATGCCCTGCCTTGACGTTTGGTTCTACTTTGACCTCTGCTGGACTTTTTTTGTGTTTTTAAATTTTTTATTTTTTAAATTGAGTGAGAGAAAGGGGGGGGGGGAACACACACACACACACACACACACACACACACACACACACACACACACACACACGGTACATGTGTGGAGGTCAGAGGACAACCTGCAGGGGTCTGTTGTTCCCTTCCACTATGTAGGTATCGGGGATTGAACTCAGTTTATCAGGATCGGCTCTCAGTTGTCAGGGTTGGCGGCAAGCACCCTGGCCAGTGAGCCACATCGCCAGCCTGCTCCCACAGTTCCATTCTTCCCCACCATCCCAGCCAGCTGCCCCAGAACCATTTTACAAGCCTCTCCTGTGCAACAGGCAACCACGCCTTACTTTCTTACCCTGGGCCTCCCCTTATTCGGGAGCCTGAAATACTGCAGTGGCCTTACTTCCTCCCACTCATCTCCCGTTCTTAAGTCACAGTGGCCTCTTACAGCATATTGACAAGTACATGGTGTTTTATAATCCTAGTCAGACAAGCAGTCTTCAGGGCCCCCCCCCATAGCTTAAGAGAAGTCCCCATCCCCGGCCCTGGCATTGATGGCCTTCTGTGATCTGTCTCCCACATCCTCATCACGTTCCCCTCTTCAATGCCTTTTGCAAGTCTCAGCCCCTAACCTCCCAACTGGTTTATTTTACTGTCTTTAAACATGCATTTTTTTCCCCTCCATAGCTGTTACCTCTCCCAGCTAAATATGTTCTCATTTCTTCCAGGGCTTCACTAGAGAGCCCTGCACCAGACAGTCTCCTCCCACATTCCAACAGGCTACACATAAGTACCTCCTCCTGACCTCAAAGGCTCAGCCAATCAGATAGCAGGAAGCAAGGTCCTAAACACCTTAGTAGTGGGCCCTGAGACATGCACTGATGAATGCTCCTACCCCTTGGCCCTCAGTCTAGCAGATTCCCAGCAGTTCAGATGAATTTAAAAAAAAAAAACTGAAGCTAGCAGGAAGCAGGCTGAAGGCAGCCAGGAAGTGGAACTTAAGGTCATAAGACTTTGAAGCCCTGCACGTCCCTTTGTCTGTGTAACTTTCATCAGTGCTGCATATCCGTCTCTACCCTCCAGATTAGGAGTGAGAGGTACTTACCTTGCTTGTCCTGGTTACCAAGTGGCCCAGGGAAGAAGACTCCTGCTTTATGAACTATCATACCTTTCTGCTTTATTTCCTCACAACTTGCCACTATATGGAAGTACAACGTCTATTCATTTGTTTATTTTATCATCTTCCCGGCCCCACAAGAATGGGGACTTCAGGGATCAAAGACGGAACCATTTTGAACACTGCTTCACCAGTACCTAGCACATACCTAGGCACAACCCACATGCAAACATTTGTCAGACACAAGACAAGCAGGAAGATATAGGTGGGAGGGAAAGAGAGTGGACTAACCAATGTTTGCCAGGGGATGAATCCAGTCTGCGTGGTATGAGGGAAGGGCTACACTGTTTACTCATGGAACTATTATTCTTATTTGTTCGAGGGCTGACTGTCTTCCAAAAGCCAGAGAGGGGAGAAATGCCACCAAAGAAAAAGCCAAGTGTGACAATCAATTTTAAAAAAAAAAATGCAAATAACTGTTTAATCAAGAAATTCTACTTCCAGGAAGTTGTTCTATAGACGTAATCACATGTGTACCAGGCTATCAGTGCTAACATGATGTGCTGTGGCCAAAGCTTACAAGTGATCTGAACAGACAGCTAATGGAGATGTTGAATGAAACTGTGTATACAATGGATTACTACACAGACGTAAGGAAAAATGGGGACATTCCCTAGTTAAAAGAAAAAAAAAATGCTAAGGTCCATATTGTTAGTTGAAAAATGCAGTGTGTGAAACAATGTGCCTATATGTGGCTCTCTGTGCAAAAATGGGAGGGGAGGATGGGGCGGCCTCCAGCGAGTGTGTACAAAGGATGCTGGAAGCGCACAGAGAAATAAGAACAATGCCAGTGAAGTGGGAGGCCAGGGCAGTGAGACACAGGGCGGGGACATGTTACCCACAGTCAAAGTTGGAATGATAAATGGCCCCATCCGAGGGTGGGCTCACCTGAATGCCAGGGGGGATACTGTAGATAATCCGGATGGTCTTGCAGTCCGGATGGCCAGGCAAGGAGTGGGGGATGAGGTGGTACTCCATCTTCCCCGGAGGCTGGGTGCCTGTCTTGACCCCATAAATGGTCTTACATGTTGGACACTGCAAACTCCCATCCTGAGGAGACAAGCCCAGTACAGCCAGATTAGGAAAAGTGCTTTGGTCATAACCTTCCCCTCAATCCCCTAAAGTACCAGAGACAAAGGTCTCAAGGGACAAAGCTCACCCACCCAATGGACAACAGACCCCCAAACCCTCTCCAGCTAGCTAAGCATTTCGGCTTTCTCTAAAACAATAGGAAGAAAATGACGTGAGCGCCCATGTTCCACGCTGAGGTACATAGACGGGATACCTCTGTCCTTGAGGGGAAGAACTAGGGGAGGAAGCCTGCAGGGGGAGTTGAGATTTGCCCAGGACCCACACGGAGGGAAGGCACAGTAACTGCTCACAAGCAACAACTTACCAATTGCTAAGACCCAGACTCACCCAGGGCGTTTTCTAAAATTAAAGACATCTGGACCCCACATCAGGCTGAGTCTGAACTGGGAACCCAAGAGCGAGAGGCTCAGAGTGTGAACTCTAAAGTATAGCTGTCTAGATTTGAGTCTCACCTTTGCCTTGTAGCCTTGGACAAATTAATGTGTCTTAGTGTCCTTGTAAAACAAGAAATATAATCCTCCTCTCTCACTGGGCTAATGAAACTTAAGTGAGACATACAGAGGATGTGTTTAGTAGCATGTGTCTTACCTAACTGATGTGAGTGTGCTTATGACCATCTGTGGAGGGATGAATGGTTGGTTCCCGTGTTGGAGAAGAACAAAAGTGGCTTTAAGAAAATGGTTCATAAAATGTTATGGCCTGAGCTGGGAAGGAACTGAGAGGCCCTTTTCAGGAAAAGGGCGCGGAGGGACATAAGGACTGAAGAACTTGCCACCAGCGAGGGCTGGAAATCCAGGGAAGTCCCAAATATCCCCAGTCTGCTCTGCTCCACATTAGCAGGTCATTACAGGTTTGAATCGGAATTGTCCCCCAAGGCTCATGAGTTAAAGGCTTGGCTGTGCTTTTGTCGAGTGTCTGGATAATGAGGACTCGAACCTCATTGGTAGATCAAGGTACTGGCATAGTGACCTGAAGGCAGCCAGGAGGTGTGAAGGGCAGACGAAAAGGAGGAGACAGAGGAGGGAGGGGGAAAGGAGGCCACTGGACAGGGGCTGTGTGACACACCCACGCAGGGCTTGCCCTCAGCACTTCCTCCTTTTACTTCATGTGCTTGTTGCCATGGTCTGCCTCATCATAAGCCCACAGCACAGAAGTCTGTCAACCACAGACTAAACCCCTGAAATGATGTGCCCAATCCAAAAACAACAACAACAACAACAAAATCAGTCCTTCCTTTTCCTTTTCCCATGTGCTCTGTCATAGCTACAAACACTGGTGTGGGTGTGGGTTGCGGAGACAATAATGTTAAAGCTTGTAGTTTTACAGCAGGATCTGGTACAGTGTCACCTGGTAGGGCAGACAAGCACCTGCAAAGGGTCCCAGACAGCAAAGGTAAATCTTAAGTTCACAGAAAAGAGAAGGGCAGAGTAGGGCGGGAAGCAGGCCCCGGCAGCAGGCCTGTGTGTAGGACGGGACACTGCTCAGCTAGGACCAAGGTCCTGGCAGACCCTGGGAGTCTCTGGGAAGGAGCTGCGATGCTCCCAGGGCTCTTCCAGGCCTGATCCCACCCCACGCTCTGTTCATTTTCAATAACAGCTTGTATTCACAGTCACTGCTTTCTGAAACCACGGTCCTGCTTTCGGCTCCGGCCTTCATTTGCTTCAAGACCTGGAGTAAGCGAGTCCATCCTCCCCCATGCTTTCCTTCACCGTGCTCAGGAGGATAGACACGCTTCCGAGCACTGCTGGAAGGGAGGACAAAGGAGAGCACCCGAGAAGCATGTCTGGAGCCCTGCAGACACAAACCCGGAGCTTCTGGGCAGTCTCGAAGAGAGGCATCCAAAGGGGAGTAAATTTGGTAAGACATCTGAAAAATGCCCCAAGTAACCTCTGAGAAGGTGAGGTTCTAATGAAGTATCCCAGTCCTGGGATGTGAACGAACATGGTATCTTTCACCAATGATGAAGGGCATCTCCACAGATTCTGGGACACCAAGGAAGATGGCAGGGTTAGCATTCAAGCCTACTGGCTATGTCAGGATGAGAGAGGGAAGTGAGAGCCATAGTTAGAAGGATTCTGGATAACAACAGTCGTAACAGTGTGTGAAGTAGCCATCGGTATGGAAGGGTGAGGCAGACACGAAGCAGCTGGCTTACAAACATGAAGACGAGTCTGATCCCTAGAATGACAGAAGTGGTGTCACCGCTTGCAGCCCCAGCGCTGAGGGGGATGGAGCAGGATGAACCCTGGCGCTTGGCAGCCACCCTGGTCTAATGGGTGTGCAATGAGTCACCCTCATCTCAAAAGAGGTAGGTAGTGTTCTAGAGATGACACCA
This sequence comes from Acomys minous, assembly GCF_964271855.1. Classification (NCBI taxonomy): domain Eukaryota; kingdom Metazoa; phylum Chordata; class Mammalia; order Rodentia; family Muridae; genus Acomys; species Acomys minous. The sequence continues at coordinate 46,133,230 of NC_140484.1, read as the reverse complement.
GGGGTTGTCCTTCAGACCCCTCATGCACTTGCACACACAGACACACACACACAGACACACACAGACACACCACACACATACACACACATAGACACACACATATACACACACAGACACACAGATACAGACATACAGACACACACACAGACACACACAGACACACCACACACACACACACACACACACACACACACACACACACACACACACAGATGGCAACAGGGCAGCAGCTACCATTTCATCCGTACATTTGACATGGAAAGTAAAATCTTGAAGAGGTTGAAGGCAATTCAGCTCATGAGCCTAGATTTCCTTTCAGGCGCACTTCCTGTCCTTCCTCCTCCACTCTTCCCCTCTACACAAGACATAAGGAGCAACCCTATAATCCAGGCATGTTCTTGGGTGAGTAAGAAGTTGAGAGACATGGACACCTCAGACTTGGAGGCAAAGTGAGCCGGGTCCAGAAAAGGAGGGTACAGGTGGCTTCAGCCACAGGCAACAATGCAAGTCAACGATTTTGAAATGCTCAGACACTCAAGAGGGAAAACTGTCACTTAGGGAGACACTCAGATTCCTGAAACCAACTGCAGTAGGGGGAGGGGATCACCCTATGTCAGGTAATAGAGAGAAGCCTAGTCTCACCCTCCAACAGTGGATGCTAGGGCAGGGATCATCGGGTATTTTAACAATCGAAGGTGTTTTGACATTATCCAGAGCAGATGGATTTCAACTTAAGCCACAGGCATGAAGAATAAAAGCTCCTGGGAACCCATTTAGTGTGTCATGAACAAACACATTCTCATCACTATGAGGGAGGCCTTCTTCACTGGTGGGAAGGAACTCATTTCACTCTGGAGTGGTGGGTGGGCCGCTTCTTTCGGAACCTTCATGGGCAAAGCTCAGCTCTGGTAGACCACCATACATACCCAAACTAGAGATCAGGGGAAGCTTGGCCCAAAGGGAAAATGAAGACAGTGGACGCTAGTAAATCCTAAAACCAGCAAAGAGGCCCATTCCTGCTGCCTCAGTGCAAGGGTCAATCCTGATTGTCAAACTGATAGGATTTAGATTTACAAACACACCTCTGAGCATGCCTGTAAGGGGCTTACTAGACTGGGCTGTAGCAGCCAAAATGTGAGCAACTCCATTCTATGGGCTGACGTCCTAGACTAAAGGAAGGGCAGAGTGTGATCTGAGCACCAGTGTTTATCACTCAATGCCTCCTAACCATGCATAAATATGGCCAGCTACTTTAAGCTCCCGCCTAGACCACCATGCCTTCCTCACCACGACAAGCTGTCTTAAACTGTGACCCAAAATCAACCGTGCCTTTTTCAAGTTCCTTTCGACAGTATTTTGCCACAGCAATAAGTAAAGTATCAAGGATACCTGGAGTGTCTGTCACATGTTCCAACCCACTTGTGGGAGAGCAAGGACACCCAGGAAACAGGTCGTGACTGAACCCCTCCTCACCCCCATGGCTGACACTAACCTTGTTTCCGTTGTTGTACATGGCCACCAGGCAGTAGATGTGGTAGATGTGGCCACACCTAGACAGCTTCCCCACCAGGTCGGGCTTGACTGTAGGCTGTGGGCCCTTGTAGCCAGAGGGGGCTGTGAGGCGCTCCATACAGATGGTGCAATCCTGGCGGATGAAGAAGAATAGAGAGGTGTCAACTCTCACTCGGCCCAGGCAGGTATCAGATAAGTGGTTCACCCCTCTTATTAGGGCTGCCATGTTTTGAGGGGAGTCTAAATATAGTGTTGTGTTGCTTTACAGGGCAGAGAAGTTCCTCAAATAATCCCCATACAGGTCAATTTAGACTCCTTGACCACATTAAAATCTTAAAATCCCTTCCTTGGTGTCTTCCAGTGGCTTGTCAACAGATACCATGACAAGCTTTACTTATGCTGCACTTCTGTAGAGGTATTGTATTTGAAATGTATTAGGGAGGGGCTTATAATCTAAATAAATGTATGGCCTGTTCCCAACATAGACACTGTTAGCATGTGGCAGGGCAATTCTCTGCTGGGGAGGGGGGTACTGTTCCGGGCTTCATAGTATCCTCTGGTGTTTTTCTGGGTCCTACCCACTAGACGTTAGTAGCACACTCCCTCGTCAGTCACCACAACCCAGAGAGTCTCCACACAAGGCCACATGCTCCCTCAGGGGCAAATCATTTCAGTTGAGAATCACTGGTCCATATCAAATCCATTCTAAAGGGAGTTCGCATGGCTGCGCACACTGTTCTGCTTAAGTCCAGACAGGCACAGAAGGTAGCTTAGAATCATTTAGAATTCTGCTAAATGAAGCAAGTTAAGCCATGACCGCAGCTCAAAACCTTAAACCTTGAAGCAAACATCAGCTAAATCTGCTCTGTGCCAGCCGGGACTTAGAAAGCATCCTGCAGAACATGGGGACAGAGGACATGCACTCAAGGATGAAAGTGAACCCAGCCCACACCTCCCGAACTCTCACCTCTTCTGGGGGGTGCCGGACCTTTTGCAGATACTTCTTGAGCACCTCCTCTGGGGTTTTACCTATGGGGACAGGAAGGTCACTAGGTCACCAATGCAGAGGAGATAGGTCAAGTAACCTTGCCATTCTAAGTGCTTCGCAAAAGAGAGTGAGAATCAAGTTCAAAGAGAAAAGGGGCCGGGAGATCTCTGAGTCGGGAAAGCGCTTGCCTTGCAAGAATAAAGACCTAAATTTGATCCCCAGAAACCAGTGTAGCGGAGTAACTCCAGAGACATGGAGTTGAAGACAGGCAGATTTCTGGGGTTTGCTGACAGACAGTCTAGCCTAATTGGTAAGCCCCAAGCAAATAAGAGGCCCTATCTCAAAACCACAAAGTAGTTGACACCTAAGAAATGATACTTAAGGGTCTTCATATGCACGCAAACACACACACACACACACACACACACACACACACACACACACGAGAGAAAAAGAGGCATGACTGAGAATAGAGGTTGTCCCAGATCACAGTCAAAGAGGCTTGAGGAAGGATGAGCTGTTCCTGTCTGCCTTGACCTCTTCCTGCCCACTCTCTGACATACCTGACTATTTCAGCAAAATCCGCATTTTTAGCTGAGTTTCTCTTCCTGATAATCAAAGAGCCTAGACTTGCCCATATGATCCCTTGAGAAAATAGAAATGAAAAACACTTTGCAGGGCTCCACAACCACCAGTCAGTGGGGCTGCATTCCATTTACAACCCAGAAAGCCCTATCTTGGTTTTGTAACATGGTGTCCTGGTCAAATTATTTCTATGGGAAAGCAGGAAGTTGTGACCCCCAGTTTCAGGACAATCCTCTCTGGCTTCAGACAGTACTGTTGCTGCCAGCAGACGCAGCCCAGCAGTGGGGAAAGGGAAAGGCCCTGGGAAGCATACGAAGCGCCACAGCGATGAAGTATCTTCAGGAGCTGAATTTTTGTGGAAATAAGCTAAGCTGAAGGCAGAGGACAGGATCACACAGGTTTACATGAAAGCCACAGAGCAGAGACCTGTGGAACCTTGGGCCACACCCCTAATTTCTCCAACCTGTTTTCTCACCCCTAAAATAGGGAAGATTGGTAGTAACTACACAGCGAGTGCTTTGACCATTAGTGAGCTGGTGGATGCACAGCCCGATATAGCACTTTGCCAGGTAAGAAGACAGTATGTGCTATTAATAGTACCAGAAAGAGGGCAGAAATGTGAACCCCTGTCCTGACCTATTGGACTAAGAACAAGGCATGTGAGTTCGCTGAAGCAGAGAAATTTAAACAGACTGGAAAAGGAGGACAGGGGTTTGAGGAAGTTTAGCAGACAACAGCCAAAAGCTGAGATGCAGGCCCTTCCCTCCCACTGCCCTGCTTCTAGTTAAAGAATTGGGCTTCTATTAATGGAGAGCCTATCACCTATTGCCAGGTCTTGGGCCAAGTGCCACACACAGACCTTCTGACTCAAATTTCACAAGAAGCTTGTAAGATGAAGGCTTAGGACGAGAAACAGATCATTCCATAACCAATAGCAGCAAGCAGGATGACCAGCCACAGAGCCAAGCCAGAGTCTCCGGGGTCAAGGAAGATGCTCTTGACTTTAATGGCTGGATTACGGATAGGTACACCATGATTTGTGAAGGAGGGTTCTTGGCGCCATAGGTCAGAGGCTCCAGAGGGACATGATAAGACAGTGGCTACTTCCTAATTGTCATGGGGTACACTTCAGGATACACCTGCTGGTTGTGGGCATTACAGAAAGAGGAAGGCAGATGTTCCACCCAACCAGCTGGTGACAAAGGTAGCTGGTTGACTGAATCAATCAAAAAACACTTGATTCAGTGTTTCTGTCCTGACTCCAAGTTATGTTTCTTTTGTAACATACTATCTTTGTATGGCACTTAGTATTTTTATGCTTGTGCTATTGTTTCTTTGCATGTTTATGTTTCTTCAGGGAGTTCTTTCTGACCTATACCCAACTCACTTTGGGAGACTCATCAAAATCAGATGGGGAACTGACAGCACAGGGGGCTAAGCCGTGGCAGTGACCTTGGTGCAGGAAGAGCCAGAGCTGAAAGGCCAGTTTTTCACTCCAGGTATCTGTACCTTTCTTGGCCTGCTTTTTGGTGGTCTTGCGGCTTGTGTTAGAGACCCCTGGGATGGACTTTATCTCGCTCTTGCTGACAGGAGGCGGGTGGAGGACCAACTTTGGTGGCCGAGTGAGGCACACAGGCAATCCGGCTGCACTCATGAGGATCCCCGTGATTCCTGGAAGGGGCAGGGCACGGGTGAGGAAGGGCTGAAGAATGTGCTCCCAAGATGCCCCACACCCTTCCTCCCATTCACCCACTCTGCTCCTCTCTGGTGGACAGTTCTCGTAGCTCGTACATTCTCAGTGCGCACATATGCAGCTGCGCGCTTGGGCATGTGGGTGGGTGAAGGGCCAGAAGAAGACAACTTCGACAGCTGTTCCTCAGAGGCCAACCACCTCACTTAAAAATAAATGCACTAAATGTGCTTTTGTTCTAACCCCTGCTCTCTTATCTCCCTCTCTCCTTTTAGGAACAAGTCTTTGTCCCACAGTCTGATTTTTAGCCTAGGCCAGTCCGGCCCAGGTTAGTTAGCTCTTACCTGCCAAGGCAGGATTGACAGGGCTGGACCCATTCAAGTTTTTCACAGGCACAGTGGGGACCCTGCGGAAGGAAAGGGCAGATAGATGTATTATGGCTTTGACGAACAGAACCAAATGAACCACTGTTTAAACCTAGCAAAGGCTCACACTGAACTCAGATCCTGAGAATGCGGAGTGGGTGCAGAATACCCAGGGTCAAAGCAAGGTGCTCCCAGCTCTGCATTATCTGCCAATACCTGCCCCTCAATATCCTTAGTCTCCTACCAGCCTCTTCCCATCACTTTTTAACTCTCTGCAATTGCTGGTCCTCCCTCCTGTCGGTCATGCGCCTGCCTAAGCACCTTCATGTTGTTTTCTCTACCTAAGATCTTCTTCCAAGTTGCCACCCATTTCCACCACCTACATTAACTTACTGTTGGCTAAAACACAGATCTTCAGCTAAGACCAGAGTCTCACCCTTCCCCACAAATCTATGCACCACAGGAATCTGCGTTTCCCCCTTCAACCCCACCCCCACCCCCCAAAGCTCCCCAGAGAGTAGATATGTTGCAATCTTTGGTCCAGCATTTAGAAACCACTGCCTGAACAGCTGTCACTTCTCCTTGTCCCAGAAACTTATAAACACAAGCCCCATCTCCTCCCCTCCCTGTCCTCCTAAGCTCTGGAGAGGAGCCCACACAGCTGCCTGGGAAAGGCCAGGCCGCCCACGGCGAAAGCATCGACAGAGCAAATATAGGACATGTAGAGATGGAGTTTGTGCCATTCCCCTCTGCCACCCAGGCTTCCACAGCTGGCTTGGAGAAGCCAGTGGACCTGGTGATAGATGCCTCTGGGAGCCGGGAAGCCTGAGAATCCAGATGGGGAAAGGGCTGTGCTGGGAAGTCAGAAGGAAGAAAGCAATATTTACTTATTTGTCTACTTGGAAAAGAACTCAGTTGAACCGTACTTTGGGACAATTATGCTTAATGCTGGGGGCGCAGCTGTGGGCATGAGACCCCCATGGCTCTTCCTCTATGGTCTGTGACTCACAGAGCTCCTATCTGCCCAGGGGCAATCCGAATGGCTCACAACAGACAAAACCCACTCAGTCTTGCCAACAACCTGTGTAAGAGGTGTTCCTGCCCATCTCACTGCATAAACAACAAAGCTGGGGCGCACAGAGGTTAGGCCAACTAGACCAGGATTGCAACTGAGAGTCCAACACACAATAACCAGCTCCAGAGTCCTTTCGCTGGGCTTCCCATGATGCCAAGCTGTGCGTTGCCCAATGCTGTAATGAACACAGCCATCGTTAGGACAGGAGAGAGGCCTAATGGCCAGCTCTCTCTATCCCACATGGGTCCAGCATGATGAGGTTCTTCTGTTGCCTTTCCATGAAGACAGAAACAGTGAAAACACACTCATAAAAGGATATGATGTTTATGTATGTGGCCAAACGCAAAACTAAGTTTCTTTCAGAACTGGCCCATGAATAAAGCAAGACCGGACGTGGGGAGGGAAGAACTGTTTTTAAAACAAAAGTCACTAGACCAAGGAAAGAGGAACAGACTTGATTCTGGGTTCTGGAAGCGGCCAAACACTGCAAATAACATGAAGTCAGCCAGCTGCTTGAGTCTCAGTGGTCTGGGGTTAGAATATGCTCCCTTGGCAACTTCCCAATACACTATTTGAGAGGTAGGTGACTCAGAAGTCCTGGACCCCTTCCTGGGCAGATTCACCTCCCCACTGGACCTGAAGAGTCTAGAAGAGCCTGCCTCTGGTGGTATGTCCCCTGGCTGCCCACCAGGGGACAGCATGTGCAGCAAAGCCCTGCACCTGCCCCCTTTCACCACCTCCATGGCCCCCACCTCAACTAATTAAAAAAAAAAAAAACTGTGATCTGAGTGACAAAGGCTACCTTTGTTTCCACAAACTGGACTGGCAGGTTTCCACATGCTATCTAGTCAACCAGGAAGTACTCCAATCTTCAGAGCAGCCCAAGAATTGTGGAGGAGTGTGTGTGTGTGTGTGTGTGTGTGTGTGTGTGTGTGTGTATAAAAGATAAAGGGGAAGCCTGTTTGTGGGACCCCTGAACACTCAGGTAGACTTTGTGATCAACTTATGGGGCCCACCTGCCTCTGTGTGCCAGGAAGGGGGCAATCCGGTCCCTAGTCTGTAGGCAGTGGTAGGGCTCAGTGGAGTACAAGGCTGTGTGCTTTACCAAACACCTACACCAAACAAACATGGAGGGAGAAGTGGAAAGTGACTGCCCCACGCCACCCCAGCCTGCTTTGCCTTTAGCAGCGCTGGCCAGCTCCTCTGTATTCTGTAATGGCATCTGCCTGCCTTTACCCAGCTGTAAACAGGACCCAACAAATGTCTGCTCCCTTGGGGTCCCTGTGAAACGGTAGGATCCCAGTCAAGTAACTGGTAAAGAGCTGAACCTTGTGCAAATTTGGGCAACTGTTTTACACTTCTATTTTCCAATCGTCGATGGGCTTAATTTCTGCCACTTCCTGCTTTAAGGATCCAGTTTTCTCACATTCTTTAGCACAGGGTATCAGGTGTAAGGGGCAGAGTTGAAAGCACAGCCATCCTGGGGACTGACTGCAAGCAGGCAACACCTGCATACCTTCCCCCATGGCTTCTGGTTAAAACGAAAACCCCAGAAAAACCTGTCCTCTGCCCTAGGGGCCTCAGATATCTGAGCCCAAGCCCCTCCTTCTAGAAAGCAGCAGGCCAACAACAACCTTGCTGCTTCTCACATTCCCCCAGGGCAACTCAGCCAAAGCCCTAGGACCTAGCCACATATTGGCCAATCAGAAGACAGCCCTTCCCCCATCCTCTATGGCAGTTACCAGTTATGGAGGGTCCAATTTTTTTTCCCCATTGATAAAATAAAACTGAGGAGAGAGAAGAGCTGACACAGTGAAGGGAAGGGGGCTTGAATGAGGCGAATATATCCCTGCAGACCCCAGGGCAAAAAGGCTAATGTTTTCTGAGTTATTCACCAGCCCAGGAAGTTTCTTGAAGGACAATGGCCTTGTCTCTAAGGCAACCAGCAACCATGCCTAGCAGGAGGTACAGAAGCCTGGAATCTGGGGGGGAGAGGGGTGACTGCTGCCCTGCCTAGACCTCCCCCACCCCTTTTAAGAACCTCCTGCTTGTGTCTCTGAATAATTCCCTGCCTCTTTTGTTCCCTGCCAAGACTTTTCTCTTCATCCCACATTGATCCCTCCCTGATCTTCCTCTTCTTTTTTGTCTTTCCTGTGGGAAAGTTGCTTAAAGAGGTCATGGGCAGAGAGGGTGGGGACGGGGCTGTGTGATGACAGAAGGCTGATGGCAGTGCCAGACAAAGAGGGTAACACACGCTCATTAGTGGCCAAGAAAAGCTAGAAGAGAAGATGGCAGTGGGGTGTGGGTGGTGGAAAAAGGTGAGAAGAAAGGGCGGGAAGACAGAGAGAGGTAGGAGGGGGCTCCCTTTTGGAAAAACAGAGCAAGAGCAGTTCCTTTCTACAGCCCTTTTGAAACTGCACTGGCCTGGACTACACTCCTTCTTCCAACTTGGTGCTTGGTGAACAAAGAAAAGAAATGAAGCCTGTTGAATTCCTTAGACTCATTGTAGTTCAAGGTGATCTTGGGATATCTGTCTCCATGATGGCATGGGGGTCACTGGGGCATTTGTCAAAGGGGATAGAAATGAGTTGTAAGTTGGATCGGCTCAGCTTTGACTTCAGTTCAGGAACACAAGTGGATAGCAGCTGCATCATCATCATCATCATCACCACCACCACCATTATCATCACCACCACCATCACCATCACTATCATCATCACCACCACCATCACCATCATCATCATCATCACCACCACCATCATCACCATCACCAGCAGCAGCAGCAACAGCTAACAGCCCCTGGACTCTGTGCAGTCTCTAAACTGGAGGCCTCCTTTAACCCATGTGACAACCCTAGAACTTAAGTAATATTATAATGTCACTCAGCAGCTAAGAGCCCCTAAGATGGAGGATTCAAAACTTACCCCAAGGGCACAGGAAGGAAGTTGGGTTCAAAGCCTTCACTCAAGGCTCCCATATGCACACAGAGCCTCCTCCGTGTGCCCGCAGTTACCCTGGAGCTCTACTAGAGTAGCCAGGAATCTGCTGCAGTCCTCTCTAGAGAAGCAGAGCAGCATCGGGATCCAGGGGCCTCCTGCTCTCAGTCCCACACTTCACCATGGAGGAAGCCATGAGCGTCCCAGGCTCCGACTAGCACTGTCAGCCACCTCCACTTTCACTGAGTCCTTAGCCAAAACAATGATAGAACAGGGTACCAAATCTTGTGTCCCAACTTCTCTGCACCATATCAATTTGGTGAGCCTCTAAGGAAAGATAAATCTGAGCCAAGTGCCCGTGCCTAAAAGTACATCAGTGAAAGTAATGGGATAATATGAGGAAGCACATCTGGGACTGGTCAAGGAGTCAGGCCCATCCATGGAGGGCTTCATAATGATTCCATGAGGTTACAAAAACTTGGACTTATCACTTGACACCAAGGATGCTGACCCTAGGGTTTACACAAGTGAGAGGCAGAAACAGAGGCTGTCCCAGCCCAGTGCTCCTCCACTCAGCTGCGCATCTTTCACTTCCCTTCCCTAGGCAAAGGCTCTGTGGTTCGGAGACCCAGCTGCACCGCTATGCCACTGCCTCAGGGCAGCCTGGATTTTCAGTGTAGGGTCTCGTTCCAGCTCTAAAGCCATCTCAACCATCGGGGCCACATGAGCATCAGCAGGGCCAGGCCTCTGGAGAGAAAGGGGAGGCATCTGGCTGTGATGAGATGACAAGAAGCCGGCATGTCAGGCAAAGGCCGCTGTGGGCACTGCAGGGGTCTGGGCATTGGCATTTGGTGGATGAGGGAGATGAAGACATTAGAAACACTACCAGCACCAGCACATCATGAGAATGCAAAGATGGGGCACGGAAGAAGCAGCGGTCCTGGCTTGATACCTACTGTATGCCTGTACTGAGGTAAAGGCCTGGAATGGAAGGGGAAGGGGCTTACAAGGCCAGACTCCTACAGCATACCCGATTTTCTTCATCTGAGAAATGGGATAATGTCTCCGGACTCATATAAAGATCACAAGTGAGATGATAAAACCGTCAAGCCAGAACACAGTGAGCTGAACTAACCGCTCCCTAAGACTTTCTGCCATAATCAACTATGCACCTCCCCCTCACTGAGACTGTAACAGAGTTTGCCTGCACTGTTCACTAATGATGATATTACAGTTCCACGTGTGGATCTTGCTTCAGACCTCAAGGCAAATAAGAGGCAAAAACATCAGTCAGACCCAGACCTCTTGGTGCCCTAATGTGAAAGCCCTCCCTTTCCACCCCATGCTGGCTTCCACCTGTCAGGGGCACCTCTGCCTGAAAAGAGCAGGTGTGCCTGTCTTGGCCAGTCCCTCTCACTGTCTGACCTGAGAGGTGAGTCATGTGCTCTATCTCTGTGTAAGTGGGTAAGTGCTCTGTGGCAGCCATAGAAACACCTACCCCGAGGCGATCAGTACCCGGGACTGGGCGATGGCCAGTCGCTGTAGGCTGGACCGATTCAAAGTGGCCTGTGCCACCCTTCCAGTCTTCCTGTTGCTTCCTTGTGGGCTGGTGGGGGAGGCTACAGTCGCCCCAGCTGGTGTATTAGACACTTGTCTCCGGATCACCTGCGATGGGGTGGTCTTCCCTGGGCCCCGGATGGTGCCTGCAGTGTCTACTGGCTTTGTCCCAGGACCGGGTGGTGGGGGCAGCTTGCCCGCTCCAGGGGGAGCCATGTTCTTGCGTGCTGCAGGAGGCTGAAGGGGCCCAGTGCTCCCATGGGCCACAGCAGCCTTGACACTCATCACCAAAACACACTGTGGACAGGAGCAAGGTGGTGCAGGCGGGGAGGCGGCTGTTCCAGGACTGGCTGGCCATGACTGAGCCTTTGGCATGGTGCCGGTGACCATGGGGTAGATGAGGTCTAGTCGGCGGCGGACACGGCGCTGGCGCTGGGTCTGCCTGTTGATCTGGCCCATGGTGCTGAAGTCTATGATGTAGCTGAAGCCGATGGAAGTGAGATCGATCCACGGGTGCTGCTTCTCATAGGCATGCTGAATGGTGATGCCGACTTCCATGTCGTAGGGCGTCCAGGAACCATTGTCGTTCTCCCACTCCCATACCACGCCCTTCCCGGGGGCTGAGGATGGGTCGTAGTAGTTGCGGCGAACTGGACGGAGGGTCCCTGTCAAAGCAGGAGACAGGAAGGGTCAGAGTTGGCATAGAATCCCACCGATTTGTGTTAGATTCACCAGTAAACAGAACAGGAGTCCTACTGTGTGGCAGGCCCTGTGCTGCCTAGTAGGGTGTCAGTTTTGAATAAGACTCATTCAGAGCAGAAGTAGAAGGGACCACATGGAAGGCAGCGGCAGCTCTGCCAAGCAACAGAATGCACCTCCCAGCTTGGGGTTCAGGTAGATTGGTTTTCAGACAAATCAGTTCAGTTTCCAGCTATTACCCAATACCTCAGACAACTCCTGTTAAGAGAAAACATGTAAACTCCTCCCTGGAAGTTTTTGTAAAACAAACAAACAAACAAACAAACAAACACTAAAGGTGATTCACTGACACAGTCAATGAATATAAATTCACACATGCCAGGATTTCTTGTGAATGTCTGATAACGCTCACTTAGGAGGGAAATGTCCTCGCTCATAGAAACGCTCACGGGGGTCATCTCTGACCCTCAGAATATCCCAGCACCCAGGGCTATGGAGGAAAAGAACACAAAGCCATGGGAGTGCAGAGAAAGGGGGACAACATGGCTTCCATCTAGAAGGCCAGCAGCTGCTGCCAGTGAAGCTGACCATGGCTCGCTGAAAGCACATTAATAAAAAGGAAGAGAAATAAAATAAAATAAAATAAAATAATAAGGAAGCACTGAATCGGATGACCTGAATTTGGTCCCTGAGACCCACATGGTGGAAGGAGAAAACCGACTCCCACAAATTGTCCTCAGATCTCCATACACATGTTATGGCTCAACACTACCCTGCCCCGCATCCTACCAAAACAAATAAATGTTAAGAAAAAAAAAATTGAGACCAAAATGTGTTATTGAGAGAAGGAAGGGGCATCATCTGGAGAGAACTTTCACCCGTTTCCCAGAATTAAGTCTTTTGTCAGCAACAATAACATTCTCAATGGTCACAAGGGTTATTTAATAATTAAGATTTTTCATCCAAGAAACTCAAACCTTCTAAATATAGCATCCTCTTCATTTGATGGTCCTCCCTGTGGGTTTGGAGAGGCCAGGGTGATTACAAGATAATGTGAGAGCACAGATGATCCAGCAGGACCTCAAGAGGACTGGCCTACAGAGGCGCTGCCTCTTTTCCCTCTCTCTACACTAATCCTGGATCCTGTCTCCAACCAAGACTCATTTCATGGCATCAACATCAAGTCTCAGGCTGAAAAGGCCTCTGAGATGCTGAGGGTCCCTGCATTAAGCTCTATCAGAGGAAGTGGTGGGAAAAGGCTCCCCTTCCCTGGCCCCTGACCCACCTCCTCCTCTTTCAACCCAGAGGGAGACACCATGACTGGGACAGAATGCCATTCAAGGGGGAAAGAAAGGAACAATGGTTATTCAGGCCTTTGCCAGGGTCATAACCCACTCCCCACCCCATCTCCAAGCCCCTTAATGACCCAAAACATCAACATCCAGAGAAACAGAACAATCCTCTATTCAGTGCCCAGAGACCTCTGCTGGGGGCCCTGGGGTATCAGGATGGGGGGCTGGTTCCTGGGTTAGCCTTCATTTCCTTCCTCAGCAGCAGGTCAGCTTTCTGGGGAACAAAGCAGAGGGTCCACAGAGGAGGTTCCATCGCTTCCTGCTGTGGGTGGGAAGTCTTTCCTCATTTCTTAGGTTTCGCCGTAGCTACCTCAACAGGTGGATTTGAAGAGTAAATGAAGACCCTAGTATAAAACTATAAATAGGGACCTGTCACCCAAGTGCTTGTTCAAGGGGATGGTGATTATTATCGTTCATCCTTGAGATGTTACAGGGAAAGGGCCATTTAGAGGGTGTGTGTGTGTGTGTGTGTGTGTGTGTGTGTGTGTGTGTGTGTGTGTGTGTAAGATGGGGGCAGAGAATACAAAATCACCCTGCCCTTATTTGCACAATCTTTACACTTAGACAATCCCTCACAGGTACCCACTCTGAACAAATTCCATGGCAACCCTATAAAAACATCCCTTTTTTTTTGTTTTTTTTAAATTAATTTATTCAGATTACAACTCAATTGTTATCCTATCACTTGTATCCTCCTGTTCCTCCCTCCCTCCCGCTTTCACCCTATTCCCCTCCCCTAGGTCTAAGACCGAGGGAAAAACATCTTTTACAGATAGAAAATTTAGTTCTGAGAGTTTAACGACACTTTGTAAAACTTCCTCTAGAGAACAGGAGGGGCAACGCACCTGACTAGTTATCACAAATGCACTTCAAAGGCGTTCTTTTGTTTGTTTGTTTTTGTTTTTCATCGTTTGATTGGCTTGAAGGCATAAAGCTATCAGTCCTGAAAAAGTCTGAACATTGAACTATCTAGACCATGTCCTGGCTCCATGCCCAGCTTCCTAGTTCATCTCCTTCTATGCTCCGAATTTTCTACTACTTCCGTCCAACGGAGACCCCCTTAATTCTCCTGCATCCCACGGCAGCTCCCCAACTATTCACAGCCTCCCCACCCACTTGCCATTTTCAGCTCCTGAGATTCTCCTCTCTTTCCATTCTTAGCTGGTATGCTCACTCAGTCTAGCAATCCCCCTAGTCTAGGCCCCACCCTTCGGGAAGTTTCAGGTGCAGGACTTGGCTACTTGTTTTCAGATGGCAAAGTTTACTCTTCTTGTAGGTGCTGCGTGGGGGCAGGGACACAGGGCCCTGCAGTCCTTTGTATTCCACTCCCTAGCACAATGTCTGGCAGTTATAAAAAGCACCATAAACCGTGGCGATTGATTGAACACTCTGGCTACTATCATATTTACTCATTGATCGCATATTGCTCGGCATCCCATTAGTTGCTATGGAGAGTGCAAAGCCCAAGCATTCCTCAAGTAGAATGCAGTCTCAAAAGGCGTTAGGAGACAAATGTGTGAGTGGATGTTTATGATACAGAATGAGCCAAAGGACATCAAGGAAATGCAAGTTGGGGGAAAAAAAAAAAAAAGACTAGAGCCACTACTTGGCTTAAATCATCCCATAATATTTTCTTAGGCCAGGACCAAAGTCCCCTTCCTCACAGACCTCTACAGCTCCTTCTCCCCACGTACTCTGTGCACATTTCTTTACACTCGCCTCCAGGCTCTCCCGTGGCTATTCTTTTCCGACTCTGGGACTCTTCATGATGCTAGGTCCTCCCTCTGAATCACTCAGCAAGTTCTTTGTTTGCTCTTTCAGGTTAAATAAAGCTCATTTCACCATGAGGAAATTTCTATGACCAAGTCAAAAACCCTGTTCCTACTTTTTAACAGCACTGACCTCAACTGAAGTTTACACATTTATCTGTGTGGCTAACTAGAGGGGGACCTGCCTCCCTCCCTAGATCCTCAATCTGAAGACAGCAGGCATAAAACTGCTTTACCTATCTCTGTCACAACGGCTTGACATGACCGCCCCCCCAGGGGGGACTCAATAAATAGTGATTGATAGATGAAGTAATAATGGTTTGCAGAACTTTTGAAGACTTGAAAGGTAAAGAGAATTTCAATAATCAAAAGGCATTTCTTCATGGAGGAACCATGTGACTAGGTGGAGAAGGGAACATCTCAGTGCTACTGGGAAAACCCAAGACCCAGAGGACCGAGCTAGAGTCAGGACATGGAAGGTCTAGAGCATCAAGCTGTGACAGACTTTGTTTTCAGGTTCTGAAGAGCTACTGAGGTGGTTTAAGAGTATGTGACAAGACCAGAGCTGCTTTCCTAGTCAGTTCAGAGTGAGTGACAGGTGCTGGAGAAAGCAAAAAAAAAAAAAAAAAAAAAAAAAAAAAAAAAAAAAAATGGAGGTAGGAGACCCCACAGAGAGGACTGGGAAGGACCTGAGGACAGTCCAGGCAGCTGGATGCTCTGTAAATGAGGTTTTAAGGCCACTTGTTCATAATCTACAGGGGTCCAGCAATGACCTCAAGACCCAAGAGCTTTGGTCTGGGAATCCAGTTCTGTTCTCGCACATTAAAATTCCAGCCGACAACTACACATTTTGCATTCCAGGATGTATGAGCCACTTGGACTCTGGATAAGAGAATGAGTCAAAGAATCCTGAGGCTGCGAAATGGTAGCAAACAGAGGAATGCGAAGACGAGCTAATTTCTGGAGAGGAAGTCACGAATTCAGTTCAGCCCTACAGGGTAGTCATCGAAAATGCACAACCTCAAAACCAAAAACTTTGGGAGATGAGAGAAGGTGAGATCTCATCTTCTGGAGCAGCGGTTCTCAACCGTCCTGATGCTGCGACCCTTTAATACAGTTCTTCATGCTGTGGTGACACCCAACCATAAAATTATTTTCATTGCTACTTCATAACTGTAACTTTGCTACATTATCAATCATAATGTAAATATCTACTACGCAGGATGTCTGATATGTGACCCCTGTGGGGATCATGACCCACAGGTTGAGAACCACTGCTCTAGACTGCTCTATTTGGAATGTCCCAGCCCTGAGCTGTTCTAAATCAGGACCACGGATCAGGTAGTCTGAAGAAGTCCCATCCTGTCCTATGGTGTGATGATCCAGGCAGAAGGTCTCCAGGGTGGTAGGAACACAGGATGCTCACAAGCTAGAGAGGAAGGAAGTGAAGGAAAAGTTTCTTTCTCCCAGGCACCCAGACACAAGCATCCAAGAGTTTTTTTTTTTTTTTTTTTTTTTTTTTTTTTTTTTTTTTTGTCTCGTGGGAAACAGAAAACAGTGCTCCAGGCACAGGCTGGGGTCTCTAAGATATGCAAACCACACCTGTGTTTTTACAGGATGCACTGTCCAAGCCCTAAGCTTCTTTTACTAGCACTAGTACCTCACCTCCTCCTCAGTGGAGAACGCTCCCTAAGGGCAAAGCCTTGGATCTTCTGTTACTGCTGTTACATTCCACACGTCTACAACTGCACATGCAGCAAGTCCACAATGTTCCCAAACCCAGGAAAGGGACATGGGGACATGACATTACACTCTTAGCTCTGTCACTGACAAAGGAACTTGAACTCCTGAGCAATTTAAGCCCTTTCAACTTGTTCCTTTTTCTATATAACGGGAGTGAAGGTCTTCATTCAGTCCTTGAAAAGATTAGACAAGACACGCATGCGACTTGCTTGGCACATCACAGTCACATCTCCCTTTACACTGCAGCATCCCCGTGACTCCATTCCTGTACCCACATTAGGTAGGAAGCAATAGGAGAGGTTCTGTCGAATCTTGTTACCCCACTCACTCCACTGAACCCTTCTCATTGCGTTAATGACAACAAGGAGATAGGCTAGTACTAAAAACTTTGAGCTGGGAAGAATTTAGTCTTCCATCAACTGACTTTCATTAGCATCATCGGTTGGTGCAGGGGGTCTGGGCCACGCACCCGCAGCTGTCTATACTAGCAGGGTCTCAGAAGGCTTCTCTCCAATCAACAAAGGAAAAGAGCTGAGCAGTTAGGGAAAGGCCTCACCACAAAAGAAAGGGGAAAAGGAGGACTCTGGATGGAGAGGACCCATCCCACCCACCCTTACAGAAATAGCCAAGGCTAGTCCCTGCCCACTTCTCTCCTTTCCTTCTTCAGTATTCTCCAGCCCAAAAGCCTAGAGAAAACTAGGCTAGAATGTAAATCAGCCCCCATCTGCAGGAGTCCGGGGAAGGAGAACCCAGGGCAAACAGAAGCAGCCACATGGGTGTCTGCAACCTCCCAGCAATCTCCCTGGAGACAGTCTGGATGCAGTCAAGAGCTCCGAGGAATGGAGAGACCCAAGGCTCACGAGGTATCCAAGCACACAAGTTCTGAAAAGAGAAAGCTCTCATGTCAAACGCCTATCAAGCAAGACAACCAAAGAGAGGAATTGCCGCTGGGCAGGGAACTCCAAGCTTGTCTGTCTTTGCAGGGGTTTTTCTGGTTCCCAGTTTTCAAGTGTGGCTTGGGGACAGTGGGTAATTTAATTAAACATTGCCAGGGCTTGCCTGAGGTTGCCAGGGAGCTAGTGGCTTACAGTTCCTACCATGTCACAGTCCCGTCAATGGTCTATACCGAGATGAACTGAGTTCTTGTGTTGACGAAGAAGGGAGCAGAAGCGGGTTAGAGCTGACATGAAGGAATTCCGATGTGCACTGACAAGCTCGCTTGGCAGGCCCAGCTTTCTAGGAAGTCACCCTATGCCTTCAGCACCCCAGCCTAGGACTTGGCATGGAGGAGAGGGGTGCGTAGGAAAGTGATCTTGATGCATGGAAAGAGAAGATGAAACCAAAGCAGTGTGGATGTGAAAGACACACGCGCGCGCGCGCGCGCGCGCGCGCGCGCGCGCACGCATCTTTAAAAGGACTCAGGCTGGAGCAGATGGTGCACACCTGGAATCCAGCACCTGGGAGGCTGAGACAGGCAGCTGGCTGGTTTGAGGCCAGGCTGGATAAATACCTAGACCATGTTTTTTAAATGAGAGTGCAGAGGCAGAAGAAACAGCTCAGTGGTGGGGTACCTGCCTAGGGTCATGGCTACTTCTCAGCCTCAGACATAAAACAGAAGCAGCACTAGCGCTTGAGCAACCTGCTGTAAGAGCCGGCAGCAGCCAGAGCCCGGGCGGGGGCTTCTGTCCCTCATGCCAGGTTCTCCAGAAGTTAGTTCACTTCTGTCTAGAGCAACTTCTACACCATGAACGCTCCTAGCTCTAAGTCCATCTTAGAGAGAGCCCCAGTAAATCGAAGATTAACCTCCCCTCCCCCGCCGCCCAATTCCAACAGGCATGGGTGGCGTGGGGTGGGGGCCTGCCCATCACTAGTGTGGCTGTCCATATGTTGCGCAGATTTTGTCTGAAATAGAAAAGCTAAACTTGCTCTTTTATTTTGAGCAGGCCCGGAACTCCCTGTCAGGTGGCTTGCTGATCCCACCTCTGGGGCTCAGCTGCTCCCTACACACACACACACACACACACACACACACACACACACACACACACACACGTGCCCTCCAACTGAGGCCTCCCTCCTTACTTCCACACCCTCCACCTGAAAGCAAATGACATCTTCTTCCTATTCTCAGGCCACACTTAAAATCCTCTCTCCCCATGTCCCAACATTCCTCTTTATTTTCTCTTCCTCTCCCAGTTCTTCTTGCCCGCTTTCTTCATCAAGGTGCAAGCCAGCCAGATGCTAAAACTTCTGGAATTCTCTCCCCCAGAAAGTTTTCCTCCACCGGCCAGGGTCACACAGCTCTTGGCAAAGAGGCTGTTTGGAGTTATGATTGTGGATTACAAGAGGGAGGAACTACACCTCTTTCCCATGACATCGCCATTAGCACAGGATGTGAGGGCTTTCCTAGGAAGCTTGGCCGACCCATCCAACAGCTGTTCCCTGAGCCACAGGGCCCTCCTCCTCCTCCTCCTCCTCCTCCTCCTCGCCTCTTCTCCCTCCACATCACACCTGCTTCTCCACGCTCTGCAGTTACACCCTTGGGAAAGACCAGCCAGAGTTCCAGAAACGACCGCCAGTTGAAGAGATGACTCTCTGGAGTCCGAAACTTGTTCCAAGTCATCAGTTAAGCCTGGACACCCCTAGACCCAAAGAAGAGAGCTTTTCTTCTCCCGGTACTGACGCCCAACCGGTACTCGAACCTCGGCAGCTCCCTTCCTGGCTAGGCACTAGATTTGTGGCAGTCTTGGTGGCAACTTGGCTTTACGGAAAGACTAGAGTTTGAAGCTTGGGGAGGCCAGAGTGGTGGCTCTTGTGCACTACTTTAGGAAAAAACCTGGGGACAGTTCCTTCTTAACCTTCCATCCCCCTCCCTCCTTCTCTTTCTCTGTGGACAAAGAGAGCAGCTTCCCTGCCAGGCATTCCACAGCCCAGTTCTTGCCCCTCCTCTCTCCATCCACTCTGGCCTGTTGCTTCAGAGCTTGGAGTGTACAGGCAGAGGCACTGTGGAGGCCACCACATCCAGGATGCTCCAGGCCCGGAACCTCTGGTCCACTCTCTCGGGCCAGCACTTTCACACACTAGACTGCAATCAGAGAGGTGGGGGTGTGGGGGGTGTGGGGGGTCCCTATGCCTCCGCAAGTCTCATACCCACGAGCTGGCAGGGAAAAGGCTGTGTCCAGGCCCATAGAACAGGGCCAGAGGTTGAAGGGTGGTGGTGGGGTATGGTAGGCCCCAAAGTGCTTGAGGCAAAGTAGGGTCAGCTGGGGCGCGAGCAGCCAAGGTGCTCAAGTAGTGTCTTGCTGACAGTCAGCATTGATTAGGGGATGCAAAGTCTCAGAGTTTCCGCACAAAGGGCCCACCAGGGCTTAAGGGGCAAGAGGTATCCTGCAGCTAGGCTGAAGCTGGGTTTGCATAATCAAGACACTTGAAACTACTTGCAAGGACGTTTACTTGTATGTGGTCTTGGGATCCTGAGAGGATCTAAGGAAGGGAAGCACCTGCCCTCAACCCCTACCGCTGATATCAGTAAGCAAAGCTGCCCGCTGGGTGGGTCACAGCAGACCCACGAGGCAGGAGCTCTGGGGACAGAAAAGGGATGTAGGCGGCTCACCCGTGTCTTGGCGGAACTGGTTCATGGACTGCAGGTCGATGATGTAGGGCGCGAGCCGGCTGTCCACCTGGCCCAGCACCACGCTGCCCCCGGCGCGGGGACCCGCGCGCACCACCGCCTCGATGTGGTGGCTTACGGCCGGGCTGTAGGGACGCCAGCGGCCGTGCTCGTTCAGCCATTCCCACACCACCACTGCCGAGGCCAGGAGCATGGCGAGCCCGAGGTTGCGGCGCGGGGCTGCCCGCTTCCCGGGCCCAGCCTCCTGCGCTTCCTCCGGCGCCGCCGCCTCCGGGTCTCAACCGCGCCCCTCGCCCAGCGCCCCACCGCTGCGGGAAGCCTCAGCTGCGGCCCATGGGGGAGCCCGCAGCCGCGTAGGCAGCAGGACGCGGACTCCGGGGCCGCCCGCCTCCGACTGCGCGCCGCTGGGCTCCGCCGCTGCTGCCGCTGCTCCGAGGGGTCCAGCGGCTTCATGCAAAGGCCCGGCCCCGCGCACTCGCCGCCCCGCCTTGCAAAGCCACCGGGGGGCGCGCGGCCGAAGCGCGACGCCGCACCCTCCTCGCACCAGTTGCGCCTCGGGCTCCGCGGGCGCTGGCGTGGATCGCGCCGCTCGGTCACGCCCTCCGCCCTCACTCCGCACCGAGCGCGGCGACCGCGGCAGCACAGCGGCCCCTCCCTGCGGCTCTGCTCAGTGGTTTGCAGAAGGAGTCGCCCCTCCCCGGCAGCGCGCCAGGGCGAGCTCGCGCCCGCGGACGCTTCTCTAGTCCCCGGGTGTCGAGAGCACGCGCGCCATCCCGGTCCCAGCGGCCACGGCCGGGCCCCAACTTTGCCGTCTCTTAAAAAAAAAATATATGGAACTTTCTGTCTGTCTGTTTTCAGCGCAGCACGGGCCGTGTCCGCGGCGTGAACTCGAAGGTTCGCATCTCCCTCTGGCTCGTGCACGCACGGGCACACTCACACTCTCTCACACATACACACATGCACGAACGGCCCCCACGCCCTCCCGTTCTGCCTGCTATTACCTCATTCTCACCAGCATCCTACCCTAGCTGTCCATCAAGGATGCTGAAGCCACGCCCCCTGGACACTCGCACCAGCGCCCTAGAGCTTCCATGCCCTCTGCTGGTCCAAAACCTCAAGTGCAGAGCAAAGGCCACACATTTGTGACCAGTGAGAGCCAGTGGCAAGGGTTGCCAGCATTTATGCCATCTATGTAGAGGGCAGAAGAGTCCTTGTAGGTCCATGTCTCTATTGTTAAGAGTTAGAAGGCACAGGCAAAACTGATTCGTCCTGCAGTGTCTACGTGAATAAAGCCATGACATAGCAGAACAAGCACAAGTTAGAGTCGCTCGTTTTGATCATCAATGGCTAAAGAGGAACATTATATAAAGTGCATCCCGACTAAAAGGGATTGAAGCCTGGATTGCACATTATTGCTTTTCACGGTACCTACAGCTTCAGCTTCCGCGCTTGAGAAGCTGAGGCAAGAAGATGGAGACATTTGGGCTACATATCCAGACCAGGCCTCCGAAAGCCTTAAGTTAAACATTTTAAAGAGAATTATGTACTAACCTGGTCAGTGAACACACTTTAAACCGACACAATGGACCCAATCTGACAAAGTGACAATGGAATGTTGAGTGATTTTATATTGGTAATGAGATTATGAACATTTTTCTGGAATAGCTTTTTCAGAGTTTCATATGCTTTTTTTTTTTTTTTTAATGTTTGAGGAGACAATCAGAAAACTGCTCCTAAGCAGTTCCCAAACTAGGAACCAGGTAAAGGAAGCTTAAGCTAAGTAAGGGGGGCTGTTAAGAAATATTTAACTGACTGCTTGAAAGACAAACAGGAAACAGGAAAAAATAAACCTTTACTTTTTGTCCATCCTGATCTTGCGTGTCATCTTGTTGTTTTTTTTTTTTTTTCTGCCGTGATAACACGGCCGGGTATCATAGCAGAATTAAAATGAGTGACAGCACAGGAGAACATTTGCAGCCTGGGTAATTTGCTAGAGGAAGTGAATCTGCAGATGCGTTTACGCTAGTGATTGGTCGTAATAGTTACCATCACAGGCTTGCCAGCATATCTGTAAGGTCCTCCTAGACCAGTCACTAAGGTGGGAGTGCCTAACTTAAATGGTGTGGTCAGCACCAATCCGTGGACCGCAGTTCCGGACTGAGTACAGGGGAGAGTGAGAGCGGGCTGCCAGCGTCCATCACTCTTTCACTACTTGTCACCCTGTGACCAGCTCCCTCAATTACTTCCCTGAGAGCATGAACTGAACCCTGGAACTATGAGTCAGTGCCTCCTCCCTTCTTTCAGATATTTTATCACAGTAAAAGACTAGCAACTCACACAGCAACTCTAGTTGGAAAAATACGTATTTTAATAAACCACAACGATAGTTCATGAAAGCTGATTTGCAAATAACAATTTCTAATTGCAAGTTGATAATAACTCTGTACGTATCAACATCTTAAAACTATTTCAAATATATCCCGACCTCAGCTAATGTGAACCACAAACCCCTAACATTCAAACAACATTCCACTTGGCTGTCCAAACTGTATCACCAAGATAGTGTCTTATGCCATAAGTGGTATAAAACTCCGTAGCCAAATGACGTCCTCAGTATGCAATGTGGACTTGTGATGGCTATAACAAAACCTCCCCGAGGTTTTAATGGAACGAAGTCAGGCTTGAATTGTTCAATTTGGTGCGGCTTTTTAACATGCCACCATTGCTCCCACAAGCTTTAATGAAGATATACTTTTCTTTTTCCATGGAGTATTCATAGCCATGCATCACTGTGAAATAAACCACTCTGAAATCAGTGGCTAAAAGCAGCAGCAAGCATTTCCTTTGCATCAAATGTGCAGCTTGAGGAAGGCTTCTGAGCGCACTTAGTCTGGCTCACACAACGGTTGCTCCATGCAGCTGGAAATAACATGGCTGGGGATGGAGTCATCTAGGCTTGCTTACTTATAGACACTGTCATCTGACAACCCAGGTAAGGTATCCTGACCAAGGACTCGAGCAACACTGATGGCCTCTTCACTGCAAAGAAGCTGGCTTTCTGCTCAGTGAGACCCTCCAGATAAAGAGCCAAAAAGAAGCTAAATTACCCATTGTTATTTAAAATTTGTTTGAAAATCATTGTAAATAACCCTTGGTTGAAAAGACAGGTTCCACGTATCTCTTACTATCCAATTATAAATATCCAATGCTTACAAAACTCTAATATACATGATTACTGATACCAACACAACTAAAATTCAGGAGTTACTATCATGATCCCTTATTGACCTACACTTGTGTTATACATTGTATATTTTATATTTTCCAAGCAATGTTCAATTATAGCAAAACAGAGATCCCTTATGCTGCACTTCTTCCATGGTGCTGTCTTCAACCCATATCTACGTCTTTTCCACTGTTAGCCTGTGATGACTGTCACCAACAGTCTCCGTATGTGTTTTGTGATTTTAAAAAATATTTCATGTGTTAACGTGTATGTGTGTGTGTGTGTGTGTGTGTGTGTGTGTGTGTGTGTGTACATGAGTAGTGCAGGTGCCTGAGAAGTCCAGAGGTATTTGGTCCCCAGAAGTTGGAGTCATAGACAGCAGTGAGCTGCTTGGCACAGGTGCTGGAAACCGAAGTCAGGTTATCTGAGAAAGCAGCAAGTACTCCTAGCCAGAGACATTTCTCCAGCCCCTGATTTTGTTGTAAGTGGAAACATAAACATCTAGTCTATGGGGGTTTGGAGTTTTACACTAAGCCCAATGCTCTATAGATTTGTGTGAGTTGTGTTTATCAGTTATGCACTTTTTAAATTGTCAAATACTGTGCAGCGGCACCCATATGTCAGTTGGTTTTTCTGTTTACCCTTCAAAGAACTTGGGCTACTATAAATCAAAGCTCTATGAACAGCCTCCTTCAGGATTTCGAGTGAACAGTAAGCTCCGTTTCTCTGTGGTAAATATCCAGGATTACAACTTGGAAGACACTAAGGTAGTTGCGTCTTTCATGTTTTAACACTGCCAGTTTTCCATTTTCTATATTCTCTTAACATATTTATCATCTTGTCTACACATCCTCGCCGGTGTCATAGATTGCCAACATAGTTTGTTCTAGTCTTTCTGACAGGTGTGTAACTTCTTGTGCGCACGCCCCCACCTTCGTGCGTGTTTAGTGGTAAGGTATTTAACAGTTCCCTGTGTGACTGTTTGCTACCTGTGTATTCTCTTTGATAAAATGTCTGTTTATGTCTCTTGCTTGAAAATAGTTATCAAACTGTAACACGTCTTTCACATTCTTTTTGGAGTCTTTCCCAAAGTGAAAGTACTGCTTAGATTTTCAGCACCACGCTGAATACAGCAGTGAGGATGGGCACCCTGGCCTCCTTCTAAATCTTGCAGAGGTAGCGCCTGTCTTTCATCATTAAGAATTATAGTACCCATGGGTGCTTCCTTTAGATGCTCTTTGTTGAAGTGAAAAAAGTTTCCTCTAGTCTGAGGGCTTTAAAGCCATAAACAGACACTAAGTTTTATTGTATACTTTTAGTATTTATTAATAAATCATGTGATTTTTTCCTTGATAGGATTACT
The DNA here is from genome assembly GCF_964271855.1 of Acomys minous. Taxonomy (NCBI): domain Eukaryota; kingdom Metazoa; phylum Chordata; class Mammalia; order Rodentia; family Muridae; genus Acomys; species Acomys minous. The sequence continues at coordinate 46,108,739 of NC_140484.1, read as the reverse complement.
TTTCAAATAATGAAGTGTAGATTTGCTTCCCTAGGATAAGACCTATTTAGTCACAGTGTGTAATTTTAAAAACTATTGCTGAGTCCTGCTTAATATTTCACTAAGGATAAAGGGACATGTATTTATAAAATACATTTTTTTTTCATTTCATTTCTTTTCTTTTTCTTCTTTGTACTGCCTTTGAATGGGTTTTGGAATCCAGGTAATACGAGCTTCATTACATACGTTGGGAAATACTCTATGAGGTTCTAATTCCCAGAAGAGGAATATGAATTCTTCTCTAAAATATCTAGGCGCGAATATTTCTTTTCAGAAAAACTTAAGTTATGAAACAAATTTTCTTAGTTGTTACAGGGTAACCCAAGGAGTTGTCTTGGTTTGTGTGTTTTAAGGACTTTGTTCATTTTTCCAAAGTTGTAGAACGTATACATGTACATTTCTTCACAGCCCTTCGTGTGTATATGTATGTATGTATGTATGTATGTATGTATATATGTATGTATGTATGTATTCCTCTATGTCTATCATGATCTTTCATCTCATTCATATTTGTATTATTGGAAATTAATCTACTCTGTTAATCTTTCCCTTTATTACATCCTCACCACCACCATCATCATCATCAGTAGTAGTTTATTCTTTCTATATCCTTTTCGTAATGCCCATTTTCTAAGCTCTTTGTGTGTCTGTTGGTGTGTATGGTTTTGTTCCTCTGTGTGTGTGTATGTTTGTGTGTTTCTATGTGTGCATACAGTAAGTGTGTGGGTATGTCTGAATGTGGAGGCCACAGGCTGATTTAAACTATCTTCCTAAATCTTTTTTTTTTTAACCATTTTTCTGGACACAAATTTTCTCACTGGTCCCATAGCCTGGCTATTTGGCTAGGCTGGCTGGTCAATGAGCTTCAAAGACCCAACTGTCTCTGCACCCCACTGTTGCTGTCACCACTGCAGTGCTGGGGTTATGACATGTGTCCTCATGTGTGACTTTGATGTGGGTGCTGGAGATCCCAATTCAGGCCTTCATGCACAGCAGGCGCTTTACCCACTGAGTCCACTTCCTAGCTACCTTTCGTACGTCCTTGAAGTAGAAGCTGTGATGGATTAGGATTCAAATATAAGCATTTGTGTACTCAATTTGCCCCCTAACACTGGTTTAGCTTTTCCCCACAAGAATTGATGTATTTATATTTGGTTTCACTCAATTCAATGCATTTATCTTGAAACCTTCTTGTAAGCACCTTTTACAGCTGTTTTTTATTTGGGATTCCTTAATGCCTCTACCCTTCCAGGCCACTGCCGTTGTCCCCCACCCGCTGCCAAGGATAGGTAGGACAGAAAGAAGGTTGGAAGGGACAGGGGACGTAGACCTCTTTAGACGTAGACCTCTGGTTCTTTAGGGTCGTCGACGTCGTCGGGTCCTTTGGGAAAATACCAATCTCAGTTGTCAGGACAGCCAGCAATCCAGCAGAACTAAAGCCGGCTTCTTCTCTCTTCATCCATGTCCTCTAAGTCCCTTCCTTTCTCTTGGCCCTGGTATTTATACCCTCTCAGAATCCTCAGAATTAAGCCAATTGCAGATGGCAAAGATCGCGCCCCTCCTCAAACCACATGAGGCTGTTATCAGCTGTGGATAAACTGAAAGCAATTCCATATCCTTCACTTGGGATTAAGACAAAGGCCTATTTGCATAACATAACCGAGCTTTTTAAAGAAGCCAGAACCTTCCACCACAACTTCCTCTTTGACACATGTATTTTCCTAGTATCCCAACACTGAGGAGATTGGCCTGGTGTCTCTCTGTGACTAATTTCTAACTTGATTTCATTGTAGTCATCAAATAAGGTAATACAGTTCAACTCTTGACGTTTATTGAGGTGTGTTTTGTAAGTCAAGATGTGTTCTTTGTTCATGTGCGATGGTTGCTCATTAAAAAAAGAAAGTAGGCGCTGTTGTTGGTTGTAGATGTGTCCATTGAATTGTATTGGGTTATGGCATTTGTTTAATTCTTCTGCCACCTATTCCCAGGCTAGTTTTCTGACAAAGAACTGTTGACTTTTCCGGTCATAACCATAGGCTTTTCTCTTTCTCTTCTTAGCTTTAGTAAGTTTCGCCTCACATTTCCTATCACCCTGCTGTTTTGTGTGTGCATGCTTAAGATTACTGTCTTCCAGGTGAAAAAGTTTCAGGTGAAAAAATGTTTTAAAGATTTATTTATTGTTTATACACTATTCTGCCTGCATGTGTACTTGCATGCCCCAAGAGAGCACCAGATCTCATTACAGATGGGTGTGCACCACCATGTGGTTGTTGGGAATTGAACTAAGGACCTTTGGAAGAACAGCCAGAGCTCTTAACCTCTGAGCCATCTCTCCAGGTCCCCCAGGTGAAATATTTTTATTATCAAATAATAGTTTTTGCCCCTCATAATTTTCTTTGATTGGAGATATGTTTTATCTGATATCCATGGAGTAAGTTTGAGGCACACATTATCAGATCTGACTCTGCAGCATCTGGAGACTAAGGTTAGCTATGTATACATGACCCTCAAGTAAAACCTCTGACGCTTCAGCTTAAGCAAGCTTCCCTGGTGGACAATCCTTTGGGTGCATTGTCATACATTCTTGCTGAAAGTAATAGCACTGGCCACCCAGCTCACTGGCAGAAGGCAACGGAAACATAAGTATAAAAATACTGCAAGAGGTCTGTGTGAAGAAAGCCATGAAGTCAAATCACCAAATAACCAAATAAATGGGAAATACAAATCACAGGAAGACTCAATAACCTTGATCAACAGATTTGGTGAAATCCCTATAGAAATCCTACCAAGGTAATTTTGAAGGTATTTGCTGAAGTAAATATGGTGGCTTAAATATAAAATTCCAGTTGTTCACTGTCAATTTAGAAAAAGGCAATCTTTGTTTAATGACCTGTTAATTCTACATCTCTTGTAATTACAGCTGTGGGTTGAATGTAAGGTCCCCTAGAATGTTATGTTCGAATGTAAGACCCACCATAGCACCATTGAGAGAGAGAGGTGCTGAAAGTGAGATAAGCAGAACGAGTTACCTTCCATCTTTGTCTTCCCACATTTTGCTATTCAGGGATGCATCCAAAGGTACCATCTTGGAAACTGAGAGTGTTTTGATCTTTTATATCTCAGCTTCCACAGCCATAAGTGACAAATAGCCCCATTTATAAATAACCTGCTGGATGGTATTTTGTTATCACAGCAAGAATGAACTAAGGTAATAGTTATTTTTATGCCTTTATGTTTTTGTAATATCACCTACACAATTGTGTCATCTGTAAAGATAGCTTTATTCCTTCCTTCCTAGTGCACACAGTATTCATTTCTCTTTTCTTGTCTTGTTACATTGGCCAGGACATGCAGTGTGATACTGAATAGGAGCAGTGAGAACAGCTATCACTGCCTTGTGTCTGGTCTTGGCAGGAATGCCTTTAGATTTTTAATTACAACACCTACGGGGATTTCTTCATAAGTGTTCTTTTCAGTTTAAGAACGTGTATCTATTTCTAGTTTGCTGAGAGTTCCTGAGAACTTGTGTTGGATTTTGCCAAATGCTTTTTCTATACCCAGATATATATATAATTTTGTATTAATTTATTCATATTACATCTAAATTGTTATCCCATCCCTTGTATCCTCCTATTCCTCCCTCCCTCCTGCTTCCCCCCTACTCCCCTCCCCTATATCTGTGACTGAGGGGGAACCTCCTCCCCCTATATATGCTCTTAGTATACCCAGTTACATTATCACATGTTTTTCCCCCTCAGTTGCATCTCTGCTGCCGTCCATTTCATTCTCCTCACCTCTGTCTAGCAATTCTCCCAGGATTGTCATCTTTCATGGTATTGTGAATCAAGTCTTCCTTTCTTGCCTGTGACCCTATTTGTTATGCTTTTCTCAGCTAGAACTGACCTGGTCTGTCGATTCATTATCAAATCTGGCCAAGGAGGATCCCTGAGAGGCTCATGTCCATCCCCTGAATTGCAGTCACATCTCTCCCTCCCTCCTTCTCTCCCCCTCCCTCCCTCTCTCCATCACTGCAGCTCTGCATCCTCCTTATGAGCGAGCGGGGCTGATAACATTTTGGTCCTTAGATGCTAGTTTTGTGAAGTGGCAGGCAGGGGTGATAGCTTCTAGAGCTCAGTAACATCTTTGCGTGTTTCTTGGCAGATGTGTTTCCATGCACAGGGGGCCAGGACCTGGCAGCCTGCAGAACTCTGCACTGGGGGAACAGGAATAGAGCCAGAAGTAAGCTCCAAACAAAGGGAAGTGGGCCTTTTCTGTCTTTATCTCTTATTTCTCAGTGATATGTCAGAAATCTGATATGGGCCTCCCTGGGCTAAAATCAAGATATTTGATGATTACATTCCCTTCTGGAAGCTCCGATGTGCTTATACGATGCCCACCCAGCTATCCAACACTATCCGTCTTAAAGTCCACTAACACTTGCAACCTTATTTCTTCTCCTCTATGAAGCCCAACAGTCTCACATGTTCTAGGGATTAGGGTGTGTGTGTGTGTGTCTTTGTGCATCTGCTCCCATAGTCATTGTGCAAGTCACTTAGAGCCTCTTGGGCTACTCACGTTCAGGGCTGAGGGTTCATTGTCCACCTTCTAAGAGATTATATTTTGGCCACTCTTGACATTATGACTTGGTAAATCCTGCCGCAAGTTTGTAAGTGCATAGTCATCTGATTTCTCATGGTTGGGTCTGCAAATCAAGACTAAATACCCATAGATGCTGTTTACAGCAGGTTTGGTTCTCCCCTGCAGTAAAAACAAAACAAAACAAAACAAAACAACAACAACAAAAAAGCCTTGCTTTAAAATCCTAGGGATCTGTGTTGTGATTTTTTCCACTTCATGGTACTCTTGCTGAATCTAATAGTTTTAGTGTGTACAGAGCAGCCAGGCTGCATGACTAAAGCAGGGTTGCTGTCCCAACCAATGGCTCTTCTGAAGATCCCTCTTCTAATGTAGGACTAGCTCACAGCTGACAGCCTGTGTGTGAGCCTGCAGGTGAGTGAGGCAGGACATCCATGCGAGCCATGCTGTCTCTGGATCCAAAGAAAGAAGCCAGAGGGCATACCTCCTTCTTCCAGTGGGGTACATACTTCTCTCTTCTGGGTGGGGTGTGCAAGATGTACTAGTTTGTACTTTACTGTGGGTAGGAGATCCAAAAATGCCTCTGACTTATAGAATTTCTGATTATTATTCTTGGGATTTTCTTTTCTCTTCCTGAGATGGATCATGCTGGGGTCTCCTGCATTCTGCTAACAACATCTGAGTAAAATAAAGAACAATTTTCTTTCAGAAAGATGGGGTTTTTGTTCATTTGTTTGTTTGTTAAACAAGTGGTATCACAAGCACATTAACTAAGCGCTTGAGCACAGCATCCCTTGCAACTATAACTACCAAGGCCTTTTCCTAGTTGGTGAGTCTCAGTTAAGTCATACCAACAAGCTAACGCATGGAAGAGAAGGCTTCCTGGGATTCAGGCCTCAGTTTCCAGAGATGGTTTCACAGAATGGAGGCTCTGTCTGTCTCTGTCTCTGTCTCTGTGTCTCCGTCTCTGTCTGTCTGTCTGTCTGTCTGTCTGTCTGTCTGTCTGTCTCTCCCTCCCTCCCTCCCTCCCTCCCTCCCTCCCTCCCTCCCTCCCTCCCTTGCTCTCACTAAGGGTGTACTTGCTGGTTATCTCCCGCAGGGGGAGATATTGTGCTGTAAGTAACTTGTGAGTGACCGCGCAGCCTTTCATTCTAAGCCAATCAGTTGGTTTTAGTGCTTTCTCCCAACTGGATCACTAGGAAAATCAGAAGCTTAGAACAGTAGCCTTGCACAGGAGCCTGGGGAATACAGAGATGCTGTAAAACACAGCTTGAGCTCAGAAGGAAGGGCATTGGTGAGTTTGTCCCCTACTAACCTTACTACACCCTCCCACACCCCTCACCTACCTCTACTTTCTCTGATTTTAAAAACATAACTTCCCCCAAGGTGAACCAATGCTCTATCTGACGCATTACTATAGATGTGAGATTGCTTTTTGATCACCCACCCTTCCTTTCTCCTCAAGAAAGCCAGACTTCTGAGGAACACACACACGAGGACTTCAAGTTGCAACCTGTAAAGTACTTTTTTTTTTTAAGTGCCTACACTAGAAACATGCTTCATGGGTCAGCTTTTTTATTTTTTTCTTGTTGATATTGTTTGTAAATTAACTTTTAAGTAATAAAGTTTAAGTAAATAAAGTTTTAAGTCATGTGGGGTATGCACATTAGGACTGTTTCCAAAATCTGAAATTCAATTTTTTTCTGGTTATCTTAAAAATGTATAAGGATAAGGAAATTCGGCAAAACAAGTAAGCTTGTGACTCAGTATGAAGTACAGAGGGTAAAAGGATAGGTGGTGAAAACAAATATTTTGGAAAGAATTAATGGCAGAAATGACAAATGAGAGAAAAAGCTGCATTTAAAGCATTTGTCTGCACACTTAGGTGGGAATAAGTATGGGAGATGTCTGGAAACCAGAAAGGCTCATTAAGAAGGGTGAGCTTTAAGGAAAGAAGGTAGGTAGAAAAATAAAAAATGTGATATAAAGAACTGTGCTCAGAGCTGGGCTTGGTGGCGCACAACTTCAAACCCAGCACTTAGGAGGCAGAGGCAGGCAGATCACTGTGAGTTTGAGGCCAGCCTGCTCTACAAAGCATCCAGGACAGCAAGGGCTACATAGAGCAACCCTGTCTCAACAAACCAAAACCAAAACAACAACAACAACAACAACAACAACAACAACACCTGTGCTCAGCAGGTAAAAGCACTGGCCACCAAGCCTGAAGACCCAGGTTCAACCCCTGGAATGCATGTGTTAGAAGAAGAGCCACTGCCCCAAAGTTGTCCTCTGAACCCCACACTCCCATCCTGGTATCGTATGGTCACACACATACACATATGTGTGTATAATGAAAATATGTTTCAAAGAAAATATAAAAACAAAATGGGAGATACTGTGGGCAAAGAGAAGAAAGGGGAGGCATGGGTTAAGAATCAACCAAAACTTAGTAAGTATTAAATGTCACTAGAAAATTTTGTTACGTAGTAAAAGAACAGAAAGAAGGAAGAAAAGGGAAATGGAAGAGAAGTGGAGAGGGGAGGGGAAGAGAGGGGAGGAGAGGAGAGGGGAGGGGAGGGGAGGGGAAGAGAGGAGAGGGAAGAAAACAGGCCTTTGGAGATAGTTGGGGTTACAGCTCAGCTGGCAGAGTGCCTGACTAGCATGCATGAAGCCCTGGATTTGATAAAAAAAAAAAATACACTGCATGTATGTATGGACCCTTCAAAGAATAAATTAAACATTAAATTTTTCCAAAGAAAAGAAACACCCATTGTTTCTTGGAAGATTATGGAAGGAGGTCAGGTAGGAATCTGCAATATCTGGCTTACAGGTTGGATCGAATTTGGTTGCTTGGCAATTTCTCCATAAATTACTAGTAGTGTCATGGCGACAAGACACAGCACCCTCTTAGACATCTTCATCTCTCTCAACTTTTCTCCCTGCTCTCCTGCTTTGGGTTCTCTAGCTGCAGGGGTTTTGTTTGTTTGTTTGTTTTGTTTCTGTTTATAAGACATGTTTATTTCTTTAATCCTAGCACTCAGGAGGCAGAGACAAGCAGATTGCTGTGAGTTCAAGGACAGGCTGGACTACAAAAGGAGTCCAGGATAGCCAAGGCTACACAGAGAAACCCCGTCTGGGGGGGGGGAGGGGAGATTTATTTATTTACTTTTTGTATGAGCGCTTTTTATCTGCATGTACATCTGCAAGCCAGAAGAGGGCGCCAGAGGAGCCGGAGAAAATATTCTTAAGTCTACTACATTCTAACTTCCCTTAGGGACCCTCCACATCCTTAATAGCTCTTGCGACCCTCAGAAGACCTCCAGCTTTCCCAGCAGTATGCTTCAAATCCAAATCAAATAAAACCGCAACACAGAACCAGATGACACTGAATGTTGGTGTTGGGGGATAGGACCTCTCATTTGTTATTGTTGGAATATGCAAAATAGTAATTACTTTGGAAGAATTTGGCAGATTTTTACAAAGCTAAATATTATCTTAGTATAGACTCCAATTAAATACTCTTTGGTTTGTATTTAGCCAACAGTGTTGAAAATATATGTGTTACAAAAAACAGAAACACAAAGTTTTATAGCAACTTTATTCATAATTGCTGAACACTGTAAGTAACTAAGATCTCTTTTTAAAAAAGAGTAAATAAGCAGATTGTAGCAAATCCATAAATCACTATGCAGTAATGAATAGAAATGAGCTATTAACCCACAAAGTAGACAAGAAACTTTAAGGGGCTGTTGGCAGTTTTGACAGGTATATACCATATACCTGAGGACCTTAAGAAGATGAATGGTCGCCAGCTTTCAAGAAGAGAAAATGACAGAACAGCCAAACCAGTCTGTAGATACTCTAATAGACGTGTGACATTACACAGCTGCTAAATGCAGTAAATGTCACACTGTGAACTTTAAATGATACAAATCTACAAAGTCATTTAGGAACTCAAAGGCTCAAAAGACTGCATGAATGTGGGATATCCCAAGAGAATTTATTATTTGTGTAACCATTCCAAATATTTAAAGACTCTGATCAAATTGATCTGTGTGTAGGGTGGGTAGAAACCTTGACTCAACTTTAGAAGGGGATGGCTTATGTCCGATTAAAGCAAAAGAAATCGAGCAGGAACCCGCTATTTAGTTGATAACACATTATTTCTCATCCAAGTACAGATAAACAATTTTGCCATATATACTACTGCTGTGTATCTATCATCTATACATTTAGGTATATATCCATGTAGCTATAGAACTATCTATATCTATGTATTTATAATGCGTGTGTCTATGAATCTATGCCTCTGTATCTATATCTATGCATTTTATCTACAGCAGCTATTTATTTATGGGCTATATCTACATATTTATGTAAATATAATTTATGTGTTTATGTCTATCATCATGTATTTATATACTTATGCATATATCTCTGTATGTATCTATTATCTATGTATCCATGCAGTTATCTATGTGACTGTTACCGATGTATCTATACTTGTATGAATATATGTATGAATATATGTATGTATCTATCTATCCATCTATCCATCTAGCATCTATAGTCTGATCCATGCATCTATTTACAGTCTGATTAATTAATTAATTAACTAGATGACTGAGATAGAGTAAGATTTATATTTCCCAGAGTTGGAATGGAAATCTATAGAGATGCACTGAGAAGAGGCTGAAATGTTCTATATAGTTTATGAATCAGATTTGGTAACATCTATGATAATTCTGTAATTTACTATATCTACAAATGGTTATGGATGCAGATATTTCTAAATCTATCTATCTATCTATCTATCTATCTATCCATCATCCATCTAATCTATGCAGGTTATTACACACATGCATTTCTTTGTCCTATTCTAATTCAGTTTTTTTTTTTAACTTTTTAGAATAGCCTTGGTTCACCTGGAATGGACAGATGTTAATGCCCTAAAATACCTTCCATTATCTCCCAGCTGCTGTCCCATGCCATCTGCTTCTAATAATTCCTATCAGGTCACCTCTTGTCCATATCCCAAAATACTTAACGTTGTCCATCTCCTCCATCCACTCAGATCAGGCCAGTGGTTCTATTTTTTTCTCCAGTGCCTTAATTCAGTATTTTTGTGATGGAAAGCACTCCTCCCATGAATTCAGTAGACACAGATACAAAAGAAAAGATTATATTACTTAAAATTGTTGGGGGCCAACAGAGTGGCCCAGAACTAGACATCCTTAGTAATCATAATGCTCTGGGTTCAAATTTCAGCAAAGAGGTTTGGAATTTAGTAGGCATGCATGCACACAGGTGGGGGAGAGCCAGGGGTAGGAGAAGACACATGTGAGTAGGACAGAGGGGCATAGTTTTAGTGCCTTTACTGATATTCTGGAATAATTGAGGAAACAAGTGGATAAGAAGAGAGAAATTCCAATTGCAGAATAATCCTAATGAGTTACGCAGATACTCCTGAAAGGAGGAACATACATCCCCACTCCTTAAACAGGGACTGTGCACAGTGACTTCTTCCCGTGGGCACAATACAGAAAGTGGAATGAGAAGGAGAAAAGGTTTAACTTCACAATGGAGAAACCTGGCAAATAGCACTTCAGCCAGGTGACATGAATCAATAGTAGTAGGTAGGAATCTCATGTGGCTAAAGGAACCTTTGATGTGACCATGTGGGCATGACTGTGGTCACCCTCAGAACTCACCCCTCAGTCTAAGCATCAGGCAAACTCGTATAGTGGTGCATCCAAACAATTGCCTGAGCAGTTGTTCCTAACTGTCAGTGTCTTCAAAACCAGCAGCTCTGAAAAGCTGCCACATCCTTCAGGAACCTAAAGGAGACATGATAATTAAATGTAAATGTGGATGGAATCTGGGGCATAGAGAAGGGGACGTTTGGTATAGGCTATTGAACCCCAAATAAAATCATAGGACCTTTAAGTTAGCTTAGTTATAAGAGTAGATATTGCCGTCTGACTTTCAGTTGAAATGGGCAGGGAAGGGACATATGGACGACCATGACCCCGCCCCCAAAGCTGAGGGTTTCTGGGAGTTGATGGCTACTTGGGAAGGAAAAGCCAGCTTTCTTAAGGGTGTGGATTCTAGTAATTCAAACATGCTGCTGTATATTCCCTAACGTCTTAACACCCATCAGTATATAGCAGCACAAATTGGGCTCCTGTTTCTTTAAAAACAAACAAACAAAAATAGGATATTAAGTTGGAAGAGAAGTTGTGTAGATTGGGGAGGAGTTATGTGGTGGAGTTAGGAAGAGGAACAGGAAAGCGAATATAATCAAAACATATTGTATGGATGTCTTAGATTTTAAGAGAGTTAACAAACATCATGTATTCTTTTAAAGATTTACTTATTTTATGTATATGAGTGCTCTATTTGAATGTATGTCTGCATGCCAGAAGAGGCATCAGATCGCATTATAGATGGTTGTGAGCCACTATGTGGTTGCCAGGAATTGAACTCAGGACCTTTGGAAGAACAGCAGTCAGTGCTCTTAACCGTTGAGCCATCTCTCCAGCCTAATGTGTTGTGTTTTTTAAAAGCAGAAGAAAACTGGCTACATACATGGGGAGATTTGTGTGATACTCAACATTGGCCAGAGAAGACCTTTAACAGTGTTTAGGTGCTGCATGTTCAGGTGTGGATGAATCATCTGCATTAACCCTGATCCTCTCAGGGAACTTCATGGACTAGGGGGCACAAGGTACGTAAGAGCCAGTGGGAGAGAAGGAGAGCTATGGAATTCTGACTTCCAGACATGACAGGAAGGCTGCAGACATCTACTCCCAGAAGCTATGGTTACCCAACAAGATTAAGCCAATCAAAATTCCTGCAAGGATGAGGTGGGGACTCCAGGACACTACTCCTTGCTGAGGACCTATTAACAGTTTATGGCTACCAATGCAAGGAGAGTCACACTCCTTTGGGGACATGGCTGCTGGCATGTGTTCATGGCCTGGCCCAGTAGGTGGCCACACAGTTATGTGATTTGGGTAGTACTCATTGGACTCAGGAAGTTATGAAAAACAAATAATAAAAAATAAATGAAACTGAGACACAGACTGGAGTCCAGGGAGAGTTAGGAGAAGGTAGCAGATGGATATGATCAGTATATGTTGTATAAATCTATAAGACCTTCAAAGAATAAAAATGTTATTTTTTAAAAAAGAAAACAGTAAATTCTCCCCAGTTCCCAATAGTCTAGACTACTCACTTCTATATCCTGCCAACTTATACGTTCTTCACCCTACCATGTCTTATGCTTTGGTTTAATATCAGAGAGGATGGATTCCATAGCAGAGCCAAACTCAACGATACCGGACACACCGTTTTCATACTCACAAACGAAGCCAGCAGTGTGCATGGCTACCAGTGACCCTTTAGAATCGAATATGGGAGAGCCAGAAGACCTGCAATAAAAAGTGTTGCCACAGATAAGCACACCAGGCTCATGGAATGTTTCTTGGAAACTTCTTGGAAAAAACAGATGTATTGCGTGGTATTACTGTCACCTATGGCGTCTCTTTCCTTAATGTGCTCATCTTGAGCAGCCACAACACAGGTATCATTACACTTCTGTTTTACATCAGGATGACCAACCATATAAATCAACCCACTGGACAGTTACAGGAGCTATTCCAGTCTACAATTCAGCAGGTACCTGCTTTCTATTTTCCTTCAGTTTCAGGACAGCATAGTCAAGGATTTCATCAGATATTTTTAAACCAGCGTTCAACAAAAAAGAAGCAGCTGTCTTGTTTTTTCCAGGAATTCTTCATAATCAAATGTGTCTTTCACACATTGATCAATTTTATCTGCCCACCTACTTTGCTCTATGCCTTTCCCCATGATGCCATTTATCACATGCCAGCAAGTGAAAATGTACAATACTATAAAAACGAAGCAGGTGGCTTAACCCTCATTTCCACTGTTGTTCCAAACTATGAGCCCAATTGAGTCACGGAACTATGAAAGAAGTTTGAGCACTTTAGTTGGGGTGGAGGTTTTTTGTTTTTGTTTTTGTTTTTTTGTCAGTTTCCCGAAGTTTGCTTTATGCTTTTCAAATGAGGAAGTTCTCTTACTTCGCTTTTCACTTTCTTCTCTGATGTATGCTCTGAGCTTTTCACATTCTCTTTTCAATGCGGGGTATTCATCCACAATGTATTCTTTTAACTCCCAGTAAGATGGCTTCTCTAAATCAATGGAGTCTACTGCCTGAGGATGGCTTTTTCTCTCAACCTCAACCTGAAAGGGCTCATCCTCTAACTAGTCAACTGGCTGGGTGTTTTCTATGATGGTGTCTAGGTCTTTAATGAGTTTCCAGTGGTCACTCTCTACAAAGGACTGAGACCTGCCATCCTTCCTCAGAGTGGCCTTGATGGTCTCTCCCTTGAAGCCATAGACACAGAGTTTGTTCCTGTCTTGGTGAAGTTTTCTACACTTGAGAATCCTTCCACTGATCTTCCCAACTGTGTGAATGTAAAAGCTGATGCAGTCAGTACACACCGGGCACTGTGTACTGACTTGCTTATCTTCATTCTTTTCACTTTCAGTTTTAGAAAATGTGATGGCCCCGTGGATGCCTTCTGGGAAACAGCAGAGGGGTATGCCAAAATTTATGTACTCTTTGATTCCTTCTTTGCCACACACCAGCATTTCCTTACCCTGTTGACTTTCTAGCTCTGCTTTGACAACCCTGAGAGTGTTGAGTGCTGTGTATAAGCTATCTGTCTTCCTCTGTGTGAGCGTGTATTTCCTTTTTTCATTTTTTTGAGATTTCCATCCAAGGTGATGTTAATTGTCTTATATGGAGAAATAGTCTGATCTTGCCGATATTTCTTAGATGAATATTCCCATTGGTCCTGTGTGTTTGCTATCTCATTTGCTCTTTTTTTTTAAAGGTTCCACCTTAATTTGACAGGTTAATTGCAATCACTCTATTCTTCTTTAGGGACCTAGAAATATAGTCCAGTGTTTCCATTTTTAGCGTGCGATTCACAAAATTCCTGTGGGAAACTCAGTGCCAACCCCAAAAGACCAGTGGGTATAATTAACCCAAGTTTAACTTGGGACCCAAAACATAAGCTCAGCTTCCTATCAAATGAATCAGATAATCTCCTATTGCATTTGGTACATTTCCCAACCAAAAAGGGGAGACACAAGTGTTTATACAAATATTTTTAAATATACCAACTTCCTGATGGGGTATTTTAGGTCTTGCTTATTATTTTAAACAATATAATTTTCATCTTTGCTAAGCACAGTGGTGCATTGTACTGGCAATTATGTGTATTTGTTTATCTATTACTTATTTTTTTTTTACTGCTATAGGGTTTTATTATGTAATCAAAGTTTCCCTGGAATTCTCCAATTATCCCCTGTTGGCCTTAAACTCACCATTGTCTTCCCTGTGCCTGAATTCTAAGGATACTTCACCATGCCAAGATTTAAATTTTCTAGTTTAAAACACCAAATTCAGAAAGAACACAGTACAATGATTTAATACCAGGTATTCAATGATAAGAAAAAATATTACTTAACTAATTATTTGCTCATAAAATAGTTATTTTGGGTAACAGATAAATTTATTCACCCAGCATCTAAAATGCCAGAAGCTGCCATATCTTCTATTACCCCAATACTCAAATCCTATAAATAGATAAGAAAGAAAATGGCCTCCATGACCATTTGATAAACATTCTAAGGCCCTGAATATTTTCCTTCTAAGTTCCTTTCCAAGTGTCACATAATAACCAACAAAGAAACTGAACTTGCAAATGCTAATACTAAATCTCTAATCATCTCCCACTGGTCTATGCATTCCTTTGATCAACTTTGTGCCCACAACTCCCATTTTCATAAGACGCATCAGAGGAAGGACAGCAGGTTACCAAGGAGAGACTTGATATCCTATGAACATATACAGGGGGAGGAGGTCCCCCTCAGTCACAGACATAAGAGAGGGGAGTAAGGGGAAAGCAGGAGGGAAGGAGGAATGGGAGGATAGAAAGGATGGGCTATTGGGATGTAATATGAATAAATTAATACAATATTTTTTAAAAGAGCCAAGGAAGTGTACTGGCTCATTTTCCCTATGCCATGTTATCATGAAAATGATGCCAACAGTCATGGCCTCATATTCCAGTACCACTACACACTGGCAACAAGGATAGCAATGACAGAATATGATAAAGATTAAATCTGTTATCACTTGAAATAACACTAATATTCTCAGGTGGGTGTAGAGATTAAGACTAATGTAAGGTAACATAGATTTACTCTAGTCATGCCTAGGAATTCCCCTGAAGCATGTCTGGAGACTAAATGCTGTCCTTGTCACACTGTGTGGAGGGAGTGCTGTAAATGACTCTCAGTTACTGAAAGGCACGTGGGCAATTCTGATATGTTTCCCTGTGTGTGTCTGTGGGGGGAGGGGGTTGCTGTGGTTGTTGTTGTTTCTTGAAACTTTATAGAGCAGGAATGTGAAGGTTTCCTCTGGCTTTCTGAGTGCTGGGATTACAGGCCTTGCTGGCCTGGCACTTTTAGGGAAAAGGGAAGTAGAGTATGCAGTTATCAAATTACTGCTCTATAATAAAGTGATACAGAAACAGATCTAGGCTTGGCATTGGTTTTCCAGCTATTCGGGTCTTCTAGCTTTTTGGAACTTGGATAAGAAGAAACAAATCAGAGGCTTTGAAGCGGCAATCTCAAGCGCCTGTCGATACTGAACCTTCCTGATTTATTCAAGGAGCTTTGCAGTTCCAGAAAACAGTCATTTTTGTAACTGAGTCTGGAGAGTAGAAAGTGCTCCAACTTCACGTCAGCAAACTTACTCAACTCTTAAGTCTTC
Organism: Acomys minous; assembly: GCF_964271855.1. Taxonomy (NCBI): domain Eukaryota; kingdom Metazoa; phylum Chordata; class Mammalia; order Rodentia; family Muridae; genus Acomys; species Acomys minous. The sequence goes on along the minus strand of NC_140484.1, from coordinate 46,093,231 downwards.
CCTCCCCCCCCCCCCCCCCCGACTCCCAGCAACTCCCTTCTTTCCTTCCTCTCAGTAAAGAAATGGGAAACACAGTTTTCCTCACCTGTCTAACAAGGCCACAGTAAGAATCAATATACAAAAATCATTTTATAAATACGAGAACTATAAGAATATGGGTTGTTTTGATTCAACAGATCATCCATACTCAGAATATTTCCACGCTATGAAATAGTAATGATTTCATTTTACCAAAGTGTATCTTAAGAGATTGCATTTGATTTTATTATTATCATCATAATTATTGTTTTTAGCAAAAATCATAATATTTTCCTTAAATGAAAGGCTACTTTAATGTCACTTAAACTTGAATTACAAATCCCTTCCCCAATCCCATGCATTAAAATAGGAAGAATGAGGTAAGTGAAAATTATTTCACAATACACAAGGAAGCAGATTCCTGGCAGGAAGAACTACGCAATCTAGGACCGAGGATGGCCAAGTCCGCTACGTGTGCATTTCACAGCAGGGCAGAGAGACATACCTTAGAAGAACTGCACACAGGTTTCCTTCTTGCCCATATAGTGCTCAGTTCCCTCTGTGACTTTCCCTCCTCACAGCTCATGGTGGCTTAAAGATGAAACAGATGGTTCACCTAAAACACCATTTTCAAAATGATTCAATTTGTGGCAGAATCTGTACAGCTGTCATATGTTACTCAGTGGAAATGTTTAATTGCGGTCCCATATCGCACTTCAGCTTGGGCCTGTTTGCCCCAGTATGCTAAATTAGCAAACAGCTAGCTTACCCACCAAGCATAATCACCCCAACAACAGAGAGCATTATGTGTCAAACAGTATGCTAAAAATTTAACAGAAAATTACTTCTACCCCTCTTTGTGGCCTGCCCCCCACAAAAAATAAAATTGATAATAATAATAATAGTAATAATAGTAGTAGTAATAATAATAATAATAATAATAATAATAACAACAACAACAACAACAACAAAAACATTCCAGTTTATGGTACCCATATACTCACTGGAGCATGGTCAAACTCCCAGTGGCCAGCCCCTTAAAGAAAACTGAGTCCTTCTCACTCACAGACCCCACCCTCCAGAAGCCATCAATTGTGAATAGCTACACTTCAGAATCCTTATCACAATTTTTAAGAGTTCTTCCCGACTATTCTGTTACTTTTTGGGGGGGGGGGGAAGTGTAGTAGGGGTGGGGTAGGGGTTGTCACAAAGCCTTCTACATCTCTCTCAACTGTGAGTCTACAGTCATAAGTCACGGGCCATAAGGAATCTAAAGAAAAACAAGTCTTTATAGATATAATACAACATACTTTAATGAAAAGGGAAATCAAATTAGTACACAGCAATAGAGTCTTTGGTTTCCAGATGACAGGACTTTCGATTTAGAAACCTGGGGGCGTGGCGTGGGGGGGGGGCGGGTAAAGAAAGAAAAGAAACGAAACCTGGGACAGACTAGGAAAGGATTTTCAAGTTTTGTATCAGAAGAATGCATTTAAGAGTATGCCCATGAGTCTTTCTCTTATTGGAGCACTTTTCGGCAAGCTTTAGAGTCTGCCAAGCCTCAAGAGAAGGATCCTTTGCCCTGCCCTTCTGCAGGACAAGATGACAGGGAAGGTACTCCACTGTTACATAAGAGGCCTAAAAATAAACAATCCACTATATTCCTTGGTTCTCATAAGGCTGTTAAGATTGAGAATGATAGCAAAGATGAAGATATGGGTGGTCCACTCTCTCCTAAAGAAGAGAAAGATTTAGAGGAAGAGGCCACAAAACACGATAATCCAGATTGGCCTCCTTTGATATCTAAAACGCAGCTGCAGCCTAAAGAGTCTGAAAAAGGCAAAATCCCTGTCTCTTCACTGGGACTTGAGGTAGGGTAGGGCTCTTAACAAGTTGGGACAGCTTGTTTGTTTTCATGTTATTTTTGATGATGAGGATGATAAAGAACCTTCATGGAAGCCTTTACGCTATAAGCTTTCCAAAAAGCCTAAGTGGACTAGTACAAATTATGGACCTACCTCACCATATACAGTTATTTTAGTGGAAAGTCTGAACAGTAGATGGATGACCCCTTTACTACTGGCTTCAGGTTGCTAAGTCATATTTTTATTTTAAATGTTTATTTTAACCTATATGTGTGAGTATTTTCTCTGCATCACAAGTGTGGCCTGCCAGAAAAAGGTGTCAAAGCCCCTGTCACTGGAGTTACAGGTGGTTTTGAGCCATCATGTGGGTGCTGGGAATTGAACCTCGGTCCTCTGCAAGAACAGCAAGTGCTCTTAACCACTGAACCATCTCTGTAGCTGTCTAAATCATTTTTGACTAGGGGAAAACCTTTTGCTTTTGAGAGTTATACAAGGAATTAGCAAAAAGGAAGCTGCCTAACAGGAGTTGAAAGGAGAGGAAGTAGGATGACGACAGATGTTAACGGCAACTGGACACTGCATCCTGCCGACTATCTTACTAAAAGAGGTTCTTACCCAATGCTCGGCTTTCTCTGTAGCAGCATGAAGAAGGCTCCCTTCTTCTGGTGTTACGACAGGATTAATTAATATTAGACAAAGGGCTGATGAACCTTTTGAGGTTTTCTTATCTTGATTGATGGAAGATGTGAATAAAATGGTTCCTCAGGATGAAGCTGCACACATTATTATTTTTTTCATTATTATTAAATAACTGGCTTTTGAAAAAAACAAACTCTTGCCAGACTCCTATAAGCCCAATCAGAAGATAAGGAGATCTTAATGAATGTGCTAGCGTATGCTCCGAGTCGCTCTTTTCTATTTATAAGGAGTAGCTATTGCAGCAGCCTTGCAGGAACAGAGCACCACTCAATTTTTTAAAAGGTCAGAAAAACTACACCCAAGAAGGAAGGAATAAAGTATTTTTTTTATATGGCCAACAAGGACATTCTAGTAGTGACCGTTTAAAGAAAGGACAGAAGAGAATTGCCACTACAGAGGCGGATCCCAGACTCTGGCAGAATGCCACAGATAAACACAACTTTCATTAATAGGCCAAAACCAACATGCCCTTGATGTCAATGGGGGAGAGAGGGCCTTTCCAAATATTATAAGGACGGAATGTTGCTCCCTCCTATAAAGGCTCAAGGAGAAATACTTAGCCCTGCTAATAAGAGCATCATGATCCCGGTCTGCCACTCTGGAAACTGGGTGTGGGGTCAACCCCTGGCCCCCCAAATAACAGGGATAACAATAAACCTTTTTCTTAGCTAAGAGAGGCCCCGAAATTCTTCTGTGGCACTCCAGGCAATGCAGGATTGGATCTCATTTCTTTTTTCTTTCTTTCTTTCTTTTTTTTTTTTTTTTGGTTTTTCGAGACAGGGTCTCTCTGTGTAGCCTTGGTCATCCTGGACTCACTTTGTAGACCAGGCTGGTCTCGAACTCACATCGATCCACCTACCTCTGCCTCCCGAGTGCTGGGATTAAAGGCGTGCACCACCACGCCTGGCTTGGACCTCATTTCTACACCTTAGCAATATAACCCCAAATCCTCTCATAATTTGTATACCCACTGGAGTGTTTGGCCCTCTGCCTCCAGGGTATATGGAACTTATTCTAGGAAGAAGCTCAACCTCCCTACAAGGAATTCCAGGGGTAATTGATTTAGATTTTATAGGCAACATTAAGGTTATGCTTCAGTGCCACACACACCACTAAAACCATACAAATACATCTGGGACAGAGAATTGTACTATTACTCTTGATTACCTATCTTTCATTAGAGAAAGCAGACTCCTCTGAAGAAAGAGGAAATAGAGGGTTTGCTTTGCAACATGGCATTCTGGGTGCCCCATGAAAATCTTACAGGTACAGGGTAAGGCTATTGAGGATCCTACAGATACAGGAGCCGAGGTTTCCTGTATTGCTGGAAAAGACTGGCTTTCCTCTTGGCAAACTCAGAATACACCATCAACTTTAATAGGCTTAGGACAAGCTGCCAATGTGGCAAAAAGAACCCAGATTTTAACATGGTCAGATGAAGAGTCTTGGGGTTTCTTTTGTCCCTATGTGATTCCATCTTTACCTTTCATGTTATGGGCAAGAGACATTTGGAGCAGATGGGAGTTCTTTTAATTATACCAAAGTTGCTGCTCAAATGGTACAAATGAAATTTGATCCCAATAAGGGACTAGGGAAAAATAGTCAGAGCATTACAGAACCCATACATCCTAACCAAGACAAAAATAGACAGGGGTTAGGCTTTGATAAAAAAAAAATTTTTTTCCTAGAGGCCACTATTGAAATAGCTGTTGAGCACATTACTTGGAAATCTGAGACTCGTGTATCCGTGGAACAAAGGGCCCTGATGGTGGAAAAGATGCACACAGCCACAGATCTGGTTAATGAACAGTTACAACTGGAGCATATAGAACCTTTCAATAATCCCTGGAATACTTCTATATTTGTTATTAGAAAGAAATCAGGAAAATGGAAGCTTGAAAAAAATTAAACAAGACTTGAGAAAAATTAATGAGCCTATGGAAGACATTGAAACTCTTCAACCTGGGTTGCCCCCCCACCCTCCGCTGTTCCTAGGGATAATAATATCACAGTTATAGATTTACAGGATTATTTCTTTACCATTCCTTTAAGTCCTCAAGACTGTAAGAGATTTGCCTTTGGTTTTCCCTCTACAAATTTAAGACAGCCACATAGTAGATATTAGTGGAAAGTCCTCCCTCAAGGTATGAACAATAGTCCTATCCTTTGTCAAAAATTTGTAGTGATGGCTTTACACAAGGACAGAGCCTGCCTACAAGAAGCGTTGCAGCAAGCAATTTCTCAGTTGTCTGCTTATGGGCTTAAGGTGGCTCCAGAAAAGGTACAGGTAAAGCCTCTATTTAATTATTTGGGTTGTGTCTTAAGGACACAAACAGTGATCCACCAGCCTGACTTGGAGTGATGACTCAGGAAGGCCCCTGGCAGCAAATTTACTTTATCTTTCATTATAATAGACGACACGAGACATCATGACATTTTAAGCCTAAGTCACTTTCCATCTCAAGAGTCACAATGCCAATTTATTTACTCAAGTAAAAATAGAGATATAGAAATCATTTTAGTTAACTATTTTTTACGGATTTCTTTATTACTTTTATATGTACGTGTGTGTCTGGGTATGTATTGTACCATGTGAATGCAAGGTCCATGCAAACCAAGAAAAGGGTGCTCATTCCCCTGAAACTTGAGATGCATGTTATGAGCCACTACTGGGTGCTGGGAACTAAATTCATCCCCTCTGTAAAAGCAGCAGTTGCATCTCTTAACTCCAGAATAAACCCTATTTGTAAAAGGGGTCTTGCTAAGTAGCTCCATCTGACCTTAGACTTGCAATTATCCTGTCTTATCTTCCATGCCAGGATTATAGATACATACCACCAATGTGACGTCATTGTGCACTTTATGAGTCTTTTATCATAAAGTTATTAGCCTATTGAAAAGAACTGAGAAACTGTCCGTAGAATTGTCACCTCTGGGGTACTCTATCACAGTAAGTGGGATCCATCCAAAGACTATCTCCATGATCTTAACCCCTCTATTGTGGAACCTGTGCCCTGGATTTCTGTCAACAACTACTGCAAATGAGCTACGATGGGAATCTAGCAGCCTCTCTGGACCTAGCTTCTGTTTGTGACAAGCAGCAGCAACAACTGTAAACTAGAAAAGAACGTCCTATGAGAACATGCACAGCAGCGTGAGCGCCATGAGTCTATGAGAACGTGCACAGCAGAGTGAGCGCCATGAGTCTATGAGAACATGCACAGCAGAGGGAGAGCCATGAGTCTATGAGAACATGTGCAGCAAAGTGAGAGCCATGAGTCTATGAGAACATGCACAGCAGCGTGAGCGCCATGAGTCTATGAGAACATGCACAGCAGAGTGAGAGCCATGAGTCTATGAGAACGTGCACAGCAGAGTGAGTGCCATGAGTCTATGAGAATGTGCACAGCAGAGGGAGAGCCATGAGTCTATGAGAACATGCGCAGCAGAGTGAGAGCCATGAGTCTATGAGAACATGCACAGCAGAGTGAGTGCCATGAGTCTATGAGAATGTGCACAGCAGAGGGAGAGCCATGAGTCTATGAGAACATGCGCAGCAGAGTGAGAGCCATGAGTCTATGAGAACATGCACAGCAGAGGGAGAGCCATGAGTCAATGAGAACATGCACAGCAGTGTGAGAGCCATGAGTCTATGAGAACATGCATAGCAGCGTGAGAGCCATGAGTCTAAAAGAACATGCACAGCAGAGTGAGCGCCATGAGCCAGGCTCAGCTCAGAAGCCAGTCATCAGCTGCATGGTCTTGCGCACACTGGCTAGTTTCTGCTCCTTCCTCATCCTAAAAGGGCATGGTATAGACTCAACATAGACTACTGTGAAGATTAAAACTATATCACACAAGCTGGGTGTGACAGCAGCACACACCATAATCCCAGCACTCAGGAGGCAGAGATAGGTGGATCTCTGTGAGTTCTAGGCCAGGTCTATGAATAGAGATCTAGGACAGCCAGGGCTACACATAGAAACCCAGTCTTGATAAAAGCCAAAATAAATAAACAAACAACATGCAGCCAAATGCTTCAGACAATGGCCCCATGCGACAGATTCCTTAGGAGACACTACTACCAGTGCTGCTATCAAACCTAGGCTTAATCTGGGACACTCTCAGAACAGTGTAGAGTCTGGGAAAACGAAAGTTGGAAAGTAAGTGGATTGTCTTATATTTCTGAGAGCACAGATTTATTCCTCAACCAGTCAGTTAACTTGGGAATTACTACTGTCTGCTGATGACCCACCGTGGACTTACTTAGAAAAACAAAATGAGCCAAGGTGACAGGGCAAGACGGTGCCAAGATTCATTCATTTTGTGTTCTTGCTGCGGCCACTTAGGTTCAATTCGAATTTGATCTCCCTGCTAGAGAATGCTATCAGAAATTATTCAACTGTCCTAGGACCCGAGGCCTGGGTGCCCCAGCTAACTTATCGTGTTAAATTGCCTGCTTGTGAAAACCTTCCCTTCAGCTGCGGAGCAAGATCATCAGAATGTGACTTTTGCTTTTAAAATCCCCTTAGTTTAAATGCTCAGGCTTACTGCACTTGTGTCCCCTATACCTGAATGTAGTCTCAGGCAGCTGAAGTAATGACTTTCAAAAGGCTACAGACTGTCGCTGAGTGGTCATCTCTGCTGGGCTCCCTGTAACACAGAGAGCAGGTGAATTTTGCAGTTCCCTTGCAAGTTTTTTGAGCAAGCCGGAAGAGGCTAAGAATATACTCCATATCCACTTTTCTCCACCCCCTATATTTTCCAGTGTCCAAACAGAACCATGCTTGCAGCTAGCCTTAAACCAATCCATGCTGTGATAGGAGGAGCTAGGATTCCACTGACCTTAGTCAAGGACTTGCTGTCTCTTCTTCAGGGAAGTCACAAAGAAACAGACTGTTACAAGCCCACTCTACAGCGCCCTCCCCCATCTTACCTCTTCACCATCACCTCCGCCCCCCCTTCCCCCCCTGTCAGTTCTCCTTTAATTGCCCCTCCCCTTGCTCCTTTGTCTTTCTCTCCTCTCCTCATTTACATCCTGCTCAGCCCCACCCTCCTTACTGCTAGTTCACTCCCACTTACTCTCCCTTGCCCACCACTTCCTGACCAATCTTAAAAGATGAGTAAAGTTTTCTAGCTTGCCTGATTTCTCTCTCGGTTTCAATCTCCTCTCTCAGAGTTCTCAGAAGCCAGACAAACAGAGAGTGGATGCCTCGTCCTATCCCTCCACCGCCTTGTTCCCTCCAGGGCACAGTGGGGCAAGGAGCAGTCACTGAAAACAAGCTTGTGCTTTCCTGGTCCTCCAAATGAATTGCACTTCCGGCTCAGTGCTTAAGAGCACCCAGTCCCATCCTTTCCAGCCTAGGGGCTCAAGAGCAGCCAAGCCAGGGCGCACTATGGAGAGTCCCTGTGTGGTCTTCACGCACCTGCTTCCTGTTTTGTTCTCAGCTTAGACCTGTTAGTTTCAAAGCCTGCCCCTGACCCAGGTCAGCTCTTCTGGCCAGTGAGAAAGCACTCAAGGAGGCTCTAAGTAGATGAGTCCAGGGAAAAGAGGACGAGAGGGAAAGGAAACTACACCCTTAGAAAATCAGTCTCTGGCCAGCCACTTCGTTTTACGTTGTTCCCACTTGGATTTCTCCTTTTCTCCATTTTATTTCTGAGTTTTAGAACGGCAGGAGCACTAGCTCAAAGCTACTGAGTTTCTTCCTGATATCCACTTGGTTATTTTCTTTCTCTTTGGAACCTGCTAGTCTTTCTCTGCCCACCATCCCACCACCCTCTCAGCATTTCCATTTGCCCCAGTTTGCTGCTTCTTTGAATAACTGGAGAAGCACGGGGGGGGGGGGGGGGGGGGGGAGAACGGCTGCTTTCTGTGTTGTTGACGAAGGGCAGATTTTGTCTGCCAGACATAAAAGCATTTCAAAGTGTACTCATATAATAAACAAGACTTCTATAACAGGTGCACCCATTTAATCCCAGCACTCAGGAGGCAGAGGCAGTTGGATCTCGGTGAGTTCAAGGCCAGCCAGGTTTACATAGCAAACTCCACGACAGACAGAGCTACACAATAGAGAGACCATGATTCAAAAACCAAAAGCCAAACCAAACCAAACCCAAAAGACCCTTAAAAGGTAAATTTACCCATTTTACTCAGCTTTTGCCAAGCACAACTAAAGAAAAATGCAAACTATTAGGACATCCGTTTTCTCACCCCTCAGGGGATAGAGAACACCTGCAGAGCAGACCTTAGGGACCTGTACTGGTTCCAGCTAGAGGTTGACAACACCAAATAGCAGCCCTCAGAAATCTGTGGTTAAATAAAGCTCGGCTTTTGTTGCTGACGTGTTGAGAACAATCATGTCGCAGAATCTTTTTTGGTTTTGTTTGTTTGTTTTGTTTTTCGAGACAGGGTTTTTCTGTGTAGCCTTGGCTATCCTGGACTTTCTTTATAGACAAGGCTGGCCTGGAAATCACAGAAATCTCCTTTAGGTCATCATTGAGTCTCTTAGTCAGCAGAAGAAAATGCATTATTAAAGTTATTTTTGATAGCACAGAGCTTTGCAGATCCTTCTTAGTGCTCGTGTACTGACCAGGCCACTCATGGACAGCATCTGTATACTGAAGCCACGTTCACCAAGCTCAGCCACATGCACACAATTTTTTTTAAATAGTTTTTTTCATACAATATATTCTGATTATGGTTTTCCCCAATTCCTCCCAGATCCTCCCCCCCGCCCCCCCTCCTATCCTAATCCACACTTTCTTTCTCTCTCTTATTAGAAAGCAAACAGGCATCTAAAAAATAATAAAGTAAAATGAAATAAGAAAATATAAACTAACAAACCTGAATGCATGAAGACAAATCTTTTGGAGATTCTTTGTCTCATAATGCTTTTTTTTTTAAACCTTGCAGATCTTGTGTGTGTGTGTGTGTGTGTGTGTGTGTGTGTGTGTGTGTAATAGTTTCTGCTTTTGTTGTTTTGGTGTTTCTTTGGGTGTGAACGTGTTTCTTGTGCTTTTTTCTTTGGCTCTTTTTCTTCTGTTTATGTTGTCTGTTCTTAAGGATTTATCTCTGAGCAGGGCAGTGCCTCACAAACAGAATGCCCACAGACTCAGTGGTGCCTTTACGGACTGGATTCCTTTTTTATGGAGTATAGAATCAGGCCTCAGTGGGGATTTTTGCGGAGAGATGCAGATATGCATGGCTGGGCTTGAGGTAACTCCAAAACTCAACAGGAAGTGCATGAATCACAGGACCCGGGACCCTGGTGATAGGGTGAGCCTGGTGGTGGGGTGAGCCTGAGCTGCCAAGGCTCTAGCCAGGAGCACAGATGGCAGGAACCTGGTCCCAGAGTTCCTGGTCCTTACGTATGTGGAGGACTGTGCCAGGTCATGTAGTATCATTTGCTGCAGCAGGCAGAAGCCACTGTGATTTGGGTTAGTGTGAGGATGGGGGTCTAAGGTGCTTCCTACGGGGAAAGATCCCCTGCAGGATGCAGGAGTCAGGACTCAGTCAGAAGCTGCCGATGCCCTTGGTTCCCTGTATGTGCACCTGTTAGTGCAGATGTTCAACCTTGATGAAGAAGAGGGTGTCTACTGCCATAGTAATCTAAATATATGATGAAAATGTAAAACAAAAAACAAAAAACAAAAAACAAACAAACAAAAAAAACCCACCATAACATCATATAGAAAGGAACAGTTTGGAAACCATGAACTATCAAAACGTGTTTTTATTATATGTTGAAATAACAATTTAGAATTGAGTTGATCAAAACTAAACATTAAAAACTAGTAGCAGTAAAGAGGAGGCAGGCAGAATAGGCACACGTTTTTCACACACTTTAGCTTCTTATCCTTTTGGTGGACGTAAGCTCGACGGTTAGAGATGTCTTTGCCCATGTGAAGACTGTGCTGTAGCCTAAGCCAAGAAGCCTAGCACGTCAGGCACGAACCCGTGACACTGAAGCCTGCGTGTCTGTGTGAGGGATATGACCTCCTCTCTTGTTTAATCTACCAGACAGTTTTTTGCTTTCAGACACTTTGAGTTGCACCTACATTATTTGTGCTGGGAATAAAGATCTGGGACATCCAAACAAGATCTCAGTCAGGCTATGGTTCTTGCACGCTTGAAAATATTTGGCAAATCTGACACCTTAACTAGTGTCTCATTGTTAGGAAAAGACCAAATTCAATACAGATAACAGCAATGCATTGTAAGGGATCAAGAGCAGGAAAGCTTTAGGATGCTAAGAGCAGGGTTCAGGAGGCAGCTATGGGGTTCCTGGGTCCAAGAACACATCCTCAGGGATCATTTAGAAGACAGGAAGCTGCCTTAGGAAATGGCTCCCATCACAGCAGCTCTCTACAGCATGGAAGCAAGTCCCAGACACATCCACCCTGGCTGAGCTCCTGCTGCTGCTCTGTCTCCAGATGCCCACAAAGCTGATGGCCGCACACCAACGCCAAGAGAATCAACACTGTGAGTTCTACACACTCATGGTTCTGTGACTTGGGTTTTTTGAAGACGGAAGGGAAGAAAGCCATCTTCTATTTCATTTCCATCCTTCAAATAATATGCAGAGGGGAAAAAACCTGAGCTATATTAAAATAAGATGCAAATAAACTGTTAAAGATTCTAGTGTTCAAAACTCTGATCATCAGTGAAGAGGGACAGAGACTGAATAAACTACTCTTTATGCCTGCAAGAGGAGGACTGATAATTGCTGAACCAGAGGCTACAGGAAAAAGCACAGCACCTAATAATGTACATGCTGTGTTTTCTATAAAAAGGGTTAGTGACACAAAGGAAGTTGATCTTTACAGAACTGTTCACACATACCATATGGTAAAAATCTCTCTCCCTGTCAGCAATTTTCTAAACTTCAGCTACGTGATCTGGAGGTTGCATCCTCCTCTCAAAGATATTTTTCTTGCCTGCTGGCCATTTTCAATGAGCGAGATTGCAGAAATATGAAGTCAAGCTTTGAGCACTCAAAGAGAGGCACAGGGCACCTTTGAGTTTCCTATAAAGACCCAGGGCAACCCTCACTGGGTGCTTGTCCACTTGATTTGGGGTGTCTCCACACCCTTCTGTGGAAGTGGAGCTTCCAACTTGCTGAGATGCTGTGGACTGTGTGATCTGTGGTCCGTGGTCCCTTGCCTGGGACATCAGACTCCTTTCTAACAGCTAGTGAATCTGGGGTCATAGGTAGTATGAAAGGAAAGCAATTAGGTGTACCAACGAATTCTGTTGTCTCTTTAGAGAACAAGATGATCTACATCTGTTGGTACAAATTAGCTTTAGTGGCGTCAATGAGAATTCTGTAGTTCACTATAGATACAGGCGTTCATGGATGAAAGTACTGAAGAAGCAGGTGCCATCTTACTTAATTTCTGTTGCCGTGACAGAATAGGCAAAGTAAACTTAAAGCATTTATTTTATATCCTAACTTGAGGCACAGACACTATTTGAGAGAAGTTTGGGGTAGAACAAGATTGAAGCAGCTGATGACACCCCATGCACAGAAATCAGATAATGCCCTCACTTGATTTCTCCTTTGCAAAGAAAACAGCTTGGCATATTAGAAGGTCTTTATAGCCCACTATGTTTTGAAAAATGAAATTTACCATCCTGAAAGTAAGAAAAATACTACTCTCTTTGGGCTAACCATGCCATAGAGAATCCCCTTAAAGAGAAAAAATAGAGGATTTTTCTCCAGCCCCTAAATTCTAGACTGCATATCTCTATCTCCTGATGATTCACATATTCATCCTCATTCCATACTTCATGGTTTTGCTTAGTATCTTCGAGAATGGCTTTCATTGGAGAGCCAGACATGATAATATTGAAAACTCCACTTAGGTAATTATAAGTGAGCCTAGCACTGTGCATGGCTACTGGTGACCCAATCAAACTCTAGGTGTCCAGGAGACCCACAGAAAGCATAGTATCACAGGTAACATAGGATTGCAAATATCCTCTGGGAACTATTCTTGGAGTATCTGTGTAGATGTACTGCTTAAGGTAACTGCAGCTGCTGCTCAGTTTCCCAGCATACAGTCTCCAAATGTCTTTTCTTGATCCCCCCTGAGGGATTATAGCATAAGCTCTGTAGACTTCTCTTTTGCATCTGGATGGCCAGTGACATATCAACCCATTAAGTGGCACAGGACCCACTCCATTATACAGTCCAGCAGGGACTTGTTGTCCACTACTCTTCAGTTCCTGGACAGCACAGTCAAGAGTCACATCAGATATCTCAAACCAAGCATCAACAAAAAAGTCATTTCTTCTTATCTTAGTGGAAAGCCTTTCTAATCAAATGTGACCCTTACCCACTGAGTTTACTTGGCTCTATTCTTTCCTCCACAACATCAGTTATACATGTCTACAACTGAAAATGCATAACCCTCTAAGATCGAAGCAAGTGGCACGACCCTTGTTTTCATTGTTGTGCCAAACAACGAACCCAACTGAGTCACACTGAGCTTTGGAAGAAGTTTGTAAACCTTAACACTAGTAGAACATTTTGTCAGCTTCCCACCGTTCTTTTTTGTGCACATCGGATTATCTGTTTTCTTTTCTCTATTTTAGCTCTCTTCCTCCATGTATGTGCCGAGTCCTTCACATTCTACTGTGTCATCTTAAAGGTATCACTTTAACACATACAAGCTCTTTTCCTGTAATTCAGAATCCCAAATGAGAGCTATTGCCCTAAGGTTCTTTGATATCTCAACCTAAGCCTGAAAGAGCTTGCCCTCTAACTCATCAATGGGCTAGGTGTTTTCTATGATGCTGTCCAGGTCAATAATGAATTTCCAGTAGTCACTCCGTACAAGTGAATTAAACCTGCCATCTTTCCTTAGAGCATGTTTGCAGGTCTCTCTTTGAAGCCACAGACACTGAGTTTGTTCCCCTCTTGTGAAGTCCCACACACTTCAGAATCCTTTTCTTCTTCCCCCCAACTGCATGAATGTAAAATTGGATGGAGTTGGTAAATGCTTGGTCCTGTGGCTCAAACAATGGTGTATTTTCTTCCGACTCACTCTCAGTTAAAAAAAAAAACATGATGACCACGTGACTTCCTTCTGAGAAACAGCAGAGGGGCATGCCAAGGTTTATGGACCCTTAGATTCCTTCTTTGAACACACTAGCATTTCTTTGTACTCTTGACTTCCTATCTCTTCTTTGACAGCATGAGAGGGCAGAGAGCAAATATAAGCTACTTGTCTCCCCATGTGTGAGCACATGAATCATGATTTTGTTTTTCCTGTGGTTCACACCCAATATTGCTCTAATTATCTTATTTAGGGGAAGAGTCTGATCTAGTGGAATATTCTTATGTGAAAGTAGTCTTTGGCCCCAGGTATTGAATATGTCACTTAGTCTTCTTTTAGATTCCAGATTTACTTTAGAAACACTAAAATCAAACTGCTCTTCTTTAGGGACCTAAAAATAAATGGTAGATACTTTAAAACTCTGAGTACAACTCCTGTGTCCATTTTTGGTGTCAATTCGCAGATTGTTGTGAGAAATTCAGTACCAATTTCAAAAGACTAGTGTGTGGAATTAAACCCGAGTTCAACGTGGGATCCAAAATATCCCCCAAACCAGTCAGCTAAGCTCTGTATGTTACCTATGGTGCCTTTTCATAACAAACAGGAAGAACACACATTTTCTCCAGATGTTTACACATCTGCCATCTTTCATATAGGACTTTTCCATTGTTGCTCATTTATTTTTTAGCAATCTAGAATTGTTTTCATGTGTAGAAGTTATGGTTGCATGTGTAGGGACAGTGTGTGTGTGTGTGTGTGTGTGTGTGTGTGTGTGTAGTTGCGTGCACATGTGAGTGTAGGTGACAGAAGCTGACTTTGGGGATCTTTGATCACTGTTCACATTATATAATGAAGAAATTTCCTCCACTCAAGCCAGAGCTCAGTGATTCAGCCAGTCTACCCAGGCAGCTTGTTGATGGATATTTGTCTCTGCCTCTGAGAATTGAGGTTACATGTGTGTCCCACAACAACTTGGTATTTAGATGGGTGCTGGTATCCCAAATCTGATGCTTATATTTCCTTCATGAGCAGTTTACTCACTGGGCCGTCTCCTCTAGCCAAACAATAGAATTTTTTCTTTGCCAAGCATGGTGACAGATTGCACTAAAATAGTTATTTCTTTGTCTATAGTGTTTATTAAGACTATGTCTCACTGTGTAGCTGGTTCCTTTCTGGAAATTTTATGTGGCCCAAACTGGCATCAAATTCACTGTTTCTACACTCAGTCTTACAGGACTTGGGTTGTAGGCCTGTATGACCACGTCCATTTTAGATTTTATTTTTGAAACATGAGAAAAAAACTGTTGTGATATATGAGAGATTAAATACTAAAAGAGGCAATCCTCACTAATTACTTGTCATCAAAATATCTTAATTTATCTACTGTGTGAAGAATTTGGGTTATTTCCTTTATTATATCAATCCCCAAATCTTATGAATGTGTAAGAACAAAAGAATGTCTGTTATTTCTTTTGACAGGGGAAATTAAGGTATAAACTCTTTATCTTCTAAGCACCTTTTCTAATGTCACATAATAACCAATAAAAGAAGTATCTGTATTCCTATACTCAGTCTGATAGGTTTAACTACTGAACAATATATTCATTTTTCTAAATTTTGCACACTTGACCTCCATTTAAAGAGTATCACTGTAAGAACTAGGGAAGGGTTTCTGTGTATAGAAAACAACTGACCACAGGAGGGCACCCCAACTCAAACGGACGTAGCTACAATATTGTGAATCACTACACATAAGGCTCAGGGAATCTCAAGAAGAAATGAAAATATTTTAAAATTGGAAACATTTTCAGAGCCAGAGAATCAGGACATCTGTTCTGAGCTACTCAGCATAGCAAGGGAGTTGCATACTTGGCATCTCAACAGTATGTTGAGTCAGCACAATGACAGAACCAGTTGACATCCCTATGTGGGGAAGGAACCTCACAACCCCCACCCAGACGCAGAGCTACAGGCAGTCTATGCCTACTGAGACAGGGGCAAAGAATCAGTTTTCTATCCTGACAGTCTATCCAGTTCCAAGTGGCTAGGGTTAGGCATATATACAAGGAAGAGTAAATGGATTCAATAAGTTACACACACACACACACACACACACACACACACACACACAGAGAGAGAGAGAGAGAGAGAGAGAGAGGGACCTATTTTTATGTGCAGATATGTAACAATAATAATTAAGGAAGGAGACGTCAGAAATTTGAGAGGGAGTAGTGGGAACAAGTGGGAGGCATGAAAATTAGGTGAATAAAATGCTTGTATATAAATTTTCCAAAAATTAAAATATTAAACTTTTAAAATAGAACAAGGGAAGAAAGAATAGTTTATAAGATACCAAAAAAAAAAACCCTCAGTGAAAAAATTGAAAGCATCTAATTCCAGTGTTTGAAAGGTTCATTTCCCTAAGCTCTCCTTGTAGTTGTAGCTCTGTTTCTGTGCCCTTCTACCTCCACCTTGGATTCCCAGGGCAGGCAAGTTGAGGGCTCTGCCTATTTACTTTCCCAAGATGTACCACAGAAACTCCGTGTTGTGAGCTAGACAGAAATAGGACTGTGCTCATGTGTTTTCCTTCTTGGAGGAATCAGAGGTGACTCTCCTCCTCTCCCTGATGTTCAGTGTTTGGCAATTCATGAATCCTGCCTGTCTCTTGTAATTATTTGGACTCAAAGGGTAAATCCTTTTTTTCATTTCCATCTTGGCCATAGAAGTTAAGTATATTTTGCTGATGTGTCTAAAAGTTTTTTATAATTCCTTTTGAACTACACTGTTACCTGGTTTTTGCTCAAAAGGATGGGATCTGAGTCTATCTACAGTCCTGCAAGGAAACGGGACATTTTAAACTCTTCAAAAATTATAAGATTGTATACATTAAAGCCTTCCCTAAGATTTAATCCAACTGACCTGTAAATCATCTGGGAGGAAAAAATGTTCCTCAAAAGGTTGTAGCTTCAGAGCCATGATACAATTGAAGACACATTCTAAAGGGAGAAGGAAAAAGTAGCTGCGTCTTTCATGAGATACGTGCCTACAAATCCTACACGGCCTCCTCTGGAGTCAGTGGCTTTAGTGCTAAACCCGCCCACTTCTCTGGGTTCTGATTCAAAAACACTCTTCACGTCCTTTTTTCCAAAGGCAAGGCCATGTCCTGCAAACCTTTGTGAAATGAAGACAACATGGCAGCCACCAGAACGAACTCAAAGAGCATAAGACAAATCGGGAAGAGCACATTAACATGGGTGACCACATACAAGTTAAAGGCGGGTGACAGCAAACAGTGTGCTGCTCATATTTTCACTACATGTGTTTTAAAAGTGTTAGGTAGTGACAATTTTTAAAACAAATCCAGGCGTAGTCGTTACCCTTATGAATAAGAACAATACATCAGGTGAAAGATTGGCATTGATGGAGCATTCTCATGATTTATTCTATGTCAGTGCTTAAGCTGGGTGCTAGACATCCGTGTTTAGTATTGTTACATAAACTATATGATAAACTATATGTCATGTTTGCATGCAGAAATATGTAGAAGTACGTTTCACAGTTTTACGTTCCAGGTGTATGAATGATAACACCACTGTTAGAACCTGGGATTGCTCATGATGCCTTCTGGACCCGCCAAGCCGATGCCCTGAAGATTCGCAGGACTTGCTCTCTGCGTTGAACCTTAACTCTGTTCGACAGTCAGCCTCTCCTTGGGCTGTTTAGATGTGCAGTGGTCTTGCCCTCATGTACGAACTGCAAGTCCGGCTCTTCGGTCTTGTTTGGGAACTTAAGAACTTTCTGTCTCTTACAGATGATGCATGAACAATTGCTAACCTCTCCAAATATGGGATACAGACAGAATGGAGTGTCATCTCTTCCACACAGACATCCGTCTTCTGTGTCATAGAGACTCCATTCGCGCTGATGTAAGTCTTCAGTCGTATCATGTTGCACTCCTCAACAAGCGCTAAAATGACTTCTAAACTTCTAGTTCACACAGCCGTGGCCCACCCTGAGGACAAACGGAAATGTGTAGAAGTGCATCCACTGCGTCCTCCTCTTTTTCACAGCTGTTAGATTTTTATGCTATATTTTACCTTGATGCCAAAAGGTGAACATAAATGTAAGTATTTTGTTATCCACGACTCTCACACAGTGCTCTTCTTAAAACAGTGGATTAAGTTTACATTTCCTTCATATCACTCACACAAACGTGGCCCGTGTTTAACAGCTTATTTGAGTGTGCTCATATATGTCTAGAATGGACACTCTCTTCTTCATCATGGTTAGAACCGCTGTACTCCCCGACGCCGTACTGGAAATTCGAGTCATATCATGGTTTTCATTCCTGCCCGCATCTGAGTCTCCTCTCTGATTGATCAGGACCTGAAGCTTGCTCCTTTGTGAGCAATGTTGACAACTAGGATGTGCCTAAGTCTCCCAAGCTCCCCACTTCCCATGCATGGTAAAGCTAAGGTGGCTCCAACCTGCTACAGGAGGCAGAGCTTTAGGACCTGGGACTTCCCATTGTTAGCCAAGACTGTGGGACAGGTGACCACTTTCCTGCTTTGTCTGCAAAGCAAATTCCTTCCAGGAGGCTTGCTGGAGCTGTGGCTGGAGCATAGGTCCTTGCTCCTTGACTCCCAGGGCTGTGGGTTCTGAACTCACACTTCTCAGCTTTATCTCTGTCCAATGTACATGCTGCCACCATTCGCACAAGATTTTAAAACAACAGTGTAGGCATAAGATTATTGTATACTTCAAATGCTTATTTCTGTACCGTCCATATCTGGTTGCAAACCTTGTCCTAAGAATTTCCTCTCTAAATGGTGTATAAATACTGCTCCCCAATTTGTTCCCTGGTATGCTAATAAAGCAGCTTACAGCCAGTCGCTGAGCAGGGCAGAGAATAGGGTTGGGCTTCCTGTCAGCCAGGGGAGGAAGAATTAGAGGAGGAAGTAGGGGATGGAGTCAGAGGGTTCAGTGACTGGAAGAGGTCCAAGAAAGATCAGGAAGAAGGAGCTGGAGGTGAGGAAAGGTACAAAGTACAAGCTTCCTTAGGTTACTCAGGAGGATGCCTTGGCTCTTTCTAAAAACTTTGCTTTCGTTTTGTGTGTAGTTTGTTAAAGGGTTTTTTTTTTTGTCTGCACACATGTCTATGTGAGGGTGCCAGATACTCTGGAGCTGGAGATAGAGACGGCTGTGAACTGTCACTGGATGCTGGAAATTGAACCAGGATCCTTTGAAGAACAGCCAGTTGTCTTAACTGTCTTGAAAGTAAAGATGATGCATGTACTTTTGTTGCTGATGCAGAAAGAAGCTTGAAGTGGTAAAATTATATAATAAAAGATTTACTGATAAGCTTGCTTAGAAATATTAAGCTATACAAAGAAGAATTTAGCTGAAAACACGCTGCCTCCAGTACAACGGGAAGATAAGCAGGGTAGAAACTATGTTTGTTAGAAACTGTGAGAAAGAAAATTCTGTACCACAGTTGAAATTTGGTTTGCTGAGAAGGTTTCTGCTAATGCTTATTTACCAAGATTGACCTCCAATTAGATTACATTCCCTTAGCAAAAGGAGAAAACCCTGACTCCTGAAGTGCCATTTAGCCTATTCTTGTATTAAAGAGCACGCCTCTAAGGGGCAGCTCACAGCGTCACAGATACCTTTAAATCCCAGTTTGCCATGAAGTCCCCTGTGCTCTTCCCAGAAGTATAATCCTACAGGTGGGCAAGATGAGGCCAGGTAAGAACTATTCAAACAGAACAACACTGGTGTGCTTGGGAAATGATTCTGGAAATATCTTGGCAGTTTAAATCATCCAACTGCCCGAATGGCCAGACTTGCAGTCCCCTGTCTCTGATTAAACACTTCTAAGTGTGATGTGTAGCTGGGATCTGAAAGAGATTTAGGGGAGACAGTTTGTGTAGAATGCAGAAGCCTGAGGTGTATATGTTAGTAAATTCTCCTGTTAGAGGCTGGCTCCTCTTGAGCCTTAGACAGAGCCAGATATGCTTTATTAAAGAGTGTTTCCTTCATGAATCTCTAACTGTGGGGAGTGACTTATCACTGGGAGAGCATGCTCTTTCTATGACACTATGTGTTGGCAAACTGGGGAGGGGAGATCATGGAAGGTGGTGCATGGTCACAACTCTCCCTATGCTTGTCTGTCTGTCTGTCTGTCTGTCCGTCTGGTTGGTTGGTTGGTTTGGGATTTTTTTTTTTTTTTTTTTTTTTTTTTTTGGTTTTTAGAGACATGGTTTCTTTGTGTAACAACCCTGAATGTCCTGGACTCACTTTGTGGACCAGGCTGCCCTCGGAACTCACAGAGATCCACTTGTTTTGTTTTAATGTGGACCTGTACATGGGGGTAGGGGGAGTGGTGGGGGAGATTATCATTTAACATCCAAATCACAGCCCAACCAAGCTGATGGCATGCTCCCTTAATGCCAGCACTAAGGAGACAGGGACAGGCGTGTCTCTTTGAGTCCATACTAGCCCAGTCTATATAGTGAGTTCTGAGACTGCCAGGGATAAATAGAGAGACCTCCATCTCATTAAAACAAACAAACAAAC
Source organism: Acomys minous (assembly GCF_964271855.1). Lineage (NCBI taxonomy): Eukaryota > Metazoa > Chordata > Mammalia > Rodentia > Muridae > Acomys > Acomys minous. The sequence continues at coordinate 46,073,009 of NC_140484.1, read as the reverse complement.
AAACAAATAAAAGCAAATATTGAGCTCTGGTGTGGCCTCCTGGTCGCTCCTGGATGTCAATGTACTGAAGCCTCTCATAGGGCTAGAGGGGAAGTCTTGGCCTCCAGGAAGCACTACCATATTGAAAATCCATAATAAATTACAGCCAAATCCTATATGGACCAAAGACTATTCTGGTCATACCTTACAAAACTGAATGCAAATGTTCATAGGACAAAGTAGGTTCCAATGGAAACAGCCTTCCGTGATCTGAGAAAGAAATTGGCTAGAGCAGATTGGCCAGTGGGCATATTTGTGAGAGACTCTCCTGCTTGTGAATTGCTGTAGGTATGCCCATCCTACCATGAGTGGCACCATTCCCTGGGCACGTGGTCCAAAGCTTAGAAGATACAGCTAGCTAAGCATGAGCCTGGCAAGTGCGCCATCCAGCAGTGTTCCTCCATACACCAGAACAAAGCTAAGAACTCCTGTTATATAAAACACCTAGTATCCCAAAATATGAAATAATCCACCTCTAGAAGCATGAAAACATATCCCTTTACACAGGACAATAATAGTGAAGAGAAATGGGCCCAGCTAGATGTGGCCTGCTATTAAAGAACTCTGGAGCATGAGGCAGCGTATTGCCAGCACAGTCGGTATACAGTCAACTTCCACGTCACAGGGTAAGCTTTGTGCTTTCATACCCTAATGTCTCCTTTCTACACTAGAAGTTCTGGGTTTTGTTGTGGGGCCTGGCACAGACCTGAGTGGAACTGAGTCAGCAATGTGGGGAGTGGGAGATGCTGGTGGGTTTGGGTTCTCGTCCTGCAGCATGGTGCTGATAGAACAGCCCTTGACAGTGCTCCCTGGCAGTCAAGCTTGCATTTCTGCTCCTGCAGGAGGCATCGGCACCTTGAGAATACAGGAGAGCCCTCAAGGCCACTATGAAGCTCATCCCAGCCTCTGCAGAGGTCTGAATCTGTGGTTGCTTTAACAGCCTCCATTTCCTGCGGTGGGATCCAGGGGAGACCAGTGTCCCTGCTAATGAGCCACTTTCATTAAGAGACAGATGCACTGGTTTTGTCAATCAAGAGAAAATGAGGATAACAACAGACTGAATCACTTTGCTCTCAGCAAAAAGCATAAGAATACACAGAACCTTACAGTCCTAAAAAAGGCACCTAGTAGTGTGATTTGTTTTGTGTGCCTGGCCCTTTAAAGGATCCCCAGTTGCTAGTCAACTGGCCTTTTAAGAATTTTTAAGCTGTTTACCCTATGCCCTTCAGTGGTGGATTTAAAAAAAAAAAGCCATCAGAGGCTGAGATGGGAGATTGAGTACAGTGAGAAGAGAAGGCAGTTGGTACAGAAGGTAATGGTTAGGAGACAGCTGAGTCAGGAGAAGCTGAGCTGAGCAGATAGGCTAGAACAGTTGCTATAGTTTGGAACTGCTAGCATGGGGAAACTGGGAGCAGGGACTCTTTAAACAGACTGTTGGGGAACTGAGGGAGGAAGGCTTGGGAGAAATGTTTGAAGGGCCTAGGCTGGAAACTGTGAGGAAAGGTTAGAAAAGAAATTAAATTCCTCTCTCTGTCTCTCTGTCTCTGTCTCTCTATATCTCTCTGTCTATCTGTCTGTCTGTCTGTCTCCTCTCTCCTTCTTTCTCTTCTATCTAGTGTTACAAGGTGAAATGGGACTGGGATAAAGATTGAAGAAAATAGGAACCCACAAAATATCAAAGAACAGCTCCAGCACTCTAGAGAGCAATTTCCTAACTGTTGTTATTAAAGAAGTGCCTTAGATCAGGATTGAGAAAATGCTTATTGTTTGAAAACTTGAATAGTCAGTGTCCCAGTGTTGAGTGTTGTTTTTTTTTTTTTTTTAAGATATGAGAATTACCTTCAATCCCCTAAATTATCCCCAAATATTTTAGAATTCAAACCTTTGATTGAATTCATTCTTTGATAATTTTTTTCTTGTTTCTTCTCTCTCTCTCTTGTTTTTTTGTTTTGTTTTGTTTTTTGTTTTTTCAAGACAGGTTTTTTTTCTGTATAGCCTTGACTGTCCTGGACTCACTCTGTAGGCAAGGCTGGCCTCACAGCCATCCTGAGTGCTGGGATTAAAGGCGTGCGCCACCACACCTGGCTGATAATTTCAAACATTTAAAAATATTTATTTATCTTATACATGTGATCATTTTGTCTGCATATATTTCTGTGCACCAAGTTTGTGCCTAGTGATCAAGAAGGGCTGAAGAGGGCTTTCAATCCCCTGGGAATGGACTTTCAGATAATTATAAGCCTCTAAAGTGGGTGCCAAGAGTCAAACCCATCCTAATCTCGAATGTGACCATTTCAACATATGATCAATGTGTGTTTTGATGAGCTAGTTTGTGCGTTCCCTTTAAATGACTTTTTTTTTTTTAAACATCTCATCTCAATTCAGATTAAAGCATAGCAAGGACTTAGCAGCATATTTGAGATGCCTATGTCTATAGTAGATACCATCTTCTTTATAGGAAAATATTTACTCCCAAATGGTGCACATCTGGAAAATGAAGCAATTAAGGTCGTCAGGATGGGTAAAGGCATCTGGGGCCAAACCTGGAGCCTGAGATTGATCCATGAGACCCACATCGTAGGAAAGAACTAACTCCTGTGGTTTTAGTGTTTTGATTATTATGTGGGAGTGTGGAGAAAGACTGGGAGACAGAATAGAAATTGGTGGGAGGCATCTCTGGGATACGGGGCGGATCTCTGGAGTCTGTGGAAGTGACCCTAGCTAAGAGTCCTAGCATTGGGGGTTAAGGAGCCTGAAGTTGCTACCTCCTATAGCCAGGGGGCACTTCCAGTGGAGGGAGGGGGACACCAAGCCATCCATAAAACCTTTGACCCCAAAATGCGTCTTACCTACAAGAAGTGTAGGGATAAAGATGGAGCAGAAACTGAGGGAATGGCAAACAAATGACTGGACCAACTTGAGACCCACCCCATGGAAGAGAGCTTATTCCTGACACTGTTAATGATATTCTGCTATGCTTGCAGACAGGACCCTAGCATAACTGTCTTCGGAGAGACTTCATCTGGCAGCTGATGGAAACAGATGCAGAGACTCACAGCCAAACGATAGGTGGAGCTTGGGGAGTCTTGTGGAAGAGTGGGGAAGAAGGATAGGGGAAGAAGAGAGCTGGACAAGGACACCACAAGAAGACCTACAGAGTCAACTAACCTGAGGCCATGGAGGCTCCCAGAGACTGAACCAACAACCAAAGAGCATGCACAGGCTGGACCTAGACTCCTTACACATATGTAGCAGGTGTGCAACATGGTCAACATGTGGATGCCCTTACAACATGAGTAACATGTTGCCTGCCTCTGGACCCCTTTCCCCTAGCTGGACTGCCTTGTCAGGCCTTAATGGGAGAGGATATGGTGAGTCTTGCTGAGGTTTGAGATGCCAGGATGGGTTGGTACCCCCTTGGGGCCTCCCCTTTTCTGAGGAGAGAGGAGGAATTGGGGGAAGGGAGGGGACATGAGGGTTGGGCTGGGAGGAGAGGAGGGAGGGGGCTGGGATCAGGCTGGGATAAATAAAGGGGGGGGGGAACTCCTGAAAGTTGTGACATGTGGCATGCTCACACATACAAAAAATATACGCAAATGATTAATAAATAAATGTAATGAATTTTTAAAAATTAAGATAAAAAGACCCATCTGCCTTTAACAAGGAGTTTCCGCTTCTTCCTGATTTGTTCAAGTACTGAAGCTGTTCCGCTGTAGAGATGTTCCCTTGAGAGTCCCTGAGTCCTTCCGCCTACTGCCTGCAGCCGCAGATGGGAATGCAGTCCTTGACAGGACATTCTGGGTTCTGCTGCCTGCAGGGGCTTTCCTGTAGTTCATAAGGCGGGAAATCTCAGACTCTGAGCACCTCCCGGAAGCAGGGCCGTAACCCTCTGCTGAGTCTCCTCCCCTACTCAGTGCACTTCATTTGACTGAGCTCTGCTCTGATAGGGGATCCCTGGAGAGGTCCACGCCCACTTGATAGGCGGGCGGGCTGCATCGCTTAAGCGGAAGTAGGAACTAGGGTGGAAGAGCTAGCTGAGGTCCAAACTCCCGCTCTGAGAGCGCAGCCAATGGGCTGATGCATATCTTCAGTGAGAAGACCAATCCACAGTCTCTCTGCCCCGTGAACTATATCAAGTGATAGTCGGATTCTGTTTCCTCAAAAGGACGCGGGATTTCAGCTGCTGGAAGGAAGGTGCTGCCGTGTGGGAAGAGCTGGTGAGTTAAAAAATAAAGAAATAAAACAAAACCACCACTAACAACTACAACAACAAAAAACCTTTAATACTGTTTTCTGGGTCGACCATTGGATTCCATCGATTAACCTGTCCATTTTTATATCAATCTCATGCGGCTTTTATTAGTATAGCTCTGTAGTACAGCTTGAAATCAGAAATGGCCTTACCTCCTAGTGTTCTTTTATTCTACAGGATTATTTTTTTCTATATGAAGTTGAGGAAACTTTCTTTCTGTCCATGTGTCTGTCTGTCTCTGTCTCTGTGTGTCTGTGTCTGTCTGTCTGTCTGTCTGTCTGTCTGTCTCTCTCTCTCTCTCTCTCTGTTCTTTGAGGGAATTGGAGGAGGAGTGATCTAGGGGAGAGGAGAGGTGGGGAGAGGGACCGGGAGAAACAGAGGGAGAGGAAACTGCAGTCCCAATGTAATGTATAATAGAAAACTTTAAAAAGGATATGAAAAAGATTAATTTCTTTGTATCAGAATGTTGTGTATCAAGTCTGTTTCTCTTTAGAATAAATAAATCAATAAATAACCCACAGCATAAGCGACACAACCTGATTTCTTTCTCAGGCATGCCTAGCATGTAGAGTGGAAGCCTACACACAGAGCTGGCTACTACATTAACCTGACTTGTTTGTCTCTTGTTTCCATCAACATAAATATGCTGAACCAGAATGATCCACCAAGGATGAGAAAGTAGCAGCGCTCATCCACTTCGGCTTTCTGCAGTCCAAGGAGTGGCCTGCGGGTAAGGATTGGTGTTGGCAGCAGCAGTGGCAGTAATGTTCACCGGGCAGTCTGTCGCACATGGCCACTGTCTGAAGACTTTCTCTGCACTACACACTTGTTAATCTTCACACCAGTTGAGGATGATTCTGCTACAAGCAAGAGACAGAGGCAGGGGCAGGGGCGCCAATTTGAGTCATCCTGGGCTACAAAACAAGACTTGTTTTAAAGGAAAAAAAAACCTTAAAATGTGATGTATGTATCTCAGGTGCATTTTGATGTGAATTAATTGGCATTGTAAATATGTAAGAAAAAATCCTTAAATTGTAGAGCCAGCAGGTGGCTTAGTGTTAAAAATCTTACCATGTGTGCCATCTACTAGGTAAAAACACACCGTGGGGTTAGAGATGTGGCTAAGTTGTTAGCGCTTCATGCACGAAGCCCTGGGTTTGATTCTTGGTACCGCATATGCTAGTTGTGATGGCCCATAATTATAATCCAGGCAGTTGAAAGGTAGAGGCAGTAGGATTGGGAATTCAAAGCTCCATGGCCAGCCTGAGATACATGAGACATTGTTTCAGAAAAACAAGAAAAAATAATAATAAATTAGAGGAAAAAACTCTAAAAACACAACTATTGGTGATATGACAGGTAGGAGGAAGTTCATTATGTGAGCTGCTCCTCCCTCCATATCCTTTTTGTGTTCTCAGTTAGAAACTGATACTAAAACAAATTCTTCAAAGTATACTCACAGCAATTTTGTGATTTTGGATGAAAGTTTTTAACCTTCTAGAAAGAAATCAAGCTTTTTATGGGTAAAGGAGGAGTGATAACTCCCATCCAATCAAGTGTCTGAGAACTGTGTGACGGAGCTTATGGAAATCACTTAGCATATGGCCTTGCAGGTCACTGCCTCTGCCCCTCATTCCTTGAATAGGTTTCTGTAACTGAGGTGTTAGGGGCTGCCCCTTGCTAACCATTGTTCTGATGGTGATGTACTTAGAAGAAGGAGCTTGCTGCCCCCTTGTGGTCTGTGTCCTTCTAGTGCTATTAAGCGCGAGAATGGTCCCAAAGGCAGGCAAAGGAAGGTTTCAATATTTCATTTCAACGACTTTTTTCTCTTTTGCAGAGATAGCAGGGGAAATACCACTTCAAACAAAAGACCTAAATCAGAAAGTGTCATTTTGTATAAACTTTCCAGATTTCTTTTTTCACGTTTCTTTCCAATTTCTTTGTTTTCCAGACACTACTCAGTTCTCTTCGTGCCTGTTTCCTTGCTCTTATCATCTCCAAAGGAATAGCAGACTTTAACATCAATGTAAGTAGAACATAGTTTTGAGTTTCCCAGCTGCAAATTCTTTGTAGAGCATCTGCACTTGAATTCTGTATTTACTTCAGTCTGTGGGTTTGGATACATCCTCTTCCTTGTCAATAGTATTGTTTTCTCAAAAAAAAAAAAAATCCATATAGAATCTGCTTTCAGTGGCAGTGGTAGGGCTTAGCTGATGCAGATGGTTTCTACTAAGTGTTTTGGTACAGTGTGGGACACGTGATGCTGGGCTTTTCTTATTTGGGTATTATGCTTGGCAGATAAACTATCTGATTGCAAGATTAACCTTCCTGAGACAGGCAAGGTCAGAGCTGAAGGGGAAAAGAGGGGAACCTGGACCATCCTAATTCATATTTTTGTTTTGTTTTGTTTTCAGTTTTATTTTTCAATTAATTAATTAATTATGAACTAATTTTATACCCCAACTCCAGCTTCCTGTCCCTCCTCTTCGCCCAGTCCTTCCCTCTCACTTCCCCTCCCTTCCTTACCCACTGTTCCTCCTTTTCTCGTCAGAAAAATGGAGACCTCCCGTGGATATCAGCCAACTCTGGTATATCAAGTTGCAGTAAGACTAGGCATATCCTTCCCTATTGAGGCTAGACAGGGCATCCTAGTAGGAGGAAAGAGTCCCGAAAGCAGGCAACGGAGTCAGAGACAACCCCTGCTCCCACTGTTAGGAGTCCCACATGAAGACTAAGCTACACAAGTTGCTTAGGTCAATCACAGGCAGGCTCCCTAGTATGCCGTTTGGTCTCTGTGAAACCCGTGGGCCCAGATTAGTTTGTTTTGTGGGTTTTCTTGTGGTGTGCTTGACCCCTATGGCTCCTATAATCCTTCCTCTCACTCTTCCACGGGACTCCTCAAGCTCCAGTTAATGTTTGGCTGTGGGCTTCTGCATCTGTTTCCATCAGTTGCTGGGTGAAGCCTCTCTGATGATAGTTATGCTAGGCACCTGTCTGCAAGTATAGCAGAAGATCATCAACAGTGTCAGGAGTGGGCTCCTTCTCGTGGCCTGGGTCTCAAGTTGGACCAGTCATTGGTTGGCCACTCGCTCAATTTCTGCTCCATCTTTACCCCTGCACATCTTGTAGGCAGGTCAAATTGTAGGTTGAAGATTTTGTGCCTGGGTTGGTGTCCCAATCTCTCTAATTGGTGTTTTCATTGCCCTAGGTTTCTAACTTGTCCCAGAGATGCTCCACTTTTTATTCCAGTTTTCTCTCCCAGTAGTCAGTCCCTCTGTCCTCCTCTGATCTGAACCCTCCTGATCCCTTCCCCTTTCTCACTCCCATCCCTCCCCTCCCCCATCATCCCTAGTTGTCTGTTCTATTCCCACTTCTCAGTGAGATTCACAGATCTTCCCTTGAGCCTTTCTTGTTACTTAGCATTTTTAGGTCTGCGGACTGTAGCAATGTTACCCTTTGCTTTATGGCTAATATTCACTTATAAATGACTACATACCATGTGTGTGTGTGTGTGTGTGTGTGTCTGTCTGTCTGTCTTTCTTGGTCTGGGTTACATTACTCATTTGCCTGCAAATTTCATGATGTCATTGTTTTTAATAGTTGAGTAGTATTCCATTATGTAAATGTACAACTTTTTCTTTATCCATTCTTCAATAGAGGGACATCTGTGTTTTTTTCCCAGTTTCTTGTTATCACGAATAAGGCTGCTATGAACATAGTTGAGCAAGTGTCCTTGTGGAATGAAGTGTCCTTTGGGTATATGTCCAGGCGTGGTACATCTAGATCTTGAGGTAGATCTATTCCTAGTTTTCTGAGAAACCGACAAATTGATTTTGAAAGTGGCTGTGTATGTTTGAACTCCCGTCATCAGTGAAGGAGTGTTTCCCTTGCGCCACATCTTCTCCAGCATGAGATGTTGCTTGAGTTTCTGATCTTAGCCATTCTGACAGGTATAAGATGGATTTACATTTCCTTGGTGGCTAAGGATGTTGAATATTTCTTTAAGTGCTTCTTGGTTATTAGAGATTCCTCTGTCGAGAATTCTGTTTAGGTCGGAATGTACCCCGTTTCTTCATTGGATTATTTGGTTTGTTGATGACTAGGTTCTTGAGTTCTTTATATATTTTGGATATCAGCCCATGTCAGATGTGGGGTTGGAAAAAATGTTTTTCCATTCTGTATGCTGCCATGGTGTTCTTTTGACAGTTTCCTTTGCCTTAAAGAAGCTTTTCAGGTTCATGAGGTCCCATTTATTAATTGTTGATCTTAGTGCCTGAGCTGTTGGTTCTGTTCAGAAAGTTGCCTTCTGTACCAATGCATTCAAGGCTCTTCTCCACTTTCTCTTCTATTGGATTTAGTGTATCTGGTTTTATGCTGAGGTCTTTGATCCACTTGTACTTGAGTCTTGTGCAGGGTGATTGATGTGGATCTACTTGCTTTCTTCTGCCTGCAGACATCCACTTATACCAGCACCATTTGTTGAAGATGCTTTCCTTTTTTCCCTGTGTATAATTTTTCCTGCTTTGTCAAAAATCAAGTGTCCATAGATGTGTGGAATTACTTCTTGGTCTTTTATTCAATTACATTAATCAACCTGTCTGTTTTTAATGCCAATACCATGCAGTTTTTATGACTATTTCTCTGTAGTACAGCTTGAAATTAGAGCTGATGATACCTCCAGAAGGCCTTTTATTGTATAGGATTGTTTTAGCTATTCTGAGTTGTTTTGTTTTTAGTTTTTCTATATGAAGTTGAGTATTGCTCTTTCAAGGTCTATAAATAACTCTATTGGAATATTAATGGGAACTGCATTGAATATAGATTGCTTGTGGTAAGATGGCCATTTTTACTATATTAATCCTACCAATCAATGAGCATGGGAGGTCTTTCCATCTTCTGATATCTTCTTCAGTTTCTTCCTTAAAAGGCTTGAAGTTCTTGTCATGCAGATCTTTCACTTGCTTGGTTAGAATTATACCAAGATATTTTATATTATTTGTGGATATTGTGAAGGATGTTGTTTCCCTGATTTCTTTCTCAGTCTGTTTATCACTTGTATTCAGGAGGGCTACTGATTTTTTTTCTGAGTTAATTTTGTATCCAGACACTTTGCTGAAGGTTGTTATCAGCTGTACGAGTTCATGGTAGAGTTTTTGTGTCACTCTCGTGTACTGTCATATCATCTGCAAATAGTGATACTCTGACTTCTTCCTTTCCAAGTTGTGTCCTCGTGATTTCCTTTAGCTGTTTTATTGCTCTAGTTAAAACTTCAAGTACTATGTTGAATAAATATGGAGCGGGTTCCCGTATTTAGTGGTATTGCTTTATGTTTCTCTCCATTTAATTTGATGTTGGCTATAGGCTTGCTATATATTGTCTTTATTGTGTGTAGGTATGTGCCTTGTATTCTTGATCTCTCCAAGACTTTTATCATGAAGAGGTGTTAGAGTTTTTTTTCCCCAAAGGCTTTTTCAGCATCTAATGAGATGACCATGTGATTTTTTTTCCTTTCGGTTTGTTTATATGGTGGATTATATTGACAGATTTTCATGTGTTGAACTGTGCCTGATTCTCTGGGATGATGCCTACTTGATTGTGGTGGATGATGTTTTAATGTGGTTGTAGATTTGGTTTGGGTGTATTTTGTTGAGTATTTGTGCATCCATGTTCATGAGGGAAATTGGCCTGAAATTCTTTCTTTATTGAGCCTTTGTATGATTTAGGTCTCAGGGTAACTGTGGCCTCATACAATGAGTTTGACAATGTTCCTTCTCTTTCTATTTTGTGGAGTAGTTTGAGGAGTGTTTGTATAAGCTCTTCTTTGAAAGTCTGGGAGAATTCTGCGCTAAAACCATCTGGCCCTGGCCTTTTTGTTGCTGTTGTTTGGAGATGTTGCTGTTAATTTAATGTTATAGCCTGACAAGTGTTTATTATTAGACTTATAATAATTACAGAGGCATTATTTAACCCACTTTCATAGTCAATAAATAGACAGACACAGCCTATATTTTAGAGTAGCCTTGTCACCTGGGGCATGGCAGATATTAACTCCTAAGCAACCGTCCATTATATCCCAAGCTCCATCCCATACCATCTACTTCTAATAATTTCTGTTTGGGGGTCCCCTATTCATAATCCCATAATATTTGCTAAGGTTTTCATCTGTGCCATTTCTTTCAATTGGAACTTTATAGTTCCTCCTCTTGGCCCATGTAGCTCCTTTCTATCTCATGGCGATCCTCTTCCTTCTCCTGCTCTGGTACCTGTCTACTCCTCCTTCCCAAGATCCTTCTCTCCCTAAGCCTGTGACCCTTTGCCACACCCACCTTTCTTCGGACCTGCCCAGGTATCCGCTTCCTTTAGTTTTCAAACAGAGAGGCAAGGTTAAACAGCAATACTCGGGGTTTGTGACAGTCTGCAGTAAGGAGCTCGGGAGGCAAGCAATTAACAAATACAAAGTACCAGACTATACTTCAACAATTCCCTTTTTCTGTCTAAATAAAAAGATGATTTTTAAAAAATATATAATAGCATACAGTAAGAAGAATTATGAGACAACTATAAGAACCAATAGGTAAGACTTATAAATAGTGTGTAGTTAAAAGTATTTGGCAACTTTGAAGAAAATATTATCTATCCCATTCAGGAATCTAAAGTTTTTTATCTAAATAATTTTATTTCAACCTATTAACCTAAAACATCTATCTAGACTTTAAAACGTCTTTTTAATTCCTAAACAACTAAGCTTAATAGTAAAACTATAATAATCTAGTCTTCCACCCCATCAGAGACTTGAGAAGGAATAAAATTAATTACTTGAGTAAACAGGGAGTGTAGGTTAGCAGCTTCAAAAAAAAAAAAAGTAACAGAGACAATTTGCAGGCAACAGATTCAGAGACAGAGCCTACTCCTATTGGTAGGGGCGTCACATGATGACCAAGCTGCATATCTGCTATATCTGTTTAGGGCATTTAAGTCCAGTCCATGTGTGCTCTTTGGTTGGTGGTTCAGGCTCTCTGAGCCTCATGGGCCCAAGTTAGTTTACTCTGCAGGTCTTCTTGTGGTGTCCTTGACCATTCCCGCTGCCTCAATCCATCTTCCCACTCTTCCACAAGACCCCAGATTCGGCCTATTGTTTAGCTGTGGGTCTCTGCATCTGTTCCCATGTGTTGCTGCATGAAGCCTCTCAGAAGATAGTTATGCCAGGCTCCTAAGACACAAGAGGTGACGAGTTCAGGCTCCATATTTCCCCCTTGTAGGAATCGCAGCTAGGGTCACGCCCAATAGATTCTAGGGATCTTCCTCTGTCCCAGAGATGCCCCCTGATTTACATTCTCTCTTCTAGTCCTCTCCCCACACCACTCCATCCCCAACCCTCTTCGACTTCCTACCCCCTCTCTGCACACCTCATGCTCACCGCGGTTACGTCCCCACCCTATCTCCTACCCTACCCACTTCCATCCCTCCATCTACTTCAGATGTCTATTTTATCTCCCCTTCTGAGTGAGATTCAGGCATCCTCCTTTGAGATCTCCTTGTTACTTAGCTTCTTTGGGTCTGTGGATTGCTTATCCTTTGCTTTATGGCTAACATCCAGTTATAAGTGAGTACATATTATGTTTATCTTTATGGGCCTGGGGTACCTGGATCAGAATGCTTCACTTTTTTTTTCTATTTGCTGTTGTGGGGTTATTTATTTTCTGTGTTTTCTTGGGTGTAGTTAATCTCCTTGGGATGGAGTTTTCCTTCTAGTATCTTCTATAGGGATGGATTTGTAGATAGATATTGCTTAAGCTTGGTTTTTTGTCATGGAATATCTTGTTTTCTCTATCTATGGCGATTGAAAGTTTTGCAGGGTATAGTAGTTTGGGCTGGCACCTGCGGTCTCTTAGATCCTGCAAGACATCAGCCCGGCCCCTTGTGCCTTTGACAGTCTCTGTTGAGAAGTTGGGTATAATTCTAAAAGGTCTGCATTTATATGTTATGTGGCCTTTTTCTTTTGAAGCTTTTCGTATTCTTTCTTTATTCTATACATTTAGTGTTTTGATTATTATGTGGTGAGGGGGATCTTCTTTCCTGGTCCAATCTTTTTGGTGATCTGTAAGCTTCTTGTGCATTTATAGGAATCTCCTTTTTTAGGCTAGGGAACTTTTCTTCTTTGATTTTGTTGAAAATATTTTCTGGTACTTTGAGCTCAGAATCTTCTTCTATTCCCATTATTTTTAGGTTGGGTCTTTTTTATAGTGTCACAGGTTTCCTGGATGTTTTGTGTCAAGAACTTTTTAGATTTAACGTTTTCTTTGACTGATGTGCCAATTTCTTTTCTCATATCTTCTATGCCTGAGGTTCTCTCTTTCATCTCTTGTATTCTGTTGTTGATGCTTGCATCTCTAGTTCTGGTTCCCTTACCTATATTTCCATCTCCAGGATTCTCCCAATTTGTATTTTCTTTATAGCTTTTATTTCCATTTTCAGGTCTTGACCAGTTTTATTAATTTCTTTTACCTATTTGTTTGTGTTTTCATGGATTTCTTTCAGGGATTTATTCATTTCACCTTTAAAGGTTTCTGTCATCTTCATAAGATTGGATTTAGGTCATTTTCCCGTGCCTCAACTATGTTAGAATATCCAAGGCTTGCTGTGGTAGGATAGGTGGGCTCTGGTAGTGTCATATTGCCCTGGCTATGGTTAACTGTGTTCTTTTTTTTTTTTTTTATCTCAATTGTTATCCCATCTCTTGTATCCTCCTGTTCCTCCCTCCCTCCCGCTTTCACCCTATTCCCTTCCCCCTATGTCTGTGACTGAGAGGGAATCTCCTCCCCCACTATATGGTCATAGGCTATCAAGTCTCATCTTGGTAGCCTGCTTATTCTTTCTCTGAGTGCCACCAAGCCTCTCCACCAAGGGGAAGTAGTCAAATATGGGGCACCAGAGTTCGTGTCAGAGTCAGTTCTCGCTCTCCACTCAACTGTGGAGAATGGGTTGACTATGTTCTTATGCTAGCCTCTAGATTCATTTGGGTTTTGAGTTATGATAGGTTTACGTGCTGATTTCTGAGTTTATCTCTGCTACATGGATGGTGGTTTTGTTTGTTTGTTTTTTGTTTTTGAATTTTTTTCCCCTTGGTTTCTGTTTCTTCTCTGGTCTTCTGACCTGATCTGAATAGACTGAGGTTCTGGTGACCAGCAAGTCTGCAGGTGTTGACTTGCTGGTTACCAATGAGTGTCTACACTGGGGTTTTTGTGGCCTGTGTGATCTTTGGGGTTTGGGATGTTTACGTTGCCTCTGGGGTTCCAAGTACCTGTGTGACCTCTAGAATTATGGGTACTTGCTTTTTCTCTGGGGTTCCTAGTACTCTGTGGTTATAGAGCAGAAGCCTTATGCCAAAGTTGTGGGCCATAATATGGAGTGCAGGGGAGGAGGTGCAATTTAGGGCTGTTTGGTATGCTTTAAGGGGCGTTGGCGCACAGAGGGTGGTGTCTTACATGGCATCCTAATGTTCACATGGCCTCTGGTATACAGCCCCATTCAGGAGACATGGAACCACACTCTGGGAAAGCATTTGGAATTGTGGGACATGGGTTGGGGTATAGTTTAGGGTTGTTGCCATCCAGTTCATCTTTTACTCTGTATGCACATACTGCCGTAAATTGAACCACCTTTTTCTTTTTCTTTTTTGGAGCTGAGGACTGATCCAGGGCCTTGCACTTGCTATGCAAGCATTCTACCACTGAACTAAATTCCAAATCCAACGGGAATCATTTTGAAGTTTGTGTTTCAGCTGAACCACCTGTTTCATCTCTAAGCCGCCATGAGCTGTAAGAAGCGCAGATCACAGAAGATCCCATTTAATGCAAAGGAAAATAGAAAAATCAGTGACTACTACTCAGAGGTATGACTGCAGATATTGCTTGTGGGATATGTTAGCTGTTTTGGTGACAATGGGCCTTAGGTCACACAGAGTCAGCTGACAAGAAACTGCCTCATTGTTGAGTGGGACAGTGAGATACTCGAGCAACTTTCTCACTCACTTTATTTTGGTGAGTGGTAGCAAAGATAGGGAATTGAAATGCATCTTTCGGCCATATCAAAACAGTGTTTAATAAGAGACTACCTACTGCAATCATGTCTGAAACATTAATAAATAGATCAAGTGTAATGCTTCATAGCAACCTGTGGAAGAAACAAAATTAATACTATTTAATAGCATTAAAACGTTCTGAGTGTGATTGCTTATGTTTGCCTATGTTTACTTAGTACCTCACAGTTTATGAAGGATTTTGTATATTCATTCTTAGCATAAATGTCATAGGCAAGTGAGGAAGATTTTTGGTTCTAATTTGTTTATGAAGAAAAAGGGAGACCAGAATTGCTTGAGCCTGTGATGAAGGCTTGGGCAAGTTTCCTGAGATCTCTGTCACGGCAAACAATTGTGTCCTCTGAGAATAAAATGTTCCTTTATTATGTCAAGACAGCTGAGAAGTACCAGGCATTTGAAGTGAAACGTCAAAGCCTTTTTCTTGTTTCTTTGTGTCCAGGTTCTGGAAAGCAAGGCATGCAACTAGCTATGAAACCCGTGCCAAGCTGAGATCTGTTTACCTCCTTAACAGCAGACATCTTTCCCTTTGAAAGATGTCAGGCCAGGCATAGTGGCACAGTGCTGTAATCCCAGAATTTCAAAGACAGAGAATAGAAGACTGAATTTGAGACAGAGTAAACTATATAATACCTCAAAAATGAAAAGAAACAATGAAAAAAGTCCGTATCTATCCAGAAATAAATAAATATATGGAGGTCTATTACAGTATACAGTATACAGTGTACAGAAGAAGGATATTTCTGACCAAATCTAGACTCCAGAGATCATTTTGAGAGACCCTATGCCTGAATAGAGTAGAATTATATTGCTTTGCCTTCTTCTTGTCTGTTTAACTGAGAATGTTAATTTCATTGCAAATGATGGCAGGCTTCATTTTTAACCAAGCTCCAACATTGTGACTCCCGTTACTGGTGAGTGCCTTTGCTGGCATATGAACCCTTTGCCCACTGGCATCCTTCTCATGGTGAATA
Organism: Acomys minous; assembly: GCF_964271855.1. Lineage (NCBI taxonomy): Eukaryota > Metazoa > Chordata > Mammalia > Rodentia > Muridae > Acomys > Acomys minous. The sequence continues at coordinate 46,057,648 of NC_140484.1, read as the reverse complement.
TGGTGTGAGGAAAATGACCCTTTTCGACAAACTAAGACTGCTATTGTTTTAGTTTTTTTTTTTTCTATTGCTGTGATAAAATACACTCCCGCCCCCCCCCACCCCCCAACCTCTGCCAAAGCAACTTAAAACAGCAAGGGTTTGTTTGGCTCATGGTTTATTAGTCTGTCATGGAAGAGAAGTCACAGCAGTAGGACCTCGAGAAAGTTAGTTACGTTACGTCTGCGTCCAGTAGGAGAGAGCAACAGAGGTGAGCTCAGTTCCCCTTACCAGCTCAGTCCAGATTCTAACTAGGGGATGTTGCCAGCATGTTTAGGCTGGTTCTCACAGAATCAGTGTAACTTAGACACACCCCACAGGTGCTCCCAGAGCCCCAGCTCCCAGGTGATTAGAGGTTCTGTCAAGCAGAGAGTTAGTAGTAACTACCGCAGACACTTTCAGTTTTCACTGAGACTTTTTTCCTGCTTACTGAAGTTGACTTATGTCCTCCCATTTACCCCTTTCCCTGGTTCTCAAGATGAAGTCCTATAAAAAAGGAAGATGATGAAATTCCGCAAGTAGTCCAGTACAAAAAGACATAAGTCTGTGTGTTGGTATCAACCCACTTACTTAATGGGTTGTGTTGTGATATTAGAAAGGGCACTTAGAAAACCAACGGTCTGTGATCTCAGTTTCTCTGTCACAAGGGCAGACAGACCAGTTTCTTCTCACACATTCCATAGGATGTGACCAACATATTTCATGTGATTATAATAATTCCTAGGGAATGTATATGATAAATATACAATAGCTTGTACTCATTTCATGATAGATGCTGCCTGAATCACAGTATTAAGGAAAATTGTGAGTTTGAAGCCAAACTGGCTACATACTGAATTCCATGGAAATCTTTTTTTTTTTCTCTGTGTAGCCTTGGCTGTCCTGGATTTGATTTGTAGATGAGGCTGGCCTCAAACTCACTGAGATCCACCTACCTCTGCCTTCCCAAGTGCTGGGATTACAACAACCACTGCACCCAGCTTGTATGGAAATCTTAACTGCATAGCAAGAGTCTGTCTCAAAAATTATTAAATAGAAAACAAATTATTGAGCATCTGCTGCTGTTGCAGAGGAACTGGGTTTGATTTCCAGTACCTTCATATGGGCTCATAAACACTAGTAACTCCAGTTTAAGGGGGCCTGATGCACTTTTCAGACCTCAGTGGGCATCAGGTATGCATATGGAGCACATACTTACATGTAGGCAAAATACTCATATACATATGTTGTAGAAAATATACATGGCTAATAATAATATTAAAAGCCTAATATTATTACAGCGATTTTATTTAACCTGTTCCCAAACAATAAAAGACACAGACACCTGATAGGTTTTAAATAAGCCTTGTTTCACCTGTGGCTGTGCAGATACTAACAGTTCTAAGCTGCCCTTTGCCTCTCAGTCCCACATCCTCAGAGAGTGGCTCTAATTATTCCCATCTGGGCTGCTTCCCACCCAGAATCCATAAACACTTGCTTTGTTTCTCATCAGGGCTGCTTTCCTCCATCAACGCTGGTTCAGCCACGCGCCTCTCTCCACAGTTATCCACGGTGGTTCTGCGCTCTTCTTTTTCCTCTACCTCTCTCTCCTTCCATCATTCTTTTGTCCCCAAAGCCCATGAACCTTAACTCTGAGTCTCACTTCTGCCCTGCCCAGGCTTCAATATTTTTTATTAACCAATCAGCTTTAAATTAGGTAGGGCAAGGTTTACGCAACAAGAGCTGGTACGAGCGAGAATATGCTTGTCTGGGCAGCAAACACATCTCAGGGAGCAAAATAGTTAACAATCAGATACAAAGCTCCAGACCATGCTGTTACATATGCAAAATAAATAAATCTTAAAAGATAAATAAATAGACTAACTGTAATACAACTTATGGTTGATTAGATAAAATGCATATTGCTAAAGATAATAAAATGACTTGAACGTCCATACAGGGAAGCTAGGAGACCACTGGGTATCTTGATAACACTTGTGTCTGCACTCCTGTTTTTTTGTTTTTTGTTTTTTGTTTTTTGTTTTGAAATATGCACATGTGTAACAAAAGGGTTTTTCTGACTGATTTGATAGGAAGTTGAAGTTCTATTTTGGATCCCAAGATGAACTCTGCTTTAATGCTAGTTATTTGTCTTTTGAGATTGGTATTGATTCTGTGAATTGACATTAAACATGGACACAGGACTAGAGTTGTCAGAGTTATAAAGTATCCACCATTTGTTTTTAGGTCCCCAAAGAAGAGCAGAATGATCCCAGTATTTCTCGCTCTAAAAGAAAGCCAAGAGATATAACCAACGCCAGGGACCAAAGACCACTTTCTCCTAAGAAAATGCAACAAGATCAGACTCTTCCCCTAAAGAAGACAATTATTGTCACCTTGGCTGTGAACCACAGGAAAAACAAAAACATGAAACATGTGCTCACACATAGTCAGGCAAGTAGCTTATATGCAGCACTCAACACTCTCGACGCTGTTAAAAAAGAGATAGAAAAGCAACAAGGCAAAGAAATGCTGGTGTGTGGCAAAGACGGAATCAAAGGGTACATAAACCTTGGCATGCCCCTCTGCTGTTTTCCAGAAGGCAGCCACGTGGTCATCACATTTTCTCAATGTAAAAGTGAGCCGGAAGAAAATAAACGATTGTTTGAGCCACAGGATGAAGCATCTACCAATTACATCCGATTTTACATTCATGCAATTGGGAGTAAGAAGAAAAGGATTCTGAAGTGTGGAGAACTTCACAAAAATGGAAACAAAGTCTGTGTCTTTGGCCTTAAGGGAGAGACCATCAAGGACACTCTGAGGAAGGATGGCAGGTTTTGTCCTTTTATAGAGAGTGACCATTGGAAACTCATTAATGACCTGGACACCATCATAGAAAACACTCAGCCCATTGATGAGTTGGAGGGCAAGCTCTTTCAGGTTGAGGCTGAGTTAACAAAGAAGCCTAGAGTAGTATCTGTCCCTCAGAATTCTGAGTCAGAGAATAAGAAGTTCCAAAAGCTAGAAGCCTACATTGTGGATGAGTATCCCACACTGAAAGCAGAACGAGATAAAATCAGAGCATATATTAAGAAGAAAAGTGAAAAAAGAAAGAAGAAAGTTCCCTTACTAAAAATACATAAAGAAAACTTTGGAAAAATGACAAAAAATTCTTTTTCTGTTAAGATGCTCAAACATCTTTCAAGGGTCAGTAACTCAGTTGGGTACCTATGGTGGGACAATAATGGAAATCAGGGTTGTGCCACCTGCTTCGTTTTTAAAGGATTATACGTTTTCACTTGTCGTCATGTGATAAATGACATAGTAGGGAAAGGCACAGAGGAAAGTAAGTGGGCTAGCATAATTAGTCAATGTGTAAAGGTGATCTTTGATTATGAAGAGTTCCCACCAAGAGAAGAGAATGTTTTTTATTTTAAACCTTGGTTTGAAATATCTGACGTCAAGCTTGACTACGCTGTCCTGGAACTGAAGGAAAATGGACAAGAAGTACCTGCAGGACTCTATAATGGAATAGGACCTGTGCCACTTAGTGGGTTGATTTATATCATTGGCCATCCAGATAGAGAAAGGAAGTCAGTTGATGGTTGCACAGTGGTCCCTCAAGATAAGCGAAGAAGACAATGTGAGGAAAATTTTCAGGCAAGGGAGGCAGAAGGCTGCCATTTTTCTATAACTTTTGTCCATATGTACACCCAAAGAAGTTTCCAAGAAATTCTTGCCAACCCTGATGTGGTTACCTATGACACCACTTTTTTTTGTGGGTCATCTGGATCCCCAGTGTTTGATTCTAATGGTTCATTGGTGGCCATGCATGCTGCTGGCATCACTTGTGAGTACCAACATGGAGTCTCTAGTATCATTGAGTTTGGTTCTACTATGGAATCCATTCTTGCTGATATTAAGAAAAATAAACTGTGGTATAATAAAATTTTTATAAATCATCAGGATGAAGAAATGCTGGGCCCAGAGTCCTGAGGACTGGAAAGGATTTATCTATTTTCCAACTTTAAAGGAATAGCTTATGGTGTTGTTATTCTTCAAACAATAATGTTTTATGAACTTTCAAAATGATTGATTTCACCAAAAATGGATGTTCCAGATTACTTCTTATGAACCAAGCAGTTTTTCTAAGTTCAGGAAAAACAACAACAACAACAAAAAACAAAAAACAAAAAACAAAACAAAAAACAAAAAAAACCAACATGAGTTGAACTATATTGTAGAGTACCATGAGAAGAAGATTTAGTACCCATCAGATCTCAGGGGACTTGGCATAAGGAGATGCAAAGATGTAAAAAAAAAAAAATCAGAGCATAGAAACTGGCGTTGTGGAACAAAGATGTGAGGGGAAAAGAAGCCCAGCATTCTTCAGGAGACTTCAACCAATTTTAAAAGCACTGTCTCTTTTGGTTCTACCTGTATCTTCCTTCTCTGCTGACCAGGGCTCAGCCAGGACACTGGGTCACAGGGTTTTCAGCCCTAAGAGATCTGGCAATTGCAACAAATCTTCCAGAACTGAAATATTTCCTGGGCCTTTTGCTGCAGCTGACAGTAGAGCAGACATGATCCTAAACCACAGTTTTTCCCGACATCTCCTAGTGCTACTGTGTGATGTTTTGTTTCTCCTGCTCTGTGTATTTTCCCTAAAGGAAACACAGATGGACCAAACCAAAAACCAAACAAACCAAACAAACCAAACAAACCAAAAAACCAAAACCAAAATAAAAAAACCCACAAAACTCACAAACAAACAACAACAACCAGTGTGGTATCTGTAGTGAGTTATGAAATTTAAGATGAAACAAAAGCAAAGACTGTAAGACATTCCTTTAGTTAGTTTCTTTCAGATACACATTCTCAATCTTGAAAAGCAATAAAGATCGTTTTTATAGCTGTTTATCTTTAATTATGCATTTATTTTATTTGCTTATTTGTTTTTAAATAACTGTTACCATCCGCAGATCTTCATTATTTTCAGATTCTCCCGGCAGCTATCTTGACCACAAGGATGTGAAATTCCGAGAGGTTGGTATGAAAATTTGGTACAGCTGGACCTGGTCACTCAGATGAGGATCAAAATTTCTAGAGAGTCTGATCCTGTGGCTTAATTTTATTAAACATTTAAACACAGTAGAACTTTGGGCAAACAGTTTCCATGTAAAAATTCTCATAGCAAAGCTTCAGAGATGGCTACATCAAAATATCCTGCTATAGAAAAATATCTGAGACCTTGGTCATAAAATTGGGTTATATTGACTGGGAATCAGTGCTCAGGGCGCCAGCCTGCAAAGGAAGAATATTTAATAAGTGTAAGGATGGACCCTACTTATGGAGGATGCAAAGAACATGGAGTCTTTTTCATGAGGATGAGTTCTCTAGTCTCTGAGAGACAAAGCCCACAATGAGGGCCTAAACAGTTCTCAGGATTTGGGGAAAAGTCGGGTGGAGGCTCGCTTCTAATAGAGTAGTGAGTGATCACCATGTCGTTTGATCCCGTGGAATTGGAGTTGTAATTGGAAGGTTGTGAGTTGCCATAGCAGGGCTGGGACTTGAACCCCAGGGCCTCAGCAATTTTCTAAGCTTCAGCTGTGTGCTGGAGGTTGCATCCTCCTCTCAAAGTTACTTTGCTTACCTGCTGACCATTTCCAACAACCCAACTGCAAGAAATACAACGTCAAGCTTTGAGCACTCAAAGGGAGGCACAGGGCCTCTCTGGCAGCATGTGAGGACTACAGCTGAGGTTTCCCTGCTTTACTGTAACTCTTCTACTTAGTGTTTCCACCAAGGTATCTGAAAAGCACCTTGACTTGTAGCTTTCTGAGTTCTGTCAAGATCAACATTTCATCAAACCATTACCCTAGATCTCTGGAGTTTGAGGTAACCTAATTCTGTGTTCCCAGAACCCAGTTATACATAATTTGGTTTCAGAATAAATTATCATTTACGCCCTTTGAGGGAAACTTATGGTTTTGCACACACACACACAAACTTCAGGGCACAAGTGTGAGGATTTTTCTCGATTAATTGAGGAGGGAAGACACGCCCTAGATGTGTGTGGCAACCTCCCATGTGCTGGGATCCTGACCTTCTGAAACGAAATAATCTGGCTGAGCATCGGCTTTCATCAGTTTCCTGACTGCAGATGCAATGTGACCAGTGCCTCAGATTTCTTCGCTGGCATGTGGTCTCCATCATCATCACGGGCTGGGGCCTCAAACTGTAAGGCAAAGTAAACCTTCCTTCCTTAAGTCAGTCTTTTGTCACAGCAATAGACAAGTAAGTGATACATGGACATAATGTGAGAAGAACAGTACTTGATTTTCATATTTTTCTTCATATTAAACAGGAGATTCCATGAAATGCAATTCTTACAGCTCATGGGGACTTAGAGATGAAACCGATGGCTCTGCTAAAACACCAACTTCAAAATGGCTTAAGTTATGACAGTATCTTCCCAGGTGTCCCAGGTTGACAGAGTAAAAGACGAAGTGGGGTCCGAGAGCCCACCTTCTCCTTTCAGCTCCAGCCTTGCTAGTGCCAGGATGCTCTGAACAAGCAGGCAGTTTTTCACCAAGCATAATCAGCCCAACAAAAATTATTTCTAACCCTATGACTGCTGTGGAAAATGGGTTCTGTGTAATTTTTGCTTCTAGGGAAAGGGCATCTTGATCCAGGGACGTGATGTTACTAAGCCCAGAGTTTGAAATAGAGACAGAATTCAAATGCAGAGATCAACACTTCACAGAAGAAGTTGTATCTGGGGATTCAAAACTGTGTCTTTCTTACACTGATGTTAAAATCTTGCCTTCCTTCAAGGTGGAGGTATTTAAAGGTGAATTTATGTGGAATTTACATGAGAAAAATAACTGGGGAGTAGTTGGTAAACAGAAGGGATTTCTGAAGAGTGATACATAAGAAAAATGGAAATTTTATCCCAAATGAGCCATCTCTCCATCACTGTTTGGTTCCTTTCAAACATGCCCTTTACAGCCTCCATTCCTACCCTATATGAGCTAAGTAGACACATGCTCATTGGCCAGCTGCCTGTGTCTCAACAGGATTGCTGGTGATTCTTTCCAGAACAGCACTTTGGATTCAGGGGCGAATTGAAGCTTAACAGCTGCTAGCAAAGGACAAGTAGCTGGAGGAGTGAAAGAAAGAGTGACCAGGGGAAGGTGTAAAACAAATTTCTGCTCAAACTATGGCACCAGCCAAGGGCAATACGTGCAATAAACTTCGAACTCCTACCCAGATCTAGCCGATGGACAGGACATTCTCCACCATTGAGTGGAAAGTGGGGTCTAACTTTCATGCGAACTCTGGTGCCCCATGTTTGACCATGTCCCCTGGATGGGGAGGCCTGGTGGCACTCAGAGGAAGGATAACACATTACCAAGAAGAGATTTGATACGCCATGAACATATACAGGGGGAGGAGGTCCCCCTCAGTCACAGACATAGGAGAGGGGAGTAGGGGGAAAGTGGGAGGGAGGGAAGAATGGGAGGATACAAGGGATGGGATAACCATTGAGATGTAATATGAATAAATTAATAAAATATTGAAAAAAATTCTAAAGAAACTGTCAGTTAGATGGAGATAGGACCTTGAATAGGATGGGCTGCTTTATTGCATTAAAGTAAGAAACAAAACAAAACAAAACAAACAAACAAACAAACAAAAAAAGCAAGTGTTCCAGGTCTTGTAATCTCAACTATAACACAGGTAGATTTACAGTAGCTACAGGCATGTCACGATTAGCATAACATAATTCCAGTGGCTAGTGGAAGCGTGTGTGAGGAGTAAGGTCGACAGACAATGGTTACATGTGATAGCTGTACTGCTAGACCTGTTATCAATATCAATATTCAGCCATACAGATAGTCATGGATTAAACAGAATCCCAAATAAGTGAGAAAGCAAGCAACTACACTGTGTTTTGAAATTGCTGAAGGCAGAAACTTTTTGTGTAACTAGAAAACAACTTGAGTTTCCTCCCTCTGTCTGTTAATGATGGATACTATAAGCACAGGTAAAAAGGAAATAAAATGCACAGAAAGAAATACGAGTTTTGAAGTGACAAAGGCTACCCCATAGGCAAAATGCAGAGCAATTTGGCTTCATTCCCAGCACTCACATAGTGGCTAACAACCATGAGTAACTCTAATTCCAGCAGATCCAACGCAGTGCTTGTGAAGCACAACTAAAAGAAAAAAAATCAAAACCAAAAACCTAATGAAGCTCTTTGTTCTTTCTCCTCTGGGGAAAGACTTGAAGAGAATGTTGAGGGACCAGCGGAGAAGCACACTGTTCTCAGAGGATGGTGTTGGCTACTGAGGCTGGTGATGGCTTCCAGAAAGCTGTTTGTAAAGCAGTGATAACTAGATAGTCACACTGTGACTGAAGTGAGGAGAAAAAGCAGTTCACAGAATCTTCATAGTGCTGAGCAAGAAGGGCAAGGTTGCTCAAAGAGAGAGAGAGAGAGAGAGAGAGAGAGAGAGAGAGAGAGAGAGAGAGAGAGAGAGAGAGAGAGAGAGAGAGAGAGCGCAGCCCTTTGGGGCTTTGTAGTCTGGCCAAGTCCAGTCTTTAATACTGAGCACTGTTAGTACTGAGTAGCAGAGTGGGATTAGCGGATACAGCCACGGAGGATTTTGACCCAGAAATTAAGGACTTTTTTTTCTCTTATGTAGCCACGCCTGCAGGGCTTTTGCTCTGTAGACCAAGCTGGCCTCGAACTCAGTGATCAACCTGCTCTGCCTGCTGACGGTTGTGATTAAAGGCTCAGGCCATCACTGCCAGCCTGGGGAATCTTATTTCTGTTGAATGATTATTAACATGTAATACTGAGTTATTTATTTAGTAATCTCAGCAGTTACCCCTTAACCAGCTTTATACCCAAATATCCACACAGAGAGACCAGGATCTATTTAATCAGCCTATAGCACAATGCTGTGCAATAATTACTCCATCCTAAACCTCCGTGCTAGTGTAGTTTCCTCCCATTCTGACTCCCCACTTTATATTTGCTTTTAAATCATCTCCTAGGCCGGGCTCATTTCTCCTGATGTTTCCTTGTTTCCTCCTCAAGGCTCCATGCTCTCCTTCCTGCTTTTCCCTCCCCTCACTCTATCAGGCTATCCCGCACTATTCTCTGCTATTGCACAGCATTGGCTAGTAGGGTTTTGTTTGTTTGTTTTTGGAAAAACAGAACAAATGATGACATGTTTACACAAACTCGAAACAGGAGATACTTAGAATAAGCACCACAATGCAATGTCCGGATTGATCCAGAGGCTGAGGTGGAGAAATTGGCATCTGAATGAACAAGGGTAGACTGTACACACAGTCCACAAGAATATTATGCCGACATATCTTAGTGTATTCTTTGAGGTTTTCTTTTTTTTAAATATATTTTATTAATTTATTCATATTACATCTCAATTGTTTTCTATGAAAGTGTAGTTGGATCTCTAAGGAAACTGCAGGAATAAATGATGTTTTCAGGTTTCTAGTCCCTGTGAGGACATTTATGTTGACTGAAATAGTCTGAGTTTAGATGTCTTCTGTTCTATAGACTGTTAGGCATGCCTGAGAAGTGAGTTTTTGCCAGTATCTGGATTTATCTTTATTCTCAAAAGGAGCACAGTCGAGAGAACATATTTGTGAATATTTGTTGCACACAACATTCAGACATGGAGATGTGACTCTGAGGCAGACTTTTTCTTATGAGCTATAATTTTACAAAAAACAGGTTTTAGTTTGTTTTGTTTTTGTTGTTTCCTTTGTTTTTTTGGAGTGGGATCCATCTATCCATCTATCTATCTATTATCTATCTATCTATCCATCTATCTATCTATCATCTATCTATCTATCTATTTTGGTTTTTGTTTTCAGACTACAGAGTGTTTTCTCTTGCAAACTGCTAAAGAAGAGCTCAGGTTCACTTTAGCTCTGTTCTTTGACCTTCCTCCTGCAGGGAGCATGCAAATGAAGCATCCTTCCCCTCCAGGAACCACAGGACTCCTAGACAAGTGTCTTTTTAAAGTGCTAACACCAGTTTCAGGGGTTTGTACCTCACTCATTCAACAAATCCAACTGAAACTTCATATCTTCTGAACTGAGAAAGTAACTCACCTAAAACGAAGCCTCTTTCAAAAGGAGCTGTTTGCTAGCCAGGCCATAGGGATTTTATAGGCTGTGTTGCTTGCAATATGAAAAAAAAAAAAGCCAAACTAAAACAAACCAACAAAACCCCCAAGACCCAACTGGATATAATATGCAACAACAGGGCCGAAAAACCTTCAATTTGGTGTCTTTTATGTAGACTAGTACTTGCTGTCAAAAAACTACTTTGGAAAATAGACAGGAGTGTAAATTGTTGGAATTGGTATAATAACTTTCAATTTGGTGCGTGTTACTTAGATACCTCCCCACCTCCCCGCTCTCCCCCAGCCCATGTGGAAAGTCCCAGGGTTTGGAGTGCTCCCACCCTTGCCCACTCAAGCAGCTCTTGTGGCCCATAGCAGGACCCCATGTCACATGCAGGATTCCAGCTGAGAAGCTACAGGAGTATACTGCAAAGGCTTCCTGTTTGAGATGGTCTGGCTTGCAGCCCAGTAGGGATTGAGGCCCAATGCAGATTGCACAGGGCAGGGCAGGAGAAGGAGTGCTATAGGAGGAGCCAGCACCCTGGAGGAGAGCGCCTGTCACAGCTCTTGCAGGGAGCACTGGACACTTGCTCAAAGGGAATCCAGAAGCTGTGGCTGGAGGAAAGAAGAGACACCAGGTTCTACAGCAGGCAGACATGGAAGCAGGGAGACCCAGTGAGTGCGGAGGAGACCTGTGGCAGTCTAGGCTTCCCAGGAACAAGCCCTGCAGAGGACAGGCAGCAGTACTTTGACAAACAGGAAGGAGCCACGGGTACCCGCAAAGGAAACACCCTTGTCTTGAGTTGTTAAACACTCCCCAACTTAGGCAGACTTTTCAACCTCTATGAAGAGGAGGTGTCCACCTGGAAACACATGCACTGCTTACCACTTGCATTCTGTTAGTCTGAGTGTAGATACAGTGTAAACTTAAAATACGATGCTGTTGTGTCTCAGGGTACTTAGTAAGAAAAGCACACACACACACACACACACACACACACACTTATTTAGAACACATTTATTATATGCTGTAATGCTAACACTTTGGAACTGAATTACTAAAACATACTATAAAGGCTTAACAGCAGAAAAAAGAAGAAAGAAAAAAAGGAAAAGTGGGAGAATTGTTTAACTTTGCTGATGCATATTTTGCTTTTATCCTGGGTGGAGAAGAGCTATGCTAGCCTGAAGTTTCTCAGCCATCAGCTAAGACTGTGGCTTAGCCTTATTGAAAAAGCCTAATGCCTTGTACAGCTTAGAATTTCTATAGCAAAGAAGATTGATTGTAAGTCTGTCTAAAAGAAACAGCCTCCTGTCATGTTTAAACTAATATATATATAAAATATGTATGTATGTATTATACATGTATGTTATAAATTATGTGTAATAGATAAAATATGTACATATGTATAATATGTATATGTGCATATATGTATATGTTATATGTGGTATAGACATGTATATATGTATATGTATATATATGTGTGAATACATATAGTAGAAATTTAGAATGTTAATGATGAATCAAGGTAAATCAAAGTTTATCCCAGATAAAAGGGAGTCATCAGACAGGACCAGGTGCTGGAAATCTGTAGTATGGTGAAGGCAGTGGATCCAGGAGACAATACTGGAATTACTGAGGTCAAGAAGATACACTCTCAGATACAATTCAGGGCTCATCACCACAACGGCTTCCTTGCCAAATCAGAGCAAAACACCAGGCACTGCAGGCCCAACTGAGGTCTGCTGCAAGCCTAGCTCTCCATGAAGCAGGTGGCTGAACACTGATACTGGGCATAACCAAGTGTTGCAAGCAAGAAAGCAAGTTCATGCAGTTACAACATAAGTTATAGTTTATTATGCTGAGGGTAATCACACAAGGTTCACACTCTAAGTTTCTAACTATGGTCCAAGCCTATCTCCCCAAGCCTGCTCACTGATGCTCTGTATCTTAGCTGAATGTCAGGTGTGGTCCCTAACAAAAGTCTTTTATTTGAGGCTCAGGATCACAGAGGAGGCTCTCCAGGTACAGAGCAGATTAAGGTGGCATCTCTCCAGGACCTCCAGCAGTCCTGAAGAATGCGCAGAGCCTTGCTCTTGGCTTCTGCTTATATACTCTTTAGGGGGCACCGTGGAGTTACAGTAGTGCGTCTGGTCATCTTGAGTGAGTGGTGCCATTAGCTTCTAGTGTAGTGGCCTTGGAGTAGCGCAGTTCCTGACTACGCTATTTTTACATGTCTAATAGGCATTTTTAAAACCAAACATCAGGTCAAGACTGTGATTTCCACACACCAGCTTTCCTCTGGTCATTTACGTCAGAAGATGAAGAAGATAGATGGCCTCCACTCTATTTCTATCTGTCCAGTAACATGAACGTTCACTTGCTGTGGGGGTTCCTACAAGCTCTACTGCTGGAAGAGAAACAATCAGCAAGAAAGAGACCCGGTTTAGCACAACTTAGCCAGTCTGTTTAAAACTTTTGGAGTCTGACTCTAAGCAGTTTAGTTTTTACATATTTAAACATAGTACAATGTTGGAAAAACATCCCCTTGTGACAATGATCAGAACAAAGCTTAAAGCATGGCTACATCAAAACTCCTTTGCAAAGTACATGTCTTTTGCAAAGAACCTGAGACCGCTTCCACAAGTATGGGGCTCTAGTGAGTGAGAAATAATCTCAGGATAAAGGCCTAAGGAGAAACTGTTGTACTAAACAGAATAATAAAGCCCTTTTTGCAAGTGTACATGGAATCACTTTAAAATTTTTATTTTATAGGCATTGTTGTTTGCATGCATATCTGTGGGGGGATTTCAGGTCCCCTGGAACTGGAGTTATGACAGTTGTGAGCTGTCATGTGGGTGCTGGGAATTGAACCGGGTCCTCTGGAAGAGCATCCAGTGAGTGCTTTTAACCACTGAGCCATCTTTCCAGCTCCACATGGGACCATTTTTATAAGGATGGATTCTCTTGACTGAGAAATACTGCTCAGGATAAATGGGGTTTCCTTGAGGTCTGGCTTTACAGAATAGCAAAAGATCACCAAGTTGTTAAAAAAAAATATGCACTCCAGCCTTCCAAGTGAACATGCGTCAGAGTCTTCTGTTGAAGAAAGAAGCTCATGTATTTAACAATTCTCATTTCTCTATTGCTGTCTATAAAAACGTGGGTCTCAGGCTGGAGAGATGGCCCAGTGGTTAAGAGCACTGTCTGCTCTTCCAGAGGTCCTGAGTTCAATTCCCAGAAAGCACATGGTGGCTCACAGCCATCTACACTTGGATCTGAGACTCTTTCTTAGCATTCAGGTGTACATAGAGATAGGGCACTCATATACATAAAATAAATAAAATTTTTTAAAAAAGACTCTTGCCCTTAACATTCAGGCTCCCTGAAGCTGCCACTAGCTCTCCTTTGAAAGGATGATTCTAAGAGAGGAAAATAAAAAAACAACAAAACAAAACAAAACAAAAACAAAAACGTGGATCTCATGCCTTCTACAACTTGCATGGACAGATGATATTTATGGTCAGAACTTGCCCTAAGATTCAGCTTTTTCTGTTTCAGACTCTGACCATCATGAGTAGAAAGGGACGAGCTGGGCAGACCATTCTTCATGCCTGCCTGAGGAGGGACAGTGACTGCTGTGCTAGAGCCAAGTGGAGACACTGAAACATTCTCCTTATGCTGTCAGGAGATGACACGGGGGGAATAAAAGGAAAATTTTATAATTAAAAAAATTAATTAATTCACTTTATATCCCAACCTTAGCCCCCTTTCTCCTCTCCTCCTGATCCCACCTTCCTTCCCTCTCCCTACCTCCTTCCTTCCCCATACCCCAGAAAAGGGGAGACAACCCACATATCCAACCCAGATCATCAAGTCACATGAGGACTAAGCTCATCCTCTTCCCCTGAGGCCTGGGGTGGGGTGGGGGTGGGGGTCAGCCCTGCCAGGAGGGAGTGATCAGAAATCAGGACACTGGTCCATGTCAGAGACAGACAGCCAACCCTCACCAACCCCCCCCCCCCCCCCCGCCACCATGCTCCCCTAAGGAGGGAACCTACATGGAGCCTGAGCTGCCCATCAGCTACGTTCCTGTAGGGGGCCTAGCTCCAGTCTATGCATTGTCCTCCATTGGTGCTTCAGTCTCCCACAGGCCCCTCTGGGCCCTGGTTAGTTGGCTCTGTTGGACTTCTTGTCATTTTTGGAATCTTGTTAGCAAAGATGAAGAGAGAGCATCCTGTGGATTTAGAATAGGATATATTTCTATAAGAGTGTATATGAGCTTTTGATTGAGGCTTGAGACAGCTTCAAAGTTTTACAAAGCCAGTGAAGACAAAATTTTTGTAAAATTCTAAGATTTGTTTATTTATTATTATGTATATAGTGTTGTCCCTGCTTGTACACCGGCAGGCCAGAAGAGGGTTTCAGATCACACTATAGATGGCTGAGCCACCATGTAGTGGCTGGGAATTGAACTCAGGACCTCTGGAAGAGCAGTCAGTGCTCTTAACCTCTGAGCCATCTCTCCAGCACCAATTTTGGAATTTTTTTTATGAGTACTAATATTCATTTTTCACCGGGGACGAATCCCAGAACCTTACACATGGTTGGCAAGTGTTCAACCAGAGAGCCATGTTCCCAGCCATCGTTTCACTTAAAAGCAGTTCTTTGAAAGCTAGAAAAATGTGTGATTGCCATTACAAAACCTAATTCTCTTAAAGAGACACAAACACATTGGAGGCAAGGGTAAGAATAGATATACATAAAATCATGTTTATAAACTAGGAAACACTAGGCACATGTAGGTTGTTATGATTCGGAAGATTAGCCACACTCAGAGTAAGATGGCCATGCTCTTAAGTAGTACAGATTTTGTTACTTATACAATTTAATCTAACTCTCACATTTGACCTCTTTAAAAATACTGTGTCAAAGACCTAAGAGACATCTCAGTGGCTAAGAGTTCCTACTGCTCTCCTAGAGGACCCAGGTTTGGTTGCCAGCACCCATATAGTGCTTACAAAATGACTGTAATGCCAGCTCTAGCGGGTAGACGCCATCCTGTGGCCTCTGTAACCACACAAACTTGTATGCCATAATGCCGACACTCACGAGGCCATGTCTTAGCAGGGAGACTTACGTGGCCCAGGATCGAGGGTGATATAGGCCAGTGGGAGAAATGTCCCACAAGCCCACAAATGTTTCCAGACATACCAGAGGTTGATGATACTTGATTTTCATGTTTTTTTCTCAAATCCTGACAGTCCTTCTGTGACGTGTGCTTGCTGTGGCTCATGGCGGCTGGAGATGAAACAGATGGTTCCATTGAAACAGTAATTTCAAAAAGTTCATGTTACGGCAGTATCTTCACAGGTGTCACATTGTGTACCTGGGAGAAGAATGCGCCGACTTCCCACATCATACCTTTCCTCTTCAGCTTTCATGCCCCAGGATGCTGAGAGCAAGAGAGAGTTCATCCTCTGAGCCTAAAGAGGCAAATAGTAAGAGCCAAGCGTAACATCTCAGACATCACAGGTAGGATTGGGCAACAGATCAAGATTGATGGATATATCAAAACTAGTTAGTATTTTGAGGCCAGAATTAAAATCTGGTTGTGTAAAATAGTCTATGATATTTTCTATGAGGAGTGGCTGGATATTTGACCATACTACTGAAATAAATAATAATTACATTTGCAACTTTGTAGGCTCCTAGGAGAACACTTCTCAGCATTAATGCTGATTTAAACGGGGAAGGGAGGGTGCCACAAATCAGATTATTGTAGGAGATATTGTCTTATCTATGCAAGAATACATGGCCTAACTCTACAAACATTGAACAGGCCTAAGAATGTTTTTATCATATACATCTTGCATTTTTATTCTCGAAAGAAGCTCGCTCAAGAAAATGCATTTGTGACTATTTGCTACACACAACATTTAGAATCTGAGAAATTAATTTTAGGGGTGTTTCTTAAAGTGAGCCACCCAGTTTACAGATGCCAGGTTTTAATATTAGAACGCATTCTCCTTTGGGCACTGGTGTCCTTTTACCCCCTACCCCCCAAACAGAAGATAAAGGCAAGTTGGCTGTGCCCTCTGCTTAACTTAAGAAACGACAACACGGGGGTGCTGTAGTCTTTCTCCCCGGCACCCATCTGAATCAAGTTTTTTTCCTGCATTATTCCACCGCAAATAAATCCTCCCTGCTCCAAGTCTGTCCCAAGCTAAATGAGTAACTCACCTAAGCGAAGCGTGCTGTAGAAATTGCACTGATACACCCCATGCTTGGGATCTCTGCCTGCAGTAATATATATATTTAAAAAAAAGCCGTCCAAAGATTGCGCCACCTAGTGGTGGATGAAAAGAAGTCCCACTACTGACTGACCAGCCTCGGAGCTGGATGGATATGGGACTTTCCTCTGCAAGGTTGATCCTATTAGTCACTTGTGGGCAGAGGGCGGGACGATACGTAGCAGGGTGGATGGGTCCTGTCTCTGCACTACCCAGGCGCCCCCTAGTGTGCGGGCTTGCTGAAGTCCTAGGCAGGGGAAAGATCAGGCACCTGGTCATAGAAGGCCATTTGCTGCAGCTACACTAATCGCTGTGGCCAGGTAAGTGAGAAAGTACTAGGAAGGAAGACGCCACATCCTCTGTAAGGGGCAGGTGAAGGCTTTGAGAATCAGGAAGTTGCTCCGGTTGTCTTCAGAGCAAGGGCACTTGCAGGAATCTGTTTCGCAAAGGAACTCCAGTGCCTGCAGATGAAGAACATGGCGCCCACTCCTGAAACACAGATTGAAATGTGATTTTATGTGGTCATGTGTTAGTATCAATTCAGACATGATGTAGATATAAAAACACACCACTGTGTGACAAAGGACGTTGTATGAAAAACATGGACTATCCAAACTCATGGCGGTAGCTCCATGAAATAACGTCTTGCAATTGAGCTAAATAAATTAAAGCACAAAGAAACTAAGAAGAATCAAAGGGGGCAGGGAGGAGGAGGCACACTTTTACACATTCTCTCCTACCCGTGGGTGACACAAGACTGTGCTGACCAGAAGTATTTCTTTCGTTTTTCCTTCCTTCCTCCTATCCTCTCCTATTTTTTTTTCGGGCAGTTATAATAATTTTGACATATAATATGTATAATATTTGTATTTATATTATATTTATATTATATAATATATTATAATCCATGCGACCCACATGGAAGGAACGAACCAACTCCTGAAAGTTGTGACACGTGGTATGCTCACGTATATGCAGAATACACACCAATGAATAATTAATAAATGCAACATATCTTTAAAAATTAAGATAGGAAGACCCATCCGTCTTTGAAAAGGTATTTCAGCTCCTTTCTGGTTTGTTTCAGTACTAAAGCTTTTCCCCTGTAGGGATATTGCCTGCTGGAGAGGCCCTGGGTCCGTCGCCTTCCTCACGTACTTCCTGCCTGTGGCTACGGATGGCACTGCACACTGCAATCTATGCTGGTTTTCCGTGACGAACGATTGCTCATATTTAACAAGCAGCCTATCTTGGGGTTGTGTGTTACGTATTAAAATGCTGACTCATTGCCCTGCCCCCTTCACAAATGTCCAAATTGGACGACAGGCCCAGGGGAGATCAATTATGCAAGAGCCATCAAGGTACCCTGGTGCTCTACTTAGTAAGCAGCTTTAGAAGTCCTAAACCAAGGGGCTTTCAAATCAACATTTGTACTATGAATCGCCTAACGTGACAGTAATGGTAGCCTTGTACTGAGTTTCTGTTTCAATCCAAATTTGCTACAACACTCTGGGTTCTGCTCCCCAGATGGCAGGAAATCCGGGCCTCTGAGCACCTCCCTGAAGCTGGGTGGTAACCCTCCCCCTGAGTTCTACCTCTTCCTCTAGTCAGCAACCCTCATTTGACTGCTCTCTGCTCTGATAGGGGGATCTCACTTGATGGGCGGGCGGCTGCTTCGACCAAGCGGAAATAGAGACCAGGGTGGAAGAGCTTGCTCAGGTCCCACCCTGGCTCCAAGAGCGCAGCCAATGAGCGGATGCATATCCGGTTATGGGCAATGAAAAGACCAATCCACAATCTCTCCGCCCTGTGACCAAACGTACTTCTGATTCTGCTTCCTGAAAAAGACGCGAGATTTCAGCAGCTCGAGGGAAAGACGGACGGTCTTGATGAGTGGGAAGAGCAGGTGAGGAAAAAGTCCCTTTAAGATTATGTTCTGTGAATTCAAGGGCAGCCTGGTCTACAAAGTGAGTCCAGGACAGCCAAGGCTACACAGAGAGACCTTGCCTCGAAAAACCAAAACCAAAAACCCCAAACAAAACAAAACAAACAAACAAAATATATATTTCCCCCCCTCTTCCATTTGATTTCATTGATCAACCTGTCTGCTTTTATACCAATACCCTTTGGTTTTTGTTACTATAGCGCTATAGTGCAGCTTAAAATCAGGAATACCTCCAAAAGTTGTCTTATTGTACAGGATTGTTAGCTATCCTGGGTTTTTCGTTTTGTTTTCACATAAAGTTGAGTGTTGTCCTTTCAAGGTTTATAATAATTGTTGGTGGTGGTGTTCGGTTGGTTGGTTTTGGTTTTTCGAGACAGGGCTTCTCTGTGTGTAGCCCTGGCTGTCCTGGCATCACTCTGTAGACCCGGCTGGTCTCAAACTCACAGAGATCTGCCTGCCTCTGCCTCCCAAGTGCTGGGATTGAAGGCCTGCGCCACCACTGCTGGGCAGTAATGAGTTTTGTTAAGCCACACCTGGGAGACTTGCCTTTTGGGCAGGTTTTTGGGGGGATGTAGAGAAGGAGGAGTGGAGCTATGGGAGAGGGGCGGTGGGGCGAGGGCCTGGGAAGAATAGGGAGGGGAAACTACAGTTGGCATGTGATATTTGAGGAAAGGTACATAAAAAAGAGTAATGTTTTCGTGTCAGAGTTCTGTGTGCAGCAAATATTTACCAATACGTTTCTTAAGTCTGTTCCCTTTGAGAATAAAAACACACAGCATAAGCGACACAACCTGATTTCTTTCTCAGGCATGCCTAGCATGTAGGATGGAAGCCTACACACAGAGCTGGCTACCACATTAACCTGACTTGTTTGTCTCTTGTTTCCATAAATGTGCTGAACCAGAATGATCCGCCAAGGACGAGAAAGTAGCAGCGCTCATCCACTTCGGCTTTCTGCAGTCCAAGGAGTGGCCTGTGGGTGAGGATTGATGTTGGCAGCAGCAGTGGCAGTAATGTTCACCGGGCAGTCTATTGCACATGGCCACTGTCTGAAGACTTTCCCTGCATTACACACTTGTTAATCTTCACACCAGTTGAGGGTGATTCTGCCACTCCTCTTAGGTTGAGACAGAGGCAGAAAATAGCTAGTTGTGCCCAGGCTTGTGCTGCTGGTGACTGGCTTTGAGCTGAGCTCAGACTCTGAGCACTCACTCTGCTGTGCATGTTTTCATAGGGCATGCTTGCTTCACGTACAGTTGCTGCTGCTATTGACAGACAGGAAACTAGGTCCAGGCAGGCTCGTAGGTCTCCTCCACAGCTCTTTAGCAGTAGATACTGGTGGAAATCCAGGGCTCCGGCTCCACATTGGAGGGGTTAAGATCCTGGCCACATTCTTTGGATGGCTCCCAGTTGACTGTGTGTTTCAGTTACACAACAGAGAGATGCATGCCAGGGGTGGCTGTCTAAAGACAACTTTTTTTGTTTTCTTCCGATAATTTTCTAGATAGAAACAGAGCTAAAAGCACATAACGAAGTCGTGTGTGGTGGTGTTCACTTAAATCCGAGCACCGAGAAGAGTGAGGCTGGCGGATGGAGAATTTGAAGTCATTCTGGGCTACAAAACAAGACTTGTCTTACAGAAAAAAAGGAAGGTGATACGTGTATCTCAGTTGTATTTGGATGTGACTACATTGGCATTATAAGTATGCAAGAAAAAATCCTAACTTGTAGAGACAAAGTGACTTTGTGTACAAAAAAAATCTTACCATGTCTCTAACTAAAAAAAAAAACCCAAAAAACCCACACTATGGGGTTAGAGATGTGGCCCAGTTATTAGAGCTTCATGCCCGAAGCCCCGGGTTTGTTTCTAGCTATCCTGTATGCCAGATGTGATGGCACACATGGTTGAATGTGGAGGCAAGAGGATCAGGAGTTCAGAAGTTCATGGCCAGCCTGAGTTACATGAGTCTTTGACTCAGGAAAAGAAGAAAAGATACATAAATCAGAGACAAACCTCTGAAAACACAGCCATTTGCTCTATGATTGATATCAGGAAGTCCGTTATATGATCCTCTCCTCCTCCTCTTTTCTATCTTCTATCATGTATTAGAAAATGATATTAATACAAATTCTTCAGAGTACACTCACTGGAGTTTTGTGACTTGGGATGAAAGTTTAACTTCTCTAGAAAGACCTCAAGAGTTTTATGGGTCAAGGAGGAGTGACAACACTCATCCAGGCGAGTGTCTGAGAACTGTGTGACACAGCTTATGGAAATCACTTAGCATGTGGCCTTGCAGGTCACTGCCTCTGCCCCTCATTCCTTGAATAGGTTTCTGTAACTGAGGTGTTAGGGTCTGCCCTTTGCTAGCCATTGTTCTGATGGTGATGTACTTAGAAGAAGGAGCTTGCTGCCCCCTTGTGGTCTGTGTCCTTCTAGTGCTATTAAGCGCGAGAATGGTCCCAAAGGCAGGCAAAGGAAGGTTTCAGTATTTCATTTAAACTGTTTTTTTCCCCCTCTTTTGCGGAGACAGCAGGGGGAAATACCACTTCAAACAAAAAAGACCTAAAGCAGTAACTGTTATTTTGTATAAAGTTTCCAGGTTTATTTTTTCATATTCCTTTCCAATTTCTTTTGTCTTCCAGGCACTCCTCAGTTCTTCTGTTCATGTCTAGTTTTCTGCCCTCATCATCTCCATATCAGATGAGTAGCAGATTTTAACATCAATGTAAGTAGAACATAGTTTTGAGTTTCCCAGCTGCAAACCCTTTGTAGGGTATCTGCACTTGAATTCTGTATTTACTTTGGCCTGTGGGTTTGGCTACATCCTCTTCCTTGTCAAAGATATCCTTTCCTCACACAAAATCCACATAGAACCTGCTTTTGGTTACCAAGAAGAGACTTGATACCCTATGAGCATATACAGGGGGAGGAAATCCCCCTCAGGAACAGTCATAGGGGAGGGGAATAAGGGGAAAATGGGAGGAAGGGAAGAATAGGAGGATACAAGGGATGGGATAACCATTGAGATGTAACAAGAATAAATTAAAAAAAAAACCCTGCTTTCTGTGGCAGTGGTTTGGGTTAGCTAACGCACGGTTAAGTGGTACAGTGTGGGACACGTGATATCTGGCTTTTCTTATTTTGATGATTATGTTTGGTGCATAAAGTATCTGCTTGTAAGATTAACCTTCCTGAGACAGGCAAGGTTAGAGCTGAAGGGGAAAGATGGCAACCTGTACCATCCCAGCGCATCTTTTTTTTTCTTCAGTGTTTCAGGTTTTATTTTTTAAATTGATTAATTAATTAATTTTACACCTCAACTGCAGTTACTCACCTCTCCTTTCTTCCCAGTCCTTCCCACCTACCGCCATTTCTCTCCCTGTCCGCTCTTCCTCCTTTTCTCTTCAGAATAGGAAGGTCTCCCATGGATAGCCACCAGCCCTGGCTTATCAAGTTGCAGCAAGACTAGGTTCATCTTCTTCTCTTGATGCTAGCGGAGGCAGCCCAGTAGGAGGAAAGGGTCCCAAGGGCAGGCAGCAGAGTCAGAGACAGCCCCTGCCCCCTCTGTTAGGAGTTGCACACGAAGACCAAGCTACATAACTGTAACACATGTGCAGAAGGCTTAAGTCAGTCTGAGGCAGGCTCCTTAGTTGGCGGTTTAGTCTCTGTGAGTCCCTTTGGGTCCAGGGTAGATGATTCTATGGGGCTTTTTTTGTGGTGTGCTTGACCCCTCTGGCTCCTACAGTCCTTCCCCACCTTTTACCACAGGATGCCCCAAGCTCTATCTAATGTTTCCTGTGGGTCTTGGCATCTGTTGGTGGGCGAAGCCTCTCTGTCATTGGACAGTTATGCTAGGCTCCTGTCTGCAAATATAGCAGAGCATCATCAGCAGTCGCAGGGGTGGGCTCCCTCTCATGGCATGGGTCTCAGGCTGGAGCAGTCATTGCTTGGCCGCTCGCTCAATTTCTGCTCCCGTCTTTACCCCTGCTCATCTTGTAGGCAGGACAAATTGTAGGTCTGAAGTTTTGCGGCTGGGTTGGTGTCCCAATCCCTTCGCTGGAAGTCTTGCCTGGTTACAGGAGATGGTTGGTTCAGACTTCTTATCTCTCATTACCAGGAGCCTAAGCTAGGGTCCCCCTCATGGTTTCCTGGGCATTTCCATTGCACTGGGTTTCTAGCTGTTCCCAGAGATTCCCTCCCCTCTCCGTTCCAGTTGTCTTTTCCCAGTGCTCTCTCTTTCCCATCTTCCCTTGACTCGGTCCCTCCTGTTCCCGTACCCATCCCCGACCCAGACGCTAACCCATCTGCCCTTGGGACTTACTCTATTTCTCCTTCACAGGGAGTTTGATGTCTCCCTGTGAGCCCTTCTCGTTACTTAGCTTCTCTGGGTCTGTGGACTGTAGCGTGGTTATCCTGTAGTTTACAGTTAATATACACTTACAAGTGAGTACATACTATGTTTGTCTTTCTGGGTATGGCTTACCTCAATTTAGAATGATTTTTTTTTTCTATTTTCATCCATTTGCCTGCAAGTTTTAATATGTCATTTTTTAAAAAAGCTAGTAATCCTCCACTATGTAAATTGTACCCCATTTTGTTTATCCACTCTTCAGTTGAGGTAAAAAATAAATCTTTAAAAATATGTATTTATTTTTTGCTTATGTCTCTCTTTTCATGTGTGTGAGAGCACATGGATGTATGTAAACATATACTCACAGAGGCCAGAAGATGGCGCTAGATCCCCTGGAACTGTTGTGACAGGTGCTTGGCAGCTCTTTTTTGGTTTTGTTTTTGTTTTTTTGACACAGGGTTTCTCTATGTTACCTTGGGTGTCCTGAACTCGCTTTGTAGGCCTTAATGTAGGTACTAGCTGCACAACTCAGGCGCTCTACAAGAGCAGCGAGGGCTGTTGTCACTGAGCCATCTCCCCAGCTTCTGGAGCAGCACCTTTGCTCCAGCACATGAAACAATACCCATTATCGGTCTTTCTGTGCCTCTCTTACTTCCCCTAATGTACTTCAGTTCTGTCTACTTTGTTCCAAATGACAAGATTTCATTCTTATTTTGAGTGTATAATATTCCACCACACACGTGTGTCAGGTTTTATTTGTAAATTTTTCTATTAGTGGGCACCTAAGTTGATTCCATATTTCTGCTAATGGGAATAGCGTTGCAGTAAACATAGGAGTGCAGCCATCTCTTTGAAATACTGATTTTTTAAATTTCATTCATATATATTATATACCCAAAATGGAGTAGCTGGATCATATTATAGACTTATTTTTAAGATTTTTACTAGTGGACTGCTATACTGTTACTACAATGGCTACGATTTACATTTCCACTAACAGTGTATTAGAGCTTTTTCCCCTACATGTATTCACCAGCATTTGTCTTCACTGTTTTTGACAATAGCTATTATGATTAGGGTAAGGATGTATATTTCTGGGCATTTGATTTGCAGTTCCCTGATACCCGTTCATGTTGAGCCTTTTTATGATATTGGTTGTCTGTTGTAGTTTGTCTTTCAAGAAATGTCTACTTATATCATTTAGCTACTTTTAAGGGTTTTTAAAAAAAATCTATTATTTATTTGTATATGTGTATGGGTATGTGTGTGTCACAACACATGTATGGAGGTCAGAGGACAACTGGAGGAAGTCAGTTTCCTCCACCCCACGCCCCCATGTGTGTCCCAGGTATCTTAACTCAGGAGGTCAGGCTTGGATGTAAGCATCTCTAACCACTGGGCCACCTCACCAGCTAAAAACACTAATTTTGTTTTTAAGTCTTGAATCCCTAGATATTGTAGATACTAATTACTTATCATATTAATGGGCTTTAAATGTTTTCTCCAACTCTATATGTTGAGTGTTCACTCACTTTATTGGTTTTTTGTTGTTGTTGTTGAGCGTAAGTTCTGTAGTTGGGTATGATTTTTTTTGTTGTTGGTATGTTGTGTTCATATACAAATGCTCTTTATAGTCCCTTACAGTCTTTTCTCTAACACTTTCATTACTTAAGGTCTTATAGTTAGGGTTTTCTCTTTTTTGCTCCATTTTGACTTGATTTTCATATAGTATGAGAAATAGGAGTCAAGCTTCTATGTTTTGCATATTATATCCAGTATTTCGGAACTGCTCCCTGAGAGGCCAGTGTATGTTGTGTCATTGTCGGGTTTTTCTTGTTTGCTTGTTTTTGTTTTTTGTTTTATGTGTGCTTATTTGTTTGTCTGTAATCCCTTGACTGAAGGTGTTTGAATTTATTCTTGAGTCTTTAGAGTGGTTTATTTCTTCTATAAACCCAGGCTTGCTTTGAACTCTCAGTCCTGCCACTTCCACTTCTCAAATGCTAGCAGGTAACACTATGTGCCATCTGTGGTACCATCCAATATGGAGGACCACAGTTCTGTTGCATACCAAATTATCTCTGCATGCATGCACTTTTCTCAGTTGTCCTTTCAATCTGTGTATTTTTGCTGGAGAGGTTTCTTGGGGATCACATTGTTCATTTGGTTATTGATAAGCCAGTCTTTCCACTGGGGGATGTGAGTCCATTTCCAATCAAGGTTAATATAAATATATAAAAACTGATTTTTTTCTTGATTATTTTCAATTCCCTCTGTTACTTATTATTGTTTATCTTTGTGGTTTGGTGGTTCTTACTATTGACTTTTTTTTTCTCTCTGTACTGTGTATCTAATCTTTTAGTGAGTTCTATGCTTTTTTTGTACTTTCATCTACTGGACTTTTAGAATAAGTATCTTTATAAAGGCTTGTCTGTTGGTAATGAATTCTGTCAGTTTTTGTTTGAAAATTGTTTGTCCATTTTATTACTTCTTGGGTAGAAATTTTAATTGAAAGTGCCTTATTGTTCATACCTTGTCCATAAGGTTTTTGCTAAGAAAATTTTAAAGTCAAATTTGGGGCTTTTTAATGTAATTTGGCACTTTTTCTTGCTCTTTATCTTAAACTTCTGATGGGTTTACTATGATAGTCACTGCAAAGACCTCTACCAGCAAATCTATCTGGAGTCTTTTGGCCTTCGTTAATTAGAAATGTAACATTCTTCTTTCAGCCATCAACAATTAAGCTATTATTTTATTCTGTAGGACTTCTGTTATGTGTGTAAGACCTGGAAATTTGGACTGTTTCATGATGTTCACAAAATTTGGAGGTAATCATTTTTTGACCTTGTCTCTCATTAAAATGCTCTTTGTATTTTTTCTTGATTTTTTTATTGTTATTATTAATTTATTATTGTTACATTTCAATGGTTATCCCATCCCTTGTATCCTCCCATTCTTCCCTCCCTCCCATTTTCCCCTTATTCCCCTCCCCTATGACTGTTCCTGAGGGGGATTACCTCCCCCTGTATAGAGAGAAGCATGGGAGAATAGGAAAGTAGTAGGATCCAGAGGGTCCTAGAAGCCTACAAGTAGAACATTATGATAGGCAGATTTGGGCCCAGGGGTCCCGCTCAAACTAAGGCACCAGCCAAGGACAGTACAGGCGGTAAACTTTAAACCCCTACCCAGATCTAGCTAATGGTCAGAACATTCTCCACAGTAGAGTGGAGAGTGGGATATGACTTTCTCATGTACTCTGGTGCCTCACCTTTGACCATGTCCCCTGGAGGGAGAGACCTGGAGGCACTCAGAGGAAGGACAGCAGGGTACCGAGAAGAGACTTGATACCCTATGCTCTTTGTATTTTTAAAGTTCAATTTATTGAACTAATTTTTGACCAAGATTTTATGTTTGTTCTTTTTCATAATATCTATCTTTGCAGAATTTCCCAGTGATATATTGTTTCCTTGGAACTTCTTGTGTATGTTCTGTTTTATAAAATACCTTTGACAATTCTTAGAATATTCATTTGAATTCTTTTTTTTTTTTTAACAATTTATGTGGTAGTCTGCCTGCTTGAGTGCCAGCAGGCCAGAAGAGGGCACTAGATCCCATTATAGATGGTTATGAGTCACCATGTGGTTACTGGGAATTGAACTCAGGACCTTTGGAGGAACAACCAGTGCTCTTTACCTCTGAACCAGCTTTCCAGCCGTCATTTGAATTCTTTATCAAGCATTTTATTAATATCCTTTCCTTTAGTGCTTATGACTAGAGAGCTAATGCATTTCTTTGAAGGTGTCATGCTACCTTGCTTCTTCATATTCTTTGTGGCCCTGTGCTAATATTTTCACATTTGGTGGATCAGTGTTCTCTTTGTAAGGTAGGTTTTATAGGCTTTTTTCCCTGAAAATGTGCCTTGGGATGTCAGCTTGGAAAGCTCCATCATCTTTGGTTCCATTCTTTATATGTCTTTACAGCTGTGGCCACTGACTTTGGGTTCAGTGTAATTAGCAGTTGAATCAGATATCCCAGTGCCTAAGCATAAGGACATTCTAGCAGCCTGGGTGATGCATACAACAAGGAGGCTGGAGACTAGGTCCTCAAGCAGTGAGTGGCCCATGGAGAAGGGCCACATTGAGAGCACGTGTACCCATTTTCATTCCAAAGAATACGGTGTCACAAGTGACCTGCTATGGAGGAGGACAAGAAGGAAGAGTTCGTATCTTCCTGTAAACCTTCAGGTTGGGGAAGTTTTCTTCTATGATTTTTGTTGAAAGCAGCTTCTAGGCCTTCGAGCTGGGAATCTTCTCCTTTTTCCTATTTCTAGTATTTTTAGAAAATATAAATGGCTAATAATGTTTACTATTAGAAGCCTGTGATTGTTACTGCAGTTTAATTTGACCTGCTATCCAACAATGAAAGACACAGACACCTGATTGATTTTAGATGAGCCTTGTTTCACCTGTAGCTGCCCTTTATCTCCCGCATCCTATGGGAGCTGCTCTAATCATTCCCATCCCGCTTCCCACCCACAACCCATAAATGCTTGCTCACGTTTCTTCAGGGCTGTATTCCTCCATCAGCGCCGATTCCGCCACGAGCTCCTCCCCAAACTAACCACGGTGGTTCCGCTTCCTTCTTTTTCCTCTTCCTGTCTCTCCTCCCGTTGTTCTTCTGTCCACGAACCTTAGCTCCAGTTCTCACTTCTGCCCTGCACGGGTTGCAGCATTTTTTTTCTTAGCCATGAGACTTGATAGGCTGTGTCCATATGGTGGGGGAGGAGGTCCCTTCTGTCACAGACCTAGGGCAGGGGAACAGGGTTGAAAGACGGAGGGAGGGAGGAATGGGAAGGCACAAGTGAGGGGATAGCAATCGAGGTGTCAGCCGAATAAATTAACTAAAAAATAATAAAAAAAAATGAATTAGGTAGAGCAAGGTTTACCCAACAAGGACAGGTGTAAGTGAGAGTATGCCCATCTGGGCAGCAACCAGATCTTGGGGAGGAAAATAATTAACAATCAAATACAAAGCACCAGACCATGCTGTTACATATGCAAAATAAATAAATCTTAAAAAGATAGATTGAGAAGATGTTACTGTAATAAAATTTATGGTTGGATAAGATAAAATGCATATTGCTAAAGATAATAAAAATGACTTGAAATGCCATACAGGGAAGATGGTAGAGCATCGAGTATCTGGATAGCACTTGTGTCTGCCCTCCTATTGGTTACAGAAATGCACGTGTACAAAAGGAGCTTTTCTGACTGACTTGGTGGGAAGTTGAGGTTGTATTTTGGATCCCAAGATGAACTCTGATTTAATGCTGGTTATTCGTCTTTTGAGATTGGTATTGATTCTGTGAGTTGACATTAAACATGGACACAGGACTAGAGTTGTCAGAGTTATAAAGTATCCACCATTTGTTTTTAGGTTCCCAAAGAAGAGCAGAATGATCCCAGTATTTCTCGCTGTAAAAGAAAGCCAAGAGATATAACCAACGCCAGGGACCAAAGACCACTTTCTCCTAAGACAATGCAACAAGATCAGACTCTTCCCCTAAATAAGACAATTATTGTCACCTTGGCTGTGAACCACAGGAAAAACAAAAACATGAAACATGTGCTCACACATAGTCAAGCAAGTAGCTTATATGCAGCACTCAACACTCTCAGTGCTGTCAAAGAAGAGATTGAGAACCAAAAAGGCAAAGAAACACTGGTGTGTGGCAGAGAAGGAATTAAAGGGTACATAAACCTTGGCCTGCTCCTCTGCTGTTTTCCAGAAGGTAACCATGTGGTCATTACATTTTCTCAATGTAAAAGTGAGCCGGAAGAAAATATATGATTGTTTGAACACAGGACCAAGCATCTACCAATTATATCCGATTTTACATTCATGCCGTTGGGATTAAGAGGAAAAGGATTCTGAAGTGTGGAGAACTTCATAAATCGGGGCTCGAACTCTGTGTCTGTGTCTTCAAGGGAGAGACCATTGTTATTTTGAAGACAATAATGCTTTATGAACCTTCAGAATGATTGATTTCAACAAAAACGGATGTTTCAGATTACTTCCTGTAAACGAAGCACTTTTCTAAGTTCATGAAAACAACAACAGCACATGATTTGAACAGTCGAGTGACATGAAAAGAAGACTCAGTACCAGTCAGATCTCAGGGGACCTGGCGTCAGGAGATGCAAAGATATAAAAAAGGTCAGAGCATAGAAACCAGAGTCACGGACCAGAGATATGAGGGGAAAGCCTGCTGTTCTCCTCTTTCAAATACACTGCTCCATTTGACTCTGCCTGTATCTTCCTTCTCTGCTGACCAGAGCTCAGCCAGGACACTGGGTCACAGGATTATCAGCCCTAAGAAGTCCCTGAAATTACTTGCCTTTCTTCGGCTGTGGTTTTTCTGGCTTAAGATTTGAGTCGAACGAACCTGCTAAGAGTAGTGTGGAAATCACTGAGCAGGCAAGGGAACTTTTCCCTGTCATACAGTGTGAGCACCTGGCAACTCCTGGGCTTGTGTGACGGAGGCAGACACTGGAAGATATGGTTTCTACTTCGTGGGTTTCCCCGTGGAGTGGGCCAGGAGGACACTGGACGTATTCTAGAACACTTCTACACAGCGTGACACTGAAGCCCTGTTTCCTTGGAGAGGAAGGAAGCTGTGGTCAGGAGGTAATCTCACAAGCATCAGAATGTTGGAGAACTTAGGTACTCTCAGAGCTGTGTGGCTCCTGAGCTCCCATGTCTCAGGTTGCCCTCCCACCGGGACAGTTTCCTACCTCCGAACTGTGTGGTTCCTGGACTCCAGAGTCCCAGGACACCTTCCCATCTGAACAGGAAGGCTGACATTTAGTGCTGAGACTTGGATAGGCTCTTCTGGTGTTTGTGTTCCTCCTCATGGTTTGAGCCACACTAGGACCCTATCCCTTATCTTCAATTGGCTTGCCGTAGAGTCACCTTCTGGCTCTCACGCCATCTACCAGTGACAGTTAGGTAAGCTTCCTCTTCGGGTTGGTGTAAACGCTTCCCTGAATCTGAGGAAGTGGCCGCTGGGTGTTCAGCACCCTTCTGGTACTCTTGGAGGTGGAGCTGCCCATAGCCACAGTCTTTAAGGCCACGGCTGGCCCCTCTTCACCTGACCTAGTCTCCCATCATTGGAGCTGCAATCCTGCAGTTCCCTTAGACCTTTCTAGGCCATTGTGACCTTCCATGCCCTCTTCACATGACCTTATCTCACCTCTCTTGAAGCGTCAGCCTTGCAGTTCCTTGGTCCCTCCTGGGCCACTGTGTCCCTACCTGTCCTCTTTACACCTTCCCATCAGAGATTAGAGCTGCTATAATCCCACAGCTCTTCTAGGCCCCTGTGGTTTTGCGACCCCTTTTTCTGGCCCTTTGCTGTGGATGAGATCCCTTTCTTAGAGACTTGGTTGGCCGTTGGGCCTGCTGCTCTGTCTGTTCCCAGCTTAGCTAGGCTAAGCTCTGATCCCCATTGAGTGGGTGACAACCTACTGAATGGCTTGTGTCACTCCAGGCCTTCAGGGCCTCTGCCTTCAGGCTGTCTGCCTTTGGGCTCTTGCCAAAAATCCTGGTACTAGGTACCAGGCACTGAGTCACCCTGGGCTTAGCAAGACTAAGCTCTGACCCCTGTTGAGTGCATGATGACTCACCCAATGCCTTGTGTCATTCCTTAGTCCTCCTTCTCATCCATAGGAATGGTGTCGCCTATGCCCTTTCACTCACTGTTGGGATGCCTTTTAGAAAACCTCAAGCCTTTCCACCTGGTACCCGACCTGAAGGGCTCCAGATTTATTCACCTTTGCAATCAAATTTTGCCTGGGTACCCTTTCGGCAATCAGTCCAAATGGTCACATAATGGCACTCTAGATCCCAATATTATTGGGGATCTGTACAAATACTTCCAAGAGGCCGGGGAAACAGAAAGAGATTCCTTGTGTCCAAGCCTTCTCTAATCTCTGCTCTTAGCGTTTTCTCTGTTCCTCCTGTTCCCCATCTCAGTTCCTTTAGCTATGAAGCTAAACAAGATGATCCCTCCACAATTTTTGGTCAGGCTAACAAACCTCTCCTGCATTGGTCTAAACCCAAAGCTCCCTTTCCTCCCCCAACTTCCCCGGTTTCCCTTTCTCCCTCTTCAGCAACAGATTGCCCAAACCAACTCCCTCTGGCACCCACTTTGAGCACACCAGCAGCCCCTGGTCCTTCGGCCGCTCGCTCCTGCTCCACTAAAGGACCTCCTTTACCTCCCTGTACCTTGCCTAAACTAGCCATGGCTCTCCCTTTGTGGGAAGTTGCCAGGTGGATAGCTTGGTAAGAGTACATGTCCCCTTTTCATTAAGCAAACTCTTACAAATAGTGAAAAGAATTGGGGTCTTATACTGCTAATTCCTCCACCTTTATTAAGGAATTCCAGTGTATTACCCAATCTTATAATCTGGCCTTCCATGATGCCCATATAACCTGTACAAACAATCTCTGGCCAGAGGAGTGCAGGCAAGTCTGGCATCAGGCTAGGGCATGTGCACATGAAATCCTTCAAATTGATTCTGCCTACCCCAACGGGACTGATGCAGTCCCCAGCCAGGACATTGGACAGGATTGTGGTACCCCAGGGACATCCGAACTAGGGATCAGTTCATTACTTGTCTCCTGGCTGGACTTAGCACGGCTGCCCTTAAAAGTGGTAAATTATGAAAAATTCCAAGAGTTCATCCAGGACAAACATAAAAACCCATCTTAAATACTAAAGTGCCTTACAAAGGCCCTCTTACGACATACCAGTCTGGATCCTGAGACTCCAGGTGGGAGATCTACTTCTTCTTTCAAAGGTCCCCTGATACTAAGGCCAAACTTAAAACATCTAGATAAAGGATCCCTGACTCCACAGGCAAGATATCTTAACTGTGGCCTTTAAGGTATACCATGGGAGAAATGAAAAATCCTCCAAACAAAATTACGTGATGGTCTTTCTCTGGCCTCAGCAACTGCCCTTGCTCCCGAGCCTCCCAAAGGCTGAGAGCCTATGGGTCCCAGTTATAAATGTGGTCAGGAATATCACTGGGCCACGGCCTGTCTGAGGCCTCATAAGCCATTCTGACCATGTCAAAGGTGCCAACAAGAGGAACATTGGGCTACCGACTGTCTTCATGACCCTTGAGGTGTGATGGCTTCAGACCCAGAAGCTTCTCCTGCTGATCTCATATGTCTGGCCATGGACAACTGAAGGGGCCCAGGCCTAACCACCACCATCTCTGTCAGGGAGCCTCAGATAGTCATCACAGCATCAGGGTATTCAATCCTCTTTCTGGATACTGGGACCACCCTACTCAGTCATGTCTGAGTTCTATGGACCTACCCCTCCTTCCTGTTTCCCTATTGAAGGCCTTACAAGGCTTGTCAAACTCTACCATTAGCTGTACATTTAGGGGTATTGCCTTACCCATCCCTTCCTAGTGGTACCAACCTGTCCCATGCCCTTGTTTGGAAGAGACCTCCTAGCCAAAATGGGAGCCTGTATTTCTTTTCTTTTTTTTATAATTTTATTTTTTTATTTAATTAATATATTCATATTATATCTCAATTGTTATCCCATCCCTTGTATCCTCCCATTCTTCCCTCCCTTCCACTTTCACCTTATTCCCCTCACCTATGTTTGTGACCGAGGGACCTCCTTTCCCACTGTAGGGTCATAGGCTATCAAGTCTCATCTTGGTAGCCTGCTTATCCTTTCTCTGAGTGCCACCAGGCCTCCCCACCATGGGGAAGTGGTCAAATATGGGGCACAAGAGTTCATGTCTGAGTCAGTCTTCGCTGTCCACTCAACTGTGGAGAATGTCCTGTCCATTGGCTAGATCTGAGAAGGGGTTTGATGTATATTGCATGTATTGTCCTTGGTTGGTGCAGTAGTTTGAGCAGAACCCCTGGGCCCAGATCCACCCATAGGATGTTCTTCTTGTAGGTTTCTAGGACTTTCTGGATCCATCTATTTCTCCATTCTCACATACTTCTCTCACCTAGAGTCCCAATAGGATGTCCTCACAACTGTCCCAATCTCTTGGTAAGTGAAGACTTTCATGGGATATGTCTCTTGAGCTAGTGTCCAATTATAAGTAAGCGTATACCATGTGAGTCTTTCTGCTTCTGGGTTAACTCACTCAGGATGATCATTTCTAATTCCACCCATTTGTCCACAAATTTTGGGATTTCCTTGTTTTTAATAGACGAGTAGTTTTCCATAGGGTAAATGTACCACAATTTCTTTATCCATTCTTCAACTGCAGAACATTTAGGTTATTTCAGGTTCTGGCTATTATGAATAAGGCTGCTATGAACATGGTTGAGCATATGTCCTTGTTGTGTGGTGGAGCATCTTTTGGGTATATACCAACGTGTGGAATAGCTGGGTCTTGAGGAAGCCCTATTCCCAGTTTTCTGAGATAGCACCAGATAGATTTCCAAAGTTGTTGTACACATTTGCATTCCCACCATCAATGAAGGAGTGTTCTTTCTCTACATCCTTGCCAGCATGGCATATGTTGTCACTTGAGTTTCTGATCTTAGCCATTCTGATGGGTGTAAGATGGAATCTCAGAGTCATTTTGATTTGCATTTCTCTGATGACTAAAGATGTTGAACATTTCTTTAAGTGTTTCTCAGCCGTTTGATATTCCTCTGTTGAGAATTCTCCGTTTAGTTCTGAATCCCATTTCTTAATTGGGTTATTTGGTTTGGTGGAGTTTAATTTCTTGAGTTCTTTATATATTTTGGATATTAGATCTTTGTCAGATATAGAGTTGGTGAAGATCTTTTCCCAATATGTAGGCTTTTGCTTTGTTCTGTTGACAGTGTCTTCTGCCTTACAGAAGCTTCTCTACCTCATGAGGTCCCATTTATTGATTATTGACATTAAGGCTTGGGCTGTTGGTGTTCTGTTCAGGAAGTTGTCTCCTGTGCCAATATGTTCCAGGCTCTTCCCCATTTTTTCTTCTGATTTTATGTTGAGGTCTTTAATCCATTTGAACATTAGTTTTGTGCATGGTGATAAATATGGGTCTAATTTCATTTTTCTACATGTAGACATCCAGTTAGAACAGCACCATTTGTTGAAGATGCTATCCTTTTTCCATTGAATAGATTTGTCTTCTTTGTCAAAAATCAAGTGACCATATGTGTGTATATTTCTGGGGGAATTTTCTTCTGTGATTTTGTTGAAAATATTTTCTGGGCCTTGGAGTCTGGCATCTTCTCTTTCATCAATGCCAATTATCCTCAAGTTTCTTCTTTTCTCAGTGTCCTTGATTTCTTGGATGTTTTGTATCAGGAATTTTTCAGATTTAGTGTTTTCTTTAATGTTTTTTTTCAAGATCTACGATTGTATCTTCTAGCCCCGAGATTCGTTCCTCCATCTCTTGGATTCTGTTAGAGAAACTTGCCTCTGGGTTGTTTGTCTTCCTCTCTAAGCTCTCTCATTCCCATTTTTCTTCTATCTGTGTCTTTATCATTGTATCCATTTTCATCTTCAGATCTGGAACTGTTTTATTGATTTCCTTCACATGGTTGGTTGTCTTTTCCTGAAAATTTTCCAGTGCCCCTCAATAGGCCTCTTTTATGTCCTCCACTTGTTTGGCTTCATCTTCCTGCATGATTTTGGATTTTATTCATTTCCTCCATTATCATCTTCATTACTAAGGATTTGAGGTCCTTTTCTTGTATTTCAATTGTATTTGAGTTCTCCAGGTTGCTTTCTTTGGGATAGTTCAGATCTGGAGATGCCATATTAGTTTGGTTTTTGTTGTTAATGTTTTTTATGCTGGCCTTTAGTCATCTTGCCATTTCTGATGTTGGGACGTAGCTTCTGGTTTCAGGTGGAAGGATTCTGAGGACAGATCCATCCATTTCCCCAAGATTTCCCTAGGCCAGGAGCTCTGATGCTTCACTGCTGGCATGATTTCAGTCCCGTTTACTGAGTTTGCGCTGCCGAGCTAAAGGCCACAGCTCCCAGCTCGCAGGCAGGCTCTGGGCCAGGCTCTGAGGACTGGTCTGCCTTCCTCTGTGTGCCTCTGACTGGCTGGAGGTCAGACCCGCCAATGAGAGTCTCTTTCACCCAGTGATCCCTGACTCCCATGGTCTGTTCTGTGCCCCTGAGTGGCACCGGGGCTTTCTATGGATGGAGGGATCTGAGGACAGATTCACCCATTTCCCTGAGATTTCAGTAGGCCAGGAGCTCTGATGCTTCACTGCCGGGATGATTTCAGTCCCATTTACTGAATTCGCACATCTGAGCAATGCCACAGCTCTCAGCTTGCAGGCAGGCTCTGGACCAGGCTATGAGTACTTGTCTGCCTTCCTCTGTGTGCCGCTGGATGGCAGGAGGTCAGAGCAGCCCATGGTCCCATTGTCTGCACTGCAGATCTCTCTCACACAGTTATCTCCAGCTCCCGTAGTGGTCTGTGGCTCCCTGTAGCTTCTGCGATCTCTTCCCTGCACATCAGACACTGTGCGTCCTCATTGCCGCCATCTTGGACGGAGCCTGTATTTCTTTTGCTCTCCATATCTTCTTGACCACTGCCAGCCATTCCTCTCCTTTAAACCACACAACCTGACACACCTTTTCCCTTACCAGCTTCCCTGGTGGATCCCCAGGTATGGGATACCCAAAACCTTACCAAATATAATCACCCAGGCTCAGTTCCCACCCTCTCCAAAACTTCAGGGTACTTAAGCCCCTTTCCTCTGAACTTTTAAGAAGAAATATCTATATATTCCCCATTTTAACACCCATACTTGCAGTTTAAAAGCCCAGTGGAACCTCTCACTTTGTTCTGGATCTCCAACTTATTACTTTGGCAGTTAATAAGTTCATAAGTCCTCTTCCCCCGGTGGTACTGAACCCCTATAAGCTTCCCTCTACCAACCCCTCAGAGACCTAATAACTGAGATGACAAGGAGGCTAGAGCCACAGCTCTCAGGAAGCTGATTTCCTCTTGCTTGTACTTGTAGAACAAGTAGTAAGATGGACTTGTTCTACAACCCATCTCCTCACTACCATCTCTGGACACTTGACAGATTTTATCCTATCTGCACCAAATCTTTCCCCTGAAGAGCCTGGCTGTCTCCCTTTATTAAGACCTATTTGCAACCTACCACTGAGGAGAGATCTTTTCTAAAAGACACCACCTTTGCTACCTTCACATGCTCTTTAGGACTCACACCCGCAACTGTTTGCCTCAGCCTCATCCTGGCCCCCTTTTCTCCTGGATTAACATTGGGGATTTGGTCCTCCTCTGTCTTGGTTACAACCCCCCTCTTTCTAAATGGATAGGCCCCTTCAGGGGTCATCGTCAGTACCCCAAGTGCAGCTAAACTTGATGGCTTCCCTCAGTGCCTTCATCTGTTTCACCTCATGCCCTTTATACCATTACCTCAAGATACTCCTCCTTTTCACATCTCAGCCTCAACAGAACCTTGCTCTCTTAAGTTTCATCAAGGTCAAAAAGCCTGCCTCCAATCTTAGAAGAATGAGGCCTCATATACCTGTTGAGTAAGACCTGAGCCCAACCCTTGTGGGTTATATGCTATCCCTTCTCCTACTTTCTTTTTCTCACTCCTGTCAGTAGTGAGCACTGTGTGTGGAGATTTGAGGTTCAAAAAACCTGTACTTAATGGTTCAACCAGACCATTCCTGTGATACAGTCTGGAGAGTGCTTACCAGCACATTGCCCGAAGGAGGTACCAATCCCTATAGTACCTAAGTCAATTTCTACAATCCTTGTCCTGTGTGCTTATTTTCTTGACCAATTGGAGATAACTGTTGGCCGGAGACTAAACGTGGCTCTCCTTATTGGTCCTGTAGGAGATATATATACACTCAGGAAAGCATACTGCCTTTTATGCAGAATGGGGAATTTTTATAGCCTAATTGAGAACCCGTGGCACCCTAGGTGGGAAACAGGAGTCATTGGTAAACTTGATAGCCGCCCATCAGGCACAATCAAAATACAGAGGGTATGTACACACTCTGGGTCTCGGAGTTGGGCGTCTTCTTTTTCCTCAATGCCCATTATCCTCAGGATTCTGTTAGAGAAGCTTGCTTCTGTGTTTTTTGCTTTCTTCTCTAAGCTTTCTCTTTCCTATTTTCTTCTGTGTCTTTATCATTGTTTTTATTTTCATCTTTAGATCTTGAACTGTTTTATTGATTTCCTTCATCTGATTATTTGTATTCCTTCCAGTGCCTCTCTAGAGGCCTCTTTTCTGTCTTCTACCTGTTTGACTGTGTCTTTCTGTATTTGTTTATACAGATTTTATTTGTTTCCTCCATTATCATCTTCATTACTAAGGATTGAGGTCATTTTCTTGTATTTCCGTTGTGTTTGAGTTCTCTGGGTTGTTTTCTTTGGGATAGCTGGAAACTGGAGACGCCATATTTTTTTTTTTTTTTGGCGTGTCCTTTAGACATCTTGCTGTCTCT
Source organism: Acomys minous (assembly GCF_964271855.1). NCBI lineage: Eukaryota > Metazoa > Chordata > Mammalia > Rodentia > Muridae > Acomys > Acomys minous. Next base: position 46,020,373 of record NC_140484.1, on the reverse strand, counting down.
GTTTTTGTTGGGTAGTTTCCAGAGTTGGGTGCAGGGAGTCTGATGATAGATTCACTTGTTTTCCCACGATTTCCCTAGGCCGGAAGCTCTGATGCTTCACTGGTGTGGATGGCAGGAGGCTGCCCTACTGTTTTGGACTCTCACAGCCAGTGATTCTCAGCTCCCCTGTACTGTGGGTCCTGCAATCGTTCTGGGTTTCTGGATGAGCGTTGGGTCAGGCCAGAGTATCCACAGCCTTCTGGATCCCCTGCCAAGTCCATCCAGGGACAGTGGGCCTGAACCACATGCCGAGCTCAGCTAGATTCTCAGGGCCCGAACCGTCTGCCGAGCTCAGCTAGGGACTCTGGGCCCAAAATGCACGCAGAGTCCAGCCAGAGTTTTTGGTCTGGGACTGCGCACCAAGCTCAGCTAGGGGTTTTGGGCCCAAAGCATGAGCTGTGGTCAGTTATAGACTGAGGGCCTGAACCATCCGCCAAGCTCAGCCAGGAATTCTGGATTCAAACTGCGCACCGTGTCCAACCAGAGTCTTAGAGCTGGGACTGTGCCAAAAGCTCAGCTAGAGTCTCTGGGCCCAACCTGTCTGCCAAGCACAGTTAGGGACTCTGGCCCCAAACTGCATGCCGAGCTCTGCTAGAGTCTCAGGGGTGGAATTGCGCACTGAGCTCAGCCAGGGACTCTGGACCCACACTGCGCGCTGAATTCATCCCGGGACTCCAGGCCTAATCTGAGTGGAGAGTCCAGCCAGAGTCTCAGGGCCGCAATTGTGCACAAAGCTCAGCTAGAGTCTCTGGGCCCAACCTGCCCAGCAAGTCCAGCTAGGGACTCTGGGCCGAATCTGCGTGCTGACCTCAGCCTGCGTCAGAGCAGCAGAACTGCACGCTGAGCTAAGCTAGCGCCTCGGGCAAAACTGCGTGCTGAGCTGAGCTAGCGTCTTCATGGCACTGTGCACTGAGCTGAACTTGGACTTGAGCTGAACTGTCTGCCGAGTCCAGTTTGGGTCTCAGGTCACCACTCGACCCAAATCTTGCCCAGAGTCCCCTCTCCCGCAGCAACTTCCACTGGCCACCACACCAGGCTCTGAACTGCAAACCTCAGCCGCTGCCGCTGCTGCCGCTGTTGTTGCTACTGCTGCTGCTGCTCCGATCCAAGAAAATCCACTCTCCTGTGTGCAGGTGCATGCAGGTCCTCTGCACCCTGGTCCCTTCGAACCATGGAGCACTCCTGCTGCAGTGGTGTGGGGATCTCGGTGTTCCTGGTTCGGATATCCGTGCAATTCCCTGAATTGTTCACTGGAGCTTCTAAACACGGTCCACACTGCTCGCCTCCATCTTAGATCTCTTTGTTTTGATTTTTGTTGTTCATATTTCTATGCTGTCCTTTAGTCATCTTGCTGTGTCTGATGTTGGGAGGTAGCTTCTGGAGTCCTCAACTGGTCATTGAGAGCAGTTTGTTGGGGAGTGATTATAGGTCGAGGGCCTTTGCCTGTGGTGGTCAGGGAATTCTTCCCTGGGACAGGCAGGTGCCCTGGTTTTGGCTCCTAAAGACTTTGCTCCACACCCTGGTCTCCCCACTGGGTCAGCCAGCATAGGTGCTGGTGCTCTGCAGCTCCAGTATCGGTTTGAAGTAGTGTATATAGAGCCAGAGTCTTTGGCTGGGCTTTGAATACCCTGCCCTTGGGCCCTGGGGCTTTGGTTCCTAGGCTCAGATCACCGTAGAGTGCCTGAACCTCTGCTGTCTTCTAGAAATTGTTTAGGTTTCTGCCTGCTCAAACCAGGTAGTGGGGCCTAGGTTCTGCCTGCCAGGGAGAGAGCAGCCTTATGCCTGTTGTTGGTTGGCTAGATTTTTGCTCTATCTCCTCTGACCTGCCCAGCCTCTCTCAAGAGGGAGAATCCCTGCTAGGCTGTGGAACCCGGATAGGCTGGGCCTGTTGTGACCAGTTGTGCCAGGATAGTCCTCTGGGGCCAGCCATTTGCTTTCTGCCCAGCCCTGCTCAGACGGTTGCTGCGGTCCTTGACTCCCTGCAGCATCTCTGGTCTCAGATCACGCAGCTGTGGCTGTGTGTCCCAAGTCTCAGAGCCTGCTGTTGTGTCTGGGCAACATGCCCACAGCCAGCTGGGCCCTTGTGTGGCACCTGGGCTTTCTGTGGACTGGCATGGGGCTAGTGGGGGGGGGGGTGTCTGATGACCAATTCACCCGTTCTCCCTGAGATTTCCTTAGGCCAGGAGGTCTGATGTTCCCCTCCTGCGATTTCAGTCTGAAATACTGAGTTTGTGCTGCCGAGCAAGGTCTCCACTCAGCACTTGCAGCTTGCAGGCGGGGTCCTGACAAGGCTCTGGGGACTGGTAGTGTCTCCTTCTCAGACCACGCCCCGGCTGGGGAACATGCCCACAGCTCTCTGGGACCCCGTGTGGCACCTGGGCTTTCTGTGGACTGGTGTGGGGCGATTGGGGGGGGGTGTCTGATGACCAATCCACCCATTTTCCCTGAGATTTCCCTAGGCCAGGAGGTCTGTTGTTCCCCTGCCAGGATTTCAGTCCCAAATACTGAATTCGTGCTGCCAAGCAAGGCCGTCGCTCCCAGCTCCCAGCTTGCAGGCGGGGTCCAGCTGGGGGCTGGTTTGCCTGAGGTGCTGGATGACTGGAGGTCTGACTCATCCGTGGTCCACACTGTGTGGATCTCTCTCATCCAGTTATCCCCAGTTCCCGTGGTCCGTGGCTCCCAGTAGCGTCTGTGGTCTCTTTCCTGCAGATCAGACACTTAGCGTCTTTGTCTCCGCCATCTTGGCTCTACCTGGATACTACTTTTAAAGTAAAATATTTTGAGTGCACTTGAGAATTATCTCTAAATTGAATTTGCATATATATGTTACTACTTCAAGTTTTTCAGTGCAGTAGCAGTTTTAATGCTGGTCCTAGTTTCAGCCACAAATACTTCATCATCAGCTCACCCTTCAGTCATAGCCGAGCTTCCCCATCAATTTCGCGTTGCCTGAAGAGGTCAGTGAGGAGGCCTTATATGTGAGGACCTGTAAGTTTCATAAGCTGTGTCACTTCGTCCACAGACCAGGTTGCAGGGTCCTTACAGAAGCCTGTTTCAGGACACTAGGGTCAGGTACAGCTGTATGACTTGAAGCTAGGGCTATTTCTTCATCTTCAACCTTCCTGAGGTTTGCCGACTGTTGCGTGCTTGCGTTTTCTCTCAGCTGGAACTGTTTGGACATCTTTCCCTGGTCTAGCTTCATCTTCCGAAGGTTTGGTGAATCTTCTGCCGTTTTTTTTTTTTTCTCCCAGCTGTGGTTGCTTCATCATCTTCATAGGTCATCCTCCAGAAGGTGGGTGAATACATACTGCCTCTGGGTTTTTTTTCTGCAGCTTCTGGGATTGCTTCTTCACTTTCCAAAGCTATAGCCCCATATTTCCAAGGTCTAGTCCCGACTCTGCTCTTTGGTGTCTTTTCAGCTGGTTTGCTTTGGTCAATGTAGTAGGGGCATGAATACCAGCCTTAGGATTAAAAGGCTGGGTATTCAAAAAGTTATTATACTGTAGGTGGTGGCAGAAACTTTCAAGATGGCAAAGTCCAAACGATACTTTATTCTTTGGAAGGAGCTGAACAGTATGACTTTTCCCATCCAAGAAGGCAGTTTCATTTCTCCTCTGCACTGTCTTAAAACTAATCACAGTCTTGCTGTCAGTGGCACGATCTACATGGGCCTGCAGAGGCCACTGAAGAATCACATTCACAGGGTCTTGGCCGAAGTGGTCAGGTAGCTGCTGAACTAAATACGGATCCAGACAGAGGGCCACGGTCTCCATGTTTGTTTATATACACACAGTCTTCATTCACTGTTTGTCCCTCTTCTGCTTTTATTTGCTTTTATTTTCTGCCACGGTGAGCAGAGGGATCCTAGGCCAAAATGAGCATTTGACATCCAAGGAGAGCGCCCACAACTCTTATAAGGTCCACAAGCCAGGAAAGAATCCCCCAAAAGGAATCTGGCCCCTCAGTATAAATTCATACTTTATTTGAGGAAAGTGTCTTGTTTAGCTCAGAGTTCATGTCTTTGAGACCTCTCTGAGGCATAAGTCAATAGGCCCTCCTCCACACCTCTCTAACTGCCTTGATGGCATTTCCAGCCTCTGTAACTGTGACAAAGGTCATCTCTAGCCCCTCAATAGGACTCTTCCCAGATTATGCTAATTTTAGGTGAACCAGGAAAACCCACCAATCCCAGAGCAGGAAAATTCCAATCTCTGAGTGGAAAAACTCACCAGTCCCTAAGCTTCCCCAAGCTCAGGGCTTGAAATCCTACCAATTCTCACCCTGGAAATCTCTGCCCTTGAAAGCTCCACCTCCTAAGGAATCCTGCATGACAACTGTGTCTGCTCAGCTCCTGCGGCCTTCTAGAAACACGGCCAGCCACTCCTAGATTCATCCTTCTGCTCTCTGGAAGCCCCCCCCTCCAATAAGTCTTTTTTAAAAATGAGGTTTGCTTCCTGGTGTGACTCTCATCAGAAGAAGCCAAGAAGCAGCGAAAGAAGAAGTAGTAGAGCTGGGCTGAGCCTCCTGAGCTCCTCAGCTCAGCTGGAGATAGCCTCCCCTGGGTGCTGCAAGGCGAGGCCTCCTCTCAGAGCTCTGTGGTTCTTGGGCTCCCATGTTTCAGGATGTCCTTCCATTGGGTAGCTGTCACACCTCGGATCTGTACGGTTCCTGGGCTCTCGTGTCTCAAGATGCCCTTCCATTGGAATACTGTCCTACCTCAGACCTATGTGATTCCTGGACCCCTGTATGTCAGGATGCCCTTCCATTGGGATACCTTCCTATCTCAAAGCCGTGTGGTTCCTGGGCTCCTGAGTCCCATGGGAGACCTTGCCATCTGAGCAGGAAGGACACATTCTTAAAATTATAAAATAAAAGTTGTCTTCATATCTGTTTGGATTTAGTTATGCATTTCTTTCTGTGTATAAGTAACTCTTACCAACCTGAAGGTTCTAATTATTCTCACATTCTGTTGAGGACCTTGTAATGTTTCCTGTCATTTGCATATGGGATTGAGTTGCCTGTTAGACTCACTCCCAACTGAGGGTCCTGCTCTCGCTTCTCAGTTCTCAATCTATGAATTTTTTAAGATCTGTTTATTTTATTTTATATGTAAGACTGCTATGTCTTCATGTATGCCTACATACTAGGTATGTGCCTGGTGCTTGAGGAGTCCAGAAGAGGGCATCAGATCTCTGGAATTGGAGTTAAAATTGGAGGGGTGTGATCTGCTCTGGTGGGGCTGGGAATTGAACCCCAGGTCCCCCGGAAGGAATGCTCATAACCCAGGAGTCAACTCTCCAGCCTGTCAGCTGTTCTTTCCGTTACATATTCAGCACTGTACATCCCAGAACCTGAGAGGATTACCTGCCATCTGGAGTCAGATTTTTGTCAACCAAGAAACAGATGCGGTGGTGGAAGGAGAAGGATTAAAAGCCCCCATTGATACACGTTCATAAGTCCGACTAGGAGAGATAAGGTTGAAGCTAGCAGTCCACATGGTCTTCACTGTTGCTCCTCATACTCTGCAGAGGCGCAGGAAAGGTGCTGTGACAATGGGTGAGCAAGCACCATGGGTCTGCAGGGAGCGGATGTAGCTATGGTTACTGGATACATGACTTACTAATGTGGAAATAAGTCATGTCAGCGATATGAGATGTATGTGGTACATAGCTTTGGGTGAACCAAAGTGTTTGAAATCCATTCAGTAAACCCAAGCCGCTTATTCATAACTGATGGTGACTTAATTTTTCCTAACACTGAATCTACTCTTCCTCTGACTCATCCTCAGCTATTTTGGGGGAAAAAATAATAAAATGGTTCTGAGAGTTTTCTATCCCAACAGGTTTCTGGTGGTCATGCATAATCATATACACATGTTGTGAGGAATTCAGAGAGGGCCTTAATCTTTGTGTAGATTGTCCTCTGGCTAGCAAAATTTGTGCTTGTAAAAGCGGGTGGGAAAACCCAGCTATGCTGAGACTCAAGTCTGCAAACCTGCTTAGAGGCCACTTCCCAGTACTTCATTGCCGCAGCTGGGAAGGACATTCCTTCCAGACAGGCAGCCAGGAGGATACAGGGAGGCTTTCTTCACTTGGCATCCTCTTTTGAGAAGGGCTCAACTGATACTCAGTAACAAAGGAAGTATGTAAACTGCCTTGGCATTTAAATTTGAATAGTTTAACTTGGAACTACTCTTAGTGTTACTGATTTTTACAAAACAAAAACAAAAACAAGCAAGCAAAAACATGATAGCTGCCTTGCTGAAGGCATTTTTCCCACTTTTATCACTTTGATTTCACTAACAACACAATAGCAGCCCTGGCACACGTGCGTTTCATACGAAAGAGATAAAAACCTGTAGATAATCAGGAAACATGAACACTAGATGTATACTAGGGTCTTTCCCCAGAGGTGGTGGAGGGACACTATCAAATCTTCCACACCAGGAAGAAGAATGTGTGGCACCTGGTAGATTGTGAGCCACTGAGGGAGGAAGGAATGTGGTTATTGGTTGAGTGATGTATCTGAGCCTTTCCCCTTTCCAGTAATTCATTGGTCCATATATGGTTTGCTTACTGACAGTTGCATCCTCTTGAGCTCAGGCAGCCAAGGAATGGAGGTTTTGGTTGTGACACCATGGGTGATGCCAGTCCTGGGAGAAGTGTTACGTAAGGGTGAGGTGAATGGAATGGACAACACGGAGAGATGCAACTGACGTAAAAAACATGTGATCCTATAACTGGGTATAGAAAAACATCTGGCAGACAAACACTAGTTCACAAGTACCCTCAGCAAGCCAGAAGTAGAGCTTCATTTCTCAGGGTAATAAAGAACTTTACAAACCCTACATCTATTACAGCAATTAATGGTAGGAAACCTAAACTCATTCCTGCTAAGATCAAGCATTAGGCAGTGATGTTAGCTGTCACTGCTCCAACACAATATCCCTAGCTGCTGTAATAGGAGAAAAATAAATAACAGGTGGATTAAACAGGAAGAGAAAGACTCTGAAAAATGCATGATTGTCTATTGTAGCTTATTGGAAAGTCCCCCCAAAATGAACAACAGCCACAAAATCCTGGGACTGATGAGTCAAAGGATGATTTAGTTCATTCTTGCTGGTATAACAAAGTACATAGGTTGGGAGTCTTTCAAGATTTTCTTTGTTTTTATGTGTATGGGTGTTTTGCCTGTATGTGTGTCCGTGCCATGAAGCCAGAAGGAAGTGTTCAGATGCCTTCGGACTGGAGTTACAAATGATTGTGAGCTGCCATCTCTCCAGGCAAATAGTATAAATTTGTTACCTCTATCTGTGGGGACTATGAAGTCCAAGACCTAAGGACTGAGTTTTGTCTCTGGTGAAGCCTCACTGCTTCCAAGATGGTGCCTTTGGTTGCATGCTTGGATGACAGAATATGGAAGGATAAGAGGGCCAGACCTTTTTTGGAGTACTAATGTCGCTCATTGCAGCTCAGCTACTTATTAATCTTATTACGCTGAGTCTTAGGTGCCAACATGTGAATTCTGGAGAGACATACATTCAGCTTGTTACGAAGTAGAGTAACTGTACAGTTAACAGATAATGCAGAAACAATTTATTTCTTATTTAACAGCAATTTTCTTTTCTTTTCTTTTCTTTTTTTTTTTTTTTTGGTTTTTCGAGACAGGGTCTCTCTGTGTAGCTTTGGCTGTCCTGGACTCACTTTGTAGACCAGGCTGGCCTCGAACTCACAGCGATCCACCAGCCTCTGCCTCCCAAGTGCTGGGATTAAAGACGTGCGCCAGCACGCCCGGCCCCTTAACAGCAATTTTCAATTGGGATTTGATATGAACTTTGACTATGCCCTATTTATAATAACCCTATGTAGTTATTACAGTTTGGGAATCAGCAGTATATACTACTTATACATTGATGGAACAGGATGGGGAAACTGGAAATAGCTTTACAGGAATATTTCCAGATGACTTTGACAAAGATATCAAAGAAATTCAGAGGAAAGTTTTCAGCAAATCACACTGGAGCAATAAGTCCTCAAAGTCACGACAGGAAGTGAGGGAGCAGAGGAGGGATCGCTTTTCACATGATAACTTAAAATGTGTCATAGACCTTCATACACATTGTAAAATCATAAACTTTAGTCAAGAAACAGGAAAGGCACCAGATCCGAGAGACAGTCAAGCAATTCTTTATATGGAAACTGGAAGCCAGAAAGCTGTGAAAAGCCCTGTTAACGATGAAAAGAGGTTACAGCTTCATAGAAGATATTTTCAAGCAAGGTCTCCAAAGATTTTCATTGAGAATACTTTTAATGCTCTCAAATTCAATTTAAAAACCGGCGAAACACGTGAACAAACATTTCACAAAGAAGATACAGTGATGGAAGTAGTCACATAGGGAAACACTAAATAAAAATTATTATCAACACACACACACACACACACACACACACACACACTACAAGAAACGTCACTGCGCCCCATTAGGAGCACCAAAATGAAGTATATTGGCAACAGGACTCAAAAGATGGCTCAGTGGCTAATGGAACTTGCCACACAAGCCAAATAGCCTGAGTTCAATGCCCAGAACCCACATGATGGAAAAAGAGAACTGACTCCACAAAGTTGTCCTCCAAACTCCAAATACACACCATGGTGTGCACCTCCTCACAATGATGATGAAGATGATGAACAACATATAAAATGCTAGATTTCACTCATGAGGAGGTGAGCTGGATGTTGAGTACATTGCCAGGTGAAGGGGAGAAATGGCACACCTACACTGGAAAGCTGGCCCCAAATCAACGGCTCAGTAGTTCCTAGACCCTAGGGTAGAAGCTGCCTTTGGTATTTCTTAAACAGTTTTGTGGTTAAAATTCTAAATATTTATGTTTGTGCCCGTAGACGTAGGCAGAGGCTTCCTTTTAAAAGTGGGTATTAACGCAGAGACATAGTCTTGGTCAAAGTAACACATGCATCCCTTGGCACCGGCTCTCAGTGGTCACACGTGTGGCTTTTGACCTGCACTTGAAGATTTGGACCAGCAGGGGGCATGGAAGCTCTAGGGAGTTGGTGCAAGCTGCTTGGGTGCTGCATCTTTGATGGACCTCTTAAGGATGCAGGCCTGGGTGAGGTAAGAGCAGAAGGAATAAAGAGGGGGTTGGGTTGTGCGTGCGAGTATGCGTGCGTGTGGGCGTGTCAGTGCATGCGAGAACCGTAGTGAATCATGGGCCTCGGAGCTTGGGCCGCGGACACTGGCCGGGCTGCTTTGAAAAGAGACAGACAACTACACTTTTAATGAGACAGCAAAGTTTGGGCCCGACCGTAGCCGCTGGGACCGGGATGGCGTGCGTGCTATTGGCACCCAGGGACCAGGAAAGCATCCGCGGGCGCAAGCTCTTCCTAGCGCGCTGCCGGGGAGGGGACTCCGTCTGGAAGTTACTTAGCGGAGACGTAGACGTAGGGAGGGTCCGCTGTGTCGCCACGGTCGCTGCGTTCAGGCGGAGGGCGTGACCGATCGGCGCGAATCTCGGGCCTAGCGGGAGGCAGGATGTGCAGAGTCTCGGAGGCGGCCATCCCTGCGCTCGCCTGTTCCCTGGCCTTGGACCTGTGCCCTAGTGGTGTGGGAATAGCCACTGGCGTCTCTACAGCCTCCACATCTAAGAGGTGGTGCGCGCAGGTCCCCTCGCCTGGGGAGGCATGGTTCTGGGCCAGGTGGACAGCAGGCTCACGTCCTACATCGTCAACCTGCAGTCCATGAGCCGGTTCCACAAAGACGACGGGTGAGCCGCCCACAACCTTTTTCTGTCCTCAGAGCTCCCGCCTCTTGGATCTGCTGTGGCCCATCCAATGGGCAGCTTTGCTTACTGGTGTCAGCGATAGGGGTTGAGGGCAGGTGCTTCCGTTCCCTAGATCTTCTCAGGATCCCAAGACCACATCCAAGTAAATGTCCTTGCAAGTAGTTTAAAGTGTCTTAATTATGCAACCCCAGCTTCAGCCTGGCTGCCCTTTGTGCAGGAACCCTAGGACTGTGCATTCCCCCAAGCAATGCTGACTTGTCAGCAATGTCAGCTCCTGGGTGTGTGACTTGGGGAGGCATAGAGACTCCCAGTCTCTGATTGCAGTCTAGTGTGTGAAAATGCCGGGACATTGCTGGCATGAGAGACTGGACCAGGGGTTCCAGGCCTCCACAGTGCCTCTCCGCCTGTACACTCCAGGCTCTGAAGCAACAGGCCAGAGTGGATGGAGAGAGGAGGGGCAAGAAGTGGGCTGTGGAATGCCTGGAGGGAAGCTGCTCTCTTTCACCACGGAACAGGGGCGCAGACAGCAGCAGATTGAGCATTCGGCAGCCTTCTCCACCAGCCTGCAGAATGGAAGAATGAATGTCTTTGCCGTCTATACCTCAAGAGACTGGGACCTAGAATATATAGAGAACTGCAATAATTATAACCCCAAATGACCAGTCAATAAGTTGATTAATGAAAGGAAGAGAGTTCCCCAAAGAAGAAACACAAATAGACACCAAGGATTAAAAAAGAAATGTGCTAATGTCCCTCTCATATCCCCATATCCCCCTGGGAGCCTACTATGACTTAGCTCTACAGCTTGTCACAGAGATGCCTCAGCCCACAATTTCTCTTTTCTCTACAGACCTTTTGTTCTCCCCAACCTGCCTCCCCCCCGCTCATATCTCTGTATTTCCTCTCCTATTTTGTTCCCTCTCTCCAACCGCTACCTCTGTCTCTTCTATTTCCCCTTCCAGTTGAGGTGTAAGCCTCTTCCCTTGGATCCTCCTTGTTACTTGTCTTCTTTGGGTCTGTGCATTGTAGTCTGCTTATCATGTACTCTATGGCTAAAATCCACTTATAAATGAAGCAGGGGCCATAAAGACTGAAGAGGACAACCCTCTAACTAGACAAGTCTCCTAGTACGGGGAGGGAAACAGCAACCCGCTCACAAAAACTTCAACCCAAAATTCACCCCACCTACAAGATATGCAGGGATAAATAAAAAGCAGATAGAGCTGAGGTTGAAGAAATATCCAACCAATGCCTGGCCCAACCCAAGACCCACCCCATGGGAGAGAATCAGTCTCTGACACTATTAATAATACTCTGCTCTGCTTGCAGACAAGAGTCAAGCAGAGTTGACCTCTGGGAGGCATCACCCAACAGTACCTCAAAACAGATGGTGAGACTCACAGCCAAACAGTGGGCAATGTATAGGGAACCTTGTGGAAAAGTGGGGGGCGGGGGGTAGGGGGAGAAAAGGACCTGGAGGTGATAGGAGCCTCACAAGAAGACCAACAGAGCCAAGAAACCAGGGCCCAGAAGGGCATCCCAAGACTGAAGCAGCAACCAAGGACCATGCATGGAGTAGACCTAGGTCTCCTACAAAGATGTAGCTGAGGACCAGCTCAGGATTCATGAGGGTCAGGGGAGTGGGGGAGGGTCTCCCTGACATGGATTCTTTTGCCAGCTTTTCAATCACTTCCCCCTGGCAGGACTGCCTTGCCAGGCCACAGGGGAAGAGGACACCCTCAGTCCTGATTTGACTTGATGAGTGTGTTGGGGGTGATGGGAAGGGGGTCTCCTCTCTTGTAAGGAGTAAGGGAGGGGGTCGTGGGAGAGGGAAGGAGGGTGGGGCTGGTAGGCGAGGAGGGTGGGGCTATGACCAGGATATAAAGTAAATAAATAAATAATTTAAAAAGTGTTCAGCATTCTTAGTCAGCAGGGGAAAGCAAACTGAAACTACATTTGAGATTCCATCTCACCTCAGTGACAGTTATTACAATAAAGGAAAGGGACAACAAAAAATGCTGGGTGAGGATGCGAGGACGTTGGAATGCTTAGTCCCTTCTGGGGGTAGTGCAACCTAGTATAGGCATTATATAAATCAGTGTATGTTTCTAAAAAATTAAAAATAGAACTTTCCTGCGACCTAGCTATGCTACTCCTGAGTATGTACCCAAAGAACCCTATATCCTACCACAGAGATACCTGCACATCCATGTTTACTGATGCTCTAGTCACAAGAGCGAAGAAATGGAATGACCCTAGATAGAGCCAACAGATGAATGGAGAATGAAAATGTGGTACATACATCAATGGAATTTTACTCAGCTGTAAAGAAAAGTGAACTAATGTAAGTTATGGGTAAATGAATGAATTTGGGAATTAGCCAAAAAAAAAAAAAAAATCCATGTTATACAGAAAGCACATGTCTCATATGCAGGTCCTAGCTTTACGAAGTCTGTATATAAGTTGATGTGAATGTGGTTATAGGCTCTGAGATCAGAAAAGAGCATGAGGAGGAAGTGTTGAAGAAGCAGGAGGGCAGCACAAGTGGCATGGATGTGGAAATGGAGCTCACAGTGAGGAGGTGAGGGGCTAAGGGGATGAGAGACAGGTGAGGAGCTCACAGTGAGGAGGGGCTAAGGGGATGTGAGACAGGTGAGGAGCTCGCAGTGAGGAGGTGAGGGGCTAAGGGGATGAGAGACAGGTGAGGAGCTCACAGTGAGGAGGTGAGGGGCTAAGGGGATGAGAGACAGGTGAGGTGAGTCAACAAAATCTGTCTAAAAATGGCACAATAAAACCTAATTCTCTGTGTTAATTGTTAGTTAAAAAATAAAACTACAGAGGTTGTGGAGATGGCTCAGTGGTTAAGAGCACTTCCTGTTCTTCCAGAGGACCCAGGTTCAATTCCCAGCACCACACGGCACCTCATAATTGTCTGTGACCCCAGTTTTAGGGGATTTGACACCCTCTCAAAGATATACATTTAGGCAAGACACAAATACACACAAAATAAGAATAAATAAGTATATACAATGATGCCTCTCATGTTTTTTTTTTTGGTTTTTTGTTTTTTTTAATAATAGTGAGATTTTGGAGTATCCTAAATTCCCGAAATAGAAAAATGGTTAAATAAATCATGGAATTTCTGTTTCATAATTTTGATTATTATGCAATCATTAAAGCTAAGTCTAAAAATATTTTCTTTCCCTTCTGCCTTGTCTTCCCTTCTCTTTTCCCTCCAATCCCTCTCTTTGAGACATAGTTGCAAAGTTTTCAGTTACCCTAATACCCAGACTTCTTGCTAGACGTAATTGTTCAATGGCTTCACTAAAGGGATGTCGACATCAAAGTTTGAATCTGGAGACACTGACTTTAAGATTTTTGTGCTCCAGTGGAACTTTTATAGTTTTCATAATGCTGTGTAAAAGTAAAACTCGAAAGCTATCCAAACTTTGCTCTGCTAAGGACCACAAGGTAAGTGAAGTGTGGAAATTGCTGTGTTGCTTTTGGCTTCTGGAATCCTACCTGATAATAGCAAAGATGAGCAGTTTTCAAAACACCGACCAACAAAACATTGACTAAGTTGCTTAGCTAAGACTTTTACACTGGAGGGATGGCTGCTGGTTGAGTGCTTGCCATGTAGTTATGAGGCCCTCAGTTGTCATCTCCAGCACCCAGTTAAATGTGGGATGCAGCTACACATCCTTGTTATCCCAGTGCAAGGAAGAGGGGGCCAGGGGGAGCTCTGAGCCTGTTGCCCCGCCAGTCTGACCAAATTGGGAAGTTCCAGGTTCAAAAATTAAGACAGCGAGCCATTAAGGAAGACACTCAGTGTTAACTTCTGGCTTCCATATGTACACACACTGCCATGAGCACTCCCCCTATGCAGAGGAACATGAACACAAACACACACACACACACACACACACACACACACACACACACACGTTCACACATGTGTGCTTGTGGGCACATGCATGAACACAAACCCATCCATCCATCCTTCTATCCATCTGCACACGTGCATGTGCGTGGACACCCCACACACACCTATTTACCTTTAAGTAACAATGGTCACCTTCAGCTACTTTGAGAAAAAACAAAGTGTTTTTATATGAGACTAGTAAAAACTATAATGATATAGATTCACATAAAGTAATATAGACTGATCCCTAAGAAAAGGAATAGATTGTTATTCGTTTTCTGTGGACATATACACCAAACATGTGTATATATGCATAGATAAACACACATTCACATATATCCATTCATACATGCAAATATACTGTGATAAAACCTACATAACATCATTTTAATTATTATAAGTGTGCAATGCACTAGTGTTAAATATAGCCACAGTACTTTGCAACTACCCCAATTATTTATACCCCAACCTATATCATCCCCTAATGTGAATTCTTTACTTATTAAACAATAACTTCTCCTTTTTTAATTTTGACTTTTTAAATGTTATATGTCAAAACTGGCACACTCACGAATAAACTCCAAGAATTGTTTAATACAACCCAGGCAAAAAAAGTCTAAACACTTCTCTTTAAATTTACTGTAAGTGTACATATTCACTTTACCTCTCGACCATAGCCCCCTCCCTACTCTCCTCCTGGTCCCTCCCTCCCACTCTCTTCCCTCTATGACTCCACCCCTTGTCCTCAGAAAACAGGAGTGCCCCCTTCACCACCCCCCCACCCCCCAGCACATCAAGTTCCATCAGTACTGAGCTCTTCCTCCTCATCCACTGAGGCCAGGCAAGGCAGCCTGGTTAGGGCGAAGTGATTGAAAGCAGGAAACAGCCAGCACCCACTCAATTTACGAGGGGGCCCACACGAAGATCAAACTGCCCATCAGTTACATATGTGTCGGGGGCCTTGGTCCCAGTCCATGCATGCTCTTTGGTTGGTGCTTCCGTCTCTGTAAGCCCCCGTGGGTCTAGGTTAGCTGACTCTGTTGGTCCTCTTGCAGCAATTGTTCCCTCTTGGTCCTTCTATCGTTTCCTTCCACTCTTCCACAGGACTCCCCGAGCTCTGCCTATTGCTTGGCTGTGAGCCTCAACCTCTGATTCAATCAGCTGCTGTGTATGTTTGGGGGTGGGTGCTCTCAGAGAACAGGTTAGGCTTCTGTCTGTAAACACAGCAGAGTATCATTAGTAGTGTCAGGGGTTAGCTCTCTCCCATGGAGCGGGTCTCAGGTTGGTCCCGGCCTTGGCTGGACATTCCCTCTTCTTTATCCCTGTACATCTTGTAGGCAGGGTAAATTTTGGTTCGAGGATTTTGTAGGTGGATTGCTGTGGCCCTTCCACCACTATAGGTCCTGCTTGGCTGGAAGGTGGCCTCCTCAGTCTGGTGTGCGCCTCTGCTAGGAGGCTCAGCTAGAGACATCCCCGTATCCTTCCTGTAGCCAACCCGGTCACAGGCCTCCAGCTCGTCTCAGCGATGCCCCTGCCTTCCGTTTCCTTTTTCTCTCCAGGCCCTCAAACCCCCCCTCCTCGCTCTCCCCATATCTGATCACCACCCCCATTTCCCTCCCCACACCCTCTCCTGTCCACTTCCTTCCCTGCTTCCTCTTCCACTGTCTATTCTATTTCCCCGTCTGAGTGATTTTAAAGGAGAGCCTCTCTTCTTACTTAGCTCTTCATGGGCCTGTGATTTAAACAATAACTTCTAACCTCCTTGGCTCTTGGTAACCTCTACTCTACCTTCTCTCTCTGGGAATTTTCCTCCTCTGCGCAAGTTTCCTAAGTGGGATCATATGATACTTCTCTGCTGTGTCTGGGTTATTTCATTTAATACCATGTAGTCAAGATTCCCCCCATGAAACTTTTATGCCTTTATGGCCAAATAATATCTCTTTGCATGGATGCAGCCACATGTCCCCCAGCTCCTGGTCAGCTGGCTTCGGGGCTTAGTTTCTGAGCCCCAGTGGAATTTTGGGGGGGGGACAGAAAGTTGTCCAGTCCTTTGGAAAAGAGCCCCAAATGTACACTGCTAAACTCCCAGTTACAGAGCAGATTCTGGAACAAGGACCCCAGAGGGAGGGGCCTGATCTCACACTGTTTTGAGTTTGCATAGCTTGGTACACACACACACACACACACACACACACACACACGTTCTAAAAACTTCTGCTCAGCAGCTTCCTAGAAACTGGATCAAAGCACCCCTGAGTCTGTGTACTCTGAGGGTACGTCTCATTGTCACAGTCCACGGCTGCTTCTTCTCCAGCTGTCTTCTGTAGGAAGTGAAAGAAGAGACAGTGTTACAGGTGAGGACAGGGAGAAACTGACTCCTGGGGACTCCTCATCTCCTTTTGAGTTTCTACTGAAGAGGATGAATCAAAATATTCCTGTTGGATGTGGATAGAAATTGTTAGAGCTCATTGGTTATGAAAATTATGTTTGGGGAGAAAGGAAAGGAAGGTTTTGTTTGTTTGTTTGTTTGTTTTCTTTTTTTTTAGTTTAGTAAAATTTAGGCAACCATCCTGTACAATGCAATTTGCTGGAATCTGTGAGAAGTTCTTGATCGGATGGAGGCAGGGGTTAGTATGAACTGGTAAATAGATAAGAAACTAAAACTTGCTATTTGTAGGTCTGTGAGAGAAAATGTACTTGAGGCTAGGAGGAAGTGTGCTATTTCAGGTAGCATTTATTCGAGACTCCCTCCCCCCTATCTCTGTATGGTATATACAAATATTATTTTATAACACACAAAGTAGTCAGATTTCTTTTAACTTCTTGTATACAGATAAATGAGTCCCCCTACTTAACATCACTGACAAGATACTAACCCTCAGAAAATGTGAATTGCTTATTCAAAACCATAAAAAGATATGTATCTTAAAAAACTTCATATATAATACAACTATATTATTAAGGATTTCTAATTTTAAAATATTTTATGTCATATCTATGAATGTACATAAAGGGTGACATGTCTGGGTTTTGTACAGTTTTTCATGGGGAATTTTTCTTCATGAATTGTTTTCTTTGGGTAAATTTTAAACATTGAAATGGTTGCATAAGGAGTCTCCAAATACCACTGACAAGAGGACTTTGCCCATGGTCAGCACTGGCAGCTCACCAATGTGTGCCTGTTCCCTTTCTCCCTATATCAGTTGAACAACATGTTTCTGTTTTAGGGTGTGGGTGTTCGTGTGCAGAAGCTGGTTCCAGATGTTCTCAGCAATACTCACTATTATTCCTGCTGTACTCTGGTATTGAACTCCAATTTATTTCTTATTTGTGTGCAGTTTCTGTGTCACTTTCAGCTTAAATGTTAAGCTGGCCTCCTGGAATGATATTCTTCTGCAATCTTGAGACTTTCAGGGACTTGGAAAAGATGCCATCTGGTACAATCCCCAATAGTTGCCCTTCAGTAGCTACTTGGTCTTAGACTCCTTGGGCTGCTCTAAACAAACTCCTTAAGAGAGCAGGCTTATTTACAGCAGCTGCTTCAATTACACAGATCTAGATTCTGGAAGATGCAAGATCAAAGAGCCAGCAGTGATGTCAGGGGACCTGTTTTCTTATTCAGACATAACGTCTCCTTTGTGTGTCCATAAAAGAAGTGTCCTTGTGACCTAATCCCAAAGTCTCACCTCTCAGTATATAAATGGTGGCTGTTAAGAGTTTCAGTGTGTGGATTGAGGGAGGTCATAAGTATTTATGTTGAATGAAGAATGAATCCTTACACTAAATAAAATGAGCAAATTGAATGCATCAATATAAATACTTCATAATTCTTTCATTTAGTAGATGTTGCCAGAATTATCAATTAAATAAAATTTTATTTTTGAGACTTATTCTACATTTTATATTAATGATATCTAAGCAGTATTTCTGGAGGCCAAAGTTAATAATATTCAGTAGTCAGATAAGTAATTTCCATTATAGAATATTGGTTCTCATTCATAGGTCTGTCCAGGTATCTGAAATGTTGACACATATTACAAAAGTTTCATAATCTGATTATATATTACATTGTTTGAAAGGAAAAGTATCAGCTCAGGATCCCGAAGACTAAATTCTCAGACCAAGTTCTCAGCACAAAGAAGATTTATTTGCCCTGGAGGGACAGAGGGCAGGGCTAAGGGGCAAATATAGGAGCTAGAAGGTGAAGTGAACAAAGCAGAGGGGAGAAAGGGATGGGGTATTGGTCCTAAAGTGGGACAAAGGACTGCCTCTGGATCAAGAGGAGATTGACCACTTCTCCTGGATGGGGAGACCTGGTGGCCCTCAGAGGAAGGATAGCAAGTTACTAAGAAGAGATTTGATACCCTATGCTCATATACAGGGGGAGGAGGTCCCCCTCAGTCACAGTCATAGGGGAGGGGAGTAGGGGGAAAATGGGAGGGAAGGAAGGAATGGGAGGATACAAGGGATGGGCTAACAATTGAGATGTAATATGAATAAATTAATAAAATATTTTTAAAAAAGAAGAGACAACCCTGATCCATAGGAAAATGGCATTTTATGAAGGTAAAGGGGGAAACCTGTGTTAGGATGAAGTGTTTAATTTTAACTGGGCATGTTAACTAGGTGAGCCAAAGGGGCTTTTGATTTCTGGAGCTCAATACTTTGATAGCTTGACCTTGGTAGTCAGCCTTAGGAGGAGGAAGTGGCTAAATCAGGAGCCTTAGGGGCTAGATTTAGGAATGCAACCTAATGCTTTTAGCAAGGAAAGCGGGAGAAGGGCAAGGCTGCCTGCCAGAGCCATGCTTGCCACACTCAAGCCGACCAGAGTCCCTTCACTGTCAGTTCATGATAATGGTGATGTTTAGAGAGTGCTACAGTGTTCCAGGTATTGTTCTCATGCCCTATGGACATTGACTCAATAAATTATTATACAAGCTTGTGAGTCAGGTACTATCATCCCTTGCTTTTTCCACAAGGAGTGTGAGGTACAAAGAAGTTGTACAACTGTGCAGCCAACCAGCTGTCAATTTGTCAAACCTAGACCTCAATTCTCATGACTTAGAACTTTCCCTTAGGAGCTGTGGTATTCTGATGAGCTGTCGACTTTTATCTGACAATGTGGTGGGCGTTTAGGATGAAAAGAACACATGATTTGAGGCTATATCCAGAGGAGTTTCCTAGCATTGAAGCCCTGCTTGCTTCTAATCAGTGGTCATCCATCTTTATCTCAGAATTTTCCAGCGACCCTTTCACATTCTCTGTGAATTTCCAATGCTCTTTCTTTTCTTTGGTATTTTTTCTTATCCTGACTCTCTTCCTTACCAGCTTACACTGGGTCACCTTACCTAGTAATTCAAAACAACTTTTATTTTATCTTTATGGTGAAAAAAGTACATATTTAGAATTAGCCAGCTGGACTCAGTCTAGATGACCCCAGTCTTGTTGGCAACATCCAGAGCATCATAACCAGGAGCCAGCCAAACATACGCCTCCTTCTCTCCTTCAGGCCTTATCAGGGTATTGACTTTGGCCATCAACATCACAGAGGTTCTTCGTGGCCTGTTTGATCTGGTGTATGTTGGCTTTGACATCCACAAGGAACACAAGTGTGTCATTGTCTTCTGTCTTTTTCATGGCTGACTCGGTGGTCAGGGGAATTTGATGATGGTGTAGTGGTCATGCTTGCTTTTCCTGGGTATACCTCTGGAGCCCCCAGGGTCTTGGCCCCTGGAAGGTGGGTGATGGTACAGTTCTTCCTTTTGTGGCTGTGGATGCCTTTCCACCCTGACTTCTGAGCTTTCAAGGCCTTTGCTTTGGCTTCGACTTTAGGAGGGGCAGGAGCTTTTTTCTTTGCCTTCAGCACCATCTTGGTGGAAATTAAACCCTCAAAACCTCAAAACAAAGTTTTGAAGGTAGTGCTAAAAAATAAAATTAAGAAAAGTCAGGGGCACTACAGCTTGGTATTATTGTCTTAAAGGGATGTTCCCTGGAGCATTCTGTGTGGAATAGAGAGACAATAGATAAGATTAACAGACCTGAATTTCATGGTTAAGATTAAAATTACATAGAAGGGGTCGAAATTTACCTCTGAGATGAAACTCACACACAAAACTCAGGGTTCTGGCATCAGCACTGAAGAGGAGTACAGGTGAATCTTCCCAAGCCCACCCCAGCATGTGACTCTGCTACAGTGGTTCTGGGTAAGACTGAGAAGAATAAAGAAAAAGAAAAAGAAACTTTTCTATATAGGAGATCAAGAATAAGTGAAAAGTCTGTCATTGCCTCTATGTAATTGGTCAACAAATATAGGTAAAGGGATCATATGTTGAAGATTCATTAGTCCAAACATTTCCCAACATGTTAACACAACAGGATTTAAAAGGGAGATCTTTGATCACTGGGACCAATAGAAGCAATCTCACCCCATCACTGTTTGTGCAGACAAGTATTCTCCCTGACCATCCAAAGAACCAGTGTTCCAAAGGTTCAAACCAAAGAAGGGAAGTCTGTGAACATAGTGTCCAGAGGCCTGGAAGTCAGAGTAAACAGAAAAGGAGCCAGCTGGAGCTGGTGCCTAAACACTGATAACTTTCCATGATCCATGGGACCACTGGGTATCTTGTTAGGACACCAAAAGTAGGTTAAAGACCATTTATAATTGCCAGGAAAGTGGAAGGACAGAGAGGGAAATGATTTAGGACAAATGTGATTTTTTTCTTTAAAGACTGAGTTGTGCAAACCCCACACCAAAGTCCAGCAAGGTGATTTTTTTTCATAGTTCCTAACAAGATATCCAGTGGGTCCACGAATCATGGCAACTAATGTGTTTTCTAACAGGCTGCTCTGCTCAATGGTTCTTTTTTTTTTTTTGGTTTTTTGAGACAGGGTTTCTCTGTGTAGCCTTAGCTGTCCTGGACTTGCTTTGTAGACCAGGCTGGCCTCGAACTCACAGCGACCCGCCTGCCTCTGCCTCCTGAGTGCTGGGATTAAAGGCGTGTACCACCATGCCCAGCTCTACTCAATGGTTCTTGTGCAGATTTCTCAAGGTCCTTATAGACTAGGGACCTACAGTCCCTATGGACTAGTGTATAGTCCCTAAACACTAAACATCTTATTTTGAAATCCTGTGGCTCAGGCAGAACATTTGATATGGTCATTGGTTACAAGTTTTGCTCAATTATTTCACACAGTATGTTATAATTTCCAATATTTGATTATTTTAATTCAAAGCAATGGACTGAAATACAGAACATTACTTAGATCACACACAGGGTGCAAATCAGACCCTTAGGCTTCTTTCAAGATGGGGTAAGAGTCAAGAAAATGTTATAATTGGGCAAAAGGTAAGTGAATAGATTTCAAGCACTACTTTGAAATAGAACAAATAATAATGATATTTTCAGATAACAGAAAAAATTCCATGTCAAAAGCTATTTCAAAACTGAAAGGGATTGGTGAAATGGTTCAGTTGGTGAAGGTGCTTGCTACCAAGATTGATTACTTGAGTTAGACCTTACATGGTAGAAAATTGACACCCATATGTTGTGCTCTGACTTCCACATGTGTACATGGCATGCACCACTCCCCATAAAGAAATTGATTAAAATGATAAAATTTATAGCAATAATAGTTGACAATTTGTCACAGGAATTTAGCCTTTTAAAACTAAGTGCTGCTTAAGCAGTTTCTACGTGGTTGCTTCATCCCTTCTGATGCTGGAGACTGGAACACACAGCGAAAGCTCTTGGGAAAAGGGAAATGGACATGAAGTGGGAGAGTGATTACAAATAAGAACTCAAAAAGTATAAACACGTCTTATTGGTCCTTGCTGACTCTGGCTTCTTTGGTGGTATCCTTTTGCTTCCTCCTTAGTGGAGCGGAACACACACACACACACACACACACACAGAGAGAGAGAGAGAGGGGGGGGGAAGAGGGAGAGAGAGAGAGAGAGAGGGAGAGAGAGAGAGAAAGAAAGAGAGAGAGAGAGAGAGAGAGAGAGAGAGAGAAAGAGAGAATGAGAATGACAGGAAAGTCTATGATACAGATATGGGAGAAGAGTAAAATAGCTGTCAGCAATCTACTGTTTTCTGAATGCAAATGAGTTAAATAAACAAATAATAGCAAAAAACCCGAACAAACAAACAAAACTGCTGTGCCCAATTTTATCTCCAAATATCTCTTCTTGGGGCTATAGAGATGGCTCAGTTGGTTAAGAACTTGCTGTAGAAGCACAAGGTCTTCAGATCCTCAGCACCCATATAAGAGGCCAGGCACAACAGCATGCACCTATAGTTTTAGCACAGGAAAGGAAAAGACAGGGGGATCACTGGGTCGTATAGTTGAATAGATGAACTTCCTTATAGATTTGTTTCAAAAAACAAGGGCCTCCATGGGGCTTTGGAGGGTCTGTATTTTTCTCTGGAAGCTGGAGAAATGGATCAGTTACTTATAATGCAAGCCAAGCATGAAGACTAGAGTTCAGATCCCCGGAATTCACAAAGCAGGCATTGTAGTCCTAGCATGCCAATGAAAAAATGAACAGTGGAGACGAGAGAAGCCCTGAAAGCTCGCAAGGCTAGCCTGGCAGATTCAACAGGAAGAAGCAAGAAACCCCACCTCAAACAAGGTTGTCCTCTGGTCTCCATATATATATATATACACAGATGTGAACATATGCATACACATACACATTATACCCACATGTGTACTCATACACACATGAAAAGAAAGAAAGATCAAGATAAGTTGCAGAAGATACTCAGCATCAATCTCCAGTCTCCACAGGCCCTGGCACACTCATACATACAACCTCATTTGTGGTCCACTCTAGTTACACAACTTCTGGGAGGGAAGGGACTTTCAAAATAGTTTTGCTCAACCTCAAAAAAATTAACTCATTACAAAAACCATCAGTACTCATCCATGATTTATTATGTGAAAGGATGAATGGATGAGCATATTGACGTTGGGTTCTCATGCTAGTCATAAGTTAAACTTATAATGAGGCTGTAGCAATTATTTTAATGGAAGAAGAAATAATTCAAGGAGAGGAGAATTTTTATTACAGGATTATTGCAAAATAGAAGGAAGGGACAACTGCAATAGAGGCATCTCAGACCTGTGATCATCTGGGAGGTGGGGAGGAGGTCTTTTGTGTGGTGGAGAAAGCAAGCCTATGGCAAGGACTAGGCTTCTGGGTGAGAGTGTTGGTTCAGGCTGAGAATGGGCCAAAGTTCAGTCATGTGATGAGGGCAATATTAACTGAAGTTTGGTCAAGTTGGCCAACACAGTTTGTTCTTAGAGATTGATGAGGATGAACAGTTTAGCTATTTATGACAAACAAGCAGAACCATAGAGAACTTTGTGCAGGGACACAGAATGGGCAGCAGCCTCTGTTATGGATCAGAGAACATTTCACCCATTTTAGTAGATACTGTGAGGGGAAAAGGGTGCTGAGCAGGGGGAGTAGAGAAAGTTGATCTGTTTGGCTAATAATTACCTTCTGATTGATTAATGAGTTCAGTTTATCGTTTATGAAGCAAAGAATGGGGATTTTTTATTCCTGTCCTGGGTGAACAAGGAGGGCCCAAGGAAGACTCACATGACACATGGAAAGGATGGTCCTTCTAGTGGGCTATTTACCAAATACAGATGGTTTGGGAGGATTTTTTCAGCCACTGTTTTTGCTGAGTCACAGTAAAATTCAGCCTTGCTAATCCTTTGGAAAATTGATCTGTTGAAGTGTATGGTGGCCTTACTGTTTGACCTGCCTTTGTAATGAGCCTTGTGTGTTTTCCTGTGAAGAGTTGAGGCTTTGGGCTACTGTTTCTGATTATGGATGCATAGACATGTGTTGATAATTTTCGAGAAAAACCAATGAAACTCTCAAATTATACAATGATTATGTAAGATTATGCATTCACTTTGGACAAAAATAAGCAATTACTTATGAAGTCAAATACATACCATGTAGCTCTGGAGATAAAAAAAAATTCTCATGAATGTGTACATTTACTAGCATAATAATTTTATTAACAGATGCCTATGAGGCATAACAGACAGTGTCCGTAAGAAGATTAAAGGATGAAGAAACTCTGATTCATGCATACATGAATACTACCCACTGATAAATAATGTACTGTTGAAATCTAAAAAAACAACTTGTATCTGATGATTTAAAAACTGACAATATATATTTTAATGTATCATGTATTGAAAAACAACACAATTCCAGTATAGATTTAATATGTAAATATATTAAATAATCCCATTTAACTGACATTTTAATGAAGGAGAATTTTAGAATCAGAAAATTGATGATTTCTTGGACCATAGAGTCAGATAAAGAAATTTATGGAAGTGAAATGAACATTTTGAGAGTGTTAAAATGGTCTGCATTGTTATAGTGCTGCATATATACATATAGACATTTACCAAAACTCATAATATTATTCACTGAAAATTGGTGAGTTTTATCATATTGCTAATCCATTTATGTTGAAAATATGGGTCAAGGTTAAAGATATTTGTCCTCTATCTATCTCTCTATCATTTATCTATAGCATCTATTTATCATCTATCTACCTACCTACTTACCTACCTACCTACCTACCTGCCTACCACTCATCCATTTACCTGTTTACAGATTTATCTATATGTAAACTTCTAAGATTGTTCTAACACACTGTCAACTCTGGTAATGCTTTACTGTAGCATCATTATAATCTATATGGGATTGCTCAGAGGAAGCACTTTTTGTTTTTCCTTTTTGTTACTAATATCAAGAAAAGAAGTTCTTCATTTAGTTATCAAAATAGGTTGAAAGATAGCGAGCAAGCACAGATCTCGGTACTTTGCTATAGACTTAAAGACTACTATCTTGTTTACCATGACCTCATTTACCATGTGCCAGTGACAAAGATAAGCCACACCACTTTAATCCTCTTCAGTTTACTTCAAATCCACAAGTATTTGTGTAGAAAAAAAAGTCACTCAATTGTCCCGGCCCACAGGACAAATCAAACCAGGCTTCACCTGAAAGAGGGAGTGGGGATTGAAACTGGGCAACAGAGACTCTAGAAATATTGAGTCAAGTCTGGAAATTTCTGATCAAGACTCTCTTTCATGCGGACGAGTAAGACTTTATACAGCAAGGTCAACAGGATCTGTTTTAATCCCACTTTCCCTAGACCCCAGGCAAGAATACAATCACCTGAATAGCTACCTGTAAGAACTTCCTTAATCCTCTGGGTAGCTCCCTGTAAGGACTACACAAAGGTAGCCTAGAACACAAAACCTTCTTAGGCAAGTGTCAACAACTCAAAGGTCACAGCATGAAGCCTAAGCACTGGATTTCTAACACGGCTGAATTTAGCATGGCTCCCCACACTCAATGGACTAATCAGTGTATTTATTTGAGTGGTAGGGTACTTGCTTAGCATGCATAAGGACCTAGGTTCACTCTTCAATACTAACACACACACACACACACACACACACACACACACACACACACATGTGCGTGCGCGCGCGCGCACACACACACACACACACACACACACACACACACACACAAAACTATCAAAAGTTGGCCATATATGCTTTGAGCATAGATTAGTTAACTTCATATACCATTTGTGGCTAGAATTGTAGATGTTACAAAAATGAAAGCAGGAACTACAGAAATATTTCTTAAAGCTTGAAAAATGATGTTCATGATTCTTTCAGACTGAGGTCCATGTACTTTCTTCCAAGTAGTGAGAAGTTTAGTGTAGGGGGCACTTGTGAAACAGTAGGAATACAGCTCTAGTTATGAACTAGAACGGCCCATTGTGTCTGCATGTCTTCGAGTTCTTCTCGTTCTTTGACCTTTCTTTTAGAAGTTTTTGAAACTTGCTTAGATGAATCCTATATTTGCATCATTTCCTCTCCTTCTTCCAACTCCTCCACGCCCCCACCTCAAGTTCATGCACTCTTACTCTTTGATTATTATTTTTATTTGCATGCACAGATGTGACCATATATACGGAAATTTATAAACCCAACCTGCTGAGTTTACTTAGCGTTGTTCACATTTGTTTAGGGATGACCTCTCAGGATTGGTTAACCTATCAGGGGACTCTTTCCTGGAGAAGACTGGTTCCTTCTCTCTCAGCAGCCTTTGCTCCCCTGTAGAGCTTCATCCAGGGGAGAAGCCTTGTTTGAATTCCTCTAGCCACACTGGCGTGTCAGTTGCCACTGTCATTTTACAGGTCTTGTGTTGGTAACCAAATTGTTGAAATTTCCTGCGTGTATCCCCTGTCACATATTGTCTAAACCAGTGTTCTGTTGGTGTAATGAGACACCATGACCATGGCAACTCTTATAAAGGAGAGCATTAAATTAGGGCTTGCTTACAGTTATAGAGACTTAGGTTATTATCATCATGGTGAGGAGCATGGCACATGCAGGCAGACACGGTGCTGGAAAAGTAGCTGAAAGTTCTACAACCAGGTCCATAGGCAGCAGGAACAGGAAGAATAAATCACTGGGCCTGCCTTGGGCTTCTGAAACCTCAAATCCGCCCCCCCCCCCCCCCCCCCCCGGCGAAACACTTCCTCTAGCAAGGCCATTCCTCCTAATCCTTCTAAAAAATACCACTCTCTAATGACTAAGCACTCAAAACTATGAGCCTATGGGGCAATTCTTATTTAAACCACCACATATATAGAAGACATTATCTTACAGCAGATGTCTTTAGCATTTCTTATTCTCTCTTTAGGGTAAGGTTGCTGTCACAATGCTCCATTTGCGAAGTCCACAGATGCTGCAGATGTTGGAGAACTCTTTAAGGAAACACCTTCCTGAGTCATTAAAGGTGAATGTGAAAAATTCTCTGGGAAAGGGGACTATTAAATGTCTAAGAAAAAGGTGGGAAAGAGAAAGAACATTTACTGGTGCGTGTTCTGGGTCAGGTATTCACTCACTTTGTGACCTAAAATATAGTTGCTATCACCCGAAGGCAAGGAAGACATTCAATGTACATTTAACTAAAGAGGAAAGAAGAGCCCTGTTGTGGCAGAGCAAGAACACATCACAGTGAGTGACAGTGTGGCACTGAGATCTAGATGATCTTTCTGGACTCGGGGACACTCCCTTGTCCTCACATAGGAATTGCTTTATATAACACTGGAAGCTTCTCAGTTGCAAGTTGACAAGAGTGATGTTCCATATTGTCCTAACCAATCACATATCTGACAAGAGGTTAACTACATTACAGTGAAGATGTTTGTTAATTAATCAGAAGACATAAAAGTTGCTGGAATTTACACTCATAGCAATGAAGGATCAGCACATTAGAGCAAAGCTGCTGAAAATGAAAGGAAAATAAACCCATAAGTATAATTAAAGTTAATCCTCTTCTTTCCATCATGTATGTGTGACAGGATGCATATAAACAGAGAGAAGACCCAGGAAACATCAGGAGCTCACTGTAATAACTGCTACCTAAAGAATCCTTAGTAACAGCAGAATCCGCATTCTGTTCAAGTGTTCATACGACATTTTCCAAGACAGATGACACACACACTAGAATTTTATGATTATTACAATCATATTTAATGTGTTCTTAAAAGTAATGGAGCTAGTGGTCCATGGAGGAGTGCTTGCTTTGTGTGTGTAAGAACCTAAGTAAGGAATTCCCAGCACTCAAGCCAAAAGCCAGGTGTGGCCACTCACATCTATATTGCCACTGTTCTGGGCTGTAGAGGCAGGAGGAACACTGGGACTTGATGTTTCCTAGCCTAGCTCCAGATTCAGTGAGAGACCTCATCTCAAGGGGACAAGGTAGAGAGTGACAGAGCAGGATACCAGTGTCCTCTTCCAGCTCTCTCACCTCTGCAGACATATGGGCGTGTATATCTGCACATATATCACACGAATACACACACAGACACACATGTGCACAGATAAAGTCACACCACATTAAAATTAATATTAAAATTTGTTCCTTTAAACCCCCGAATTGTATGCAAATGATAAAAATAATTATAAATAACCTATGCTTAACATTAGAAGGAAAATTTAGACTAAGTTAATTGAATAACTATGGAGGTGCAGCAGCAACTAAAGCATTGGTTAGTGGGAAATACACAGCATTAACTTCCTTTACTAAAACTATGTGAATGATCTCAAGAACTTGGTTTGTTTCCACCACATAACTAGAAAAAATAGAACAAAGAAACCCACTAGCAAGCAAAAAACAAAAAAAACCAAAAAAACATACAAAAAAACAAAAACAAAAAACAAAAAAAACAAATGAATCTGAGTGAGAAAAAAAACTAAAGAAAATCCAATCAATCATTTATGATCTGGTTCTAAGCTTATTAATGTTGATAAGGTTATAGTCAAACTGACCTAGACTAGAGAAGATAAATATTTCCAAAATAAAGAATGAAATATCATTAAAAATCCAATGGGCATTATATACATAACAAGGATGCCACTCATAGATTTCAGATATGTTGTTGTTATGTGAAGAGCACAAATTAACAAGGTTTGTTGAAGAAGAATATACAATCTCAATAGCCCAACATATGTCTATGAAAACATTCTGACATATGAAATGCTTTCTGTAGATGGCTTCACTGAATATTTATATAACATACAAAAAGAATAAGTAATGCAACCACACTGAATATTAGTCAGCATAAACAGCGGTGGGAATACTTCTAAATTCATTTTATGAAGTCAGAGTTACCCTGGTTATAAAACCAAAATTGTGTATCAATAGAAAACTATAGAACTATATGCATCATTAATGTAAATTCAAAAGTCCTCAAAAATGCTGTCCAGACAGCAAAATATATTTAAACAGTTGATTTGATACCATTATTAATCAGTACAAATCGCTGATGCACTACTGTCAACACACTACTGAATAAAAACCATATGTTCATTTTTGTTTGTTTGTTTTCTGAGCGGAATCTCACAATGTATTCTGGACTGCCTACAACCTGCAAGTAATTTAGGCTGACCTCAAACTTATGGCAGCCCTCTGCTTCACACTCTAAAATGCTGTAATTGGTGGTGTAAGCCGCCATGACTGGCTATTTTTTGTTGTTGTTTGAGACAAGATCTCACTAAGTAGTCTGAACTGGACTTAAACTCATCATTATTCTTCCACATCCCCGAGTGCCCAGAACACAGATTTGCACTACCGCATCTAGCTTGATCTTTATTAGTAGGCATAGAAAAAATGTGTGACAAAATATAATAGTCTTGATTAGTAGGAAACTCAGACAGCTATGAAGGGAATTTGTTTAACTTGAAAAAAAGCACGTAGGCATGATGTACACTTTAAGATCTTTCTATATAGTGAAGAAATGGAATATTTTGCTTAAGATGGATAACGAAGCATTGGTATTAATTCTCCTTAATCCTGTTTACTGAAATATTGGTGACATAACAAGCACATAAGTCAAGAAAAAGAAATTAAGGTAATATCTATTGGTGGTGGGAAGGAGGTTAAATGTAGTATGTTCTCAGAGGTCATGATCACCTAACAAGTCTACAAAATGATTTTCTGGATGTACGTTTAAGAAGGCTAAAGGATTCAAGATCAATATACGAGTAGTATAACTCAATTCTACCTGTATACATTAGCAATTGGGGAATAACTGGAATCTAAAATGTAAAATAGGTACCATTTGCCATAGCATGAAACAAAACAAATAAATAGCAAATAAAAATCCCCACCAAACACTAAGCTCCCAAAACATTAGGTAGAGCCTCTTGTTGGTTTACAGATCCTTTTGTTAACTACTGGTCTATCTGGATTATTTAGTACAAAATTTCACCAAGTGTGAGGCTGAGAAGCATGAACAGCATAAAATCCTATTTGTTTTCTCAGATGTTCTTACAACTTGTATGGCTGTTATTCATAGACTAAGCTACCTGAGTTTCATGTAATCCCAAGTCACTGTTCCTTCTGATGAGAGAGGGAAGGTATTTGCCAAGATGGCAGGGTTCATGGTCTAGGTTTTAAAATTTTCAACCAAAAAAAATAAGAAATCCATTGGGCAACACTGCAGAAATTAAACATTGCCAGGAGCCAGCGTGCTTTCATACAAAATGAGCAGAGTTGAGAAGTCAGCATTTTTGTAGTCATTTACTATCAATATTACTAAAGTCTCAGGTAGCAGAAAGATGTGTGCATTGTAGCTAGAAACAAAGTCTCTCTCCAAACGGTGAATATTGAATAGTTTATCACACATGTCAACTGTAATTCATCCCAAATATTAAATATTAGGCAACTAAGAAACATTATGTAAATTATGTTTATTGACATGGAGATATGTTTTTGTACATAGTATATGTAAAATTCATATATGTTAGGAAATTTCATTGTTTATAAAATTATGAGAGTATATGTTTATATGTCAGAAAATATACATTTATAGGACAAAATAATGTGAGACTGAGTTATTAATAATTTAATTTGTCTTTATATTTAACTGTTATAATAGTCTTCTCATGATTTTGTTTAAGAGGTCTATCTACTTTGAAGTGGTAAACTATTTCTTGAAGATTGAATTAGATAGGATATGTTTTGCACCCATTAATTTAATAGAAACCAACATCATTCTGGTAACAAAAGCCAGGCTCTTACTTTCCCTTCGCAAAGAGATGGCCATTCAATTGTTCAAATATTTAGGTTTATGGGACTGTCTTCCACATGAACCAGGGAAACCCATTCAAGCTCAAGGCTCTGGTGGACAAGTGGCCTGATTTTAACACAGTGGTTGTCCGTCCTCAGGAGCAGGTAAGTTATATCATAGAATGAATATGACCCTCAGTTTACAATTTCTCTGTGTCTGTCCTGAACCTGGAAACATGCAGGTTCCCAGGAAACAGATGATCCATGGCGATGCCAGCGTCTCTGTTCTAGATGGAAACAGGATAAGCACATGGACTCTAAAATGAAAGCCCACAGAGAGAGATATGAGGTGAAGAAAAGAACATGGGATAAAAAAAAAGAAAGAAAGAAAGAAAGAAGGAAAGAAGTAACAAAGTGTCAGCAATAAGCTCTTATTATAACTTCAAATGTAAATGGATTAAATTGGGCCTCACAGAAGCCAGGAAGCCTGCTCTGTCCTAGGTCCTATTTATATATTCCAAAGAGGAGGCAGAAAGACTGTAAGAACCAGAGATGATGGATGACTCCAAGGAAAGAGCATCTTCCAGACACAACAGGGCGGATACACGCATTGGCTCACAGAGACAGTGGCAGCAATCACAAGACCTATACAAGTTCAAACCAGACAAAACTCCAGCACAGAAAAGGAGAAGCAGACAAAGTCCTATCCCTTAACAATAATCTATTTGCAATTTAGAAAAAAAAAACCCTAAACATGCCAAAGCATAAGATCTAGTAAATCCTCCAAACAGGCCAAGGGGGATCAGGACTAGCATTCATTACTCTGTGTTTTGTTTTGTTATTGTTTTTCAGATAGCATCTTGATATCTAGGCCAGTGTGGTCAGGAACTCATTGGGTGGGTATTCCATGATGTTCCTGAACTTTTGATCCTTCTGCATCAGCCTCCCAAGTTCTGAGATTACATATTATATGCACGACCATGCCTGACTTATTACTGCTTATTACAAAATATAGACCTAGAGGAATTCTTCTACATATATTTGATGAGGTCACTATCACCGGCATACTAGACACCGGCATAAAAGACAAGAAAAGTGTTCGTCATTTTTCCTAATGAACTTTAATGTAATATTCAATAAAATATTAGCAAGCAAGGTCAATGGCATATCAAAAAGCTTATATTCTGTGGTCCAGTGGAGCGACTCACTATCATGTGAGGGTGGGTTAGTATATGCAAATGAGCGGATGGGAAGGTGGGTCAGTATATGCAAATGAGAAGATGTGGTCCATCATAGCATTACTTAGCTATGTCTGTAGAAGAGAAATTTTTTTTCTAATAGAATCTAATACTCTTTTTTGACTAAACTTCCTTATTTCTCTTTTTTCTTTCCGAGACAAGCTTTCTCTGTGTAGCCGTGGCTGTTTTGGACTCACTTTGTAGACCAAGCTGGCCTCAAACTCACAGAGATCTGCCTACCTCTACCTCCCTGAAGGCTGGGATTACACTGACTAAACATCTTAGTTGTCTACTTATATGAGGAATGTACCCCAGCAGAAAAATAGAACTGTCATTAGACCTAGTAATCCCTCCTCTAGGCATATATAGAGATGATTAAAGTCAACACTGCAAGT
This sequence comes from Acomys minous, assembly GCF_964271855.1. Classification (NCBI taxonomy): domain Eukaryota; kingdom Metazoa; phylum Chordata; class Mammalia; order Rodentia; family Muridae; genus Acomys; species Acomys minous. The sequence continues at coordinate 45,988,340 of NC_140484.1, read as the reverse complement.
ATCTATACTGCCATATTTATTGTAGAATCATTTGTAATACCTAAAATGGAGAAATAATCCTGGAACCCACAGACAGATGAATGGGTACAGATATCTGCATAAAGAACTGATATCTGTATAAAATAAAATACTTTACCAATAAAAGAAAAAAGTCTGTCTGTCTTCTAAATTATAGATTAACCCAGAGACACTGTGGTAAGTTAAATGAACAGTCATATAAAAATTATAATCCCACTTACATGTGAATTTTAAAAATCATATATATATAGAAAACAAAACAGTGATTGAACCATGTAATGGTGGTGGTGAGTAAGGAAATACATGCCTAAGGTACCAAAGAGGCAGATATATAGGCTAAACAGGTTCAAAGATCTAATGTACAACATGAAATTTTACTGTATTTTCTGCTAAATTAGTTAAGTTCTTGCTACTATTTCCAATGAAAGAATAATAATTATATGAGACAACAAGTCTGTTAACTGGTTTCAATGGTACACATTTTCTTCTTCTTCTTCTTCTTCTTCTTCTTCTTCTTCTTCTTCTTCTTCTTCTTCTTCTTCTTCTTCTTCTGATGTATTTATGTGTTTCATAACATCACATGTGCTTTGAACAGATACAATAACATTTATTTAAAAATTAAAGTCACCAAAGAGCATATAGTATAAAGTAAATTTAAATTTACTTAAAATATAAAAATAGAATAGTATTTGATTTTCAAATGTGTTGATAAGATGATTTGACAGTTGTAGTGTTGCCTGGCTGAAAGGGTATGTCTGAGCAGCAGTTTTTAGCTAGCCTTAGCTAAATATCTGTCCTTCAGGCCCTTCCTTTTCCCTAAAAAACATCCTGGGTGTCATTTGAAAAGAGCTTTTTGAACAAACTATGTTTTGACTTGCTAGAAATATACTTTTAAAAAATGGTGCTTTGTGCTTCAGAGTTTAAAGTCAACACGTTTCATGTTTGTATGGCTTTATTGTGTATATCTAAAAATCCAAATACAATATCATCTGGGTCAGTTTAAATTTCAGTATTGTCATGTTAAAAATATATGTATGGGCTGGAGAGATAACTCAGGGGGTAAAATGTCTGCCAAGCCAGTTTGAGGACCTCAGTTCAGATCCTGAACTCTTAGAGCTCTACACAGCAATGCATGTATGCAATCCCAGCATGCTTAGAGAGGTGGGATTTAGGAGACAGGAGAATTCCCGGAGTTTAACAAGTAACTAGACTTATATTGGCAACAGCAAACAAAAGTCCCTGCCTCAAGGTGGAAGGTGAGGAATGGGAATCAAAGATGACCTTCTGCTGGGTGTAATGGCGCATGCCTTTAATCCCAGCACTCGGGAGGCAGAGGCAGAGGCAGGTGGATTGAAGTGAGTTCGAGGCCAGCCTGGACTACAAAGTGAGTCCAGGACAGCCAAGGCAACACAGAGAAGCGCCATCTCAAAAACCAAACCAAACAAACAAACAAACAAAACAAAAACACACAAAAAACCAAGATGACCTTCCGACAACACTCCTCATCCATGCACAAACATTTGCTCTCTGTACACACAGAGAGAAAGAAAACACACATGTATTTTGAGGCTCTTGGGAATAAGAAGACATTTTTATAAAGCCTTTGATGGTATCACTTTTTTTCTTTTTCCTGAGTATTACTAACTTAGGGGAGAATGCTTTGTAAAGCATCTTTCATTGATTTTTAAAAATTGCAATAATACCCACACATAAAATTTAATACAGTTTAATAAAGTGAGTGGAGTTTTTTTTAAACTTGGTTTCATGATGTTAATAACTGAAGAGTGGTGCTGACAGGTGAAGGAAACATCTCTGCTTAGTGTGATTAATCAGTTTGAAAATCGCAACCAGGATGGGAAACTAGCTCCTGGACCTCCAGGCCTGGCTGGAGCTGATAGCTGCTGAGGGAAGGAGAGCCCCTTCTCTTCAGGCAGTGGCCATTGTCAGGTAGCCCATGTTTTTGTGGGTGACCCCATACCCATATGCTCCTGGACAGCATTAGTTGGACTCAGTGGTTCTCTAAAAATAAAGGAAGACATGAAGCTGAAGAGGAGATATATTGAGAGGGGTCTGGAGGTGAATATGGCAAAACACATTGTATATACCTGAAAAATTCAGAGAATAAAATTTCAAAATAATAGGAAAAATAGTGCAATGAAATTCTCAAGCACATGGAAATTACATGATGTAATCAATTTTGCTTATTCTATGTTGCCGAACCAAACAGGAGATGGCAGATGACCTTGATCCCCACACCAACACTTACCAGATCTATTCTAAGGATCCTAAGAACTGTTTGGAATTCTTGGGCACCCCAGATGCCATCAACTGGAAGCAACATCTTCAGATCCAAAGTAAGGGGGCTGGAGTGTGTGCTGGCTGCTGTGTGATCACTCACCACCTTGGGCACCTTACCTGAAATCTTTTTTTTTTCTTTCTACAAACTTCCAAATCCCAACTCAGTGAATATTCCTTGGCTGTCTTCTCTCACCTTCTACAGGGGACTCAGTTTCAAATATTGCAGACTATGAGCTAGGCAGTTTTAGTTAGCAGAGTGTATGTTGAAGGTATATTCAGGAGCCCTCAGGACAACTAGATGGGAGACAGAGCTTGGCCTTTGGCTTTCTGTTCCTGGCACAAGAATGGTATCTTATTTGACACATAACACCTGCCAGGTCACCAAAGTTTATATCTAACATGGTTACAAATGTGCCCTCCGGAGTTAAAGCCGTAGGGAACTTCTAGGCTCTTCCTCCAAGTTTTGATTCTTTAGCAAATTATGTTTCTATTACCGAGTGACCTCGTATGTAAAACAAATCCTGATATTAAAATGTAGAGTCAATGACAGGATTAAATGAGGCGTGTGAGCGATGCCTGGGTGCCGAGCATGCTCAAACAGGATTGGCTATTATTTAAATATGCTCCTTCTGTTCATAGAGACATAAATGAGGGCTTTTAGTATTCTGCTGTGTCTGAGAGAAAAAGTGGGATGGCCCCACAGGAGCCACACTTGAGACAAGGTTTCTGACTAAACCTTGTACACATCTTTGGACTACTTCTTTGACCTACATGGACAGTTACTTGTATGTTTCACTCCCTTCTAGGTTCCCAGTCCAGCCTAAATGAAGCAATAGTGGGCCTTGCAGCGGCTAAGCTGGTCAAGGTCAAGAGGACACAGTGTGTTCTCTACATGATGCCCCAGACAGCAAAGAAACTGGTTCCTTTCCTGATGGAGGATACGGAGAACTTAGATCATAAATCTGGCAGACCCCGGGCTATGTGAGTTGGACTGAAGATGCTCTATCCCACTCAGATCTCTCACAAAAGTAGCTCCCTAACTTTACTCACACAGCCCATTTCCAGGATAATTGTTTTAAAATTGTAACAGGAGCTGTGTGATCTATCTAAAGGGCCACAGATAGTTGTTTTCAGATTTCTTGTTTGTGCATGTATGTGTTTGTTGATGTGTTTGTAAGTATGTGTACACACATGTGGAAGTGAAAGGCCAACTTCTGGTGCTGTTTCCCTTTGGGCACCATCCATCTTGTGTTTTTGTTGTCTGAGACAGGGACTCTCACTGGGATTTTTCTGATTTGGATAGTTTTTCTGGTCATCCAGACCCAGGAATCCAGCTGTCTCCAGCTCCCTAGAGGCAATTACAGACTTGTATTTTTACATCCTGTTTTAAACAAACATGGGGTCTGAGGATCAGACTGCTCTCTGTGCAGCAAGCACTTCATGGACTGACCTACTCCCTAATCTTGCCATCAGTTAATTCTCAGCACATTTTGATGAAGTGCAGACTCACTTTGGTCCCCGTAAGCTATGCACCCATCCTTGCTGGACATCTGTCTCCCTCCCACAGAAGCTCTGTCCTTCTGCTACTCGATTGTCATAAGTTCACACATGCCTCTGGGACAGTGGCTCTTTGCTCGTCTGAAATGTCCTTCCTTCCAATATTCACACATTTCCTCCCCTTCTTGGCTGTTGTTTCCCATCGTCTCAAATTTTATTTCCACTGGGACTTTTTTTTAGAGCATCCCCTCAAAAGCCACTAACAGTTATAATGAAAGCTAACTTTCATTAGCTAGAAACAGCTTCTTTAAAAAAAAAATATCTGCCTATGTGTTCCTAGAATCTTTCCACACTATTCACAATTCCTTAAGGACAAGCGCCTTGGGTGGATAAGGTGTCTCAGTGGCAAAGGCACTTGAGGCAAGGCTGATGGCCTGAGTTCAATCCTTGGGACCCACATGGTAGAAGGAGAGATCCGAGAGATGCTACTCTCACAAGCTGTCCTCTGATTTCTACACATGTGTTCCCAACAATAAATGTAAAAAAAAAAATTGAAAAGAGCCAGAATCATTTCTGCATTGTTCAGAGAGAGAAAGCGATGAGAGATGGGGAGGGAGAAGGAGGAGAGGGAAGGAGGGAGGGAGAAAGGAAGGGAGGAGAGAGAGACTGGGGGTGGGGGGTAGGGGGGTGAGGGGAGGGTGGGTGGGTGAGGGAGGGAGAGATCCCCAGTAGACAGCACAGTCCTGGACATGTAGTAAGTTCTGTTTTTGGAAAAGAAAATTTAATCATATCATTTTCCTGCTTTCCTCCTGTGTCTCACTTGCTCCTTCTCAAATTCATGGACTCTTTTTCTTTAACTGTTGTTGTTACACATGCACACATGTTCACACACACACACACACACACACACACACACACACACACACACACACACTGTGCTCAGTCTGTTTAGTGTTACCTGTATGTATGTGATTTCACAGCTGACCAGTTGCTATTGAATAACCACCTATGGGCTCATTCCTGGAGAAGACTATTTCTCCTGCTCATAGCATTCCTTAGTTGCCTGTAGTTCTTTGAAGGTATGGCTACATGAGCCTTTCCCCCTTCCATATGAAAATGTCAGTTGTTGTTGGTTCTTAATCAATATGTGTTTAATCGATCTGCTTCACAGAGAAAATTATTTCCAATGAAGAACATTTGGGCAAAGTATGTCTTTTCCCCCATTGGTTTTCAGGATAGCGCAGAGCAGCACTGAAAACTGATGCTAGGAACCTGATGCGCATGTGCTCAGTGGGAGGGCCCTCTGGGTCAGGGTGCCTTCAAGCTCGTTGCTCATGCTGTGAAGGGCATGACAACTCAGAGAGCACCACCTCACCCAGAGTAGCACTGGGTGCACTCCTCAGGGGACACTCAGGAAATCAGACATTTTTTTTTATGGTTCACTACAGAAAATAGGCTCTGATGGTGGAGCGGTTTACTCACCATGAGGATGATAAAGGACGTGGCTGTGACCAGAGTCTCATTGTGCATCCTGAGAGAGGAGGTTTTAAAGCTTATGCAGGAGTCTTCACACTTTAGTATCCATAGAAGGAGTTGACGACATGCCATGTGGAAACTTTATCTTGTTTTCAATACGGCGATCAAGGACTCCCAGAAACCGGCATTGAAGATTTCATGTTATGAGGCGTGAGGATGAGGTTTAGTCTGTAAAGTGCCTGCCATTCAAGCCTGAAGATTTGAGTTAAGACTCCTTACAATATACACAAAAGCCAGATGTGATAGTGTGCCTGTTAGCCCAAAAGTGATGTAGTCGAGTTAAAAAGATGACTGGGATTATTAGACAAGGAATGAATGGCTTAACTCCAGGTTCAGTGAGTAAGGGTAAGCAAGATTGAAAGAAGCACCTAACATTTTACACACATACACACACGCGCACGCCCAGAGAGAAGGGGGGAGTAGGGGGGTGGCAGGGGGCGGTGGGGGAGGGAGGGAGAGATTCCATGATTCTAAAGTTTTGCTTTGCTTCTTGCTAGCATGAAGTTTTGAATACTTATTTTCTATTTGTCCATTTTTCTTATCCATAGATATTATCTCCTCTGTGTCCTATGGGAAGGTGGGTCACAGCAATGTTGAGAATAGTACTGAGTTTTGTGAAGATTTATTTGCTTATGTGTCACTGTCCTGGGTTCTTGTAAGACAAAACCTCTTATAATATTAATGTCTGACTTTTGATAGAATGGCTCTTAACTCGTCCCTTCTAAAGAGAACAACATGGAGACAAGGGGGCATTAAATTAGGCAGCTTCCTACAGACACAAGGCTAACCAGACACTGCTGAGTGGATGCATACCATACTGGTGCTCTCACGCTTCCCAATGGAGTCTTGTAGGGAGGGGTTCCACACTGTGCATAATAATTAGGGATGCTCTTTTTCTTTTTTCTTTTTCTCCTAGCAACCAAGAGATGTTTAAACTCTCATCACTAGATGTTACCCATGCTGCCTTGGTGGATAAATTCTGGCACTTTGGTGGCAATGAGAGGAGCCGGAGATTCATCGAGCGCTGTATCCAGATCTTTCCTACCTCATGTCTTCTGGGACCTGAAGGGACCCCTGTGTCCTGGGCTCTGATGGACCAAACTGGAGAAATCCGAATGGCAGGCACTGTGCCTGATTACCGGGCCCAAGGTCTTATCTCCCACATCATTTATGCTCAGACTCTGGTTATGCATGAACGTGGCTACCCTGTGTATAATCATACAGAAAGAGCCAACAAACTCATGCAGAAAATGGGCCATACTCTGCAACATGTCCCCATGCCCTGTGACTGGAATCAGTGGAGTTGTGCACCTCAGTAACTCTGGCTGTGTTGGGTGGGCCATAATAAAGCTGGAGGAGTGGATGGTGGACATGGAGAAAATAAAAATTGTAATGAACAATAAAGGCGTGGGTATTGCTTGGGCTCCGGGGAAGCAGTGTGAGTGGCCTAGCACTGTACCACGGTCGGTCTCTGCCATCATATTATGTTTCAGATGAAGCAGACCTAGCGTGGCCAGACAGCTCCACTGAGCCACTGATGCTGTTAAATCTTCTACATTCTGGATATCAGTGACACTTCTATTCAGCTGCACATTGCTATCCTCATGTGGGTTGTTGCCCATGGTCAGTTTTGTCAGGCTGTGGTGCCGCCATGGGAATAGTGTATGGTTTTCTCCCTCACTCCTTGGTTGAGGAGCTAGGGTGCTTCTCATCACCAGGTGCTGTGAAATGGTTGCTTCACTGGTAGCCCTTTGATCTCTATATAACAACCATGCTAACTATCACATGAATAAATATATCGTAGATGGATGTGATGTCTGAAGACTAGTTTTTAAGGAAATTTATTTGTATAACCCAAGGCTTTGGGAATACAGATAAATAGTAAAAATATTGTCCATAGTGAAACAAATTCACAAATACAACACCTCACAAATTTGCCATATTTGGACTTGACATTGAGTAGCTAAAATCTCATTTAGTATAAATCTCATATACAGTTCAATTTTATGATCTTCATGTTATAACTCTCTTGCTCATCTCATTCCTAATCTTTGTAACTAACATTCTGTTGTCTATTTCTGTGTTTTTAAAATTTGTTTTAAAATCCATATATAAGTGAAATTTATGTATTAGTTTTTCTCTGCCTATTTTATCTCACCTGGTACATCACCCAAGTTCATTTTCATTCACTTTATGGGCATGGTAAGAACTTAATCTTGTAACAGATAATATTATTACATTGTGATATGTATTTTGTTTTGCTTTGTTTTTATTTTCTGAGACAGGGTTTCTCTGTGTAGCCTTGGCTGTCCTGGACTTGTTTGGTAGACTAGGCTGGCACAGAACTCACAGAGATCTGCCTGCCTCTGGCTCCTACATGCTAGGATTTCAAGCGTGGGCTACCATTCCCAGATATGATATGTATTTTTCATGCCATAGTTTCCTTTTCTACTTGTCCATCAAACATTTAGGTTATTTATCTACCTTGGTAAATTTTGAATAATCTTACAAAGAATCTGTCTTTGTGAAGTAATGAGTGGTCTTCATTATATATATGCTCCAAAGAAGGATTTAAAGATAACATGTTTTAAAAATTCTTTTAAAAGTACCCATGCAATTTCCCATGATAGATACACTAATCAACAGTTCTACAAACAATGCATAAATTTTCATTCATGTATGCAATGTATTTTGATCATATCTGCCCCCGTTCCCTCCCTTCAATTGCCTTTGCCCACCCAATGCATCTCCTTCCAAACCTTCAAAGAAGTGATAAGATTTGTCCAAAGGAAGAGAAAACGAGTATACTTCTGGTCTTTTGACTGGCTGCATGTTTAAGTAAACAGGCCCAAGAAGACAGAGAGGAAAGGTCTGATTCTGAAATTGGGGAAAAGCAGTATTCCACTCCTTTGTTGCAGTCAGCTTTGTGACTTATGTAATTAAGGGATTTACCCTGCTGATGGTAACAAAACAATTCAGTGGAGTTTCATTATGGAGAAAGTTGAGTCTAATCATATGGCTCCAAGCCACAAGAGATGGGAATTAATGTGCCAAGAAGATTCCAGTTCAAAAATATGTGCAGACTCGGACAGTGCTAGTGCACTGACTGAAGGAACACAAAAGCTCTTTTGACTCTGTGTGTAGATAACAGCTACATATCCCTTTCTCTGGTCCTCTAGTGTGAGCATCTCTCCTTTCCTTAGTGAAATCCCTGACTACCTGAGAAAAATAGTATTGATAACAAGGACCTAGAGACTGTCATGTTTCTCTCCTTAGTTTCACACAGCGGAGTTGAGACTGAGTGTAACTTCTCAATGATCTTGTCTGTCCTTAGAGAGGTGGAGAAAGTGTTAATGTGTGTCGGCAGTTTAGAAAGAAAAGCCTTTGGCACCAGGACAGTGTAAATACACATTACATCAAGATTCTATTTCACTCCAGTCAAAAAGCATCTATCCTTAAGAATACAAACAGAAACTTCTGGCCGCAGTGAAGCAAAAGGAGCCCTCACACACCACTGGTGGCAATGTAAACTAGTTCGGCTACCCTAGAACTCAATATAGATGTTTCTGAAGGAAATAAAAAGCAAGTCCACGTGTTCCACCCATACTACACCTGGGAGCACACCTAAAGAATCAAAGCTTATCACGAAGATGCCCATATACCTACGTTTACCACACCCTATTCATAAGATCCAAGGTACGAGTCAGGGTAGGTAGCCACCAGTGGATGAAAGGATAAAGAGAAAATGTGTCATATGTACATACAACAGAACATTATTTAGCGATAAAAAGGAATGAAATTACATTGCATACAGGAAAAGGTACAGAACTGGGTGGACACCATCAGTGCAACAGGTAGTCGCATAAAGGTAAGTATTTTCTGTCTTATGGAAACTAGATATGAGACTAAAACAGAAAGGCATTGTAGATGTGGAAGAGAAAGGGGGAAGGGAGAGGAGATAAGAAAGAGTAATAGAGGAGGAAAATATAGCATGTCGTTTACTATTGTGGAAAGTACAAATCCACCTTATACATTATGGCAATATCATAATGCAGTCCCTTTGTGGATTTTAAAAAAAGAATAGAAGATCTCTGGACTGAATAGCCTTCTCCCTTCACCACAGTGGCTTTCAATTTCTGTCTCCATAAAAGTGAGATTAAGAGCCAGTTGGTGGGCCCAGAGAGTGAAGGTGCTTCCTAGTGAGTGAGCCTGACAACCTGAGTTGGATCCCTAGCACCCACACAGTGCAGGGAGAGAACTAACGCCCACAACACATCCTCTGTCCTCTGCTCACACTATTGACCCCTGGCCCCCAACATCACATAAAACAAGTTGGTGTAAACATACCTTAAAGTGAGATTAAGAAGTCCCCACACCAAAGTGGGCAGAGAAGAACCGCAGTTTACGCTAAGAAAAAGGGATTCTTACTACTCTAACACCTCAGGCAAGATATTTCTTTTTCTGCAGTGCTTAGAAAAAGAGATATGATATTGAACTCTGTGAACTAGACCCCCTGCTTTGCTGCTGTTGCAGAAATGTGGTGATGACAACAGGGAGAGAGAGGCCACTGCTTAGCTGCTCGCCCCTTTCCACCATGCTGCCTTACTGTACCTTTGGTTTGCATACTAAGGCCAAGTGGGCAAAGAGCAAGGTGATGCTTAGAAGAGAGAAGTTTAGAGGGCAAATGTCAGCCCCACCTTGCAGAGCCAATTCCTACATCACAAGACCAGCGAAGGAGGGAGGCTTAGATTTCACTAGAACTCTGACAGGCAGAAGCTTTGTCAACATGCTTAGAGCAAGGTCCACATTTCCTGCCTCAGTTCAGTTAATCTCTGCAAGAGAGGCATCAAAGCTCACTCACTCTTCAGTTTTTCACTGAGCCTGCTGTATCCGAAGGGACCGTCTTCTCCCAGAGGGTCATTTTTTACGAAGACTGTTGAGGCAGCTTTCCAGGTGAGGATCTGTCTCATAGTGTCAGATCTGTAGGATGAACAAGCCTGGAGGCCAAATGAACAACACAAGAACTGTAGATCATAAAATGGTTGTGAATAAGTAGATTTTAGCTGTTCTTTAAAAAATATCTATCTTTGTGTGTATGTATCTATGTATCTATCCATCCATCTATCTGTCACCTATCTATCTGTTTTTATTGGGAGCACATGTGCTACAGCCCACTTATGAAGGATAGCGGACAACTCTGTAGAGCTGATTCTCTCCTTCCACTTTTATGTGGGCTTTGGAGATCAATCTCAGGTCACCAAGCTTGTGCAGTAAGCACCTCTGCCTGCTGAGCCATCTCCCCAGGCCATGTGTCAGCTGTGCTAGCCAAGCACACAAACACAATTCTCAATTCGTATTTTCTATTGACATAATGGGCTATATTGATTGCTTCACTAGACACACACACGACACACACAAACTTAACATAAATCTGTACATTATGTGCATGTGCATACCTTATAAGACATATGGTATGACTAAAACATACAAAATAACATTTTTGAAGGTCATTATTGCTTTTTAACATTTTCCTTCTCTCAAGTGAATGATACAAAAAAAAATGATGATACTGCATGACTCCCAGAATATGTATCAAAAATGCCTATGGGAAAAATAGTACTTTCACTTGATGAAACAAAGAGTATGCATATATTCTGTAACATGTAGTTTGTCAAGCACAATACAAAAAATTTAGGCTCTTCTTCTGTGTAGTAAGGGAGGAAATATTTGTGTGATATTTGGAGGTGAGTGAGAATAGAATCTACCGTATGGAGGTACTGCACCACTGTGCTCAGTACTTCCAGTTGTACTAAAGAATAGGTAGGTTTTTCTACACATTACTGGCAACAGGGTTATTAAGCTTAAAGTCAGCAATGAAGCAAGAAGTCACACCACAGTGATATCACTTATCTATCATGTAGCAAGCACATTTTATTTTCAAGAGTGCATCTGAAGACCAATTAATACCACAGTCTAATTTTGAATTTACCTGTTTTCTGTTAAACTCATGCTGTGCATGTTATTTAGAAACTGTTTTATGCCCTGCGTATTCTGATCGTACTTTAATGCTTTCCTCCACTCCTGCACTAACTGTGTATCATGCCTGCTGGTGTGGGTTTAATGCTTTAGAGTTATTGCACGTTGTTAGCTTATATTTTTACATCTCCTTTCCCTATGCTTGATCGTTGGAATTTTATTTAGCATGTGCCTGTGCTTGCTTAGCTTTATACAGTTCTGTTTAAAGCTGCTCTGTTCTTTTAAATTGCTTTCATCAGATTAATTTTTATTCCTGGCATGGCAGGGTCAGCAGCTCTAGAATTCACTTACCAGTTGCTCGGTGCTTCTGGCTACAGTGTGTTAGGCTTCCTGGAAAATTTCACTGTAAGCAGCTTTGAATTTATCCTGCTTATTGGCACCATGCTCTGTTGTTAGCTTCTGTACATCTTTAAAATAGGGTCTAAATTACACCATTCATGAAACTCAGTAATTTGACATGCCAAAGATTTATCATAAAGTTACACATGCCATCTCATTCTCATGTAACTCCTGATAAAACCAGTGGTGTGGAAGAAGCAAACGAAAAAGAGACAACACTGAGATTCGGGAAGTGAAAGTGAGCAACTTGACCTGATTCTTTAGTGTTTAAGTCTCTTGGAAACTTCCTACCTTTGACTACCCAGGAATGTATCTGCAATCTGATGAAGCTGGGTTTCTTTTCTGTCTCTACAAGAGAAATAGCAAGCCATCGTGAAATACGGCATACTATCAGCAAGTGTGGGTGGGACTTGAGGTGAGAGCTCAGGGGAAGCAATCAAGGGGACTGCTATGTCTCTCCAATTGGTGCCTGGCTAGAATTCAGGGTGATTCTAATGATTACTTTTCCCCATGAAGCATGGAAGGTGTAGAAGTAACAACTACATCCGAACTAGATATGTTGCCTGGGACAAGACTACTGGCTACTTTTACAGATAATATTTCTTTTGGCCTGTGCTTGAACTTGATTATTGGATGGGATGTTAAGTTCATTGCTCTATTCTTGGTGTGACTCCATTATGTCCATATAATGACCTTGTCTGATGTTACTCTTCTGTTAAAACATTATGTTTTCTCAAATTCCTAAATGTGATGATAGGTGTTGTCAACTTGGCAGAGACTAGAATCATGTGGGGGATGGGCCATGGGGTAATGCCTGTGGGGATTATCTTGATGATGTTAATTAATGTGGGAGGACAAATCTTAATTGTGGATGGGACCATCTCCTCAGGCAGGAAATCCTGGGCTGTGCATATATAGAAAGAGCTGAGCACTGAGCATTTATTTATCCTTCTCTGATTCTTAAGTGTGGATACAGTGGGACCAACTGCTTCAAGTTTCCACTGCTGTGACTTCCCTGCTGTGAGCGACTGTACCTTGAACAGTGAGCCAAACCAAATTCTTTCTCCCTTAAGTAAATTTTTGTTGGAATAATTTATCATAGCAATAGGAAAGGAATAATAAATTACAGAAAGTAGAATAGGACGTGTTGTTTAGATAAATGACCCAGGTGGACAGAAATAATTGTAAGGCCAAATTGATTCAGTCTTTCTCCTACAACTAACAGTGGAAAATTAATTGCTTCCTGGGCATAACAGTAGTCACCCTGACCACTTAGCAATGGAATTAGCACACACTACTGGAAAGTCTAGTGTTGTACCTTCACCAAATGGCTTAGATGTCTTTAGAGACAAGACAAATGATCACAATGACCATGCAAAACACAGATATCATCTCAAAGGGAGTGAAAGTGAATTTATTTTGGATCAAATATGATCTCTACACCCTTGGAACATGGATTTAGGCTACCTCAAATAACATAGTCCAACAAGGCTTTTATGAAGTTTTCTAGTCATAGAACAGCAACAACAAAAGTCATAAATCAAGGCAATTTCCAAGTATGTGGGTGAGAACATCATGTAGGTGGCCACAGCAAAGTAGGGGCATGCTATAGGTCTGAGATGCTATCTGATGACAATCTTAGCTTTTGTGTTGGTGGATGTTAGAGTCTCCTAAGTTAATACATTCCCTAAGGGTTTCCTAACAGTTGAAAGAGTCTTAGATAAGATACAGAGGTGAGAAATGTGTGGCTATAAGGATTATAAAGATAGCTAGTGATAATTTTTGGCTCTGAATCTATAACATTTAGGTTTTCCACAATCACAGAATTCTGCTTAGTCATCTAGCCTTATAGAGTATTTAATGTAGGTGTGGCTTTTTTTTTCCTGGAACATAAATTCACAACTATCCAGCCTGTTCTGGACTTTTGACTTTACTCCAATTGATCTATTTATTTATTTTTATACCAAGGCACCCTTTCTTGATAACTTGAGCTTTCTATTAATAGTAAGGCCTACATTTGGATGAATTTCATCATCAGTGTGTCCCTTATCACAAATAGAACCTGGAATGTTTCATGATTGATTTGATCAATTTTAAGATAAATAACTTTTTATTTAAATGTGTTTATACATGTGCCACATGTGTGTGCATCCCATGGAGGTCAAAGGAAGGTGTCAGATCCCTTGCAGCTCGAATTACAGGCCATCATGAGCTGATATGAGTGCTGGGAGCTGAATTTGGGGACTCTTTAGAAGAGCAAACTTTTTTCTTTTTTTTTATTATTATATTTCTTTTTTAACATGTAGATTCACAACACACAAATAAAATAAACTACACACAGCAAGAAGAAACACAAAACAATAGAGAATTATATAACTGTTTCATTCATAGTGATTTGGCTATTCATATTTGGTAAACTTGAACTAAATATCTTTCCTATCTTGTTGAGTCTAAAATTCTGAATGAAAATTCATATCGATCACATCTCATCTCTATTAACTTAAAACATCTATCTAGATCTAAAACATCTTAACCCCTAACAAACTAAGCTTAACTGTAAGACTAAACTATCTGGTCTTCAACCCCATCAGAGACTTAAGAAAGAATAAAACTTAATTACCTGGGTGAACTTAACAGCTGAACTCTCTCTCCAGTCCCTACCTTAACAATAAATAAACTTGTGTGTGCTCCACTGTGGATATTTTCAACAATCTGTCTTTGACTTTGTTAATGTTCCTCTGTCACTGTCTAATGTGCTGGTAATCACACGCTATGTGATTTTGTATTAAATGTTGCATTGTTTTCATTTTCATGAGTTCTATCTTGGTCTTTAAAAAATATTTTTCATTCTAGGTTTAGGCCTTTTTTTTTTTAGCTAGTGTTCTTTTTTTCTTTTTTCTTTTTTCTCCTCTTTCTCTCTGTCTCTGTGTCTCTATGTATCTCTCTGTCTCTCTTCCTCTCTGTGTATGTATCTTTCTTTGTTTCTCTGTCTCTTTCATCTGTTTCTCTCTCTGACTCTCTGTCTCTGTTACTCTCTGTCTCTCTCTCTCACACACACACACATACACACAAACCTCACTTTGAACCTCACTTTGATGTTCTCAAACTTAAAGCTACAAGATGCTTTGTTCTCCCCAGTTTCTATCACTGTGTGACTCAAACTGGAACCATTCTTAAATTAAACTGATGCAATTGGTTGTAGGAATGGAGTCCAGTGCCTGGAACATGCTAAGCAAGGAGCTTTACCAATGAAAATTTCTTCTAGCCTCTTGCTATTTTCATTTCCCCAAGACCATAACCCTATTGTCATTTGGCAACTTATATGTCAACTTTGAACACATCAACCTAGAGTCTTCTAAGGGAAAAACTGCCTAGATCAGATTGGCCAGTGAGCATCTCTGTGAATTATCTCTATTGTCATTGTTGGAGAAGGGCATCCTTCTGTGAGCAGCACCATTCCCTGGGCATTGGTTCTGGGGTGGATAAGAAAGCATGAGCCAGTTAGCAAGCCAGTAAGCACCATTTCTTCATGATTTCTGCTTCAAATTCCTGGGTGAATTTCTTTCCTGACTTTTCTCAGCTATTGACTGTACCTTGTAAACTGAAACAAACCCTTTCATTGCTTAAGTTGCTTTTGGTTCGAGTGTTTTAGCATGATGACCAAAATCAGAGTAAAACAACATTAAAGCTGTGACTGTCTCAGATGGGAAGATAAATCTAGATCCTATTGTCCAGAATCAGAAAATCTTTCTCCTCTTTTTAAAAATCACTTACTCTGGCCTGGAGCCTGATAGTTCATGCATGAGAAATGCTAATCCCTTCCAGGGCACTTTCTTCTTGCCCCCAATCAGAAGTTTTTTCTATATATTTTAAATATCACCATTTTATGACAGAATTTGCTTACATAGACTCCCTTCCCTTTTTACATATTTAGGCTGCTTTAGGAGGTTTATGTGTGTGTGTGGGGGCCAACATGATGTAGTGAGTCAATTTTTAAATGCTATTTTTATTACTTGGCAATTTTTAAGATTTTTATTGATTGATTTATGGATTGTGAGAGATGCTCACATCCCAATATCCAGTTGAAATAAAAGGAGAACTAGCTTGTGGGAATTGGATCTCTTTTTTTTTTCTACCATGTGGATCCTAAGAATCTATCATAATTCATCAGCAAGCATTTTTTTTCAATGAGCCACCTTGCAAGCTTTTACACAGTGCTTTCTAATGCATATAATAGACTCAAGAGTGAGGCTTTTGAGAGAGAACTATACAAGAAAACCACAGGACAATGCTAGAAGCTGGAATGTGACTTAGCATACAGGTTTCTTGTTTATATCTAAAACATGTCAAGGTTCTCTATGTTGAAACAGTTGCATCAAAACATCATGCAATATTAACTCACATGAGGAGAAGGAGGAGAAGGAAGAACACTAGCGATAAAATAAGTAACATTGTAGATCATTGTTTATATGACCTACACTCTACTGAACACACTGCATGTTAGTTAATAATTCAGCCCCATAAACATCCTACGAGCCAGATGATGCTATTATCCCATCTACTTTTTACAAAATCAAGGCACAGGGGTTGGCCAGTCCCTGAGTAACACGATTACTGTGATACCAGGAGAGACACTGATATAGTGGAAACTTAGAAGAATAAAATGCACTTGTTCACCTAAAGTGACTCCAAAGGCTAAAACTGAGAAGTCGTACAGAGACTCCTGTGCTTCCTGCAAGGCTTGTGTTTCCTTGGGTCTGGTGAGGATGTTAATGAGGAGGAGATATGGCTAATCATACATAACTTGGTACTTATGTCTCTGTCATTGATGAATGCCCATTTATTATTTCTCTAGGCTAAAGTGTCCTCATGATTGTCCCTCTGCAAGGTGCACAGATGCTACAGATGCTGGAGAAATCTTTGAGAAAGTACCTTCCTGGATCCTTAAAGGTGATCTTAGAAAATTCTAAAGGCAGCGAGAAGAAAGTAAATGTGAAAAAGAACTTAACATTTATGCTTTTCTCTCTCTCTCTCTCTCTCTCTCTCTCTCTCTCTCTCTCTCTCTCTCTCTCTCTCTGTGTGTGTGCACATGTGTGGTATGATATATTATGATATATGTGTGCGTGGTGTGTATATGCATGGATACAATATGTTCATCCATGAACAGTCCTAAGGTTGATGTCCAGCACCTTTCTTAATCACTCTCAATCTTATATTTTGAGAAAAGATCTTTTGCTGAACCTGGAGCTCACCAATGCAGCTGGTATAGCTAGTCAGGTTGTCCAGGAAATTTCCTTGACTGAGCCTCCCAAGTAATAGGATTACAAGTAGGTTGTCAGAACTACTAGGCTTCTATGTGGGTTAGAAGTGGTTAGAATCTAGTCCTCACCCTTGTGTGGTGAGAGCTTTATCCACGGAGCCATCTCCCCAATCCCCATGTGACATTATGTTGAGCCAATCCATATTTCATATTTTCCCATTTAATTTACATCACCTCTTTTCAGTATGTTTGCCACTATATCAGTGTTACTAGACCTGGTTAAGAATATGGAGATAGGGCAGATGCAAGATGGTGCCACTGAGCACTCAATGTCTGATCAGTGGGAGAGCTGTGACTATACAGCAATCTAAGGAACAAACTGAGAGTTACAAAACACTAGTGCTGGTGTTTCCCAGGTGAGAGGGGTCCGCATTGTGTGGAGCATAAGTGGGTCTGGCCTCAGGCCATCCATCCAATTCACAGAAAAGTCCCTGGGTCCCTGTAGGCATGTACACAGTCTCCAAATTCTAGTCACTTGTCTACCTGTGTGTGGCACCTGTGCTCTGTGCCTCAGACTGAACTGTGGGCTACAGAGCACCAGTGTCTGAATCTCTTAGCCCAGAGGAGACCCCATAGACCAGAAAACAAGTGGATCAGACCTCAGGTTACCTAGCCAATCCACCCAAAGTTCCCAGGACCAGCTGGCCTCAAGGTCTAAGCACAGGCCTGACTGTGACATACAGCACCTGAGACTGATATCTTAGACAAAACACCGTTGCCTGAATCCTCTAGCCCAGAAAGGATCCCAAGGACTAGAGAACAAGTGAATTTGACCTCAGGTCACCTGCCTGACCCATGAGAAGAGTTCTCTGATCTCCACAGGTGAGGAGTCTCAACTGATAGCCACTCACATATGAGCTGCTCTCAATAGCCAATGAAAGATAACAAAAACTACCACATGCCAGAGACATTCAGATGGTGAAAGGCCAGAGCAAAAACATAAACAACAAAAGCAAAAAGTAATATGGCATCTCCAGAACACAGTTATCTCAATGCAATCAGCCCTGGACACTCTAACACAACTGAAATCCAAGAAAATGACCTCAAATGTTTCCCTATGAATTTGATAATGTAAGAAACAAATAAATCCATAAAAAAACCAAGAAGATATATCCAAACAGATTGAGGCCCTTAGGTCATGATAGAAGCCCATAGAGAGGAAATGAATAAATTCCTGGATGAAATTCAGGAAAATGAAAACAATTAGGTGAAAGAAATCAATAAAACCATCCAAGATCTGAAGATGAAAACAGAAACAATAAGAAAAGTGTGAACTTAACAGGGACATATGCTCAACCATGTTCATAACTGCCTTATTCGTAATAGCCAGAACATGGAAACAGCCTAAGTGTCCCTCAGTAGAAGAATGGATAAAGAAACTGTGGTACATTTACACTATGGAATACTGCTCAGCTATTAAAAACAAGGAATTCCCGAAATTTGTGGACAAATGGATTGAGCTAGAAATGATCATAATGAGTGAGTTAACCCAGAAGCAGAAAGACTCAAATGGTATATATACTCACTTATATCTGCATACTAGCCCAAGGGGCATGTCCCACAAAAGCCTTCAATTACCAGGAAACTGGGACAGAGGGGAGGACATCCTATTGGGACTGTAGATGAGAGAAGCATGGGAGAATAGAAAAGTAGAAGGATCCAGAGGGTCCTAGAAACCTACAAGAAGAACATTATGATAGGCAGATTTGGGCCCAGGGGTCCTGCTCAAATTATGGCACCAGCCAAGGACAATACAGGCCAAAAACTTCAAACCCCTACCCAGATCTAGCCGATGGACAGGACATTCTCCACAGTTGAGTGGAGAGTGGGGTATGACTTTCACACGTACTTTGGTGCCTCATATTTGACCATGTCCCCTGGAGGGGGAGACCTGGTGGCACTCAGAGGAATGACAGCAGGCTACCAAGAAGAGACTTGATACCCTATGAGCATATAAAGGGGGAGGAAGTCCTCCTCAGGCATAGTCATAGGGGAGGGGAGTAAGGGGAAAATGGGAGGGAGGGAAGAATGGGAGGATACAAGGGATGGGATAACCATTGAGATGTAACAAGAATAAATTAATAAAAAAGAATTAAACATTTGGTATATAAAAAAAAGAGGGACATACCTATAAAGTTACAAGACACTTACAGAACACCAAAAATATTGGACCAGAAAAGAATGTTTTCTTGCCTCATAATAATAAAAACACTAAGCACACAGAACAACAACAACAACAACAGCAACAACAACAACAAAAAGAATAGTAAAAGCTGCAAGTGAAAAAGCCAAGTAACTTATAAAGGCAGCCCTATTAGAATCATGCCCAACTTCTCAACAGTGACTCTAAAGCCAGAGGGTCCAGGGAAGATGTCTTGCAGACTCTAAGAGACCACAGATACTAGCTGAGACTACTATACCCAGCAAAACTTTCAATTGCCATAGATGAACAAAACAAGATATTCCATAACAAAACCAAATTTAAACAATATCTATACACAAATGCACCCCTACAAAAGGTACTAGAAGGAAAATATCATGCCAAGGAGCTTAACTACAGCCTGGAACTCCATAAAAAAGATATGGAGATACAAATAAGTAGTTTAAAATAGTATGATAGCACCTGTCTCAGGAGACAGGCAAGACTGATGACTTGAGTGATCTCCAGACCCCACTTTGTAGCAGGAAAGTAGTAACTCTTAAGAGTTATCATCTGACCTCCACAGATGTGCTGACACACACACACACACACACACACACACACACACACACACACCACCACCACCACCACCACCACCACCACCACCACCACAACCACCACCACTACTAAAGTAAATAAATACATACATACAAAGATACATACATACAATGTAAGAATATGCAGGGGCAGCTATTTCCCCAATATCTCGCTAGCAGTGAGTTGCAGTCTTTTGCATACATGGACTTTGCCCTTTGCTCGCTGAAGAAGTTTCCTGTTGTTTCTTCTCAAGAGCCCCTCCTTAGAAGCCCTTGAGATTTCCTCTAGTTTTCCTCCACAGTTAACTGAGGAGGAACACACTAATGTTTAATTAGTTCATTTTTAGAAGAATGTTTACCATGCAAAAGGTACACCATCTTGAGTGTGATTGGAGTTAGTAATGGGTCTGTTGCTCTGAATCTAGTGGACATCACACTGGGCGCTGTCTCCCATTTTCACCCCAAAGCCCATTACAACTGATCAAAGACCCTCTGGTTGACTAAACCATGTAGACAGGTATAAATGCTTACATCTGAGCTGTGTGAAGGTGTCTCTATTGATTTTTTTTCCAAACAAATGATGTGAGGCCCACTCTAATTAAGCTTGAGCATAACAACTGTATTTGTGTGTGCTGTGTGTCATGGGTGTGTGTATGTGTATGTTTGTGTGTGTGATGCATATACGAATGTGTGTGCACCAGTGTTTGTGTGTATGGTTTTCTGTGTGTGCTGTGTATGCGTATATATGTTTGTGTGTGGTATATGTGTGTATGTGTGCAGGTGTTTGTGTGTATGCTTATCTCTGTGAGTGTATGTGTACATGTAGGTTTGTGTATATTAATATATATGTGTGTTTCTGTGTATGGATGCATGTGTGTTTCCTTACACTGTATACTTGTTTGTTTATATGTATGTAGAAATTGTTCATATATTTCATTTGTTTGTATATCTTTCTGTGTATTTGTGCCCATGTTTATGTGTGAATGTATGAATGTTTTCTGTGCATGCATGTGTGTGCCTTAAAGAAAACATATTTCCAGATTTGTGCTACTCCATGAGACATTCCCTACAAAATGCATCCATTTAAGATAAGATGAGTGAATTCAGTTCTATTTTTTCTCTAGTAGATTGGCCACTGCCTTTTTATAAAAATTAACATTCTTTTATTTATAGATTGTTTTGTTTTATTTTCATTCATTAACGATAGACTAATGAGGGAATCAATCCTGTTATTTACTACCCAAATAAATCTACTTCAAATCAAACTAAAACCAAAACCTCCCATTTTAGTAAAACCCACTGGTCTGAGCCAAGATCTTCTATGTACCAAGGCAATCCACACGAGTCAGAAAATTTCTCAGAGTGAAAGCAAATTTTCCTCAGATTTATATCATTTGACACTCTATGGCCAGCTAGCTTTAGTTATTTTTATGTTAAACAACTATTTTCAGAAATTCTGAAGGCTAAAACCTTTTTAAAAACATGCTCTGTGATACAGGACTTTAAAATATAAATTTCTTTATTCCTTATACTAAAAGTGAATGTCGAACATTTTGAGAAAACTCTGGATGTTTGTTGGTGGCTTTGTTGAGCCCACTGAGTGAGAGGAGGTGGCTTTCTCAGCTTCTCAGACTCCATAAGGAAATGCATAATTTCTTAGTCACTTACTAAGGGCACACACCTTCTCTTAACAGGAGTTTGGAATATCCATAAAAAAGGTTGTTACTAAAAAACCATTCATTTTATTTATCTGTCTATTTTACTATATATGTTATGATTCATATTTGAAGACAAATTTTTTATGAGTTGAAGTTTAAAAAGGTAATGCATTGGATTGTTTGGCCCAGATTCTTCCTTACCTCTTTGTCATTACCAACTGCCACACTTTCATAGGAGTAATCTCTGTCCTGATTACAAAATGTTCTCTTTCATCCCTCTCAAGAAACCAAGCATCTCACCTCCTTGCAGGTTTATGGGACCATCTATCACATGAGCCATGGAAACCCATTCAACCTAAAAGCCTTAGTCGACAAGTGGCCTGATTTTAACACAGTGGTTGTCCGTCCTCAAGAACAGGTAAGGAGACAGGCGTGGAAAAAAAAGTCATTCTAAGAAAGTTTATCCCAGGTTACATTTAGGAATATGCAGGTATACATATATGCACATATAATAACAATTAATAAAAAAAAAAGAGGCCAGGAATTTGGAAGAGAGATGTATATGGGGAGCGGGGTTAGAGGGAGGAATGGGAAGAGAGAAATGTAAGTAGATTGTAATCTCAAAAAAATAGAGTTGATCCCATAAATGGCCAAGGGTATAAGAATTTAATGGTAGTTTTTAGAGACTGCAATGCTCTGGGAAATCAGGGGCACCATTTGTGAAAAGACACAAAATTACACTTAAAACGGAAGAATAGGGTAAAGAGATCTACTGTATAGCATTGTGACTAACTACATTTTATTCTGAAAACGATGGGAAAGATGTGAAGTATTATACCAGAAGTTTCACAACGGTATATTTTAATTAGCTAGGATTATACATGCCACAACATATATACACAGCAATATGTTCCCCAATGGTTTTTCAGTTTATGGTGGACCAAATGTATGTCAATGGCCTCATCAAAATACATTGACTACAAAAGCATGGGGCCCAGAGTTTGAGCCCAGAAACCCATGTGTAAAAGCCAGGTGTGCCAACGTGTGTTTGCAAGCCTGGTGCTGAAGAGACAAGGCTGGTGGATCTATGGGGCTTATCAACCAGCCAGCTAGCTTGCTAGGCATGTTCCAAGGCAGTGATAGACCTTGCTGAGGGAAAAAACACGGATGGCACCCAAGGAAGGATACACAAAGTTCTCTGTCTGCCTCCGCATGTAACTATACACATGTGCAACACACACACACACACACACACACACACACACACACACACACACACACACACACAGTATGTCTCTTAATACATGGTGACCATTTTAATTTGTTTGATCACAATCTATGATACTCAGCCAACAAAAGCATGCGATATCTCCCTTCTCAGAACACATTGCCACTGTTAAGCAGTGCTTGTCTATACCGTAAGACATGCATAGTAATCACACACAATTTTATGTAGAGCTTTAAAACATCCAAAGTTTAAAAGGGTATGAAATACAAATAAATAGAATATAAAATGTAAATATGGACTATGTGTTTAGTATGAAGCAGGGTATTGATATGTAACTATACTGAACAAGAGCAGAAAAATTTGCATTAAATAAAAACAGAACTGAAGTAAAATTATTTAATGTTTTGTATTTTATCTTAAGCAACAAGATAATCACAGCATTGCTGACTCGTAAATGTACTTTTGCTTCTTTATTTTTCAATTCTTGCTTTAAATCTTTTTCTAATTCTGCCCTAGTTGTAATAGTTTCCTCTTCCACTTTGTACAAGATAATTTCACCTATTACTTAAAAATTAAAATGTATCTTTCTAAATATATAGTTTTTTCCTCAAGCTATCCTTTGATTAACTATAACAAATTTGTAATAAAAAAGTATTTATTATTTGTACTTAGCTTTGGTTTTTATTACATATAAAGAAATTTTAACTTAGAATTGTCTGTATAAAAATCAGTGCTAGAATGCTTGGGTTTGTATGTTCTGAACATACCTGACTTATAGTAAAATTTAATCTCACAACAGAAGCTTTCCTTCAATCTTGCAACAAAAACACACATTCTAAATGTCTGTCTGTACTCTTGATTAGAAATGTTAATGTAATATATTTTTAGTAGATATTATTCTGGAATGTTCTAGTCTAGTTTAAATATTTGAATTTCACAGTTTAAATGATTCAGAAATAATAAGATTGTACTAATAAAAGTACTAACTTTTTCTTACCTAAAATCATTACTGTATAGAGCAGCAGAGATGCTACAGTGGTTAAGAGCACTGGCTGCTTATTCAGAGGACCTGGTTTAATTCTCAGCACTCACACAATAGTTCACAGCATCTGTAACTCCACTTCCAGGAGATCCAGTGCCATCTTCTAGCCTCCCTGAGACCAAGCATGCATGAAGTGGATAGACACGCATGCAAGCAAGACACCCATATACATAAAATAGTAAATTAATTTTAAAATATTAAGGTATAATGAGACTAGCGCTACAATTATAAATGATAAACAATGTGCGTTATCTCTCCTTTCTCTGTGATAACAGGACATGGCAGATGACCTTGATTACTACACCAATACTTACCAAATCTACTCCAAGGACCCCCAGAACTCTCAGGAGTTTCTGGGCTCCTCAGAAGTTATCAACTGGAAACAGCATCTGCAAATTCAAAGTATGGGCAATGGGAAATTGACCCAGTCACTTCTGTGTCTTGTCTCAAAAGGTCCACCCCCATATCACCCCTACCAACCACCAATGACATCAGCCAGATGTCCATCATTATATCTACTTGTAAAAAGGAAAATATTAGACAGAGTTCTCCAGAGGAACAGAATCTATAGAATGCATATACATTTATATATATTTATATATATAATAAAAAGGGACTTAAAGCTTCATTTACATGAAAGGGACTGTAGCCAATAGCAGCTATCTACACGTTGGAGGGACAGAGAACTCAACTCCATAGCTATCCGATCCATAAAGTTGCATACTTTGGCAATTGTAATTTGGTGCTAACAGTCTGGATTTTCCTGGAGAGCCATAGGTACTGTGCCCACTTTGGAAAGCTGAAGAGCCTGAGTCTGATGTCAGCGGAGGACAGCAGTAATGATGGCAGACAGTAGACAATAGGGGGACATTGCTTTTTTCTCAGACCCCTCTTCATCTGGCTACCCATAAAGGTGTGAACCAATTTGAGGATGGGTCTTCCTCCCTCATTGAATCCTCTTCCAGGCTCTTCCACAGGTTTGCCTTTTAGATGGTTCTAAATTCTACCAAGTTGACAACAGACCAGCCATCACAATAACTCCTAGTCCCAGCAATATATGGCCCACTTTATAGATGTATCCAGGATCCTTAGGAAAAGTGTGGGTGCAGGAGTATAGCTTCACCTCTGGAATCCCATGTCTGTAGTGAGATTGACAGTTTGTGATGCCACAGGTGTCTTATCCTTATGCCTTGCCCTCTGTGAGATCATAGTCTTTGCATATAAATATCTGAGTAATAACAGTTCCAAAACACAAGACACTAAAGTTTTGAACAGGAGGAGCTTACTGTAATACTGGGTGGCTTGGTTAGCGCTAATTGCCAGCTTGATGCAAGCTAGAGTCACCTGGGAAGTGTTGCCTCATTTGGGTAATTGCCAAGATCTGGTTGGCTTTGTGAGGATATCTGCAGGGCATTGTTTTAATTGTTAATTAATGGAGGATGGCTCTGGCCACTATGGATAATACCAACCCTAGACAAGTGGTCTTGGGTTGTATAAGAAAGCTAGTTGAATGTGGGATGTGAATGATATGGAGAACAAGTCAGCAAGAAGGTCTTCTGTGGATCCTGCCCTGACTTTCCTCAGTGATGGATTGTGACCTGGAAGTATAAGCCAAATAAACCCTTTTGTCCCAAGTTGACTTTCATTATGGTGTTGTGTAACAGCAACAGTATGAAACAACAACAAGAGGATAGGTCAGTTATTGTTTGCTGTAGTAGAAAACTCATAACGAGTTTGGTCTTTACAAGCAGTTAATTGCTGGTCCCTGCTGCGTTTATTCATGCATCATATATTGGTTGGAGGACTCAATACTTGTTGCTTCACCATAGACTCATTCATATGTCTAGATGTTGGTTCTGGCTGTCAGTCAGTGCTAGATGTTGGTTGTGATGATGGTGCAATATGTCTCTAGCCACCTAGCCTAGGCTAGTTTAAATATAGTATCAAGGTAAGTGGGATCAAAAAGAGAAAGTCCCAAGGTCTAATCTGTTAAGTGTTTCCTTGCATAAATTTATTATTCCCATTGGCCAGATGGAGTTTAGGAGGGGACCACTCTAGAGAATAGAAGCAAGGAATTATGGTTAAATTCCGAATCATTGCCTCAATAATCCCTCACCTTGGGGACATGAGTTAGAAGATGATGGTTACCATGTTTTATAACTCCTGTTCGGTTTTCAAAACTACACAATGATGTAGCTCAAATAACCTCATTTCAGTCTTGGTCTACTTAAAAAATAACTATTAATTAGCTCATTCCCTTTTATGTTTTCATTTTTATAAGACAGAGAACATTATGTCAGCCATGACTATATATGCCCATTCACACCAGCATGACCACAGTCAAGATCTTGTCTGAAATCTCACACTTCCTACCCCATTGCAGAGCCCTCTGAATGTATCTAACCATTACTTCTCTCCTTATAAATTCATTATATGTTTCCTTAAAATCTGATCTAGGTTCTCAGACCCACCTGAATGAGGCAATACAAAATCTTGCAAACATTCGATCTTTGCAAGTCAAACACTCAGAAAACATCCTTTATGTGTCACCAGAGACCATCAAGAACCTGTTCCCTTCTTTTTTGGATACAAAGAATTTATCACCGGCTAGTGGCAAGCCTAAGGCCATGTGAGTTTGACAAGAGCTCCTGTATATTCCTCACATCTTTCTCCTACAATTTCACTGCCTGGCCCTGATTTTACTCTGGTCTTTGATGCCCACACCCTAGTAGATGAGCTCCATCCATGCTCATACAAGCAACTTTATTTAAATTCAGTTGGTCACACTACACACGCAAAAGAAATTAAAGGAAAGGAACTTGTGAAGAGGTCCAATAGAGTGGGGGGGGGGCGGAGAGTAGAATGAAGGCAATTAAGAGTGGGTAAAAACCAACATATGTGACATATGTATGTGGAATGATTAAAGAATAAACTTTTTAAAAGTTTGAATTATAATAGTGCCAGCAAATTGGTTCATTAAGGGCTTAGATGGCCAAGGATGACCAACTGGGTTACTGAATTCAATCCCTGGGGCCAACATGGTGAAAGGAGAGAACCATCTCCCACAAGTTCTCTATATCCAGTATGAGTACATCCATGCACTCCTATTCAGCCCTTCTGCAATCATTAAATAAATGGAGAAGAGAAAATGAAAAATGATAAGAATAACCTATGAAAGTATATCAGATTTCGTACCTCTCTATTTACATTATTGTAAGAGTCGAGTCCTCTGTCCACTGTTCTGACATTTGTTATTCTTGCTCATTTCTTCCAACCGCAATGGTCTTTCTGTCTCCCTAGCATAAGTTCATTTATATCCAGAACTTTGCAGTTGTTGCTTCCAATGCTCTGTCCCTCAATATACCAGATATAGGAACAAACATATATCTTTCTACTCACAGTCTTTGCTTTCCTCTTGGATCCTATATAGCAATCAAGATATGTTCAAACTTTCATCCTTGGATGCTACCCATGCTGCCTTGGTGAATAAATTCTGGCTTTTTGGTGGAAATGAGAGGAGCCAGAGATTCATCGAGCGCTGTATAAAGCATTTCCCAAGTTCCTGTGTCCTGGGGCCTGAGGGAACCCCTGCATCCTGGACCCTAATGGACCAAACTGGAGAGATGCGAATGGGAGGCACCATACCTGAGTACCGGGCCCAAGGTCTTGTCTCCTTTGTTGTCTATTCACAAGAACAGACTATGAAGAAACGTGGCTTTCCTGTTTATTCTCATACAGACAAGAGTAATACAGCCATGCAAAAAATGAGCTACTCACTGCAGCATGTCCCCATGCCCTGTGCTTGGAACCAATGGATGTGTGTGCCTGTGTGAAGCTGGCCTTGAACACAAGATGATGTTGGGTGGGCCTGGGCATGTAATGGGATAGTGGACAAAGAGTAGAGGTGACCAAAAAGAAAGAATAAATGGTAACCAGCTGCAAAGGAGTGATGCTGTCTGTGCTCTGGGGAAGCAGTTAATGACTGTCAGATCTGCGATAGAACTGAAGCAAGCCTGTATGTTTCTCTACTGAACTCATGTAATTTAGACCCTTCACACTTCTGGGATCTATATGATACTCTCTTATCAGCTGCTCAAGGCTCCAAGTGGCTCCTCCTAGAAGCTACAGTGCAAAACTTGCAGGCTTCTTGCTAGTGATGGAGAGACTGTTTTCTAGATACTGTGGCGTATTCCTTTCTGTCTATAGCCTTTCCTTCAGGGATCAGCAAGTGGATTCTCCTCAGCAGGTCTTTAGAAAGTAGCCAGTCCTTTGTTAGCTGCTTCATAGATATGTTAAATACATCATACATGGATCAGACAGTTTATCAGATTAAACATAATCTACATAAAACAGCAAAGAAAGATATTTTCCAGTCCCTTCTCAGCGCTGAGAAAATAATGCAATGTGGCATCCAAAGGCTTGGCTTCCCAACCTATTGCAACCCTGAAGGTGTAAATAGAGTCTGTGGTTGATTGCACACGCATAAGCTGAATGTCTTGCTCTGAGGAGAGCAAGGGATAAGTTATGGAGAGTAAAATATGGATGCACCCAGGTAGGAGCTGAGGGCAGAGAAGCCCAGCTGGGACATTTGTTGTCCCATCTCTTCTTCCATGTTATGTCTGGTGCCTGAGCTCTATCCAGCACAGAGTTTTGTCATGAGAAGGTGTGTTGCTGGTGGGAACAGCAGGGGAGAACTCCTAGGTTGGGACATTTCTCTGTAACACCACTGTACAGCAAAGTGCTCTGTGATGAAGATGACACCTTCCCTTTTCATCTCTAAAATGTTATGTTGTAGAATTAAGGCTCTAGTCTTACCCCCACAAAGCCCAAAGTATCGGCTCAGGTTTAATTTCTTGGGAAGTGAAGACACTAGAGGTTCAGTTGATAGCAGGGTTTCTCAGTTTTGCCACCCTGGACATGTATCACTGTATGACTATGTACTTTGGAGACTAGGATGTTAGCCAGGTTCCTTCCCACCAGGCAGGAGTGGCATCCTCTATCACTCTTTTTACTAATTGTCCTCTTCCCTTCTCTTCTCTTCTCTTCTCTTCTCTTCTCTTCTCTTCTCTTCTCTTCTCTTCTGTTCTCTCTCTCTCTCTCTCTCTCTCTCTCTCTCTCTCTCTCTCTCTCTTTCTCTCGCTCTCTTCCCCTCTGCATGTATGTGCACAGAGAGGTGAAATGTCATCTATTTTATTCCAACTCCACCTTTTTGAGACTGTTGCTCAGTGAACCTGCACCTTGTCAATTCAGCTAGACTGGCTGGGTAGCAAGGCCCCAGGATCCCCCATTTCTGCTTCCCCAGCACTATGATTACAGGTAAACATTGCTGTGCCCAGCTTTTTATGTGGGCACTGGAGATCCAAACTTGGGTTTTCATGCTTATACAGCAAGCACTTCACCTGCTGACCTGTCTTCCTGTCCCCCCCCCCCTTTTTGATAAGTGGGAATATCTGCAGATATTAAAGTTTGGAGGCAAAGTGGTCACTGGTTAGGAAACATTGGCTGATAGTTTTGGTCCTCAAATTTGCGCATGCATCAGAATCACCTGGCATAGTAGCCAGTGTTGGTGTACATCTGCAGCCCCAGATACTCAGGAGGCCAACATAAGATACCTTGGATCTAGGAATTTCAAGATTATCCTCAGAAAATGGGAGACCCTGTGACAAGTTAACGGAGGAAATGAGGGAGGGATGGAGGTACATATTTTACAAGTCAGACTGGGGTTTCACATCTACTTTCTGTGACATAATAATCAAGATAAGACCTCTAGATTTTACATTTCTAACGAGTTTTCCATTGATTCTGATACTGTCAGTCTAGCAACTATGCTTTCAGAACCATTTGTTTAGAGAAATAATGAACATTTCTTCCCCAGGACTATAGATGAAAATTCCTATTCCATTCTCCTTTGTAAAACTTCTATGCATTTACCATTCTAAGGAGGACCTAGTTTTTCATCACACTGAAATAAAGTCATTTACATCCTTTTCATCTCTCTTTTAAGCTTCTTTGTGTTAGTTCCTTTCTTTGAATTTTTATTTCTCCACTGTTGTTGATCTCTCGAGCTAGGGTTTTGCAAAATCAAGGTTGGTCACAAACTCATGGTGTAGCTGAGGATGACTTTACATTAATGCTAGTTCTGTCTCTACCTTCCATTTGCTGAGATTGCATGGGTATATCACCATTTCTGGCACTCTTAGGCTTATCTGCTCCGGGAGCTTCCAGAACAAGGGCACATTCTTAGACTTCTTGTGATCCATTTACTGTATGCCTAGTCTCCATGCTGGGCACCCAAGTAGACATATCATATCTTTAAAGCATTCATCAGTGTCACTCACTCATTGTCATTTTCAGTTATCTTTCATTGGTCATGTGATTGGTGGGAAATCCTCATATGCTCTTACATTAAGTTGATTGTCAGTCACAAAAAAATAGATATGTGAAAAGCCATACAGTGTCAATGTGTATTTCAAACACTGTTCTCTGACCTCAGGATGTATCAGTGTATCCAGTGTTTACATGCTACAGTAATTAAGTTATATGACTTCTGCAATAAAAGCTTTAAATCTTGAAGAAAGAGATGGATGAAGACATTAGATATTCCCCCATGCTCATGGATTGGTAGGATTAATACTATGAAAATGGCCATCCTACCAAAAGCCATTTGCAGATTCAGTGTAATCCTAATCAAAATCTCCATGACATTCTTCACAAGTATATATAGTCTAAATTTTGTAAAATTACATACTTTAATTGGCTTATAAGTAACAGCCAGAGCACAAAAGATGAGTTAAAACACAGACGTGGTTTGTCATTTTTTTTTATTATCCCATCTCAACTGTGGTCCTGAGCGAAATTACATTTAAACTGTGTTATTCCAGCACAAAATGATCTCACATGTTCCAAATTTGTGAGTCACTACAGATTTATAAATTCATGGATTAAAAAGTATTGGTACAGTGAGTCTGATTTTTCTAATCCAATAGTGATTGTTCAGGGGACACTTTTTGACCCCAGGTGACACTTGGTAATGCCTATAGACATTTTGTTTGTCCTAAATTGGCTGAGGGCCAAGGTTGAGGGAGGAATGCAGCTCAGGGACCTAGTGAGTAAGAATGGAGAGCAGAGCTACACATCCTTACCTCATGGCAAGGAATTATTACTCCACAAGAAATCCATAATTCAAAGGATGAGAATACAGCTCTAATAATTAGCATAAATTAGCATAACAATTCTTTTCTTTGAGAGGAAATGCACTATTCCAGCTTATTTAGATTGTTAAACTGGCATAAATTAGTCATGTTTACCAGATTCAGCCCCAGTGAACTGACTGAATATGCTGAGTGCTGTCTTTATTGTTACATCAATAATTTCCTAAATTTAGGAAGTAACTTTTAAAGCTCATTATCCCGATTTGTGTGCTATATTTATGCCTTGTGTTTTTGTATCCTCTTACATGTCTGCTGCTTCTACCCAGAGCTGTTGTATACATAGCAGTGCCACAGCTAATGCTGGCTGGCATTGTGAGGGACACACAACACACTCTATACCATTGCTCGTACATTATCAATTTTAATTCTCCTGATAAGGTCTGGAGGAAGGCCTCAGACCACTTTCATTCTGCTGATGGATAATATGAGGTGCAAGGGACTTAAATAAGGAGCCAGTTTCTCCCAGGAAGAAAAAGAATCTGTGTATACATTGGGGCGAATGTAGCTATTCTCAGAGCCCTACATTTTATACCAAAAGCAACACATTTTCTTCAGAATTGGCTTTGCTGTTTGTGTGTGGCTGGAATCCAGCTTTTATCTGCTGATAAAAATTCATTTTTAAATTAATTGCTCTAGTATTCAACTCCATGCACTAGCTTGGGAAAATGGAATAATTAAGCGAGATTAAAAAAAAAAATCAACCCAAATTCATTAACATTGCTTAAGATGAATAACACCCTGATTACACCTAAAGTTCAGTTTTGTCTGGCAGTCTGCATAATTCTGAGTTAATTACCCAATTTCCTTGTAAGAAATTACTTAATATAAAAACGGACACTGTGACTAATCAATTTGATGGGGTTGGTCAGAGGATTACATGACTAACTACACACGATTCGCCTAGTACGTGGATGTACAAGCTGTGAAACTTAAAGGTCTTATGGGGAGATGGCTTTATGAGTAAGGGGACTTTGAGAGCAACAGGATCTGAGATAAAATCCGCAGCAAGTAAGTAAAAACAGAACATGGCTATGTGTACCTGTAACCGTAGCATTGGGGGAAGAATGATAGAAAGAAATTCTGAAATCTCGGGGTCAGCCATCCCTAGCCAAATTCAAGGCTTATTGAGAGACCTTGTCTCAAGAAATAAGGTGGAGATCAGTAGAGGAAGATGTTCAATACCACATGAACCTGCATCTCTCTCTCTCTCTCTCTCTCTCTCTCTCTCTCTCTCTCTCTCTCTCTCTCTCTCTCACACACACACACACACACACACACACACACAGAGCCATTTATACATATTCACAAAGGAAACACATGATCTTATTTGGAAAATAGGTTCATTTCAGGCATGTGACCTTGAATGAGCCATTTCCTACCCCCTTGTGACTTAGTTTACTTATACACAAAATTAATAAGCTGGGAAAGTGCTTCACGGGTCATTCGTGTGGTCTGAACTTCAGGAGCAGCCTTTCTAAATGTCCAAGAAGCAACAGCTGCCCGGATTAAGGGGTACATACTAACCTCCTTTCATTCATTTCAGAATTTCCCCAGAAAACAAATTCCTCTTTGAATCCCACAGTACTTTAAAATACTCCCATGGTGAGAGTTTTACTTCTTAAAAGTTTGTCATCTAGAGAAAAATTATATGTCCAGACATGTAATGTCCCAATGGGAGTTCCATGAAGCAAATGCTCCCCAGCAAAGCCTTACTCATCCCTTTGATTTACTGATTTGTTCCACTGTATTTTTTCTGCCACACACCAATACAAATATGTGCTCAGGCACAATCCAAAACACAAGCATATGCATGTGGGACGTTTATCACAGGCACATAGAAGTAGGTGGGGCAGAAGAGGGAGGGCACGGGGCGGGGGGAGGGGGGGCAGGGAACAGAAAGATGGTGCGAAGGGGATAACAATAGGAATGCAATGTGAGCAAATTACAATACAAAAGAAAGTTAGTTGTAGTATCAAATATTTTAACATATTTATCTACTATTTATTTTTAAAAGATTATTTAATTTTTTACAATTGTGTATGTGTGTGTATGAACATCAGTGTGTGTGTTGGTATGTGTTTGTGTGGTGTGTGATGTGTGTGTGTGTGTGTGTGTGTGTGTAGTGTGTTGTGGTGGTGGTGTGTGCACATGGGTGTTGGTGGTAGTGAGGTAAGAGACATCAGAGCTGATGGAGCTGGGGTTACAGGCAGTTGTTAGCCACCATCATACCCTCTGGGAACCAAACTCAGGTCCTCTGCCAGAGCAGAATGGGTTTTTAACCGCTGAGCTATTTCTCCAGCTCCCTAATATTAGTCTTTTTTGGCTTAAAAAAAAATTCTAAAAACCCAAACAGGGAGTCCCCTTTCAAGTAAAAGCATGTACTTTTTTTTGGACACATTTTATTGAGAACCACATGGTTAATGCTTCTTAGGTAAGTTATTGTTTCTCTCTGACCTCATCATTCTTATAAAACCAACAACGTTCACATAAATTTTATCAAAAAACGTTGGGTGTAGTGAAACAAGCGTTGAAGCCCAGCTTGTGGGAGTCAAAGGCAGGCATATCTCTGTGACTCTGGGGGCATCTGCTTGATATTGCAAGATCCAGATGAGCCAGGTTTATATAGTGAGGCACTGTCTAAAACAACAATAAGCTATAAAATAAAAGCATTAAAAAAAATTAAAGGTAAGATAGAGTATAAGAAAAAGGAAAGGAAAACATTAAAAATTCAGCTTGTTTGTATAGGACAACCAGGCTCGTATACTGACTTAGACACCAAGAAGCCGGGGACACAGCTTGGTGGCAGAGCACATGCCTAGCATGCATGAGTGCAGGGAGGGGCTGGACCCCAGCACCACCTAAACCAGATGTGGGGCCACAAGCCTACATCCCAGCTCTGTAAGGTGTCAGCAGAGGGATCCTCTCCTGCATAGTGAACTCCAGGTCAGCGTGGGCTCCATGAGCCCCTGTCTCAAAACATCAAATAACAACATTTCTTAAGCGTAACAATAGTAACCATAGTCCTGTCTAATGAGCTCTCTGTAAGTGCTTTGTCATCCTAAGGGAGTTCCCTTCAGTTGATATTGCTTTTATGAAACTGTAGCTACTTAGTCACCCCATCCTTCATACGTGCTAATTTCCTTGCTATACATTTATAATTCTAAGCGAGCTCCTGCCTCAGGGTCTGTGTACTTACTGTCCCTCTTTGTGGCATACTCCCGACCTCCATGTAGCTCTCCTTTAAATGTTACTGTCTTTTTGTCCTTGCTTGAACATGTTATGCTCCATGTGTGTCACCCATCCTTCCCAGCACTACACACATTCCCTAGAACAAATAACCTGGACAGCCTGCTTTCCATTTATTTATTATCTATCTTCCCCAGCTAGATTAAAAACTAAGGAAGACTGTTTTTATTAACTGTCTTTGCAACATAATCCTTAGTGGACCAGTGGATGTTTGATTCATTGTATATTCTAATTTAGTATTTATTGAATTCAGCTAGTGGTCCAATAGGGTAACCCTTTGATTTATAGTGTACCATGCTTAGTGTGCTGTGTACTCAAAGGTACCAGTAATTTTCCAGTGTGCTGTTTTGTTTTGTTTTGTTTTTTTAATCTAAATTCTCACTCAGTACAACAATGTCAGTTTGCTAGGTGATTTAATTTGGAAAATTACCACGTATTTATTTATTTACTATAGATTTGACTGAAATCATTATAAAAGCCTGCACTGGATACAAATTGACAACCTGCAGTGGTACTTAACATAGCAAACATTAAGTATTCTAATGTAATACATAATTGACATAGCTTTAATTTTGATTGTCGTGGGGCTCAGGAATACACAAATCCTGTCCACAACAGTGTACAATGTATTCAGCATTAGACTAGTCTGGGGAGAGTTTCTTCTTGCCTCTTTCACTGCTGTGGTTGCCAGAATTCCTAGCTTGTGAGTGAATGTGCAGAGCAAGCCTCAACTTTCCGGTCCCCCCTTGCTTCCTCCTCTTTGTGTCTCTTTAATTTCCCTCTGCGTCTTTTTTAGATTGATATGAGATCCACAAAATATAGAATTCATTGCAATTTTCAAAAATCATTGACATTTATTGCATCCACTGTGATGTCCAGGTACCATATCTACACAGTCTAAGCACTTTCAGTAACCTCACAGGGACTCACAGCCACTAATCAGCAATGCTTCCTCTTCCTTCCCAGAACCTTGGAATCACTAGTCAGCTTATTTCTACAAATTTATTCATTCAGTATATGGAAAGAATGGTAAAGCATTCCACTTTTTAATTTTGGCTTCTTTGACTTAACTCGTATTTTGTCACCTCTTGATCTTTTGGCTAAGATCAAGCATAACTGCATTTGATGTTTTCCTGCCCTGCAGAATGCATTAGCATGCCACTTACTTTATAGCTGAATAGCTCCATACTCTGTGGCTGGGGTACATTTTGGTTTCTCTGTTATTAGGTGATGAATACCTGAACTTCACATGCCCTTTTGAGGTGGTAATTAATCATGATTACCACATAGAACTTTATTTTGAGTTCTTTTAAATTATTGAGCCTTTAAATTGTCAAGTTCTTACTATTGAATCATTACTAGTGGCGGATCTATGTGATATCTTAATTTACCTTAGTGAGTAATTGCCAAGTTGTTGCCAAACAGAACCTATTCTGTAATAGCTATGGGGTTTTTGGTTTTTTTCTGAGATTCAGATTTTTTCTTAAATATTTTGGTTTCTTTAGTTTAGCATAATATTTAATTGATTATTTGGAAATAATGCACCTCATCACATTCACTTTACAGTCCTCCAAGGTCTACCCCAAACCCTTGTCACACACACACACACACACACACACACACACACACACACACATGCACACACACATGCACACGCACACATACACACCAAAAGAAGAAGAAGAAGAAGAAGAAGAAGAAGAAGAAGAAGAAGAAGAAGAAGAAGAAGAAGAAAAATCAAGTCCATTTTGTGTTGCCCATATATTCAGTTGAGCATGGTCAAACTCTCAGTGGCCAGCCTGTTAAAGAATAGTAAGTCCTGGTGTGAATTTAATAAGTATAAGATTGTCAGCAGGAGTGTCTGGCCAGTGAGGAAGGTCCCAAGAAGAGTTTTCTCTTCTGTGGGCTTCTAGTTTTCTATTCCCACCACAGGCATCTTTGAAACATAGGGTAAACAGTTTGTAGGGGCTCTTGCATGTACAAAGGTATCTTTTTCTTTAGGTTGTGGAAATTTTCTTCTATAATTTTGTTGAAAATATGTTCTGATAAGGGAAGTGGGGGCTGTCTCTGACATGCACTCTGTTGCTTGGTTTTTGATCACTTCCCCCTGGTGGGGCTGCCTTGCTAGGCCACAGAAGAGGAAGTGCTTAGTCTTGGTCTGACTTGATGTGCTGGAGTAGGTTGGGGGGGAGTTCCCCTTTTCTGAGTAGCAGGGTAGGGGTAAAAAAGGGAAGAGGGAAGGTAGGACTGGGAGTGGAGGATCAGGATATAAAGTAAATGGATA
This sequence comes from Acomys minous, assembly GCF_964271855.1. Classification (NCBI taxonomy): domain Eukaryota; kingdom Metazoa; phylum Chordata; class Mammalia; order Rodentia; family Muridae; genus Acomys; species Acomys minous. The sequence goes on along the minus strand of NC_140484.1, from coordinate 45,951,891 downwards.
AATACATTAATTAAAGCAAAGCAAAACAAAATAGCTGGGTCATTTTTGCCTGGGAATGATTTACCTCCAGCTGAGCTCAAAGACACAGCGTTTCTAATCCAACAACATATTGTTCTCCAGTTCGCAAGGACTTATTTTTTCACTTTAGTTAAAAATATATTCCTGTCCAATTTTGATGTGATGGTTTTGTTTTATCTTATATTTTATTTTGTCATGCTCAATTGTTATCTCTTAGAAGCCTCTTTTTTCTTTTTCTTTTTAGAAGCCTCTTTTTTCTAATGAGAGACAGAAAGCAAGTTGTAGAGTGGTAGGGAAGGTAGGGAAGAGTTGGGAAGAGTAGAGGGAAGGGAAACTGTAATTAGGGTACATTGTATGAGAAAATAATCTATTTTAATAAAAGGGAAGAAAAGTCAGGTCTTACTTTATATGTTACTTGGTCTTTGCCCCTTATGGCCTTCAATACTCTTTGTTTTATATGTTTAGTGTTTTGGTTATTATATGCTGTGGAGAATTTCTTGTCTGCTCCAGTTTAATTGGTGTTTTGTATGCTTTTTGTATTAATAAGTACCTTTTTCTTTAGGTTAGGAAAAGTTTCTTCTGTGATTTTGTTGAAAACATTTTCTGTGCCTTTGGCCTGGGCTTCTTCTCCATCCTCTAGTTCTAGCATTGGTAGATTTGTTTTATTCAGTGTTTATTCCTGTATGCTTTATACCTGGAATTTCTTAGATTGTTACTTCATTATACATTATTTTAAAATGCTAATTGTAACATTATCTGCTATCCCAAAGAGGCCTGAGGGGCACCCAAGCAGCTTTCGGCTTGGATCTCTCTCTGCCCACTGCTGCCCACTTGTCCCATCTGGGTCACAGAAAGTGAACCAGCACAGGTGAGTAGTGCTGCAGCCACAACCCACCTTGTCCACCATACCAAGGAAACCTGAGGAGCATCCGAGCAGCTTTCGGCTTGAAGCCCTATCAGCCTGCTCCTCTTCTGCCTGACCCAACTAGGACACAGACAGGGAACCCAGCAGAGCTGAGCTGGGTGCAGGCTCCAATATTAATTGTCTACAATCATGAGGAGGCCTCTGGTGAGTCCTAGCAAACAGCCTTTGGCTTGAAGCACTCTTTGCCTGCTTCTGATCTGCCAGGACCATGTGAGACGTAGACACTGATGCTATTGAAGGAACCTCAAGGCCTGCTAACACTAGAGACAACAAGATGGCTAGAGGTCAGTGGGAGAACATAAGCAACAAAACTCAAAGCCATATGGCACCACCAGAAACCAGTGGTCCCCCTTCTGCAAGCTCTGGAGATACTAACACCCAGAAAGTGTAAGAAAAGAATTTTAAATTTGAGGTGATGAAAATGATAGAAGCCTTGAAGGAGAAACACAGGAAAATACATTCAAACAGATGAATGATTTTAATGAATCCTATAAAGAATTCCAGGAAAATTAAATCAAATGGGAGAAATAAATAAAAGTATTCAAGATCTAAAAAGGGAATTAGAAGCAACAACAACAACAAAACCACAATCTGAGGAAATCCTGGCATTGGGAAACCTAGGGAAAAGAATATGAACTGCAGACAGAATATAAGAGACGGAAGAGAAAAATCTCAAGTGTAGGCTATATAGTTGAAGCTATCAATGCATCACTAAAAGAAAATGATAAAACTAAAACCATAAACACCCGAGCAATATGGGACACTATAAAGAGATGAGATCTAATGATAAGAAGAATAGAAGAAGGAGAAGACTCTAAACTCCACAGCCCAGAAAACATTTTCAATAAAATCATAGAAGAAAGCTTCCCCAACCTAAAGAAAGAAATGCCCACAAACATACAAGAAGCTTACAGAACTCCAAATAGATTGGACCAGAAAAGAAAATCCTCCTGCCACATAATTATCAAAACACTAAATGAACAGAACAAAGAAAGAATATTAACAGCTCCAAGAGAAAAAGGCCAAGCCAAATATAATGGCAAACTAATTAGAATTACACGTGACAGAGACTATGAGCGCGAGAAGGGCCTGGACTGATTTCATGCAGACACTAAGAGACCACACATGCCATCTCAGACTACTTTACCCAGCAAAACTTTCAATCACCTTAGATGGAGAAAACAACATATGCTATGACAAAGCAAGTTAAAGAGTGCCTTGCCGCAAATCTAGCACTACAGAAGATACTAGAAGGAAAACTCTAACCCAGGGAGGCTAACTACGCCCAGGGAAACACAGGGAGTAAATAACCCCACACTTGCAAAACCAAAAGAAAGGAAACACACACACACACACACACACACACACACACACACACACACACACACACACCCACCCATCACAAACATAAAACACCATCCTACCAAAGGCAATCCACACCGTCAATGCAATTCCTATCAGAATGCCAACACAATATTTTTATAGACCTTGAAAGAACAATTCTTAACTTCATATGGAAAAACAAAAAACCCTGAATAGCTAAGACAATCTTATACAATAAACGGTCTTCTGGAGGTATCTCCATCCTTGATCTGAAGCTGTACTATAGAGCAACAGTAATATAACCTGCATGGTCCTGGCATGGAAACACATGGATGGATCAATGGAAATGAATTGAAGACCCAGAAATAAACCCACACACCTGTGGACACTTGATTTTTGACAAAGATGCCAAAACCATGCAATGGAGAAAAGCATCTTCAACAACTGGTCAAACTGGATGTCTACTTGTAGAAAAATGCAAATAGACCCTTATTTATAACCCTCCACAAAACTAAAGTCAAAGTGGACTAAAGACCTCAATATAAAACCAGGCACACTAAATCTGTTAGAAGAAAGAGCAGGGAAGAGCCTTGAGCTCAGTAACACAGGAGACAACTTCCTGAACAGAACACCAATAGCTCAGGCTCTAAGATCAACAATTAGTAAATGAGACCACACAAAACTGAAAAGCTTCTGTAAAGTAAAGGACACTGTCAACAGAACAAAACAACAGCCTACAGACTTGGAAAAGATCTTCACCAACCCTACATCTTGCAGAGGGCTAATATTCACACTATGTAAATAGCTCAAGAGATTACATACCACAAACCCAAATAATACAATAAAAATGGGATACAGAACTAAACAGGGAATTCTCAACAGAGGAATATCATATGGCCAAGAAACATGTAAAGAAATGCTCAATATCCCTAATCATCAGAGAAATGTAAATCAAAACAACTCTGGGATTCCATCTTACACTTATCAGAATGGCTAAGATCAAAAATTCAAGTGACAGTACATGCTGGCAAGGATATGGAGAAATGGAACATTCTTTCATTTCTGGTAGGAGTGCAAACTTTTATGACTACTTTGGAAATAAATCTGGTACTTTCTCTGAAAAACTGGCAATAGTTTTACCTTAAGACCCAGCTATACCATTCTTGGGCATATGCTGGAAAGATGCTCCACCACATAACACGCACATTTGCTCAACTATGTTCATAGCAATTTTAGTAGTAATAGCCAGAATCTGGAAGCAACCTAGATGTTCCTTAACTGAAGAATGGATAAAGAAACTGTGGTACATTTACACAGTGCATTACTATTCAGCTATTAAAAATGAGGAAATCTTGAAAACTTCAGGGACTTGAATGGAACTAGAAAAGATCATCCTGAGTGAGGTAACCCAGACCCAGAAAGACACTGGTGGTATGTACCTACTTATAAGTGGATATTAGCCACATAATACAGGATAATCACACTATAATACACAGACCTAAAGAAACTAAATAACAAGGAAGACCCTAGGAGGAATGCTTAATTCTCATTCAGAAAGGCAAATAGAATAGACGTCAGAAGCAGTTGAATAGAAGGAACAGCATGGGAGTCAATGATAGAGGTCCTCTGAATGACTCCATCCAGTGAGGAATCGAAGAAAATGCTGAGACACACAGCTAATCTTTGGGGTAGAACACAGGGAGTCTTATGGAAGAGTTGTGGGAAAGAAGGAATTGGAGGGGACAAGAGTTCCTCAAGGAGACTAATGGAGTGAACAAATCAGGCCAAGGGGGGTTGCTGCAGAGACTGATGCACCAACCAAGGATCATGAATCATGAGGACCTAAACCCCCTGCTCAGATGCAGTCGATAGGCAGCACAGTCTGCTTGTGCATTCCATAATATGGAGAGTAGGGGCTACCTCTGACATGGACCCTGGTACCCACTCCTTGATCACTTCCCCCCTGGAGGGGGGGGTTGGCCTTACCAGGCTACAAAGGAAGAGGATGCAGGCTGTCCAGATTGAGACTTGATAGGCTGGGGTCAGATGATAGGGGAGGAGGGCTCCTCCTTTCTGAGGACTAGAGCAGGGAGGAGGGAGGGTGGGCCTGGGAGGAACTGAGGGAGGGGGCTACGAGGGAGGGATGTAAAGTGAACAAAATTTAAAAATGTGTATATACAAACGTTTAAAAAGAAATTGAACTAAATATAAAAATTATTTTTAAAAGAATAGCTATAATTTTATTTCTTTCTTCTCTATTGAGTGTTTTAATTTGTTTTTTGACTATTTGCCCTGGATAGATGCCTCTGGAGCAATTTTGAGCAGATCAGATGAAAATAAGAACACTTGTGGGCAAACTCACATAATTGTTTTTCTTCCCCTCTTGCTTACTATTTTCAGGAATGTCACATTAGACGATTCATTATGTTTCCAAATGGGCCTAGAGAGATGGAGCAGTGCCTATGTGCACATTTTATACTTTATAGAGGATCCAAGTTCTCTCTTGAGTGTAGCATTAACTATGAGATTTAGTCATTATTTTTCTAGTTTGTGAAATTTACTTCTATTACTAGGTGTCTGACCAATGTTATCATCAAAGAAAATATTTACACAGCTTTATTAATCATGAATTAATCATATTACTCTATTTTCTTTTCTCTACATTGTATTAATTTGTTTCATTACATGATTGACTTTTATATATTGAAGTACATATATATGTATATATATTTCTTGGAATAAAATATTAGTGGTTTATAATAGTCTTAGTTACTGTTTTGTTTCTATGAAGAGATACCATGATGAAGGCAACACTTATAAAAGAAAGCATTTAATTGGAGACTTACAATTTTATAGAGTTAGTCTCTGATCATTATTGTAGAAAGCAGACAGGCATGGTGATGACGCAGTAGCTGAGAGCTTAGGCCTTTGAATCCTTAAGCCCACTGACACTTTCTCCAACAAGGCCATACCTCCTAATCTTACCAAGCAGTTTTACTATCTAGTGATTAAGCATTAAAATATTGGAGCCTATGGGAGTCCATTATTATTCAAACTACTAGGGAAACTATGTTTAAGCACTGATGAATTTCATTTTATTTTTGTACTGCTAAGTATATATTAAAGAGAGATGTCTAATTTTATTTCCCTGATATTTTTGGCCAGAGCTGGTATCATGAAATGTTGACTTCACAGAATAGCAAAGAGGGACTTCCTAGTAGTGTCTCTGTCCATAAGAAAAAGTGAAAGGTCATGCTAGCTTCATTTGCAATCAGCAATCAGAAGAAACAGATAAGAAATCTGGTGTAAATCTATAGTTCAAGCACTCAGATGGCAAAGTGGTTTGGGCTATACTATGCCCTAAACACACACACACACACACACACACACACACACACACACACACACACACACACACCATTAAAGAGAACACAAAGTTTCCTTAACTGATGAATGGAAAAACAATGTGCAAACTTTATGTTACAAAATATAAATTTATTACAAAATAGATTCTACTACTGATAAAGAATAATACAAATAAACTTCAAATATAACATTATAAGTGAAAGGACATACTCAGGCTTAAGTAAAGCATTGCAACAAGGATTAAATTGTGCGGACAAAAAGAGTTTAGTGTTTTCCAGGTCAGGCAGGTGAAAGAACATGACCATGTTGAGAACAAGTAACAAGGATAGTCTTAGTAGGGTAACACGAGTAAATCCTTTCACCAATTGTATACTGCATATACTAAAAACATTTATTTAGTGCTGTTTATAAATTTTACATTAATTAGAAAAAAAGAAGAAATGATAGATGATACAAACATATATAGACAAACTTAATTCCTCTATCTTGGTCCCAGCTGGGAGCTTTTTTCTTTCTGAGGAAGGTTAAAGGAACACCTACAGATAAATGTTCTCATGAGGAACAAACATCTCCTGAGAGCTCGCTGAGTCAATAATGCCCAACTAGTTCACATGCATTGTTCTCTGAAGTCCAACAATAGTTTAGAACACCAAACTGCACAATAATATTTAGTTATTATTTAGTCATCTGAATGTCCATATTCATCCATACAGACCAACCTTCTTCTGATCTAGAGATTTCCTAGGAATCTTGAACCATGGTTGAGAAAAACACCTAAGATAGAAATGGTACTGGACCACCTCGGAGAAGTGACCAGTTAGCAAGCTGTTCTGTGTGCCTTCCTCCACTTGAGCTCCACAGACACAACTCTATGGATCATACAGGAGAGGCAATGTTATAATCTTTCTTTTTAGGCAAAGAGGAAGTAAGAGAGCCCTCTAAAAACACAGGGGATGCATGGTAATCTCATAGCTGAGCTTTTTAAAGAGTCTTTTCTGTCTTTCGTTTTTGTTATTGTTGTGTTTTGTTTGTTTGTTTGTTTGTTTTTTGTTTTTGTTTTTTTTTGCTGCTTTAGAAAGCTCAACACCTTTCGACTATTCCCTGCCAGAGAATGTCTCTGATGATACCAGTGCATTACTCTACGGGAGGATTTTTCATTGCAAACACACTGCTCAGAACTGGCTGTCACGCTTGTTCAAGGAGCAAGGTAAGGTTCTGTATTCACCATCATCTTTTAGTGAAAAATGCAGCTTTCACAAAAGTAACATTAGTTGTCTACTGAGAGCCATTTGAGCACAAAGTTCAAGAAATGGAACCATTTTCTGAAATGCAGGTTAAATCTGTCTTGTAAATATTAAAATGCTGTCACTGGAGAGCTGAATGGTGGTTAAGAAATACCAATGCTTTGCTTTCTAAGACTCCTAGAGAGGAGGTGCTGGCTGGTCAGGTATTAATTTGGTCTTATTTGTTATCTGTCTCATTGGAGACCTATTTTTGGAGATTTATTTATTTTTAAGTATATGGATAGTTTGCTTGTACATATGTCTGTGGACTGTGTATGAGCAGTGCTGGTCAAAGCCAGGAAAGTCACTGGAAACACTTGAGGCTGGAGTTGCAGAAGACTATGTGCTGCCAGCTGGGTGCTGGTATTCGCACTTACGTAATCTGGAAGAATACTGGATACTCTTAACCACTGAGCTAATTCTCCAGTGCCATCTTCACACTGTAGACTAAAAGAGTAAGCTAAAATGGTTATCTCTTTAAGCTAAAAGGATTACAAATGAATAAACAAAAGATCTGACCTTCATTTTAACTTTGAAAATTTTTCTCTTAATGCTATAGTTTTATTATTCACCTATCTGTAGACATTTATTCACAGACCATTTGTATAAGGAAAAGCAAATAGGATGAAACTGTTTTTGTATTGAATCTTGGCATTTTGTGACAGCTGTAGAAATACTGCTTGATTTTTAAAAATAATCAATTGCCTTCATGGTAAAGAATGCTAACATCTGTTTATACAAGCATACTTACATGCTCACAAGTTACACTCCTATCAGTTCCTTACTATATGCTGCAGTACCTAATATATTCAGAAAATGATCGTGCTGTTAAGTCTGGCATTCTCTCCAGGGCTAAGCTTGTCAGGTGAGCTGTTAAAAGGTATAAGAGATGAACAATAAGAAGACATAGTTGGTAGAGGACAGATAAATCTCTAAGGGCTTTACAGTCAAATAAAAGGATTCAATAATATTGTGTTTACATTAGAAAGGAGTCAAACAAAAATTCAAGCAAGGTTTTTTTTCTTTCACTAAAACAGCTTGTGAATTTAATTATAGCACACAATCTATGTATGAATTTTCAAGTTCTGATGATGTTTGTGTTTCAATCAAGCCATGGCTGACATAAACATAAGAGAATAAACTCAACCTGAAATACAGATCCTCAAGAAGAAATTTCAAACAAATATGAACAAAAGGGTGACTTACATGGAATACATAAATGAGTCAGATGAGCACAGCATGGGTTACTGGGTGTCACGTAAGGACCTACAGGAATGCACGTGCAGAAAAGGAAATGGCTGAATGAGATTTCCAGACTTCAACACTCATCTACATCTGATGCCTGACATGTTGCCACAACTTTTCCCAGATCTTAAGAAAGGCAGAGTTCCATTCTAATGGTGATGATGATGATGGTGGTGGTGGTAGTGGTGATGATGATGATGATGATGATGATGGTGGTGATGGTGGTGATAATGGTGGTGTTGGTGTTGGTGACAATGATGATGACATAGATATCAATCATTCAACTTGGCTAGACATCAGTGTTTTGTGCACTTAGAAAATAGATTTTCTCATTTAATTTGGACAATAACACCTCAACACTGAATACATTATAATATTTATATTGTAGTAATAGAAAATACGGCTTAGGAAAATTGGGCTAGGGGCAGTGGTTCTTAGGCTGCAAATGTAAGACTGACATGCAATTCTCCCCAGACCCAAAGTTCTCTACCCAATGCCACCTGGCCTCCTGCTATTCTTTGATGTAGTTAACTCTGTGTTTATAGAAGCCCTTTCTGCTGCAGTCATCTCACTGGATCTGTGTGTATGCATCTGCCACTGGGTTCACTGTCACTGAGTTCACTGGGTGAAGCCCTAGGACTGAGGTGAACCAGCAAAGACAATGGCTAATTAGGAATTGCAACTTGATTTAAACTTAGGTTTCACCTCTGAACTTGACAGCCATTTTGCCTGGAACCAAAGTTTGCTTTTAAAATTAGTATACTTTCAACAATATTATAATACTCAGTCACTGATGTTCTGTCATCCAGGAAGTAGTATCTGATATTTAAATTTGTTAAGAAATCAGGGAAATATATGCAAATGTCCACAGGGCAGTCCCTCGAACATTGCCCAGAGGAAAGTGTGCCAGTGCTTCAGGATGGGAAAAGAAAATGATTGGCTTATTAGTTTCAGAAATATCACAATAGATGATCTATTAAAATTTCAAAATGGTAGCTAGGAGCCATGGTGCATGCCTGTAATCCCAGCACTCTGGGAGGCAGAGGCAGGTGGATCACTGTGAGTTCAAGGCCAGCATGGTCTACAAAGCGAGTCCAGGACAGCCAAGGCTACACAGAGAAACCCTGTTTTTGAAAAAACACCCAAGATTTCAAAACGGCCCAGGAGAAACGGCTCAGCCATAAGGACCACACCCTGCTCTTGCCGAGGATTTGAGTTCTATTATCAGTACCCACATCAGGTGGTTCTCAACCATCTGTAACTCCAACTCCAGGGGAACCGAACACCGAACTCCACAGGCACTAACGTGCACATGCACATATCCACACACAGACTTAGACACATTCACATACATAGAAACAAGTCTTGAAAATTATTAAAATTTCAAAACATTTGTTCACAAATATGTACGATTTAAAAACTGGAGTTTTGAGCTTTGACAGCATTTAATTCAATTGCCTGAATTCTTATAGAAATAAAAAAATTTAATCATTAGTTGGATGTGTTGGAAATGCCTTTAATCCCAGAATCCAGGAGGCAGAAGCAGACAGATCTCAAGAAGTCTGAGGTAAGCCTGGTCCACATAGCAAGTTCCAGGCGATCGATCCAGGGATCCAAATTGAGACTCTGCCCCTCAACCAATTAGCATGAAGGTTATACTTCTATTATTGCTGTTTCTGTAATTATGGTGTGTGTGTGTGTGTGTGTGTGTGTGTGTGTGTGTGTGTGTGTGTGTGTGTGTGTGTGTGGTGTGTGTGTCTTGTGGATGATATAAGTGTGGGGGTGCATACATGTTATGGCACTCGTATCGCTGCCAGAGGACAACTTTGATGTGTTACCTTCTCTCCTTTCACTATGAAATCTGAAGACTGAGCTCAAGTCACCTGTCTTGAGGCAAGTACTTTTAGCCAGTGCATCATCTCACTGGACCTACATATTCATATTAATAATCTTCAGAATTTGTGTTTTTATTATAATTGAATAGTACCTGACAGTGCTACAAAACATTTCAATGTCTTAGCAATCATTCTACATTAGATATACTTTTCCTCGACCCACTTTTTTTTTTTTTTTAACTACAGGGCATCTCCTGATTACCAAATAACACTGATGGAGAACAGGACAGAAGTGACAGAGTTTATCCTCCTAGGATTAACCAATGCCCCAGAACTGCAGGTCCCTCTATTTATTATAATCAGCCTTATCTATTTCATCAATGTGATTGGAAACTTAGGAATGATTGTGCTGATTCTCTGGGACTCTCGACTCCACACTCCCATGTATTGTTTCCTTGCTAACTTGTCTCTGGTGGATGTCTTTTACTCCTCAGCTGTCACTCCAACTGTTTTGGCTGGACTTCTAGTAGGAAGCAAGGTTGTCTCCTACAATGCCTGTGTTGCTCAGATGTTCTTATTTGCAGCCTTTGTCACTACAGAAGATTTCCTTTTGGCTGCAATGGCCTATGATCGCTATGCAGCAGTGTGTAAGCCCCTGCATTACACCACCACCATGACTCCAACTGTGTGCATATGTCTGACCATGGCCTGCTATGCTGGCGGTTTCGTGAATTCCTCCATACACACTGGGGACACTTTCAGTCTTTCCTTCTGTGGGTCCAATGTGGTCCATCACTTTTTCTGTGATGTCCCAGCAGTCATGGTTCTCTCCTGCTCTGATAGGCATATCAGTGAGATGGTGCTTGTTTATGGAGCAAGCTTTGTCATCTGTTCTGCACTGCTCCTCATTTTGATATCCTACACATTTATCTTCATCACTATCTTCAAGATGCGTTCAACTGCAGGATACCAGAAGGCCATGTCCACCTGTGTTTCTCACTTCACTGCTGTCTCCATTTTCTATGGGACTCTTATTTTCATGTACTTACAACCCAGTTCCAGCCACTCCATGGATAATGACAAAACTGTGTCTGTGTTCTACACCATGGTCATCCCCATGCTGAACCCTGTGGTCTACAGCCTGAGAAACAAAGAGGTGAAAAGTGCATTCAAGAAAGTTGTGGAGAAAACAAAATATTCCCTAGCATTTTGAGTTTAGCATTGTATGGTGCACTGTAATGAAGCTTCATGCCTCTCAGATCTTCTCTAGGTACCTTGCAACAATTCAGGTCTGCACTGATTTAAGTAGAAGAAGCAATACTTTTATCTTTTCATATTTTTGTTTTTTAGAAAACGGAAACAATGAAGTAAATGCAGTAATTGTTTTAGAATTGTTTAATATGTGTTGGTTAAGTCTTCTTAAATATTCATGGATGAGTCTGTTTATTCACTATTTCTACAAGCACTTTTTATATGCCACTAGTAACATACATGTAAAGCAAGAGACAAAGAAGAGCTCATGAGAAGAAGTTTCTGCCTGTGACATACATGGGCACAGGCATATATGGGTGTAGAAACATACACATAGTATAATGGCATTCAGGTACTATTCTCTTTCAAAGGCATAAGTATTCATATTCTGGATATATATATATATATATATGTATATATATATGATATTTATATGTGATTAAGCACATGTGTGTTCAAGTGTGCATGTCTCTCTGTGTATATGTATCTGTGTGTATGTACAGAGACCTACAGGTGATATGGAAGTCTTTCTTAGTGATTGGCTGTCTACCTTACTGATTGAGAAAGAATCTCTCAATTAAAGCAAGATGTCTTCAAGCAGCTGGCCTAGCTAGTTAGGTTTCTCTTGTGATTCCTTGTGTCTGCTTCCCCAATTATAAATTATAGGTGGGACCTCACACCCTCCCAGGATTTATGGGGGCTCTGAGAATCCAAACGCTGGTCTTCATGTTTGCACGGTATTTGTTTTATCCACTAGATCACCTCTTCCAAATTCACCATGAGTTTTAAGCAAACATAATTTAAATAACTTACTGGGGTAATAGAATACCAACTTATGAGTATTTCTCTTCAGTTGAGGTACTACTTTGAGTGCTTCAAGTGATGTAAGTTTAAACATATGTGCTAATATACTTGATGTATTTTTTGAGATATCTTAAATGAACTAATATTTCTTTGTGTCCAGGTTATTTTATAGAAACTTACTTTTTTCATTATAGAATTTGGAAGAAAAATTATCCTAGGTATCATTAAAATGGATGGAAAACAAAGGGATTATCCATTTATTTAATTGACTACCCACATATGCACTGCTTTAAAAGTGCCTTGCCACATTCACGTTTTCCATGTATTCCTCTGCAAGTGCTTCTGAATGCTCAGTGATGCTCATTTATCCCCAACATAGTTGCATCATATCTTGTCACTCACACAGTCTGTCTCCTCACTCCACTCACACCCATCTCCTTGATGTTCTCAACTTCTAGCATGTTCCTACCTCCGTGTGCTTGAGCTTGCTGCTCCCCTGCATGGAAGTTTCCTTCACTACATTCAGCTCTCTGCTTAGATAGTAGGCATCGTGGGAGCCTTCCATGGCGCCCCTACAAGACAGTCACTTTCCTCCTAGTTTACGTTGTTCCTCTCCACTGTGCCTTGTATGCACGTCAGGTAGAATCTAAATCTAAACAAGAGCATTAGCTTGATCTGTTTTAATTACACACTTCTGCTTTGTACCTGAATAGAATTTTGACCCACTATATACGCTTCATACTTATTTACCAAATGAATAAATAAATTAATGAGTTGAGTCCAGATGTGTCATGAAATGCTTAGAAGGCCAATAGGCATAGTATAAAACTTCGTAAGGTTTTATTGAAAAGGCACAGGCTGTTTTATGCATTGTTAAGGCATTGTAATCTGCATTCTCATTCAGTAATTGCAGGCTCCATTTGTAGACTACTTGGCTTATTCTTTTAAACAAGTCTCCTTTCAAGTGAATCTTCCCTCTGTCTGTCTGTCTGTCTGTCTGTCTGTCTGTCTGTCTCTGTGTCTCTGTCTCTGTCTGTCTGTCTGTCTGTCTCTCTCTCTTTCTCTTACACACACACCACACAAACACACACACATTTTAACAAGGTGATTCAAAGATGATTTCTGTCAGCCATTGGCAGATAAAAAACAGCTATTGACCATTCAGCATTACTGAATTGCTGTCACTTGTTACTTATAGGGAGAGATTTTGTGAACTGAATACATGCAGAGATATCTAATTAATTTACTGTGCACATTTATATGTATATATAACACCGCTATATTTATTTCTGTATCTCATGAGCTTGTTGATGTTAAGCAAAATACAAACGCTTGCTAATATCTTGCTTTGACCTGGTTGTGTATTGAATCGGCTCCTTCACATTGGTGACCGCCTCCTCTGGCTCCTTAGAAATGTGAGAGTCACCGTCTCCTATTCATAGATCTGTTCCTTCATCTTCACTAAACAAATAAAGAAATTCCATAATCACGCAGTCACATCTTAATGAGAAACAAATTATGGAATAAAAGCACCACACTGAATAGGAACACAGATTTCTTTTGTTGTCAACGAATAACTTCCTTTTTGCATTGTTTACTGATAGCATGCCGAAATGACTGATGAGGATGCTCTTTCTAAGGCATTTTAGTTTATGTAATTTGAGCACTAAAATTTGTTATAAGATCCTATTATCTTAAAACAACTAAACAGACTCAGATAGTTGTTTTAATTTAGTTTTCTTGACTATTGTTCTAGCTAGACCTTCTGCTACTTTTCAGCAAAGCTGATGAAAACAAAATATTTGCTTTCTACCTGATCTTAAATGAGAAGTCTTCTTCCTTTCTCTCTTGGACGTCCCATTTACTATGGGTTTTAATAATTGTTTATCCTATGAAATTCGTTTCTAGCCCTAGCTGTCTGAGAGGCTTTGTAATGAACGAGAACTTTGGAATATTGCCTCTAATTTTCTTTCTTTAATACTTTGTCTAGCTTTGGCCCTAAGAAATATCAACTTCATAGAATAAGCTACAAAGTGTTTTCCAGTATTGCCTATGATCATAAGAAAAACTTTATGAAAACAGAAGTCAGGCTAGCTTTATTTGTAGTCAGCGGAAACAGCTGAGCAAAGTCGTACATGTCTATAATCCCAGCTCTGAGAAGGCTAAGGCTGGTCTGGTATATAGACACACCCTATCTCAAATCACAAATAAAGAAATGAATAACAATAAAAATGGCACAAATGTTCCTTAACTGGGGTATAAACAATGTTACAAGCTCTTATAATGCAATATAAATACAAATAGAAAAAGCTCTATTACCAAGAAGACAAAACTACAAATGGACCTCAAGTGTAAATATCTATGTAAAAAGAACCAAAAGCTGTGATTATATTCCTGAGGGGCTGGTTAACGCCATCACCAGAAAGGTAAAATTATACACACAAAAACAGTTTGGTGTTTTTTTATGGTCTACTATATGAGAGAAGAGCTGACCCTCCAAGCACTTGAAAAAAATTAATAAATGATTGCCATGAGATTAATGGTAGCATGAATATACCTTTAACCAAATTCTGAAGGATATATACTAAAATTTTTATTGATTGATGTTTACACGTTATACATTAATTAGAAAAATGATGAAATTACTGATGATATAAATACATTTAAACCATCTAACTTAGACCCAGAAAGAGTTTAATTGCTTTTTCCTTATGAAGGTGATCTCGAGGGAAACATCCCCAGAGAGCTCAGTGTCTCCACAATGCCTGGCTAACTCTTGCGCACTGCCTGTTGAAGTTAATCCTGGTGATCCACTTTAGAAGATCCCGATGGCAAGCTAACCATGGTTGGTTATCACTAAGTCATCTGAATGTTGATATTTTCCCATACACACTGTTTTTTTTTTTTTTCTGAACTGGATATTTTTCAAGGAATCTTCAACCATGGCTTTAAAAAATTCCAAAATAAATACCATATTGAACAGCCTCAGAGAAGTGACCAGTTAGCAAGCTCTTCTGTGTACCTTCTTCCTCCGCGTGTGCTCTACAGACACATCTCTGTGGATTCTACCAGAGGAGCAATGTTATAATCTTTCTTTTACAAGTAAGGAAGAATAAGAGACCCTCCTAGGGACACAGGGAATGCACAGTAAACTCATACTGGGCATGTTTGGGTGTCTTTTTTTGTTTGTTTATGTTTTGTTGCTTTAGAAAGCTCAATTTCTTTTTATTCCTTGCCAGACAGCCCCTCTGATGATACCCGTGTGTTACTTCTCACTGCAAACACACTGCTCAGGCTGTCACTCTTGTTCGAGGAGCAAAGTAAGTTTCTGTATTCATCTTTGGCATTTGGTGAACAGTGCAGCTCACACAAAAGTAACCCTTGTAGGACCACTGCGAGTCATTTGAGCACAGAGTTTCATGGCTCCTTTTCTAAAATGCAGAGTCAAATCTGCCTTACAAGTATTAAAATCTTATGACTTCTGAGTTGAATGATGGTTATGAAGTACCAATGTTTTGCTTTCTAAGAGTCCTAGGTCAACCAGTAGAGATGAGGTGCTGGCTGGTCAGGTACTTATTTGATTTTATTTGTTATCTGTTGATCTCTCATTGGCAATTAAAAAATAAACTAAAATGAACATTCTTTAAACTAGAGGAAGGATTATAACTTAATGAGAAAAGTAGCTAATCTTCATTTTAGTGATTCTGCACTCAAATCACATAATCTTATTTTAAATTTAACCACAAACATTTGCTCATAGACCAGATATTTAGTAAGGATAAAACTACTTAAATTTGGAATCATCACTCTTTGAACTAGTTGTGGAAAACTAGAATATCAGTTAATTTAAAAAACAAGGAATGGTGAACAAAGCATGGTAATATGTTTTATTTACACACACATACATATTTACACACATAAGCATAAGTTACATACACATGAACTCACACACACTCTATCCTTCTTCATAAGGCTCTTGTAGTATCTGTAGCATCTAGTATGTATTAAAGTTGTCATGTGTGATAAGGTTTGCATAAAATCTTGTTGGTTAAATTTGTTAGGTGAGCTGTGAAGGAGTTAAAGAAACCTCAGAAGACGTTGCCATTGGTAGAAGATGGATATACTTCTAAGGGGTTAAAATTCCAACAAAATGATTAAAACATATTGTGTTTATATTTCAAAAGATTAAAAACTTCAAACAGATTTTTTCACCAAAACAAGTAATGAATTTCTGCATAGCTCACAATCTAAAACCTTCTAAATCTTGATATTTGTGATTCAATCAAGTTAGAGCAACCTTAAGCAAAAGAAGGAAAATTAACTCCAGCTGAAATAAAACCATGCGAGAAAATATTAAACAGAAGAGTGTTTTACACTCAAGTGGATTACACAGAACAATCAATCCGATGAGCAGAACATGAGTAACTGGGGTTCACCTAAACATACACTGGAATGACTTTCTAAAAAGGGAAATTTGGGAGTGAGATTTCCAGACTTCAACACTCAGCCACATCTGATGCTCTACATGTTGCTGCAAACATCTCTCAGATCTCAAAAAGGTCAGAGTTTGATTCTAATATCTGGTTTTAGTGATGGTGAGGTGATGGTGGTGGTGGTGGTGGTGGTGGTGGTGATGATGATGATGATGTTGATGTTGACAATGACGGCATAGCTAGAAATCATGCAACTTGGCTAGAAATCAGCATTTTGTGCACTTAGAAATTATCTCATTCAATTTAGACAACAATACCTCAACACTGAACACATTGCCATCTTTATTTTATAGATGTAGAAAATTTGACTTAGAGTTGAGCCAGGGTCAGTGGTTCTTAGGCTGCAAATGTAAGACTAACATGCAATTCTTCCCAGATCCAAAGTTCTCTACCCAGTACTGCCTAGCATCCTGTCCTACTTTGTTGTAGTTAACTCTGTGTTTATGGAAGCTCTTTCTGCTGCAGCCATATCACTCGATCTGCGTGCATGTATCTGTCACTGAGTTGACCAGAAGAAGCTCTAAGTCTGAGGTGGTCCAGAAAAAAAAATCAATGGTTAATTATGATTTAAACTTAGGATATACCACTGAACTTGATAATCATTTTGTCTGGGATTAAAATTTGGCTTGCAAATTAGTTTTTATCAGCATGTATATAAATATTAGCCTCCAGTGTTCTGAAATCTAAGAGAAAGTAGCCATTGTTCAGGTTTGATCAGAAATATGGGAGGATGTGTAGAAGGGTCTAGAAAGCAACCCCTGGCACATTTCACACAGAAATGCATGGGGATGGCAAAAAGATGAACTGGCTGATTTTACAACCTTCAGAAATGTTATGTTCAGTAATTCATTTTCAAAGTATCAGTTCACACATATGTAAGACTTACACAACGGAAATGATAACCTCTAAAAATACTTCTTTCAGTTGGCTGAAGTCCTTTAGGCAAATTTTTCTTAGGCTTATGCTTTAGGTATAGAGGTGTTGAGAGTGTGTGTCTAGGAGTGGTGTGGGTGTGTGTGCCTCAGTGAGCATGTGAAGACCAGTGGGTAGCTCTTGAGACTTAGTTCTCATATTTCACATGGTAAAATCTGAATGTTGAATTCAGGCCATCAGGCTTTGTGGCAAGCACTTTTACCCAATGAGTCATCCCACTGGCCCTGGTTATAAAGACATTTGAAATACATATTTTTATTATAGTGAAATAATCTCTTCATTTGGTATAATGACACATTAATTTCTTGGTAATATCCTCTATACTTAATAAGCTTTTCTTGCTTCTCAGGGTATCTCCTGATTCCCAGACAACACTGATGGAGAACAGGACAGAGGTGACAGAGTTCATCCTTCTAGGACTAACCGATGCCCCAGAACTGCAGGCCCCCCTCTTTGTCATGTTCACTCTCATCTACTTTGTCAACATGGCTGGCAACTTGGGGATGCTTGTGCTGATTCTCTGGGACTCCAGACTCCACACTCCCATGTACATTTTTCTTGGTAACTTGTCTCTGGTGGATGTCTTTTACTCCTCAGCTGTCACTCCAACCGCTGTTGCTGGACTTCTTGTTGGAAACCAAGCCATTTCCTACAATGCTTGTGCTGCTCAGATGTTCCTATTTGTAGTCTTTGCTACTGCAGAAAATTTTCTCTTGGCTGCAATGGCCTATGATCGCTATGCAGCAGTGTGTAAGCCCCTGCATTACACCACCACCATGACTCCAACTACATGCGCATGTCTGACCGTAGCCTGCTATGCTGGCGGTTTCGTGAATTCCTCCATCCACACTGGGGACACATTCAGACTCTACTTCTGTAAGTCCAATGTGGTCCATCACTTTTTCTGTGATGTCCCAGCAGTCATGGTTCTCTCCTGCTCTGATAGGCATATCAGCGAGATGATCCTTCTTTATGGAGCAAGCTTTGTCATCTGTTCTGCACTCCTTGTTATTTTGATATCCTACATATTCATTTTCATCACCATCTTCAAGATGCGTTCAGCTGCAGGATACCAGAAGGCCATGTCCACCTGTGTTTCTCACTTCACTGCTGTCTCCATTTTCTATGGGACTCTTATTTTCATGTACTTACAACCCAGCTCAAACCACTCCATGGATACTGACAAAATTGTGTCTGTGTTCTACACCATGGTCATACCCATGCTGAACCCTGTGGTCTACAGCCTGAGGAACAAAGAGGTGAAAAGTGCATTCAAGAAAGTTGTGGAGAAAACAAAATATTCCCTAGGATTTTGAGTTTAATGTTGTATGGTGCACTGTAATGAAGCTTCATGCCTCTCAGATCTTCTGTATATGACTAAGTGACATGTTAAGTAGAAGATGTTAAGTAGAAGAAACAATACCCTTCTATTATCAAATGTTTGTTTATTCATTTTGGAAAAGGTACACAATGATGCAAATGCAATGTCTATTTTTAAACGGTTAATGGGAAGTTTAACATGTGTTGGTTATATTTTTCTAAACATTCATGGATCAGAGTGTTTATTCACCATTTCTACAAGCATTTTCTACATGCCACTAGTAACATATATGTAAAACAAGAGGTAAAGGAAAGTCCATGAGAAGAAGTGTCTGCTTGCGAAACACATGGGCACATATACACAGAGGTAGAAAAATATTGAGGCATAAAAGGAATATTGCTTTTTGGATGTTTTGGGATTTGTTGGCTCTTTTGCATCTGTGTGGTATGTATGCTTGTATGTATGCGTGTTTTCATATGTGTGGGTGTATGTGTGGATGTTGGTATATCTGTCAAGGCCAGAGTCTGGACTTCTTTCTCAATGGTTCTCCACATTACTCATTGTGATAGGCAAGTGAACGCAGACCTGCTAGTCTAGCTAGCTAGACACAGATGCAGACAGAGACAGAGAGAACATAAGGCTCGTTAGATAGAGAGAATCTGGAAGGAATTGGGGTAGGAGAAAATGTGATCAAAATATATTGTCTGAATTTTTTCAATAAAAATCAGTAAAAATAACAATACAATGCTTTTGGACATGTTTGCATGGAGATTTGTTTGTGGGATATGTGGTTTCAGTTTATATGTGACATTTATACTCTTTGGATATAGATACTCAACTCTGGTAGTGGAGTTTATTGAAAAATACATTTTTATCTCAATATGTTTGTGCCACTACAGCAGAATATCAAAGATACTAATTTGTAATCCACAGAATTTTTTTGTCTCATAGTTCTGGAGAATAGAAAGTCCATGATAAAAATATCAAAGTCTGGGGAGGGTCTTTATGCTGAGTCATCCATGGCTGAAAGGCAAAAAGAGGGTAAGAAAATTCCAATGACTTGAACCATTTGAGCTTATAATGTTGTCCCTTAAAAAAACCCTTTTGCCCCATTTCATTCATTTTTTCTTTTCCTCCTTTAAATTGATATTTTTAAACATTTTATCTTTAAGAGTAGGGATTCTTTTTTTTTTCTTGATCTATTCTACTGTTAATGTTCTCCATTATATTTTTAATCTATCTATTGTGTTTCAACTTTAGGATTTGGTTGATTTAAAAATGTTAGGAGTCTAGGGGAAATGTATTAAAGGACCTAAAGGTGATGAGAGTGCCACAGGAAGACCAGCAGAGCCAACTAACCAGGGCCCAGAGGATCCTGTGGAGTCTGAAGCAACAACCAAGGGCCGTGCATGGATTGGACCTAGGTCCTCTACATAGGTGTAGCTGATGGGCAGCGCAGGCTTCATGTGGGTCCACCTACTAAGGAGAGTCAGGGCTGTCTCCGACATGGACTCTGTTGCCTGCACTTCAGTCACTTCCCCCTGACTGGACTGACGTGCCAGGCCACAGGAGAATAGGATGTGATTTTGTGATCTGGGGTTGGTGGGTGGGACTCCTATTTTCTGAGGAATAGAGGAGGGGGAGGGGGCTGAGAGGAAAGGAGGCAGGGGGTTATGACCAAGATGTAAAGTGAATAAATGAAATTTTAAAATGCTTTTTTTTTTTAAATTTCAGGTTGAAGGTTTTGTGGATTGGTTGGTGTTCCCCTTCCTCCATTAGGAACCCTGTCTAGTTAGAGGGTATCCTTTTTAGTCTCCGTGACCCCTGCTACAGGGCGTCTCAGGTAGAGTTATCCGTATATTCTCCCAGAAGGCTATCTTGTCCTCGGTCTCCATCTTGTTAGAGAGATGCCTCCTCCCACAGTTTCTTTTCTCTTGGCAGACCCTTTTACCCTCCATACAAGATGTGCAGGGATAAAGATAGGGCAGAGTCTCATCTTGGGGGGAGGGGGGGAATAGGATGAAAGCGGGAGGGAGGGAGGAACGGGAACATACAAGTGATGGGATAACAATTGAGTTGTAATCTGAATAAATTAACAAAATTAAAATAAAAAAAAAGATAGAGCAGATTGAGGGAATGTCCAACCCATGCCTGACCCACCCTGAGACCCAGCCCATGAGAGAGAGCCAAGCTCCGACACTATTAACAATACTCTGCTGTGCTCACAGACACCTGTCAGTCCTAGCATAGCATGGATTGAAACTTAGCTAAGACTCGCAGCCAAATATTGGGCAAAGTGTAAGGAGTCTTGTGGAAAAGTTGGAGGATAGATAGAAGGACCCGGAAGGGACAAGAACTCCACAAGAAGACCAACAGAGCCAACTAACCAGGGCCCAGAGGGGGCTTGCAGAGACTGGAGCACCAACCAAGGATCAGGCATGAACTAGACTAAGACCCCCCTACACACAGATGCAGCCAATGAGCAGCTCAGGCTTCATGTGGGTCTTCTAGTAAGGGGAGCAGGGGCTGTCTCTGACATGGACTCTATTGCCTGCTTTTTTTAATCAGTCCTCACTGCTGCGGAGGAGGAGCGGGCCTGCCTCACTCACCACAGAGGAAGAGGAGGTGCTCAGTCTTGATGCAACTTGATGAGTTGGGGTCAGTGGCTTGGGCTCCTCTTTTCTGAGGAACAGGGAATGCGGTATGGGGGAAGAGGGAGGGAGAATGGCGCTGGGAGAAGAGGAGGGAGGGATGTTATTGGGATGTGCAGTGAATGAGTAAATACATTTTAAAAATTAAAGAAAGTTTTTATTTTGATATGTCTTTAAATTTCTTTCATTTTGGGTCGATTATTGTATTTCTACCTTATTTGAAGTTTTACTACTTTGTAAAGGTTCATTGAGCTTTCTTAAGGCAGATATTTTGAATTCCTTGCCTGGAATCTCATACACTCCTTTATAAGTCACACTTCTGGTAAGCGACTGCTACTTTATTTTGGGTATCTGTTGGTGGCTTCCTTCCTTGATTGTCCTTGACTTTGAGACCATGCTTTGCTATCTGTAGAGATAAAAAAAAAAAGTAGGTACTTACTTCAATTTTTATGAAATGGACTTATCTGTCAGTGCACTTCAAGAGCAAGCCTATCTGGGGATCTGAACAGACTGTTGTAGGCTCAGTACCTCAGGTTCCACAGTGACTATTACAGCACCCTCATGCTCCTATTGATGGAATTGGTGGTGTAAAGTGTGCAATCTCTGTGGCCACCGAGAATATTGCCACGCTGAGGCACACCCAAAGCCTGAAAGCTTTAGGTCATCGAGGCTTACCTTCTGCTAGTGTTTTGTCAAGAACAAAAGATTATAGCACTCTCCTGCCTGCCATATGTGGAAAGTGGTGAGAGGTTGGCTCAGCTCTTTCTCATCCATGTCACCACGTGGCAGACGAGTGGCAGGACCAGCTCACCCATACTCATGCCTTTGGGGAAGTTCACCTACATCTGACCACCAGGGTCAGCTCTACTGTGCTGCCCAGAAGAGGTACAGGGACCACTCCCCTGAGTGTTGCAGCTTGTGAAGGGTAGGGACAGCTCTCCTGCTTTCAGGTCTCCATCCTGCTGCAGTTGTTGAGGTAGGATAGGGAGGAGGGTATCTCTCCCTTGTCTACGCCACCACACAGGAGACAAGCGGTAGGGCCAGCTCTCCCACACTCAGGGCTAGCTTACACACAACTCCAGAAACATGCAGGCCCACCCTACTGAGTATTGCAGCTGGGAAAGATAGAGTCAGCTGTCCTGCTTTCACTCCCCCAGGGCCAGTAAGCCTAGGTAAAAGGTGAAGTCAGCTCTGCGTAGCCCTCCGCTATTGACATATCCCCAGGCAGCAGCCCAGACTAGGAACATTTGCCTAGCCTTTGGTGATAATAGACCCCTGCTGCTGCAGGACCATTTTTCCAGACATGGCCCTTGGTGGCAGCACGGGACCGAACCCCATCGTGGTCCCAGGTGGCATCACTGGCTACCCACATCAGCCTGCTGCTCTTCACTACCTTAATGTCTCCAGTTCTGCCAATCTCCACTGTGCCCAAATCTTTCCGTTTATGTTTCTCTTCCATTTCTCCAACACTTCCATGCTCCTCTTTGTGGCACCCAGGGTCTCTGAGTGGCTGGAGTCATCTATGGAGTAGTTTCAGGAATGCTGTGCAGCACTCTTGCATTATGGCACTTGGGCAGAGGTCATCTCAGGCAAAGTCTTCCCTACCCCCATGCCGGCATGGCACTAGTTTGGTTGTCATTTCCGGTTAGCTCCCTGTCTGGGCCTCATGGTGTTGGTCTGGTGGTCATCTAAGGCTCATTTCTTTCCTGATCCATCCAAGTGACCCCATGAGACGGTTGCCTATCTCAGGCTCACTTGTACCTGGGGTTGGCAGTCCCAGGTAAGGCTCTTCTTCTGGACTCCAGCTTGCTCCCTGCCCTGGAAGCTCATCTGAGCCCATGTAGTGCCAGACTGGTGGTCATCTCAGGCTCACTTTTTCTGAAGTCAACAGAGTGGGAGAGATGGCCTGGCACCTGCATGTGGAGGTTGTGGATGCGTGAGTGTTGGAGAGACAGTCCTGCCTCTTGTCTCCTGTGTGATGTCATAGGTGAGAGAGAGATCTTGTCCCCTCCCTTTTGCCTTCTCTACTGTTGATGGGTGGGAGAGGTGGCCCCATTGGGGTCATGAGTGCAGGAGAGCTGTCCCTACCCCTCCTCTGCCACAACGTTCTGGAAAATAGGCCCTGTACCTCACCTGAGTTGCACAGTAGAGCTGAACCTGATGTCAGGAGTGTGGGTGAGCTTTCCTCACAACTGTCTGCCATGTGGCAGCATGGGTGAGGAACAGATGCCCTCCCCACTCCTTATTTCTTGCCGTCTACACTAGGCTGAAGAGCTGGCCCTGGAATCATGAAAACAGGAGAGGTGTCCCTGTTTCTCATCTGCTGCAGCATTTGGGAGATTGGGAACTGCACCTTGCCTGGATGGCAGGATAGAGTTTGTCCTGGTTTCAGGTGTGTGTGTGTGTGTGTGTGTGTGTGTGTGTGTGTGTGTGTGTGCTGGTAGCTGGCCCTAATGATGTGACAGCAGGAAAGCCAGTGCAAAGACCAGATCAGACCCCCCCCTCAGGCCCATACGCAGGGCTTTGAACTGGCTCGCCCCAACATCTAAACCATTGATGAATGAACTAACTGCTGGAGTACAGAAAGGCAGGTCCTAAAGATCCAAACCTACAGGATATCCATGACACAGGGCAACAACAGGATATCAGACTGAGTCCCAGTGGGGTTACTTTATTGGTAGAGTAGCAGAACCCAGAAGCCTCGAACCAGACCAGTGACTCTTTGCAATAAACACTTGCCAACAAAGGAATATGGACAAAATGATATATGGCGGAACACACTACAGCTTCCACAATGAGATTTTGTTTTTCTCTGTGGGGGAAAGGTTGCAAGCGTGGAGGGCTGGTACAGGGGAGGGGGAGACGGGTGGGATTGGGATGCATGATGTGAAATTCACAAAGAACCAATAAAAAGCTAAAGCAACCAAAAGACAAAACAAAGCTATAAAAGGTGGCCAGTGGTGATGTGAACTGAAAACCAAGTCTGCCTCACAGAGGCTCTGAGTTCCTACCTGATACCAGGGAAGTTTGGAAGCAGTGGAAAAGTGATTGAGACTGCAGTAGAGCACTAGAACTGATTCCTTCATCTATCTGTGATCTGGTACCAATGATGCAGCCCTGTCTGGCAGCAACCCCCCTTGTCCAAGTACCCACATGGTGGCCTACAACCATTTGTAACTCCAGTACCAGGGTATCTGATATCTTCTTCTGGCCTACCACTGACACCAGGCACAAAACACAGACAGTACACACACACACACACACACACACACACACACACACACACACACACACATACACACACACACACAAAGGCAAAACTCTAATACACAGAAAAATAAAATAAATCTTTTTATATACATTTCCTTCCTTCCTTCCTTCCTTCCTTCCTTCCTTTTTTCCTTCCTTCCTTCCTTCCTTCCTTCCTTCCTTCCTTCCTTCCTTCTCTTCCATTCCAGTTTCCCATTTCTTCTCTTCCCCCCAGGCTATTCCTCAACCTTCTTCTGCTCCCCCATCCCTTTCTGTTTCTCTTCAGAAAAGGACAGGCCTTCCATGGGTATCAATCAACCAATAAAATTTCAATAAAACAAAGAACTTCCACCATATTGAGGCTTCCCTAGGCAATCCAGTAGGAGGAAGTGGTCCCTAGAGCAGGCAAAAGAGTCCAAGACAGCCCTTGATCCCACTGCTAGAAGTCCCACAAGAGGACCAAGCTACACAACTGTAACATATATAAAGAGAGCACATATACATGTCCTAGGCATCTACTTCAGGCTTATAACCAAGCATATCTACCCACTGTGCCCCCTCATCAACCCAAAACTTTAATTTAATTTTTATTGTTTAGTTTTTGAAACCTTACATATTCTAGATACTAATTACTTATTACATTAATGGGTTTTTAATGTTTTCTCCAACTCTACATGTTGACTTTTCACTCAGTTTCTTTCTTTTTTTTTTTTTTTATGTTGTGAATAAGTTCTTTAGTTGGGTGTGATTCCTTTTGTTGGTATGTTGTGTTCATATACAAAATACCATTATGTTGTTTAAAGTCACTTACATTTTTATCTAAGACTTTAATTACTTAAGATCTTACAGTTATGGTGGGTTTTTTTGCTCCATTTTTACTTGATTTTCATATAGGATGAGAAATAGGAGTTAAATTCTATCTTTTGCATAAATGTATCCAGTATTGCAGAACCATTTCCTGAAGAGGCTTTTGTTTGGCTGGTTTTGTTGTTGTCTTGTTATTTGTTTGTTTTTCAGTAATTAGTTGGTAGAATATGTGTACACTTATTCTTGAGTCACTAAAGTGTTTTAAAAATATTTTCTTTTTTAAAACATTTATTTATTATGTATACAGTGCTTCCCTGCATGTACACCTGCAGGCCAGAAGAGAGCATCAGATCACATTATAAACGGTTGTAAGCCATCATGTGGTTGCTGGGTGTTGAACTCAGAACCTCTGAAAGAGCAGTCAGTGGCTTTAACCTCTGAGCCATCTCTCTAGCACCTAGAATCTTTTTTCTTGATTTTTTATAAATTAAGGCTTGCTTTAAACTCTTGGTCTTTCCACTCCCACCCCTCAAAAGCTAAGGTGCACTGTGTATTAGCTGTAGTACCATCCTGTTTGGATAACTATAATTCTGTACTATACTAAACTATCTCTGCATGCATGAACTTTTCTTATTTTTCCTTTCAATCTGTATATTTTTGCTGGAGGGGTTTCTTGGGGGATAGCACATTGTTCATTTGGGTTTTGTTAAGCCAGTCTTTTCGCCGGGAAATTCCACTCCATTTCTCAAAGAAGATGAGGATCAAAGAACCTCCTTACGGAGGTGGCTTCAAACGTGACAAACAAGCCACTGGGCGAATGTCCTCATGTCTGCCACAGACAGAATTCTGCCTAAAAGTGGGCCAGTTCAGACGCAGGCAGAGTCAATTGCCAAACTCTGCTAAGACAGAGTAAGCAAGGCCTCAATAGTTCCTGCCTCACAAATACGTACGTCAGATATAATGGGCCAGAAGGCTGAAGATGATGCTCCAACGTGTTAGAGAGTGTTGGGTGACTGCCTCAGTCATTTTTTCATTTTGGAAGCTGCTAATCTGCACTCCGGGTTCACTCAGGTGTTTAAGTTTTATCTCTTCTCAAGTCTCTGATGGGTTTGAAGACCAGATAGTTTAGTCTTTCAATTAAGCTTAGTAGGTTAGGGGTTAAGATGTTTTTAGATCAAAATAGATGTTTTAAGTTAGTAGAGGTGAGATATGATAGATATTAATCTCCATTCAAAAATTTAGACCCAACAAGATAGGAAAGATGTTTACTTCAAGGCTGTCAAATACAAATAGCCAAATCACTATGAATATAACATTTATATAATTCCTGATTGTCTCATGGTTCTTCCTGCTGTATGTGGTTTAATTTACTCATGTGTATGTGTTAAAAAGAAACATAATAAAAATATTTTTTGAAAAAGAAGCATAGAGTAAAAATTAAACAATCAATTAAAATATTTTAAGTAAAAAATAAAATCATTAAAAAAACTGTAACAAGAGTAGGTTGGTAATCTGGCTCCAGGATAACTGTGAGAGTTAGGTTAGCCACAATTAAAGCTAAATATTTTTAAAATTAAAGCAACTTACAGATTTATAAAAGGAGATATCTTGTTAAAATGGCTGTTGAAAGATGGGGAAATGAGGAACTATTACAACTTAGAGGGAGTTGACTTTTACTAAGGTGACATTTCTGAACAGATTATCTGCAACACTTGAAAAGTGGGAAGAAAAATCAGTAGGTACATTTGTCTTTCATGTACAAGGGAATACTTTTCTGCTTGTCCTCTTGGCTCTGGCTGAGGGAGGTTCAAAGTTCATTTGGCCCTAACGTTGGTCAAGTTAGTTAACAGAAACTTGATTTTGATGGATCAGTGAAGGTGAACAGTACAGTTAATCATTTATAAGAAGCAGGATAGCAGGATAGCAGGATAGTGTTTACATCAGAGGACTTTTTTACTGTAAATTCAACTTGTATGCTGAGAAGAGAAAAAGATGGCCAGAGTTTGATTAATAAGTATATTAAATATCTAAGTATCTAATAGGCTATGATCAACAGGGAGATATTCAGTCTCTCTGTGCTAAAACTTCCTTTACTAGGGTATATGGATGGCTCAGAGGTTAGGAGTACTTCCTGCTCTTCCAGAAGACCCCGATCCAGTTTGCAGCATCCACACAGCATCTCACAAGCATCTTCAGTTCTTGGAGATCCAACACCTCTGTGGCTTCAAGAGGCGTCAGGGACTCATGTGAATCACACAGATACATGTAGGCAAAACCACTTGAACGCATAAAATAAAATTAATATTTGTTGAAAGAGTGTTATTGATGATGGTTTAGTTGGCATCACTATGGAATGTTTGTAGCACATACAGGTGAGAGACAGAGATTTGAAGTAAATTTTCAAGGTGCTCTACACAGGAGGATGCCTGCTCTATGTGTGTAGAGATAAGCAAATCTAATTTTTACAGACCTGATCTCATCCACTGTCTCTGGCTTCCATCTTGCTACTATAGCAAGCAACTGGAAAAGGAGGAATGAGGAAATATATATATTTTTTTCTGGGCAATCACACATCCTTTCTTGTCCTAGTCTGATATTTTTCTGTGGCCTGAGAAAATAATGTAATAAAATATGAAGAGGGTGGACACCATCAGGTAGCCAACATTTTGTTTTCCTGCTTTTTAATAAAAAGCAAGGTCCACAGTACATCCTCAGTCTAAAGATTTCTGTAAAACATTCACCAAAATGCTGTGAAGGCTGGTATTTCAAGAAAGATCTGCTGCTTGTCATTAGTTCTGAGGAAGCTCTCTGTGTGGATACGGGTTTATAGGTAAGGGCTCATCTTAGAAGAGTGGTGATTCCCTGTGGGAAAAATCAAATGTTGTTGGTTTTAGATAGGAAGTAGTGATAAAGGGGGAGTTTATTTAACTTGAGAAGCATGTGTACCTACTAATATGCATGATGAGAAAAAAATACTTTTGTGTTTGTAAGATTATAATTTGATTACAATATTTCTCTCTTCATTTTCCTCACTCCGAACCTCCCATGTCACCCTCCCTGCTTTCTTTCAAATTCATGGCCTCTTTTAAAACTGTTATTGTATACATATATTTTATATACATACATATTCCTAAATATAGCCTGTTTCATCTGTAAAATGCTACCTGTATGTGTGTGTTTTAGGGTTGACCATATGGCACTGAACAACCAGTTGTTGTGCTCTTCCTTGGGGAAGGAAGCCTCTCCTGTTCTCATCTTTTCTCTGTTGCCTCTAGTTCTCTGTGTAGTTCTGAAGTCTTGTGGGCTTTTCTCCACCCAGCTTAGTGTGTTCATTGGTATCAAAACTTTTGAGAGAATTATGGCAAATTTCCATTACAAACAGATAAACTAGGGAGAAATTGTGAAAGCTGGCCAGTACATTTGGTTAGCAATATTTGCAAAGTAACATGCTGTTCCAGTTAATATTAATTCAGTACAGGGGTTCCAGACTGTTAATAATTTCTTTAGTTCCTCGGGGGGCAGCTCTTTCATTGGGAAAATACTTACCAGTTGAGTGAAGTGTGTCATACAAATCCAAAATAGAATATGCTGAGAAATATGAAGAAGAATATTAAGTGGTTTCACTTCTAATTGAAATCACCTAAAAAAGAAAGCTAATTTAAGAGATTTGATTTATATTTCTCACATGATGATTTATTTCTAAAATTTTCATTTCCTTCAAACTTACCTTTCTGTATTTTTCCGTATTCTTATGCATATTACATATTAAATGTGCATAAAATCATACATAATAAATATCAATCAAAATCCAATGTAATATTCTATTTTATATGTTTTATCCTCTTAACTTAGTACTTTTCCATTTTACACGTGTATTGTAATCTTTATGTTAATAGTTCCTCAGAGTAGTGACAGTAGTATATTATGCTAATATAATCATATCATAGTTTAGCCACAAACACTGCATGTATTTTCTTTTATTCTTTAAAGTCATTATAAAAATTATTCTTTTTATTCACCTTCTCTGAATTGTTGTACCTGCATATATTTTCAGAAATTTGAAAAATCAGTCTCAAGCGCCTAAAAACCACGATGGACCTTATCTATTAACAATGCTGAAACTTTACAGTTTTTTCAGTCTCTTCAGGTTTCAGTATGCCTAATTAACTGGAAATCTTGCTTTTGTGGTTGTTATCATTATAGTTGCTCAATTGTGTGTGTGTGTGTGTGTGTGTATGTGTGTGTTTGTATGTGTGTGCGTGCATTGTCTTCACATTTGTCAAACACTCCCATGTTATCCAGTTTGCAGGCATTATAGCAATGCCTACGACTTTGTATCAAATATGTTTTGTCTTTTGTGTTTGTGACACACTCTTAAAATGTTTCTGGAGAAAAAAAATCAGATTGCCTATATTAGACACTCATTATTTTGATACTCTCTAGACTAGTAGAGTGAATGTCAAAAACAGTTTTGTTTCTTATACTGAGATACAAAGTGTTGCTATTGGCATCTACTAACGGCAAGATACAACTATATTATATAGTTTGCCGTATTCATGATTGTCTTCAAAAACAAAGAATTGTCTTGATCAAAATAGAATATAACCCAGTTTGAGCATCTCTGCTCTAAACGTATCAAGAAATAAAACTCGAAGGCAGTATCTGGAATGAGGAATGGAATTCCACACAGAAACTACAGACAACAAAAGAATGATAAGAAAATAGCATTAACAATTGGTGCCATACATTCAACAACTTAGGTAGAACGTATGTTGTCTTCTCAAGATTCAATAACTACAATTTACAAATAAAAGAACAATCTGTGACCTTAAAAACTCATGATTGAAAATTATTCTCTGAAGGAAACACTAATAAAATGGAACAGAGAGATTTGACGATGATTGTGGGGCAAAGTGTGGCAATACACTTCTTACTGCAGCTTTACATGTTCACAAGAATGGTTTAAGAAAGCAGTTTTGGGGATCCAAGATGGCGGCGAGCAGTGTGGACCATGCTTAGAAGCTCCAGTAAACAATTCAAGGAACTGCACAGAATTCTGAACCAGAAACACCAAGGTCCCCGCACCACTGCAGCAGGAGTGCTCCACAGTTCAAAGGGACCAGGGAGCAGAGGACCTGCATGCCCCTGCACATGGGAGGAGCACAGATTTTCTCGGACTGGAGTGGCAGCGGTGGCAGCAGCGGTGGCAGCAGTAGCAGCGGCAACAGTGGCTGAGGTTTGTAGCTCGCAGCCCTCTGGCGGAGGCGACTGGTGTGGTGGCTGGTGGGAGTTGCTTCGGGAGAGGGGACTCTGGGCAGGATTTGAGCATCACAATTCTGAACATCTATGCTCCCAATACAAGGACACCCACATTTGTAAAAGAGCTGTTAATGAAGCTTAAATCACACATCGATCCCCATACAATAATAGTGGGAGACTTCAGCACCCCACTCTCATGGAAGGATAGGTCATTGAAACAGAAGGTAAGCCAGGAAATAACATCATTAACCAATGCCATGAATCAAATGGATCTAACAGATATCTATAGAACCTTTCACCCAAACAAGAAGGAATATACCTTCTCTGCATCCCATAGAACCTTCTCCAAAATTGATCACACAGTAGGTCATAAAGCAAGCCTCAACAGATACAAGAAGATTGAAATAATACCTTGTATCCTATCAGATCACCATGGTCTTAGGCTGCAATTCAACTACAACAGAAATAACAAAAAGCCTACACATACGTGGAAGCTAAACAACTCCCTGCTAAATGACACCTGGGTCAGGGAAGAAAGAAAGAAAGAATTCAAGGAGTTCCTGAAATTCAATGAAAATGAAGGAACAACATACCCAAATTTGTGGGATACATTGAAAGCAGTGCTAAGAGGAAAATTCATAGCACTAAGTGCCTTTAAAAAGAAATTGGACTACAAGAAGAACATTATGATAGGCAGATTTGGGCCCAGGGGTCCCGCTCAAACTAAGGCACCAGCCAAGGACAATACAGGTGGTAAACTTTAAACCCCTACCCAGATCTAGCCAATGGACAGAACATTCTCCACAGTTGAGTGGAGAGTGAGGTATGACTTTCACACGAACTCTGGTGCCTCATATTTGACCAAGTCCCCTAGAGGGGGAGACCTGGTGGCACTCAGAGGAAAAATAGCAGGTTACCAAGAAGAGACTTGATATCCTATGAGCATATACAGGGGGAGGAAATCCCCCTCAGGAACAGTCATAGGGGAGGGGAATAAGGGGAAAATAGGAGGGAGGAAAGAATGGGAGGATAAAAGGGATGGGATCACCATTGAGATGTAACAAAAATAAGTTAATAAAAAAAAAAGAAATTGGAAACATCGCACATAAGCAATTTAATTAATGACAGCTAAAACCCCAAAGAAAAAAAAAGAAGCAGAACACCCAAAAGAAGCAGATGTCTGGAAATAATCAAACTCAGGGCTGAAATTAATAAATTAGAAACTAAGAAAACAATCCAAAGAATCAACAAAACCAAGAGCTGGTTCTTTGAGAAAATCAACAAGATAGACAGACCATTAGCCAAACTAACTAAAAGACAGAGAGACAGTATCCAAATCAACAAAATCAGAAATGAGAAGGAAGACATAACAACAGACACTGAAGAAATACAAAGAATCATAAGATCCTACTTGAAAAGCATATATGCCACAAAATTTGAAAATCTAAGGGAAATGGACGATTTTCTTGATCAATTTCACTTGCCAAAATTGAGTGAAGAACAGATAAACAAGCTAAATAGTCCCATTTCCCCTACAGAAATAGAAGGAATCATTGATAGTCTTCCAACTAAAAAAAAGCCCAGGGCCAGATTATTTCAGTGCAGAATTCTACCAGACCTTCAAGGGTGTGCTAATACTGGTACTCTTCAAGCTACTCCAAAAGATAGAAATGGATGGAACATTACTAAATTCATTCTATGAGGCCATAGTCACATTGATACCTAAACCTCACAAAAACCCCACAAAGAAAGAGAATTTTAGACCAATTTCTCTTATGAACAATAATGCAAAAATACTCAATAAAATACTTGCAAAACAAATACAAGAACACACCAAATATATCATTCACCATGACCAGGTAGGCTTAATTCTAGGCATGTAGGGATGATTTAATATATGGAAATCCATGAATGTAATCTACCATATAAACAAACTGAAAAAAAAAAAAAACCACATGATCATCTCCTTAGATGCAGAGAAAGCATTTGATAAAACCCAACACCCATTCATGTTTAAAGTTTTAGAGAGATTGGGGATACAAGGCACTTTCCTGAACATAATAAAGGCTATATACAGCAAGCCAATAGCCAAAATCAAAGTAAATGGTGAGATACTCAAGAAATTCCTCTAAAATTGGGAACAAGGCAAGGCTGCCCACTCTCTCCATATCTCTTCAATATAGTACTCGAAGTTCTAGCCAGAGAATTAGACAACAAAAGGAGATCAAGAGTATCCAAATGGGAAAGGAGGAAGTCAAATTATCCCTATTTGCAGATGATATGACAGTGTACATAAGTGACCCTCAAAATTCCACCAGAGAACTCCTACAGCTGATAAACACCTTCAGCATATTGGCTGGATACAAAATTAACTCAAAAAAGTCTGTAGCCTTCCTATACACAAATGACAAGCTTGCAGAGGAAGAAATTAGGAAAACCACACCCTTCACATTAGCCACAAGCAATATAAAGTACTTAGGAATTACTCTAACCAAGCAAGTGAAGGACTTGTTTGAAAAAATTTGAAAACTCTGAAGAAAGAGATTGAAGATGACATGGAATGATCTTCCTTGCTCATGGATCGGGAGAATTAACATAGTAAAAATGGCCATCCTACCAAAAGCAATCTACAGATTCAATGCAATCCCTATCAAAATACCTACACACTTTTTTTAAAGACATTGAAAATTCAATTCTGAACTTCTTATGGAAAAACAAAAAACCCAGAGTAGCTAAAACAATCTTGTACAATAAAAGATCCTCCGGAGGCACCTCCATACCTGATCTCAAGCTGTACTATAGAGCAACAGTAATTAAAACAGCATGGGACTGGCATAGCAACTGGCTGGTTGATCAGTGGAATCGAATAGAAGACCCAGAGATGAATCCACACACATATGGTCACTTGATTTTTGACAAAGAAGCCAAATCCATTCAATGGAAAAAGGATAGCATCTTCAACAAATGGTGCTGGTCTAACTGGATGTCTATGTGCAAAAAAAATGCAACTGGACCCATATTTGTCACCTTGCACAAAACTCAAATCTAAGTGGATCAAAGACCTCAATGTAAAACCAGAGACACTAAGTCAGATAGAAGAAAAAGTGGGGAAGAACCTGGAACACATTGGCACAGGAGACAACTTCCTGAACAGAACACCAACAGCCCAGGCCTTAAGGTCAACAATTAATAAATGGGACCTCATGAGGCTGAGAAGCTTCTGTAAGGCTGGAGACACTGTCAAGAGAACAAAGTGACAGCCTACAGACTGGGAAAGGATCTTCACCAACCCTACATCTGACAAAGGTCTAATATCCAAAATATATAAAGAACTCAAGAAATTAAACACCACCAAACCAAATAACCCAATTGAGAAATGGGGCTTGGAACTAAACAGAAAATTCTCAACAGAGGAATATCAAATGGCTGAGAAACACTTAAAGAAATGCTCAACCTCCTTAGTAATCAGAGAAATTCAAATCAAAACAACTCCGAGATTCCATCTTACACCCATCAGAATGGCTAAGATAAAAAATTCAAGCGACACCACATGCTAGCAAGGATGTGGAGAGAGAAGAACACTCCTTCATTGCTGGTGGGAATGCAAACTAGTACAGCCACTTTGGAAATCTATCTGGTGCTATCTCAGAAAACTGGGAATAGGGCTTCCTCAAGACCCAGCTATTCCACTGCTTGGAATATACCCAGAAGATGCTCCAGCACACAACAAGAAACCTTGCTCAACCATGTTCATAGCAGCCTTATTCATAATAGACAGATCATGGAAACAGTCTAAGTATCCCTCAGTAGAAGAATAGATAAAGAAACTGTGGTACATATACACTATGGAATACTATTCAGCTATTAAAAATAAGGATTTCCCAAAATTTGTGGTCAAATGGATTGAACTAGAAATAATCATATTGAGTGAGTTAACCCAGAAGCAGAAAGACTCAAATGGTATATACTCACTTATATCGGGACACCAGCCCAAGGGGCATGTCCTATGAAAGTCTTCACTTACCAGAAAACTGGGACAGAGGAGAGGACATCCTATTGGGACTTTAGGTGAGAGAAGCATGGAAGAATGGGGAAATAGAAGGACATAGAGGGTCCTAGAAACCTACAAGAAGAACATTATGATTGGCGGATCTGGGCCCAGGGGTCCTACTCAAACTATGGCACCAGCTAAGGACAACACGTGCAGTAAACTTCGAACCTCTACCCAGATCCAGCCAATGAACAGGACATTCTTCACAGTTGAGTGGAGAGTCGCATCTGACTTTCACACGAACTCTGGTGCCCCATATTTGGCCATGTCCCCTGGATGGGGAGGCCTGGTGGCACTCAGAGAAAAAAAACCATGATCATCTCCCTAGATGCCAAAAAATCATTTGACAAAATTCAAAACCCATTTGTGTTAAAAAATCCTAGAGAGAGCAGGAATACAAGGCACATGACTAAACATAGTAAAGGCAATATACAGTAAGGCCATATCCAACATCAAACTAAATGGAGAGAAACTGAAATCAATTCCACTGAAATCATGGATAAGACAAGGCTGTCTACTCTCTTTGTTATCTCTTCAATATAGTACTTAAAGTCCTAGCTAGAGCAATAAGACAACTAAAGGAGATCAAAAGGATACAAATTGGAAAGAAAGAAATCAAATTATCACTATCCAAGGATGATATGATGGTATACATGAGTGAACCCAAAAATTCTATCTAGGACCTCTTCATAATAGGGTCTAATAGGATATGAAAGCCAGACAAGGTACAATAATGTCTAATGTTAAGTGTTCAGCCACGTTCTGCTTGCTTTGCCAGCTTCTAAGAAATCCAGAGACAAACGTGTGCATGTATATGTCACTGCCTAAGGGAGTGCCTTGGGTTCTCAGGAACTGACAGGTACACAAAGTACCCCAGAAGCCATAGGCTCAAACCTCAAAAACAACACAATGATACATGCTTGTCAAGGCAGCTAGAAGAGTCCAACTCATGATTCGCTGCAGGTAGGACATTCCATTCCCTGGACAAGATCCTGGATTGTATAAAATGAAGAAAGTGATATGAGCACTAGTGTGTATTGCTTCATTGATATCTTTCACCCTAGTGGTGATGACACCGGCTGCTTCAAGCTCATGATACCGTGATGCCCTGTAACAGGCACCTCTGCGCCAAAATAAATCCTTTCTCCCTTAAACTGCTTTTGTCAGAGCATTTTGTCATGGCAATAGGAAAAAGACTATGGCGCTACCAGATCTGAGGATTTAGTGTAGATCAAAAAGTATTTACATAAGAAAAAACAAATGTGAATGAAGCCAAAGAAAAATTTGAAAACTATATTCAACTTGTTTTCAATGGCTATTGAGCAAAGTTTAATAAAGCAGGAAGGACTTTTTCAATAACTGTTGATTGAGCAACTAGATACTAATACAAGAAAAGTTAGCTCTTCAGTTGCAGAAAAAAATCAACATTATTAGAAACTCACAATAGGAGTCAAAGTCATAAGACTTTAAAAGATGATATGAGGAAAAGCTTTTGTGGGTCCAGCTGGCTCAAGATTGCTATGGTTGTGTGTATCTCCAAGAGTCATGTAGAAGTTTTGCCAATACGACAGGTAATAAATGGGGCCTGGGGCCCCTGGGGGTCCTGGGAGATGGTTGCATCCCCTTTTTGGATGTTGTGAGTGCCTTTGTAGATTACGTTCCAGAGCAAAAGCTTATTCCTTTCATGCTGAGGCAATAGAGGGTGTACCCAACAGATAAAAAGCAGAGTTCCCTAAGACAAGACACACACCAGTCCCTTAATCATGGACTTCCCAGACCTGAGAGAAATAAATTCTGGGTGCTTATAAGGCTATGGCTGTCTATAATCCTATGGCTCATAATCTTCAGAGGCAGTCCAGACACACTGTGTAAGAATCTCTTCACCCCTTAAGAAGGAATAAACTTGATTACCTGAGTGTGCTGGGAGTGTAGCTTAGTGGCTTTCCAAATGAGTAGATGACAGAGACAGTTTGCTACCTCAATAGTCACCCAAAACTCTCTATAACGTTGGAGCATCTTCTTCAGCCATCATGTTAGTGAGGCAGGAACTATTGAGGACTTGCTTACCCTGTCTTGGTAGAGTTTGGCTATTGACTCTGCCTACATCCAAATTTGCCCTTTTTTGGGAGGACAGAATTCTGTCTGTGGTAGAAATGAGGACATTTTGCCCAGTGGCTTGTTTGCCACATTTGAAGCCATCTCCATAAGGAGGTTCTTTGATGCTCATCATCCTCTTTGAGTTAGGCTGGTGTTGCCAGGAGTTAACCTGTCTCATTGTCAGTGAATATTTAAAATAGTAAAAACATTTTTAAATGCCATATTCTGCATGTCTCCAAGGTTTTTGAAGACCTCATCTAACTATCCTGGCTTATCTTTCTATAGAATCGTATCTGTCTGCCACACCTAAGATCTCTGATGGAGTTGAAGACCAGGTAGCTTAGTTGTTTAGGGGTTAAGATGTTTTTAGGTCTAGAAAGATGTTTTAATTTGATAAGAACAATATGTGATAGGGATTGAGTTATGTTCAGAATTTTAAACCCAACAAGATAGAAGAGATGTTTTTTCAAGGCTGTCAAGTAGAAATAGCAAAAACCCTAAGAACATAACATTTATATAATTCTTGATTGTGTCATGGTTCTTCTTTCTATAGGTAGTCTAATATATATATGTGTGCGCGCGCATGTGTGTGTGTGTATGTGTGTGTGTATGTAATAATATAAATGTATATATAAAAATAAAAATGTTAATTAACAAAATTAAAAACAAACAAACAAGAATCTCTTCACCCCTAACTTGCTGTTGTTTTTGCTCTTTTTCATTAAGGTATTGGAAGAGATGTTCTACTTACAGGGTTCCCAAGCACTGCATGTTCTGGAGAACTCCCTGAGGAAGCACCTTCCAGAGTCCCTAAAGGTGAGATGAGAACATTCTCAGAGTAACTAAGGGGTGCACCTTGCTATGGCAGAAGAGGGAAAGAAGTCAAGACCCACAGAAAACTGACTGACACCATGGCATTTCTCTCACCTGTGCTTATGTTCCCAAAGCACAAAGAAGTCTCAACAATGCCATTTGCCAATATTTTAAAAAGCAAAGTGCTGCTCCCCACTGTCTAAAACATGTTACTATTTACTTCCAAAGGATATTTCACAATTTTTGTAATACTGTGCCACAAAATAAAAACTCAAAATAAAGTTGAAAATTCAGTGATAGGGTGTTTGCCTAGTATGTGCAGGATTCTAAGTTTTGGCAGAAGGGAAAAAGAATTTTCCTGAGTCTTAAATAGTAAATCACTACTTAGTTGAAGTCATTTTATATATTAAATAATAAGGAGTCTGATGTTTTTAAAATTTATGTCCCTGATGTGGCTGTATTAGGAGAAGATTTTTTAAGGAATAAAATACATTAAAATGTATATCATCAGATGCTGTTGTAGCACATATTATTTCAATGAAATAAGATTTAATGGACAAGAATTTCTAGGTCTCCTAACACACAATTTGCTATGAACTAGGATTTGACCTATTACATATTTCCAGAAGAGATGAGGCAAAATTACCTGTCATAAAATATAGATATGCCATTGAAGCCAAATATTTATAAGTTGGCCTAGGACTCACTATATATCCCAGGTGTCCCTTGAACTTTCAACACAACTGTCTCAGCCTCCCTATTAGCTGAAATAACAGATCTGTATCACTAAGCCTGGCTAAATCTTAACTTAGATGATAAAAATTTTAATTTAGATCATAAGCAGATCAAGAGCCAGATGACGTAGATATAAGAATTATATGATATGGATATTGAAGCAGTAATCATAAAAATACTACAAGGAATAATAAGAAAAACACTTGTAGTGAGTGGAAACCATTTCTGGAATGTTTCAGCTTCACAAAATTTGTTAGAGGCATGAAAAGAAAGAAATTTGAAAACCATGAAAAGTTCTATTAAATTCTACAACAGGGAAGTGCATGAGTTTATTTATAAATTGAGTCATTCTTTATATTTTATCTTATTAATGTTTAAAAGATATTTTTGTTAGAATAAGCAACTAGACACTAGGAACCATTTGAAAGATTCATTTATTACATATTTTCAACAAAAATTTCACAGGAATTATCCTTGTTCTTGTCAAATATATTATATTTTTCATCTCTCTGTAATGTGCTGATATTCCTATCATGTTAAAATATTTAGGTTTATGGGACCGTCTTCCACATGAACCAGGGAAACCTATTCAATCTCAAGGCTCTGGTGGACAAGTGGCCTGATTTTAATACTGTTGTTATCCGACCCCAGGAACAGGTAAGTTACAATATAGAAGAAATATGTCTATATCTTTACATTTGTTGCATTCCTAGAATGTTTCTGTAAGTATGGTGTGATCTTTTATTATAAACGTTAAAACAGCGTTCCTGAGGGCAGCAGAGATTGCTCAGTGATTAAGACCACATCCTGCTCTTGTAGAGGAGCAGAGTTTGGTTCCCAGCATTCACGTGGCTGCCCTCAACTGTCAGTAACTCCAGTTACGTGGAATCTGGTGCCCTCTTTTGGTCTCTGCAGGCATTGCACACATGTCACACACATGCATACATGCAGGCAAAATCTTCATAGCCACAAAATAAAATAAACAAGTCCTTAGAGAAAAGGACATTTTCCTGAGCTTGGCTTGTCTATTGTAATGAGCAGGTTCTTAGTTCCATGATCAACTATTATTATCCTAAGGAAAAATGTATTTCCTGTCTTTAAAAATCACTGGACTTAAAACAATCCAACTCGTTCTCACTCTATCAAAACTTATTTTACTATCAGCTTTCCTCCTAGATGTTGCACTGCCTTTACATCAGTCATCTACAACAAAGTCAGTAAAACAAGGCAGGAGAAAGAGAGAGGTACAGGCGGTTGATGCTACAGGAAGACAAACAGTTTATTCTCCATTCCAAGTGGAAAATTTTGCCAACGTAAACTTTGAAGATGATTTCAATATTTTATAAGGCAGAGCAAGAAAATCAATAGTCTGATTTTCAAACTATTTTCAACAGCATCATTGTATGTTATACAATTTTAAAAAGATTTCATTAAAATTGGAGTAATAAAAGCGTTCAGATTATACATTAATGGAAGTCATGCTTCTGTGATATGTTCTTTCATATTAAATAGTCCCATTAAAGGGTTTGTAAACTTGTTCCATATATATATATATATATATATATATATATATATATATATATATATATATAATTTGTATCTTAATTGGAATGTCAGCACTACACAAAGAGATGGGAAAATGCACCATATTTAACAAGGACATATGTAAATTCTCATAAAATTATAAAATTTTTGTTGAAAAAATGTAGTAAATGAATCTCTCAAATGGTTTTTGGTGCTAGTTGCTTATTCTAACAAAACATATTTTGAGCATTAATCAGATAAAATATAAAGAATGATTATATATGGGCATGCATTCGTGTGTGTGTGTGTGTGTGTGTGTGTGTGTGTGTGTGTGTGTGTGCCCCCGTGCACATGTGCGCGTGCATGCACACACTTATTGCCACCCCTGGTCTGCTTCCTCAGTGGAGTATCCAGGCTCATTACACACCAAGCTGACTGTAGGGAGGGAGGCTTAGCCGGAGCAGGTGGGTGCAATTCAGTCTTGGTTGTTGGTAAGTGCTTGAGAAGCAGCCTTCTAAGGAGACAGCTTGTTTAATTGGAGGAAATAAAGTCTATTTACACCTTTGAGGAGTGGGTAGAGTGGGTAGTATACATCATTAGCCAAGGCCAAGGTCTGGGAATGCTTTATCTGCATGAAGAGGAATTCTAGGTGCGGGCTGAACATGAACTTCTAAGGAGAGAGGAAGTTTAACCTGTAACCTGGCCATTAGGCTACAAGATAAGGTGACGACAGAGATGGGGAATGTAAGACCACACGCACCAAGACATGCAGGCCTAGGGCAGGGAGGGAGCAGTTCTACTTCTGTCAGTCTCAAGATGACATTTTCGGGACTGTGACATGCCATTACCTTACTCTTCCTCCAAACCAGCTCCTCTTGGGCTCAGAGCTCCCTAGCTCACAATTTATTTGCTCTGAGAGGTTGTCATTCACTTGAAAATGATAAGCTGTTTTTTGAAGGAATATTTAGTTGATTAGATTTATCTTTGGTTATCTATTTGTAGATGCATATTCTGAATCTGTTTTCAGTATAGATTTTAATACCAAAGCATTCATAGCCCAGAGCAAGGAATATTTGTTTTTATAAATGTTTTGACTTAATTTGTTATTTTGACTCTTCTACATGAATTTTTATAATACTCTAGTTTTCTCTTGGGTTTGGGATAATACTTTTTAGAGTGTTTTCTTTTATCTTTGAATTGATCTGAAGCTTTTTCTCTTGACTTCACATTGTAAATAACTACAACTTAAACCCACAGGAACTATTAATTTTGATATTTTTAAATATCACAATGAGCTAAATACTGAATACCAATATAACAAACACTACACTACACACAAACATTTTGTTTGATTCTTCTTTTCTGAAACAGGACATGACAGATGACTTTGACCATTACACCAACACTTACCTAATCTACTCCAAGGATCCCAAGCACTGTCAGGAATTCCTTGGCTCATCAGAAGTCATTAACTGGAAGCAACATTTGCAGATTCAAAGTAAGAAAACTGGGTGTGACCTCCT
Source organism: Acomys minous (assembly GCF_964271855.1). Lineage (NCBI taxonomy): Eukaryota > Metazoa > Chordata > Mammalia > Rodentia > Muridae > Acomys > Acomys minous. The sequence goes on along the minus strand of NC_140484.1, from coordinate 45,910,385 downwards.
GTGTACACATGAACACATCACTGTTCCTTTTGAACAAGCACCTCACACCCCACACACATTTTTTGCAGGCCACAGACACAGCATGCTGCTGGTTGTTCCTTGGCTCAGCATCTACCTCCTCCAAAGGGAAATCATAAGAGCCCCAGTGTATAAAATTTACACAGAAAGTTCTGATGTAATTTCTTACTACCTTAGGACTTATAACTTATTCTTTAGTGTGCCCATATTTTATTAAAGAATCTAAATATAGGAGCAGAGTATCCTACCATTTCATCTTTGATTTATTACATTGTCAAAAGGAATGTTTTAGTAAATAAGCCTATGCCTTCTGGAGTTGTATAATCGAGTATTGAAACCTGGATGAATGAGTTATTAGCTGGGTGGTGAAGGGCAAGTCACTTCTGCTATGGAAATTAAAAAATGGGAAAATGATTTTAATCATATTCTAAACATAGAACCCTTAAGGACAAAATGAGACATTTAATGGAAACATCTTAAGAATATTCTATTTAGTTTTCTAGAATTTCAAACCTTCTCAATATCAATTCAAAATGACAATTATTTTAGCTTACAATTGTATGGGTAGGAAATTTGGATCAGGTTCAGCTAAGCTTCTCTCTAGGCATCACCTAGGTTCACACATATGGGCTCAGTCATCCAGATGGTTATCTGTAGGCTAGTAGGATTAGGCTCATCATGATCCCAAGTCTGGCATTTCATAATAACATTGTCAGCTCTTAACTACAAGGTTGGAAGTAGATTGGGTGACATGTAAATGTCACAGGATCAGGAACAGAATGTGAAAGTTAACCCCAGTGTACTCTTTGAAACACATTTACTAAATCACATTTTCCATGGTCCTAAGCAAATTTTATAAATGAACAAAAGCCATTCAGGGTGAATAGAATAATATTGGTGTAATAAAAAAAGGAATTGAGAATCATATAGTAACAATTTAATGGGTGGAGTACATAGAAATTGTCCACTCAATTTCAGTTACTATGCCTCTAACTCATCTTCTTTGGTAGGTATAACTATACTTGTACATAGTCAGCATTTGTGATACTATCTAAAACTTAAATTTAGAAAAATGGGAGGAAGAAACATGGGAGGCATATAATCTTTATCACATAAAGTCTGTCATGATTTAACATAAGACTTGCTGATTCTATGTTCAAAAGTCTTTTGACCCTACTGAGTAGCCTTTCTCAAACTTTAATATGAATAATGTATATTGTTTACTTCTTCATTTTCCTTATCAAGGTACACAGCCAAGCCTGGGCAAAGTGATAGAAAATCTTGGAGCCATTAATTTGGGCAAAGTCAAGCATACGCAGTGCTTTCTCTATATGATATTTCAAACAGCAAAGAAACTGAGTCCTTCCTTGGCAGATGAGAAGAATTTCGTAGTCAGCAGTGACAAGCCCAAGCCCATGTGAGTGTGAAAGAAGCTGCTCTGCATCATCAGTCTCTTAATTAATGATATGCCTATTTTGGTAGATTTCCTAAAATTAGTACACACGTGATCTATCATTGCCTTGTAGTCTATGAGGTAAAAATAAAAATGTGGGCAGGGCTGTGTTGCAATGGAATCTGCCGGACGGAGTACATTCTGACCTCCTCCACCCCTAGTGACGTTCCAGGAGTGCCTTCACTTTGGGATGCATTGCTTCACTTTCTAAAAACACTTTTACATGACTTTCTTTCTCGTTTGTGTCTTTTTTTCTTTCTTCTGTTGTTGTTGTTGTGAGGACAATGGATCTGGGACTCACAAAATAATTGGAATGACTTTATATTGAAGTTCTAAGCATATCTTCAAAGGTCCTTTTTCTAATAAAGCATAAAGGGCTGGCAAGATGATGCAGCTACTAAAAGCACATGCCCACAAGTTTGATTACCAAAGTCAATCCCTGGATCTACACAATGATGAGAATCAACTCCCCAAAATTTTCCTCTGATCTTCACATTGGAGCATGTAACACCCACAGATATAAATACAATTTAAAATTGTAATTGCCTATACAAATTGAATGTGGGTCACTATTTAACCTGCCATGTCCTCACTGCCTCTGCTAGCTTTTGTCCTGGTAACTAGCCAACCATTATCCTGCAGAGTAGTCGTCTACTCACAGTAAAATCTAAATAAAGGCCATGTCTTTCTCCTCCTTACAAAATTTCAAGGCTTCCTGCCACACGTTTGAATATTTCTGGAGTCCTCAGCCCTTTAAGAGGGGATTTTTATCTACCTCTCAAGCCTTGCTTTTTCTCTTATTTCTTCCCTCCAAAACTTGTAGCCTTTGTGGAAAATATTAAGTGATTAATTAAAACATCAACCGTCTATTACATATGAGTCTAAACTCAGAGATTGAGACATTCAGTCAAAGTGTTCCAGTGGAGGTAGTCTGAAGAGGAGGAGGTTGACTTTATAGACTGAGAAAGGCTAAAATAACAAACAAACCATTTCAATGTTATTTCCTATGTAAAATAGAGGAAGATGCTCATTAGAATTTGACAAATTGGTTCACATCAAGTTACTTGAAGTTAATCATTTTGTTAAGGATTAAAGCAGAGGGAATCTCATTCATATTATCTCTCAATTTCATTTACTCACTTTCTTGCTTTCTCTTCTCTCCCAGAAAGTTAATTAACAATCTAATATTGGTCCAGTGACCTGAAGCATGTGTGTGAATTATTTCATGTTATTTCTAGTGTTGAAGCTAAGGGCAGACATTAATGGACATTTATGCTTATGTAATGTAATTTTACTACCATTTCTACTTGATCTTAAAGAGCTCAGGCTTCTAAGATTAACTCCTCTCTGTCTAAAATATCTCTCTCCTATGTAGATCAACCTTTACACTAACCACTTACTTTGTTATCCAGATCTACTCATGAATTACCTCATCAGAGTCCTGGGTAAAGCACCTCAATAAAAGTCATCTCCACACAGGACCTAGCTTTGTTTTACTCATAGCACTCCTGAGTATTTAAAGATAGTTAATTTATTCTACAGATTTAATGAGCGAGTCAGCTTCCAAAAATAATGTGAACCCTCAAGAGCTGGAGTCCTTAGTAGCTGGAACACAGTAGGTTTTAAACAAATGTGTCCAGTGAATTCTCTGCACAGAATTGGATTCTATTGAAAAGGTCCTGAGCACATTTCACATTGTCTCCATTTATGTTTAATGTGATGCTGAGTAGAGCTGAAAGTTGGCACGGAGTGTGTGATTGAAGGATGCTCAGTCACGGGACCACATGACAACCCAGAGATCATCCCCATCTAGAATCTACTGCAAAGTTTCATCCTGCTGTGAGACAGGAGAGCGGGATAATCTTTTGACAGAAAGCAGAATCTGATGATGTATTTGCTTGCTCAACACATGGGTGATGGGATGTGTAGCTAGAGTTGAAATAGAGTGTTTAGCTCTACCTCCAGAGCTCCAAGATGGCCCCTGAAGCCCCTTCACACCATTGCACGGGTCTTCAGACATCAGGACTTAGTGACAAGGGCCATCTTCCTTCCACATTTCTGTCTTTCTTTGCACTTGAGTTTTTCTTTTGCTCATCATAGTGCCTAAGGACCTCAAGACCAAATTCTATGATTACAAACTTTTGTCTTTTCTGTTTGGAACACGTGCTTTAGGAAATTTGTTCACCTGTAATTTTTTTTTTTTGCTTTTACATAAAACAATATTGATCATATTTGAACTCTCTGTGCCAATGGTCACAGGCAAATAAAAACTGGAAGTATTGCCTGGACAAGTGTTACTACCTGGTGGGCACTGAATCTCAGCCCCTTCCTCACTGGCTCTTAGTCTACAATGAAAATTGCTTATTACACATGCTCGCTAGATGAGGAAATTCAACAAGTGAAGAGTAACTAATCAGACTCAAACACACACTGTTGATGGGAACCCAGGTAGTTTGATGACAGAACATGCAATCTTAGATATTCTGGTTTTTTTTTTTTTTTTTTTTTTTTTGCCTCTTGGGTCAGTTTAGTGGGGAATAAGGAAAATTATTCACAGCCTATGTAATTAAGGATTACTCTTTTCTCTTGTTCCCAATAGTGACCACAAGTTGTTTAAATTTGCTTCCCTGGATGTTACACATGCTGCATTGGTGAATAGCGTCTGGCATTTTGGTGGCAATGAAAAAAGCCAGAAGTTCATTGAGCGCTGTATTCTCACCTTCCCAAGCTCCTGTATTATGGGGCCGGAGGGGACCCCAGTGTCCTGGGGCCTGATGGACCACACTGGAGAACTAAGAATGGGAGGCACCTTGCCTAAGTACCGGCGCCAGGGTCTCATTTACCATCTTGCTTGTCACCAGATCCAGACTCTAGGAAATCTTGGCTTTCCCATGTATGCACATGTGGATAAGGCTAACTTCACCATTCAGAGAATGGTTGCCCTGCTGAGGCATGTCCCCATGCCCTGTACCTGGAACCAGTGGAACTGTGTACCTCTATAAAGCTGGAAGAGAGATAAGGGGTCTGTGCTTGTAGATGGAGAAATGGCTGAGTGAGCTGAATGAAATAATAAACTGTGAGTAGGTGGCTGTGTGTCTCTAGGATGAAAGAACTGCACACTGCGCCCTCACAATTCTCATGTACTTAAACTCCGTTTCCTTGGCATGCACAAGGCTACCTTCTCTTGCTCCAATTCTGTTACAGCCCCCAAACCTCAGGATCCCTCTAACACATTTAGCTACATTGTATTATTTTCTACTTGTTTTGCTGGCTCATGAATCTATACCCATTAGCCAGTAGGTTTGTTCTGTGACCTGCCCCCTCTATGCACAGGCATACCTCCTCTGATTTTCTGTAGTTTTTCTTTGACAGACTGAAAAAGTAGTCTGTCATCTAAAAAAGGTCTATTAAAAATCATTCTTCCCCAGGTCACTTCCTAGGCATTGTATTGTTAATATGTAAAAACTACTGTATACCCACATACAGACGCATAACGTGTAGTGTAACTGTAAGAATTATTAGGACAAAGACTAGGACTCAGCAAGTAAAGGTGATTGTAGCCAAGCCTGGTAACCTGAGTTTAATTTCTGGGACCCACATTGTAAAAGGAGATAATCAATTTCATCAAGTTGTCCTCTGACCTCCACAGGTGTACTGCAACACATGCACATACAAATAAATAAATGTAATTTTAAAAAAATTAAAAGGGCTGACTGGTAATAACTTTGAGACTAATTTTGTGTATTTTTAGTGAGTTTCCACTATTAGGTCCCAGGGCCAGGAAAGAGAAATAAACATTGTTCTAGAGGCTGAGCTTCATTACTTCATTCTAATGTTTATGTTTAATAAATCCATTCTTAATTTATTGGGACTTAAACTCTAGAAGGCAAAGAGCTGTAGGGAGAGGAGAAAACAACAGCACACAAAACAAGAAAATGGATGCCTATATTATGTAGGAGAGAGGAAGATATGGGAAAGGAAGGAAAGATAGGAAGCAGGACTGGAGGACTGGGAGGAAGAGGAGGGAGGAAAGAGGAAGAGAAGGAGAGGGAGAGAGGCGGGTAGGAAGAGAGGGGTGAGAAAGAGAGAGAGAGAGAGAGAGAGAGAGAGAGAGAGAGAGAGAGAGAGAGAGGGAGGGAGGGAGGAAGAGAGAGAGGGGGGAAGGAGAGGAGAGAGAGATTAGGCTGTAGAGTAGAAAGGATAAATGCTGTGTTTGCAACTGTAGTGAGCTGAGCTCAAATAAGTTTTCCAGAATATGTTGCCAGAAACACTTATAGCTCCCACAGACAGAAGGCGCCTCACTTTGAGTTCTTCTCTCCAGGCCCTGCTGCAGTTGTTTAAGTTGGTACCTAATAGGTGTTTCACCCAGCTAATCCAGCTTCAAGGCCCAGAAAATATTTTCAACAAAAATCATAGAAATTTTCTCAAATTAAAAAAAAATGCCTATAAACATACAAGAAGCCTACAGAACACCAAATAGAGTAGACCAGAAAAACAAAAAATCCTTCTGCCACATAATAATCAAAACACTAAATGTACAGAACAAAGAAAAAAATTTAAAGCAGCATGGGAGAAAGGCCAAGTAACATAAAATAGCAAACCTGTTTTTATATATCTGATATCAACAGTTTCACTAACAGGTGATGGTAAGACCTCTTACAAATATGCGTTTTTTTCTACTTTTGTAAGACATAGAATCAGTGTAGCTCTCAGACCTTATCAGAGACATTTCTTTGTGCATTAGATGGTAGTTAACACAGAAACTCACAACTACTCAACTGCAGAGAATAAGTCACAGATGCGACATATATAGTATACTTCCCCCTCCTCTGCATCAAGACTCAGGAGCAATCACAGGAGGGTGAGCGAAATACTGTAAAAATACAAAATGCTGGAGCAAAACAGTACCTTCTGGACACTCGAAGAAAAGTGTCCTTATGAGGTCACACCAGCTGTCACAAGATCCACACAAGATTAAGCCAGACAACATTCTAGCATAGGGACAGGATAGGATTTGCAAGCCTCCATCTTTTATTGGGGAGGTATTGACAATAGATGGCTTTAGGAGAGGGAAAGCCACTTTTGACCACACTCCAACAGATGAACCACACCCGTGAGGATCCAAGCATCACAAATTTGACTTGGTATGTTATTTTTAAAAGGGTAAAGGGCAGATATGAGAGCATAGGCAGATGAGTGTAACTGGGGTGAATAATGTAAAACTCATTAAAAAATCTATTAAAGGGCTTTTAAACAAACAAACAAACAAACAAACAAACAAATAAGAATGCTTTTTGAGACAAAGTCTCACTATGCTGACCAGGCTGACCTTGAACCCCGAGAGATCTAGCTGCCTTTGCCTCTCAAGTGCTGGAATTGAAGACATGGGAAACCACACTTTTCTTAAACAGTTTAAAGTGAATAAACTAAAGAATATGAAGTTATAGAGAAGAGAATGGCCATTTACATAAGTTCAGCAGAAACTGACAATTTTTCAGTTGACCAGATTGAGAAAGGATGAAGGATAGTCCAAAAAGATGGCCTGATCATTGCAGATTCTGGTATGCCAGCAGGGAGCAACAGCAGTAGTCAAGTCCTTGGGATAAATTCCAGGTGGCTTTAGTCAATTTTCTTTGGAGGGTGGACCACTGGTAGGTGTTCATGCTCCAGAGGATGGCTTCCTATCCATGTGCATCTGGGGGCAGCACTAGTTGAGCTCAATGGGTTTTGCATGCGCGCGTGCGCGTGCGCGCACACACACACACACACACACACACACACACACACGCACGGGGCATAAGAAGTTGAGAGAGACATTATGAGTCGGGTCTAGAGGAAGTGAATGGTGGATGTGATCAAAATATATTATATACACGTATAAAATTATCAAAGAATAAGTAAAATATATGTCCATAAAAATTAAAAATAAAAGAATAAGAATGGAAATTGAGGGGAGTTTGGGAGCAGGCTATGGGGAGGGGAGGGAGAGGAAACTGTGGTCAGGATGCAACATATGAGAGAATAATAATGAAAAAAGGTTTTTTTTTTTAAAGGAAAAAAAAAGAAAAAAGGGAAAAAAAAAAAAAGGAAAAAAGAAAGCTGCAATGGCGTGCTTTCCCCCACTGTTTTAGTTACTTTTTTATTGCCATGGCAAATCACCATGACTAAGGCAAATTACAGAAAAGCGAGTTTTTTTCTAAGGCTACCAGTTTCAGAGGGCCAGTCTATGAGCATCCATCGTGTTAGAGGATGTAGATTCAGGGACAACAAGGCATGCTGCTGGAGCAGCAGTGAGGGCTTCCATCCTGACTGGCAAGTAGGAGGCAGAAAGAGAACTAACCTGGGAATGACTTGAGGCTTTGAAATCTTAAAGTCTGCTCCAATGGCACACCACACCTCTCAAAAAATAATAAATAAATAACGTTAAACCACGCTTCTAAGTCATTCCCAATCAAACACTCAAATATATGAGCCTATAGAGGCCCTTCTCACTCAAATCACCAGACTTATACATTATCGTAGCTTTGTATCAATCCATTTAATAATATCTGCTATCGAGAAGAGAACACGCTGTCTAGACACACCACCCTGACGGCATCTGTTCTTCTCTGATCTTGGAAACCAAGTAGGGTTGATCCTGTGAAGACTTGGACTGGAAAAAAAGGGTGATGAAGTGAGTTGTGCTTTCCATTTTTAGAAGGAATGTACGTTTCTGTAGTTCTTAGGAGGTGGTGTTAGAAGCCATGTTTTGACAGGAAGAAGCTCTGCTGTGGCTTTTGAAAGACTTTTCAGAAAGAGAACTTTTGATCTGGGTCAGTAGAGTTCCCAGAGGTTTGTTTAAACTCAGGGGAAATAAATAAATAAATAAATAAATAAATAAATAAATAAAGTAGATAGATAGATAGATAGATAGATAGATAGATAGATAGATAGATTTTTTTTTCATTAACTCCTAGCCACACATTCGCATTCTATTATGATTCTGCCTGGCTGTGCAGCGAGTGGTTACTGGGTAATTTTATGTCTGATTTCTTTTGATATTTCAAAAGAAGCATCATTTCTTACCATATTGAAAGTAATAACTTACAGTCATGTAAGAAATAATCACACCCACTACTAAACTTTGCCATTAGACTTTGTCAGCTAATAAGTTAATCAACATTTTCTATTTAGAGTTGTGTTTCTTTTTTAGCTGTATTTTAGCTCAATTTTGTTCTCTCTATAAACCATATGTTTTAGTAGTCCATCCCTTATCCTGAAACAGGGTCCAGAAGCCTCACTGGATTTCCAAAGAGTACTCTGAATAGACTTCCAGGGAAGAGTTAAGTAGCTAGTTTAAAATTATGTCAACAAAGTCTCAGGAAGGAAACAAACAAAAAGCAGAACTCAGAAGTACAACACACACACACATGCACACACACACATGTACACACACACACACACACACACACACACACACACACACACACACACACACACACACACAAAGACAGGACAAAACAAACAATAAAACCACAGGCTAGAGAGATGGGTTGGTAGAGAGCTTTTTGCTAAGCCATAAAGACTGGAGGTGGCTCACAAACACCTGTAACTCTAACTACAAGCTATGATATCCCCTACTGACCCCCACAAGCACCTGCATGCACATGTATGTATACCTCACAGAGATATAAATATATGTATATTCATATATAATAAATATATGATTATTTACATATATAATATAATAAAATAATTTTTAAAAATTTTAGCAATTGCAGCAAATGAGATAAAGCTAAGTGTGCTTTTTCCCTAGAATTCTTTTCCTTAGGCAATTTGGAAGTTACAGAGAGTTCAATTTGTAACTGATATTCTGTAGGGACTCTGCTTGGCATGCCTACAGCCATGCTGAGTTGTAAATGCAATGAATACCCCAAGTCACAATGACCTATTTTGCTTACATAGTTTTCCAGCATAGTAAAGACAGACAATATTGCTGAGTAATATGTGTAGCTCCATGACCAGATACTGGCACCCAGCATATACCTGCTCTTTCATATTAGCTTGCATAAAGCAGGTATAGCTCAGGTTAGAGGAGCTGACTTTCATCTTAACTTATATCTATACTTTCTTACTTCAGACTTAAATCTGTTCCTCCCTTGTCTTGCTCCTACCCAGGACCATGCTTCTTTCTAAAAATCCTTCACCCTAATAAGTTTTAACTCAAATGCAGTCCAGGGTCTATCTTGGGGATGGTTCTCATAGACAGAAACTTAGCTGTGCTGGAGTATATTCACTGATACATTTTAAAAATGTATTTAAGGGTGTGGTTTTTATTATCAAAGTAAGAATTGGAATATCTAGCCAGTCTTCCACGTAATGCCAGAAACTCAACACAATTCATGCAACCTCATGTCCATCTATTCCATGAAATTCAAGTACAGGATTTTGGATTGTTATTGTAATATGATTTCTCCAATGCATCTGATGAAGCAAGATTTGCATTTTTGTTATCCTTTCTACCTTATTTTCATACTTGGTGCTTTATTGGAGCTAAATCTGTATTTCACTGGTTTTAATATTCATAATTTTAGTACAATTTAAAATTATTTATTCATTTTCAATAATGTGTGTCACTAAGGGTGGGATTTGAGGTTTCAAAAGCTGACACCTGCTGTTCTCTCTCTCTCTCTTTCTCCCCTGATGCCTCTTGCTTCTGAATAAGATATGAGTTCTCAGATAATGATCTGCATAGAAAGACCAGGCCTTTCATGAGCACAGAAACCCCAAAGCCCAGTGCCAATGACCTATGTTCTCCAAGGTCACACCTACTCCATCAAGGCCACAACTAATGTGTTGGTGTTCTGGGTTATGCAGGAGTGTTGATCAAAGAATTATAGATACTTCAGGATGAATTAGGCTTCTAAGCAGTGGGATGAACTCCAAACTTGTTTCACATAGCCTCTTTGTTACAAAAAAGGAACTTTTAGCAAGTCAATTTCCACATGCCAAAACCTCCTATCTGATCTATGAGCCATTACTCAAGCAATTCTCAGCCACAACAGACTTACTGGTTTGCCAGGTATGTCTTGGTCCTAAATTATGCAAAGGCTCTGTGAATCCTTCAGAAGACCAACTTCATAAACATCAGATAACAATCATTGGCTATTTACAAAGGGCTGTTTCAAGGCATAGGAGGTACCTTCACCCCAGAATTCATGCCAGATGTAATGGTTCTGTTAAAGTTCTGCTACACTAACCCTTCCCAAACTGTTCTACCAGCTGGAGACCAAACTTTCAAACATACGAACCTATGGAGGATGGGGGATTTTCTCATTCAAACCACTGTGGGATTTATCATTCTAGTTAAAGTGAGTTCTTACTGTGCTCTTACTGACTATCATTTGTACATATCGAATGACTACAATACTGTAAAGTCTTGCCCAATTGATGATGTAGGTTTCAACCGTGGTGTCCTTAGTCTGTTTCCCTCTAATTGCTAAAACGTTCTCTTCATTCCATCTCTTCAAGAGTGACCACACATTCTCTTCTCTTGGATCTATAGACCTGCAGCTCTTTGGGGACTCCAAGCCTCTGTACTCCATGGCAGGTAAAACACAACCAGAGCAAAGAGTGAATGAAGCAAAAATAATTCTCATCTCTCTACCACATCCCACTAAATTCTTGGAATACGCTGACTGAGAAGAATGTGTTTATTGACCTGAAAAGTTGATCCTCACCAGATGGTTTATGCTAACAATACAATTTATGGTTGAGTTGTCATTTCTATCACCTAAGACTTTGAGTCATACTAGACTATTTTGACTTGTAGGGCGGAGCTGAAACTGGTGAACTTATATTAGTCATATGTTCATTCTACGCCTCTGTGACTGACTCCAATAAAAACTCTAGATGCCTAGTTTCAGGTGAGAGTCTCTGCCCAACTACAGTTCTGGTGTGTTGTCACATACTTAAGGCAGGGGAATGAACCATCTACTGTGTGACATCCCTGGGAGAACAGAATTGTCCTGTTGCCTGTATACCATTGTTGTTGTTATTGTTAATTTTAATAGCCTGTGTCCTTGCACTGTAATCATCATGGACAGGACATTTGCTCTGTGGATTCTCATAGGGAATTGTCAAATTACTGGGGATTCCTGATGTAACATTTCTTTTAACTTTGTTCAGCTCCTTCTAATTACAAGTATTGTCACAACTAAATGCTCCTTTTATTTCCTGGTTTTTCATATTTTCAAACAAGCTTATAATTGGTGGTTACTTTAAAGAAATCCTTTTCTCCTGTTTTTGGATGTGTGTGTGTGTGTGTGTGTGTGTGTGTGTGTGTGTGTGTGTGTGTGTGTGTGTGCATCTTCAACCTTAAATATAATTTTCTTAATTTATTCTTCAGTATTTTATAACAGTTTCTAGCTTCAAGCTTGTACCATATTATGTAATGGTTCTCTTCTGTTATCTTGATTATTGATCATTTTTATTCCTCTGTATTATGAATGCCTACAATTGTTGTTATAACTCTGCAAAAAAGGATAGACTTACTGGCCACAGCACCCAGGAATCAGCCTGTCTCTGGCTTCCCTGTGCTGGAACTAAAATGCTCTTCATGCCTGGGGTCCTTAACATGGTTTCTGGGGATTGAACTCAATCCTCATGCCTACAAGGCAAACACTTCACCATCACAGTTATGTCTCGAGCCCTCACAGAATCAGTTTTTTAACAACCTTGCATACTCTCTACAACTTAAAGTCTTAGTATGTGCTCTTTCATTCCATCAATATTTCTCCACCATGTCCCACTTTTACTCAATTTAGCTACCCTAGATCTGGGGTGCAGGACAGTGGTAGAAAGAGTACAAAGTTGAAAAATGCACAAATCTGTGTGGAACTCTCGTTCCAATAATTTCTAGAAAGTTCATCTTTTTTTTTTTCTGCCTGAGTGCCATCAACTCTAAAAGGAGAAAAATGGGACCCTTGTCACCCCCATGATTATAAAAATTAACTTGTATTCTACCATAACTACATGGCAATATTTCACATGTAATAGAGACTGGTTAACAAGTAATTATTGTAGTATTAATTATAATTCTTACATGGCGATTAGATATTCAACTACCTGAAACCTTGTCAGATGAAAATGGATCTGTATTACTTTTCCCTGGTGTGGGAAAACCACCTTGACTAAAAATAGCTTAGGGAAGAAAGGGATTATTTTGGCTTACTTTTCCAGAGGGTCAGAGTATGTCATGGCAGGGAAAGCACGGAAGTAAATAGTTGTTGGAGCAGGAATCAAACATGAAGCAAAGCGAGAAGGGGAAGTAGGAGGCAGGCTGCACCCACAAAATGCACCTCCTAGTGACCTAGATTCTCCAGCAAAGCTCCACTTCTTAAAAGTCCCTTCACCTTCTCCTGAAGCACACACAAAAATAACGGGCAACCAAGTGTTCAAACATATGAACTGATGTAGACATTTCTCATTCAAACCACCACAAGCTCCATTTTTACCAGGATCCTATGTTGTTATGGAGACTGATTTATATTTTCTATGATTAATTTTCCTGTGAAGACAGAGTTTTCTCTACTCAAGATGTCCAAGAGGACACCAGCTGGTGGTAGACATATTGGGTCTGTTCTCTAGTCCTAGCTTCCTGAAAGTCTGGATTTATTTGTTAAAAAAAAAAATGCTCTGCTACCCTGTTCCTGTATTTTTATGTTCCTTATCTATTGGGCTGCTATAGGTCTCTGCCTCCCTGGTGCTGGGATTATAGTCAGAAGCCTCCATGTCCTTTGAGGTTTCTTGGAAGTCTTACAGAGGCTGGCTGGGGAGTGGCTAGAAGCTGAGCACTGACTGCATTCCTCTTTCCTGCAGAGGTGTGTACAGTGTACCACACTTAACTTGGGAGGTCCTGTGAGTCAGTCTTGTGGAAGGATTCCCACACAAAACAACATTTAATTGAAGGAAGAGCATGAATGGCTAAAGTTCTTTCTTCCTTTTTTAAATTTTGTTATTTTATTTTATTTTATTTTATTCAGATTACAACTCAACTGTTATCCCATCACTTGTATCCTCTCATTCCTCCTTCCCTCCTGCTTTCACCCTATTCACCTCCCCTAGGTCTATGACCGAGAGGGACTTTGTCCCCCACTATATGGTCATAGGCTATCAAGTTATGTGGAGAGCAGGAATTGACTATGATATGAACTCTGGTGCCCCATATTTGACCACTTCCTCTTGGTGGGGAGACCTGATGGCACTCAAAGAAAGAATAAGGAGGCTGCCAAGATGAGACTTGATAGCCAAAACTCTTTCATAGGCAGCTGAATTGCCCCTCTTGGGGACTTTGCCCAGTGAATGAAGTTTCTGTGTTCCTCCCCCATTCTTTAATTAGCCCAAGGCATAAAACAATACGCTGTAACTTCAAAGATGTACATGCAGCAGGTGCCAGAAGAAACTGAAGGGACTTAGGAATGCTACCACTTATAAACCCACATATGGGCAAGAGTCTCTTGGGACAGTAGAGTTATGCTTGATAAAATACTCAGGTTAAGATGCCTCACTTTAATTACAAAAGCCAGAGAGTGGTGAGAAGAAGTGCTCTGATCATCATTTTCTATATGAAGCTAATAACTTGGGTTATAAAACAGCTGACATAGTGATGCCTCTCTGGATGGGGAGCTGGATGGATGGCACAGCAGTTAAGAACACTTGCTGTTCTTTCTGAGGACTCAAATTCAGTTTCCCGCAGTCACATCTGGGGGTTCATAAACTCTAACTCCAGCTCCAGGGGATCTAATGCCTTCTCCTGGCCTTAGTGGGCAGCCCTCTACATACACCCACACACAGACACAGACACACACACAGACACACAGACACACAGACACACACAGACACACACACAGACGCAGACACTGACACACACACAGACACACACACACACACACACACACACACACACACACACACACACACACACACACACACACATCCATCCAACCAACCAACCAACCAACAAATAAACATTGCTTCCAGGAGAAAGTATTTTAGGTTGATAACGCTTTCGTTGACACTGCCCTCTGCTGGTGGGTGAGGCCAACAGTGGATGTTGTAAGCCTCTAAAATAAAATGAACTGCTCACTAAGAGAGGAGTCTTTTTTCCTAGGACCTCATTGTTTTGAAAAACTGACAGTAAGTGTGGCTATGGGTAATAACTTGGTAAAAAGTTTTTTAAAAATTGTCGTAAGCCAAGAAGATTAAATGGCTTCTCATGAAGTTTCACTCATGCGGGTACTATTGTATGCTCTTTTTAAAAGACTTATTTTAAATGTTTTATATTAAAATATTTCCTGGAGCTAAAGTTACAGGCAACTCTGAGTCCTGACATCAGTAAACTGAAGTTGGATTATCTGGGAGAAAAGTAATCCTTTTTTAATTACAACCCTTGTCTCTACTAGATAAAGTCCAATCCAGGTAGCCACACAAGGCTAGATAGCAATCATAGCTAACTATGTGACACATTTCACTGACAGAAATTTTGCATCACTAATTCTGATCCTCAACAAAGAAGACTTTCTAAGGGCTCTCACCACCCATGTTAGTTACTTTTCTATTGCTGTGATAAAACACCATGACCAAGGCATCTTATAGAAGAAAGAACTTATTTGAGACCTATAGTTCCAGGGGTGGGGGGATCAGAGTCCACCACCATTATGGCCAGGAAGTGTGGCAGCTGGCAGGGTGCTGGAGCTGGAAGGTGAAAGCCAAGAGCTCCTATCTCAAACCATAAAAAGGAAGCAGAGAGGAAATTCAAAAGAACACAAGTTCTTTATGCTCTCAAAACCCACCCATGGTCACATAATTCCTCCAGTGAGGCCATACCTACTAAGCCTCCCCAAACATACACCAGTTGGGATCCTTGTATTCAAATGCTCAGACTATGGAAGACATCTCATTCAGACTTGTACAAGTCTATTGGCCACATATGTTGAGTTCATAGAGAGTTTGCCAGGAGGCCAGGAAATGATAGAAGGTTTCATGTCAGGAAGTATGACGTAAGTGTGACTTAAGCAGGAGATGAACTAAACTATTTCTTCTTCCAGCTGTAGTGTGGGGAGGTAGTGGGACAGGGTAACAAGATAACTATTTATTGTTGCTTATTAGATCATGGTAAAATTTGGTTGGCTGGGGTCTCAGAGTATAACCAAGTATAAACATGTATTTAGCATGTGCAAGGCCCTGAATATGATCCTCAGAGCACAAGAATAGACAAGCAATCAAAAGCTGATGATGCAATGGTCTAAGTCTATTCACCTAGATAGCAACTCTGAGCCGTGGTGTTAGCCAGGAGCTCTGCTGGGTCCAGGTGTCCAAATGGCCCTTATGTGTTGAATTCCTGTGTGAAGGAAGTATGAGAGATGAGATAAGCTAGGTATGTGCAGAGCTGGGATCCCTTTTGTAAATAACCTATGATCTCTTCCTCCTCATGGAGTAGTTGGATGGCTCAGCTTCCCAGAAGTAGACGCTTCCAGATGTTTTTAAGTGTAGAGATGGCTTCATGTCTACCATATTGAATTGGTGAATGTGAATTGCAGGACCAGATAAGGTTTGTTGTGGAACAGAGGATGACTAAGGTGTTGATGTTTTGGAAACCAGTGTGGTTAGTGTCAAGAGCACATAATGCTCTTCCAGAAGACTAGATTCCCAGGACACACATTAGGCAGCTGACAGTCAACTATAATTCCAGTTCCATGGGGATCCAATGACTCTGGCCTCTGTGGGCACTAGCACATGTATGCACAAATAGATAAAGCTAATTTAAATTTTTTAAAAAAGTAAAATGTGTTTAGCTATAGAAGAAAGAAGAGAGCACAATAACTCCCAAACTAAATATCAATATCACCCCTTTTCCCGAAGGTTCGGGAAATATCATGGAATAGGGGGCAGAAAGATTATGAGTCATAGATCAAGGGGGAATGTCGCAAAATTGTGCCATCTGGATACAACAGAGCCATTGTACTCATGAATTCACAACAGTGATGGTTGCCTGCGTGAGATCTGCACAAGATCAAGTCACTCAACATTCCAGCATAGATGGAGGACGGGAATCATGAGGCTGCACCCATAGTGAAGAGATATTGGCAGTTGGTAGCTGCTGGGGGAGAGGGGATAGGTTTTCTTGATGGTTTCTCATGCTCCAGAGGCTTTCACTATACCCATGCCATGCAGACAGTACTAATCGGACTCTCTCTCTCTCTCTCTCTCTCTCTCTCTCTCTCTCTCTCTCTCCCTCTCCCTCTCCCTCTCCCTCCTTCTCTCTCTCTCTCTCTGTGTGTGTGTGTGTGTGTGTGTGTGTGTGAGAGAGAGAGAGAGAGAGAGAGAGAGAGAGAGAGAGAGAGAGAGAGAGAGAGAGAGAGAGAGAGAGAGAGAAAGGGAGAGGGAGAGAGAGAGAGAGATGGAAGGAGAATAAAGTTGGATTGGAGATCTGGAGAAAATTAGAAGGGGAGGAGTGGGATGGATACAATTAAAATACATTGTACATATGTATGACATTCTCAACAAATAAAGTTTTAAAGACAATAAAGCATAAAGAATGGATAAAAGTACAAAGCAGATAAAATTTAAGAGACTGGGATAGTTTCAAGAACCAGGCTTGTAAAAGAAAATAGATGAGCAACTGATCTGAAAGTAAGCGCATGTTCACCAAGAACCTTGACCATCAGGCCCAGCAACTTGGTTTATCTTCATTCAGTATTTTTTAAAATCTAACTGTACTACAGACAGTGCCTAGGGGCTGACATGAATAGAAACTGTTTGGAGACAGGAAAGCACACCTTAACAGGGATTCGATAATGTCTCAGCCCAAAGGATGAAAAATTATGGGGAACTGGAAACTCTTTAAGGCAATTCTGACAGGAGAGAAAGAGAAGGCTTTGCTTTGATTGCACAACACAACATCGATGTCTAAGGCTGGAGGAAAAAGCAAGTTAAGGGAATTGACATTCTCTTAGGGAAAAAGCTGTCTCAGGGATTTCTGCTGATGACTTGATGGATATTTTGGAAAGGTCCTATAATGAGTATCAAGACACTGGCTGGGTGAGAGTCTCTTGTGACTGTGAAATGATGCTTGATAAAAGAAAAGGTTTAGATGTCCCTATTTAATTACAAAGCCAAAAGGGTGCAGGTCGAGAAAGGAAAGGGTCAGGAGCATTAGTGAACAAGTTGGCTCCACACTCCTGAATGTGTTTTGAAGCCTTGTCTCAAGTTCCAGAGTCAACTCCTCTGGTCCCACCAGATCCAATCACAGTGATTTTCCTAGATGCAAACATCAAGTAACTCAGATGAAGCAAACACCAAGTAACTCAGAAGTAATAAGCCTGGGAACTGTCCTGCCCTGATGCTTTTCTAGGCCTGCCTTGTCCTATCCTTTTGACTAAAAGCCAGTATAGATTCAGTGGAAATGAGTTACACTGCACTTCCCCAAGTGCTTCCATCTCTTAGAACCAGTGGCCTCAGTCCTGATTTCCCTCAAGTCTTGGTACTGGCAGTTACAGACCATTCCTTTTCTGAAAAATTATCTGTAACACCTCAAGAGACACTTTTAATTTCAATATTCTCTTTGTTCTCAGGAACTAGTAGGCTTATGAAAGCAAGGGAGTTTGATGATATGTGGGTGTGAAATGGAAGAGTGATGTCTGTGGCCTGAGCTCTTTTGGGCATGGTTAGTTTGGTTGGCACAATTTTGTTTTTGAAGGTTTAGTTCAGGAAAGCCTAAGAAACTGTGTTATGAACAGGCTTAGTTTACAATCAATGTCATCAGCAAGGATCCAAGGCAGGTTTTTGTTCTGGGGTTGCCAAGATTCCAAATGTCCCTCAGGCTGGGACACTGACTGGGGGGTGGGGGGGGGGGGAGAATTCTCAACAGAGGAATATCAAATGGCTGAGACACACTTAAAGAAATGCTCAACATCTCTAGTCATCAGAGAAATGCAAATCAAAACAACTCTGAGATTCCATCTTACACCCATCAGAATGGCTAAAATCAAACATTCAAGTGACAACACATGCTGGCGAGGATGTGGAGAGAGAGGAACACTCCTTCATTGCTGGTGGGAATGCAAACTAGTACAGCCACTTTGGAAATCTATCTGGTGCTATCTCAGAAAAATGGGAATAGGGCTTCCTCAAGACCCAGCTATTCCACTCCTAGGAGTATACCCAGAAGATGCTCCAGCACACAACAAGAAAATTTGCTCAACCATGTTCATAGCAGCCTTATTCATAATCGCCAGAACATGGAAACAGCCTAAGTGCTCCTCAGTAGAAGAATGGATAAAGAAACTGTGGTACATATACACGATGGAATATTACTCAGCTATTAAAAACAAGGATTTTCCAAAATTTGTGGACAAATGGATTGAACTAGAAATGATCATAATGAGTGAGCTAACCCAGAAGCAGAAAAAGTCAAATGGTATATACTCACTTATTACCGGACACTAGCCCAAGGGACAGGTCCCATGAAAGTCTGCACCTACCAGGAAACGGGGATAGAGGTGAGGACATCCTATTGAGACTCTAGATGAGGAAAATATAGAGGATAGGCAAGTAGGGGGACCCAGAGGGTCCTAGAAACCTACAAGAAGAACATTATGATGGCTAGATCTGAGCCCAGGGATTCTGCTTGATCTAAGGCACCAACCATGGACAAAACGGGCAGTCATCATCAAACCCCTACCCAGATCTAGCCAAGGGACAGAACATTCTCCACAGCTAAGTGGAGACTGGGGACTGACTTTCACAGGATCTCTGGTGCCCCATATTTGGCCATGTCCCTTTGTGGGGGAGGCCCAATGGCACTCGGAAGAAGGATAGAGGACTACCAAGAAAAGACTTGATACCCTAGCATCATATTCAGGGGGAGGAGGTCCCCCACAGACACAGTCATAGGGAAGGGGGATTGGGGTGAAAGTGGGAGGGAGGGAGGAATGGGAGGATGCATGGGATGGGATAGAAAATGAGATGTAATAGGAATTATTTTTAATTTTCAATAAAAATGTGTAAAAAAAAATAGTTCTCCATGTTAATAATCCTCCGTGATACTATGAGATGTGATTTTGCAGGGCACAGACTAAATCAGACATGCTGGTCAGGCCTCTCCTTTGACTCCTTCTCTCCCAGCTCTTCTCACTTTGATGACCTATGGTCTTCTCAAAGCTAAACCATGGAGAAAATGTGTATTGGTTGATGACGAGGTAATGTGAGGGCTAGCATTAAGTTTTAACTTTAAATTACTGTGCTTAAGAGATAGGTTTTTAAGTTGATATTGATGAGATATAATGGATATTGACTTACATATAGAATTTCAGACACATCAAGATAGAAAAGATGTTTTCCTCAAGGCTGTCAAATGCAAATGGCCAAAACACTAAGAATGTAACATTTATATAATTCCAAATTGTGTCATGGTTCTTCTTGCTATAGGCAGTTTATTGAATATATGTGTAATAATATAAATGTATATGTAAGAAATAAAAATGTTTAATTAAAAAAGATGTTTTGGATCAAGATAGATGTTTTAAGTTAATAGAGATGAGATATGATAGATATTGTTTTTTATTTAGAAATTGACGCAACAAGATAGGAAAGATGCTTACTTTAAGTTTGCAAAATGCAAATAGCCAAGTCACTATGAATGCAACATTTATATAATTCCTGATTGTCTCATGGTTTTTCCTGATGTATGTAGTTTATTTTATCCATATGTAATAATATAAATGTATATGTTAAAAAAGAAGCAATAAAAAACTCAAAAGAAAAAAAAAGGAGAGCTATTAAAAAAATGCTTCTAATCTATAAGCCCTACCTGCCCAAGAACAAAGAACTTTCTGGAATGCTGGGGGCTATTCAAGTAAGATATCAAGGCAAATGCTTTTTCTTCTCTTAACAAGTTTGATTCCACAAACTGCGCAGGATGTGTGCTTCATCACATATAAGCAGGAGGTACATAGGCAGAAAGCACATCAGGATGTATACTCATCCCTGATTGGACGAAGGTGCGAAGTCTGTAGTCTTGTGGGTTTTGCCTTTATAAGGCCCCTGATTAATGTAATTCACCACCATACTCTGGGCATCCTGGGTACAAGTTTGGCTAGTGTTCATGGATCTTGAATAACACTTGCCTAAAAAATTACTATGATAGTGGTCTTATTCTTACCCAGTGGGAATAACAGTAAGTCGATGAGCAATCTGTGCATGTGCTTGTGCGTGTGCGTGTGTGTGTGTGTGTGTGTGTGTGTGTGTGTGTGTGTGTGTGTGAGAGAGAGAGAGAGAGAGAGAGAGAGAGAGAGAGAGAGAGAGAGAGAGAAGAGAGAGATCGAGATCAGGTGAATTAGACCTATGATTAATCTTCTCAAGTGTAAATGTATGTTCCTGTGGGTGCACATGCACATGTGGGTGTTATGTACACATAAACATTGCCCCAAGCACTACCACAGGTGTCATGCCTGGAGTCAGGGTCTATCATACTCTTGAGCTCAACAAGGCTGAGCTGGTTATCTAGTAAGCTCCATGGATCCTCAGGTCTCTGCCTTTCCCATGCTGGGATTACTAATGCATGCGATCACAGGCAGCCTATTTTTGTGTGTTGGCAAGCACTGTAGCAACTGAGTTATCTCTTTAACCTCCATGAGTACTTATCTTTAAGGGGAATTATCACAACAAAGGCCAGGAGACTCCAGGAAACAGGATTTCCTGATGCCTTTAGAAAGAAAAGAAATGGTTTGATTATTTTTAAAAATTTTTTATTTTTATCCAACACCTAACAATTACATATACTTACATGATACTGTGTGACATTCCTCTTCATGTGTACAATATATGGTGATCACAGCCGAGTAACTGATCTGCCTATCTCCTCAGACAGATTGTTTCTTTGTGCACTTTGCTAGGTATTCTGAAACAGCCAGTTAATTACTGTTAACCACTTTTTTTTTCCCTCTCTAGCTTCTTTGGTTTAGTCAGTGTTGTCCTATATATGGTATGCTGTAGGTGGTGGTGGTGGGTGAACACAGAAGGAAAAAGAATCATGGAGAGGTTAACTCAAAGGCTCCTCAAATACCTCAACCTATCTTAACTGGTATGATTCTGGTTAAATTACTCTTTGATATCTTTGTCCGCATCACATATATAGGTGTCTGCAGGAAAAACAGAGGGGACAGGGCGGTTAGCTCCCTTTTACAAGACTTAAAGCCACCAAGGTCAGAGCTCTATTCCATATCACTCTTCCAAACTCTTCCTTTCAGCTTCTTTCTTCTTGATGCCTTTTCTTCACCTTTCTCCAAACCCCAAATAATTTTTTTCTTTTTGTTTTTTTAATTTTTTAAATTAATTCTTTTTTTACATATACAATTATATTATCACACACATATTTTATATATACTACATATTATGTGTAATAAACTACATACAGCATGAAGAACCATGAAACAATCAGGAATTATACATATGTTACATTCGTGGTGGTTTGCTATTTGTATTTGGCAGCTTTGAAGTAAACATCTTTCCTATCTTGGTGAGTCTAAAATTCTGAATGTAAATCAATATATGTCATATTTCATCTCTATCAACTTAAGACATCTATCTATACCTAAAAACATCTTAACCCCTAAACAAACAACTAAGCTTAATTGTAAATCTAAATTATCTGGTCTTCAACCCCATCAGAGACTTGAGAAGGAATAAAATTAATTACCTGAGTAGACAGGAAGTACAGGTTAGCAGCTTCCAAAGTGAAAAAGAGTGACAGCGACAGTTTGCTGCCTCAATAGTCACCCAAAAACTCTCTATAACGTTGGAGCATCATCTTCAGCCTTCTGGCCTAGTATATCTGACAGACATATTTGTGAGGCAGGAACTGTTGAGGACTTGCTTACCCTGTCTTAGCAGAGTTGGGCCATTGACTCTGTCTGCATTTCCAAAATAATGTTTAAAACATACAGTCAGTCAATATCATTGTGTTTCTACTAAAGGAAGTGTCTTTCTCTTTATGGTATGTGTTCCAGTTTTCTTTCTGTTTCTATGATGAACACTCTAAACAAAAGCAACTTAGCGAATGAAAGAGGTTATTTGGCTTGCGCATCCAGGGCACAGTCCATCCACTGAGGAAAGTCAGAGCAGGAACTTGAAGTAAAAGCCAAGGCAAACACTGCTTGTTGACTCTCTCTGAATCTCATGCTTTGCAAGCTTCCTTTTCTCCATACCCGTGACCACATGCCTAGGGAATGGTATCGCCTACAGTACCTATAGTGAACTAGACTCTTCAATAATAAAGACACAATCCCTCACAAACATGCCCTCAGGCCAATTTAATAAAGACAATTAAACATTTGAGACTTTCATTTTTATGATTTTTTTTTTTTTTAAATCAGAGAGGCATGAGTTTATTGCTAACTACTCCATCTCTGGTCAAGTGACCATAGGTTTAGCCTAATGAGGTTCAGAGTCTACATTTATAAAAAGGCATAACATTAATACGTACACCTCAAAACAATCTAGGTTAGATACTTGGTATATTCTTGGCATAGACCAGCTAATCAGTAACTGTTAGAGGTTATTAATACTACTTTCACAGAATCAGCTGCATTGCGGGGTGGTTTATATCAGAGCCAGAATTAGTACGCCATTGGCACACTTTTGTTCTCTTGTATCCTTGGGTCAGAATGGATTCTGTATATGCAGATGTGGCCCAGGTAATTGCATTGCACAGTGAGAAAATGCAGTGCAGCTGCACACAGCTGGAAGTGAGGCTACTGGTTTTTATAGCTTGCTTCTGACCAATAGCATCAGTGTTACCTGGGAACTTGTTAGGAACACAAATCTTTGGTTGCTAGACTCAACCCCAGAGAATTTGATGAAGACATTTTTTTTAAGATGATGCCAGACTGAGTCAAGTTGACCTTAACTGCTAACTAGGAGAGTATTATTTAAAACCATGTCACATAATTTTTCTACTGGTTCTCATTTAGACATATGTAGAATATGAAACAAGTCCCTACATGTAGAGTAAATATAGTAACCAAATGAGGAAAGCAATTTGCAGCCATTGTTGGCTGGGCTTGCAACTTGGATGGAGCTAAATATTTTCACTGCCTTTCTCACTCATCTACAGTCGTAATCATCTGCGTTTTTGCTCCCTAAGGGCCGCAGTAAGAGCGTGCACAGCCACAGGGTACTCGCAGAGAAGAAGTGTGCAAAGCAGACTAAGCTAGAAGTACAGGTAAGGTTTAGGGACTCAGGGCCAGCCATGCTTTGCTGTGCTATGTCCTTGTATGACCTGTACATATCCTTTCTTTTCTATGTCAGTTTCTCTATGGATAAAAATTATATGGGCTAGTTCAATGTTATGGCTGCATGCCTGCATTCATGGATTATGTACCCACTTCAGGCTTTCTCTGGGGAGCACAGCTAAGTTCAGCAGGTCTTTTTCACCTTAAATAACCTCCTTGCTCTTTTATTTCCACATAAGAGGCATTTATCATATTTTTTTAAAGTTAAAAGCTAAACAGTGCTGTTTGATCCTTTTTATAAAGAAGTCATACTTCTAAGAGGTCATTGAGGGCTTCAGCATCTTTTTTTTTTTTTTACTTTATTAATTTATTCTTGTTACATCTCAATGGTTATCCCATCCCTTGTATCCTCCCATTCTTCCCTCCCTCCCATTTCCCCCTTATTCCCCTCCCCTATGACTGTTCCTGAGGGGGATTACCTCCCCCTGTATATGTTCATAGGGTATCAAGTCTCTTCTTGGTAACCTGCTGTCCTTCCTCTGAGTGCAACCAGGTCTCCCCCTCCAGGGGACATGGTCAAAGGTGAGGCACCAGAGTATGTAAGAAAGTAATATCCCACTCTCCACTCTACTGTGGGGAGTGTTCTGTCCATTGTCTAGATCTGGGTAGGGGTTTAAGGTTTACTGCCTGTATTGTCCTTGGCTGGTGCCTTAGTTTGAGCGGGACCCCTGTGCCCAAATCTGCCTATCATAATGTTCTACTTGTAGGCTTCTAGGACCCTCTGGATCCTTCTCAGCATCTTATTCTAAAGGTCATGCAGCCTGTCTGCTTCTAATGCTGCTCAGTACAATTTAGGGACATGAGGTTTGAGAACTACCTGACCCCCTCCTATTCTCTTAGCCTCAGCACTTGCTGCCCAGGGCTGGTGAGATAACATCCTCACAGTTTTCTTTGCCCTCCTACTGGCTTCTCATCCAAACCAGCAAATGCAAAGCTGCCGTTCATCTCAAAGTATGCTTATTTTCTTTCATAGACGTTGTTGAGAAATGCCCACAACCCTGACCCAAGGAGCATGCTACCAGCAGACAATGAGTTTGCACGGACTTATAGTGACATGAGGTGCTTGTGCCTGGTTCAATGGACTAAGAAGTAGCAAAGCCACATTGATTCCTTGTCCTTGGCATGGGAGGGAGCTCAGAGGGGCAAAAGAGCTTCGCCATTTTCCAAGGTAACAGCTTCTCTGCATCAAACAATCTTTCCCAAAATTCTGTGGTATTTTGTTATAGTTAAAAAAAAAAAGCAGGGACACAGGACCTTTCCATGAACTTTGTTTAAAGTGCAAGTGCCCTAAGAAGCAGGGAGAAGGATTTATCTTGGTCATTCATCTTTTAAAAACAAAAGTAGAGCCTGAAAGGAACTACTGGAAGAGATGAACACTAGACAAACCTGAGATGAAGACTTGGTGTAGAGGAATTTTATTCCATCAAAAATGCTTCTCTGGCAAGGGGGTCACATCCAGAGATCTAGGTCTGTGTGATCTGGCTGGAATACAGACAAACCCTTAGTACACAAATTTAGTACGTCTGGTTGGAATACAGACATGCCTTTAGTACACACCTTTAAATACCAAACGATGACATCTAATTGAGGGGCAGACAAAGTGATGAATCAGAGAAAGATTTGACAGAGTGAGTCACAGGTAGGATATGCCCAACTCTCATGAGAACAGATAGGAAAGAGAAGCAGCAGCAGCAACAGAGATAGAGATAAAGATAGATAGATAGATAGATAGATAGATAAGAGCAAGAAAGTTTTTGAAGACAGTACAGTAGAGACCAGGAGTACAGTACAGTTCAGTTGGGTGCAGTTTCCGTACATAACCTTGTCACTAGTGAGAGAAACATGTAACCCCTGATGGCAAGAATTGATCTGGTGCTCTCCACAGTACTCTGGTATTATTACAAGCTGAGCTGAAGTGCACAGTTCAGTGCGCAGAGACAATGCAAATAACCTCCTAGAAGTACAAGACCAAGTTACCCTGAGACCACAATAAAACACTGAAACATCCAACTTCATAATTTTGTCAGCACACAAATGAAAATTCTACTACCTATAAAGTATCACCTCATAAAGTTACATATATATATAATTACATTAAATATATAAATTGTTTTATATATAAATATATTGTATAACAAAACAATCAAATATTTAATTAAATACTATTAATATAATTTAATAAATAAATATTAAATTATGATATAAATATGTTAGCAATATATTTATATTATATAATATATATTATATGTGGTGTAATTATATATTTATGTATTTATTTACATATAGTATATATAACAAGAAACTAAAAAAAAAAAAAAAAAGAAACTGCTTCCTGCCTTGGGGACTTGCACTTCAATAGCATCTTTATTCAGATCTACTCATGGCTGATTTGGATCTCAGGGTAATGTAACCTGAAAATTAAGGTAGAGTAAAATAGCAAAGTGTTCTCGAAAATGGTGAAGAAGACTAATGCCAGACACAAACCATTTGATATAGCTAGAAAACAGGTACTGGGTATTTTACATAACCCACTGTTTGTTGCTGATGTTTTAGCCACAAAATACTGTAGAAAATCAAGTCTCCCAGTTATAACGCCATCTCCCTCCCCTGTGGATCTGCATTGGGTAGAACACTGCACGTGCAGCTTCTGACTCAGGTGTAGAAGGAATGAAGCCATGGGTGACTGTCCCCCAGTGGTTCCTCTGCTTTGCTTTCCTAGCACCTACTAACTCTCACCTTTTCTATGTAAATCTTACCATTATCTAAATTAAATTATTCTGTGTCTCTTGTCTTCACTCACCAGAATACAAACTTCAGAAGTAAAAAGCTATGTTGTATTTGTCTCTTGGTAGCTCCAATATATCTATGTGTTATCTTGAGCACCAAACAACACATTTTCAGTGGATTCTTCTGCTTCTGCTGTGCTCAGTACTGGCGCAGACACAGCTGTCTTTTTTACTTTTTAGATCAAAGGGTTGATGCTAGCACTCCCTATCTTCAAAAACTTTCATGGATTCTTTTTCTAAGGTGTCATCATCTCCCTCCTGCAGTCTCATGCTCTTTGAAATCCTCAGAAAGCTCTGAGGTTCAGCCACGCTGAGTGGTCTCAGGCATGCTGCAAGCCTTCCAGTAACCAAGCCCTGACAAGTGCCGCTGTATCTAACTGCAGTGCTCTCGCCTGCCTCTCCCTTTTATTATTTATTATTTTTCCTGAGGGCAACATTCTCATCATCCTTCAAAGCATAACTGTCAGGGTGACCAACTTCTCAATTGTGTGTTTCCTGTGCTTTCACAGCTCTGAGTTGCCCTCATGAACTGCTAAGCACACCCGGACCCTTCACAGTTTTATTCTTGCTGTCTTTCCCAAGAGACCCTGAGTGTTTCAAGCACAATCAGCAATCGGCTCCATGTCTTCACTATTTCATTTGTAAAATCAAGTATCTTTCTATGTACCTTCCAGATGGCTTAAGAGGAATAAAGGCCCTAATGCACGAAAAGCAATTAGAGCAACACCTGGCATAGAGTAAACACCACATACGTTCATCTTTATTATTCAGTTCATTACCAGCATGGATCGAAAGTAGTCTTGTCAAAACCCATTGCTGTTAAAATTGATTGAACTTCAGCAGGGAACTTCTATAAGTTGAGCTTTAGACCTTTAAGCTAGTTTAGGAATATTAGTAATTTCTCCCGGTGACCTTTAAAGATATGTGTATAACCCTAAACCTTCATGCTGAGTTTTGGGGATAAGAACTGGGTTGGTACTTAAGCAAATGTCTTAACTCTTACCCTAGCTTTATGACATAAAGGTTGATCTGATCTGAAAACACCTTTCTTGGAATAGTATTTAGTCTTCTCTGGGTAACTTCAGTCCCGGGGCAGCTTTTACATCTCCCACCATGTCAGAGAGGGATAGGACATAAAAATACTAGATTACAAGACAGGTTGTGGTTGGGGAGTAAAAGGTATCTGCGTTATGAGTTGCTAAAACTATGAAGGGTTCCAAGTATCCTTGAGTTTCAAAAGAGTTAGAGTTCTAGAGGTTATTAGAGGCACAGGAGCTGAGGAGGCTGGACGTAATTAGCTAATGAGGAAGAAACAGACAGCTGATGCCTTCTTAAAGTTGGCTTAATGTAGAGGCAGGGGTATGCAGTCGAGAGTGTACGTGTGTGTGTGTGTGTGTGTGTGTGTGTGTGTGTGTGTGTGTACAGACTTATATCACAGTTTTCATTCTTTTTTCTTTGGAGCTGTAATATTGGGACAGATTTTGGAGTCTTTGATTCCCTCATGCTATATCCTTAAAAAAGTATAGGGCTAAAATAAGTTTGAGTTCCTTCCTGTATTAAGAGGAGGGTGTGGGTATACGAAGAATGAGTCTAAATGCATGCTTTAACACATCTTGGGTGGTGCCTAGGTTTGCATGTTTGCTTGGCTCTCCAGTTTAGGGCCTGCCAGCTGTCTCCAGGGCCTGTCTGACTATACTACTGGGAAAGCTATCTTTCATGAGCAGTGAATGGCCTGTGTCTCAAACTCTCCAGAGATGTAGGATTCCTGGAGGCTAGGAGTTAAGGTTGGCTTGGTATTTTGTAGGCTAAGGCCAAGGTGAAAACTAGCTTGTGACCCTAACAGGTCAATCCTGGGGAGAAAATGACAATCGCTGAGATATTCAGAGCACATTCCTCAGGCTGAAGTGTAATTTGAACCTAAGCTACTTGAGTTATTAAATACACTTGAAGCTCACATGTCATTTACAAGTACCTACAGATAGTTTGTCTGAACTGTGTAACAACCTGTGAGGTCAGGTATTTGTCATCATTTCCATTTCATAAGTGAGGAACTCAGAAAAAGTGACTTGTCCCAGGTTGGGAACTTAAACTGGCTTTGTTACCCTTTGGGACAAGTTGATACTGGTTTTATCCAAAGAGAGTGAACTGTACAGGAGGAGGGGGATTTTCAGAATCAGATGATCTTGGTCACCAGGTCTCTTGTGGTATGGGTGTGGAAGACAGTTTTGAGATCAGAATGAAAACTTCAGCCCTGTCATATGCTAGAGGAATAAATCTGAACAAATTAATGCCCATTGTCATTTTCCTCATCTGTGAAAGAAGGTAATATCTCAAAGGATTAAATAGCACAAAATAGTGTCAGGTTGTCTAATATGCTAAGTAAATGCATTGTTCTCTTTCCCACTACCTCAACATGCAGTCAGAACCACAAACTCAGCAATTTTATTTTCACCTATGTGGTTTGTCACAACTTAATTCCTACCTCTTAAATAACCAGGAATGGACTCGTCGAGATCTTTCTCAGCTGAAGGTTTGACTGGGAATAAAATATGTGAAATTAAACTAAACCTTCTTCAATTACAGTCTAAGTGACTGAACTACATATTCAGAGTTGCAGAAGCATTTGGTCTGGTGATGTGGGTGCACTCAGCCTTTTTTAGGCTGTCTGTCCCTGGGACTTTTGCCCAGTGGCCTGGCATCATGGAGATTTACCCAGCATGCTTGATCGAGCCTGGCCCTGGCTGAGGATTACATTTCATCTAGTGTTGAAATCACTTGAAATTCCCCTTGTTCATCCAAAGACACATAAATAAAAGAAGCAACTTGTGGTCTTGCTGAGAACTCTATTGTTAGCCATTCTTGCATCTTTTGTGCCCAAAATAGATGGATCCAAGAAATATTCTTTTGTTAAGAATCTCAAGAACATGGATATTCATTTTAAACACCCAACATTCAATTTTTGTTTGTTTGTTTTTTTTGTTTGTTTTTATCCGTGATCATCAGAATTCCTTAAAAGCTTTTGTGGTGAGACTTTTTTTTAAAAGCTGCTTTTCACTTTTGAATGCACTAGCTTTCAGAGGATTTCTATTTGACCATGAAGCTTGAAGTTGAGAGGCCAAACCATTCTCTTTAAGGAATTTCCTGTTCCAAAACCACATGGTATCACTCATACCACAATCAATTGATGTCTCAGCCCCCCTCCCCTTCCCTTTCCTCATTTTGGTGGAAGTCTGCTTTCTATGTGTCCCTAGTTTACCTCTTAATAAAGTAATAAATACGCTGATGCTCTGGTATCCAGTGAGGATCCCAGGACACATTATCAGAAGTCATTTAAAACCACTTTTCAGGTATTTTTCCTCTGGGCAAAGGTCCCAACAGTGTCATTCATTCATTCACTGGCTTTCTTCCACAGCAGCTTGAAACAACAGCAATACCAGTCCTATGATTTTTATACTCTGCATGTTTTATTAAAATAATAACTTTCCTCAATTCCCTGTATCTTAAAGCTGATTTTATTCCATTCTTGGCCTCAGGTTTGTGCTAATTTGTGTTTTTCAAATCATCATCTTGAGAACTTGTTAGGGGCCTCATGCATGCCATTCAGGGAAACAAATTTTCCCTCTTCCGAGAGGGCTTTTTTTGGGAGGCTCTGGGGTAGAATATACATACATACATAAATACGTATGTACATACATACATACATACGTACATACATACATACATACATACATATGGTATAGAGGTGGAGGGGAATGTGAGGGAGGGTGGAGGGGGCTGGGATCAGGCTGCAAAGTGATTAAATAAATAATGAAAGGAAAAATAGCTGAAGAACTGGATTTATAGCTCTTACTATGTAGAATATGATATAAAGGAATAAAAGCTAAAGAAAAATCTCATTGATGTTGTGAATCCTTAAAAACTATACACTTTCAAATGATGGGTCTGGGGTTCAGTGTAGAGTGCTTGCTTACTATGTGAGGCACGGGTTCCTGTCCAACACTGAAACTCACCCCTCCCAAGCCCAGAAAGATCAGTGTTATATGAGCTATGAAAAGAGCCGAACTATGTGTGTCCACAGTATTATTACCTGTATTGTTAAGATACACCTATGACACACATACCCCCCATCCCTCGCTGGAGCTGGGGCTGGCTGACCTAGAACAGAGGTCTTCCAGGCTCTGCTTCCTGAGTGCTGGCATTAATGGTACCATCACATCCAGCTTAGATGGTTTTTGGGTTCAAATTCTCTTACCTACCGAAACATCTCCCCAACTACACTGTTCCCCCCCCCCCCCATTTTCTGAAGGGTTTTTACACATTGCTGTGAGACATATTTTAAACTGGCAACACAATACGGCAAGGTGTTCAGGACTCACTGTTTCTGTGAGCTCCAGGACTCAGCGATCCTGTCTCTTCTCATTCAATATTTGTGCTTTTTTCCTGGTCTCTTTCTACTTGAAATTTATATACATACTTCTTCATACATAACTGAATAAAGTAAGCCAGATTCATTGGTTCCTGAAAATCCTGCAATATGTCATATGTGTGACAAAAACCTCAAAAAGGAGGCATTCACGAAGTAGACAGTTTGTAATCTGTTACTCCTCATAACAAAATTATAGTCACACCCTTCTTCTTCAAACACAAACCTTGTTAATATTCACCTATTAAACGGAAAATGCTGCAAACAGAATGTAAAATAAGCATGAATGAAATATTCATTTCTAAATTTAACAAGAAATTAAGTATCTATACTAAAAATAACAAATGGAATAAAATAAAATAGGCCTTTCATGGTGTTTCTTTAGAGATGGTTACTGCTGTCTAAATTATTTTCAGGAGCCAACTCTGTGCTTCCCTCTTTGAGGTCGGTGTGCAACCTGGGAAGCACACTTGTGCTTTAACTGATCTCTTTCAATTCTTTATAATCCACCCTAGTTTTGGTGGATTACATATACAACTGTATTTTCACAAACATGGCAGGAAGTAGGGTCTGCCTTCCCCCCAAGTTTCCTCAGTGCTTGGCTGAATCCTGCTACATACCTGGAGTTCTGGCCTGTAGGGAACCCCCTATAGGAAAGGATACAAGAGGAGTCACACATCCCACCTCATGTAATTTAGGGAAGTTAGCCCTCCTGACTCATGGTTCATACACAAAGCAAGATGTAATGATCAGACTTGGGTCCTCAATGCAAGCCCTCTTGGGTTTTAAAGATAAAAACAAATAATACTAATAAACTGTGGATTCACAATGCAGCACTAATGCACAGGCCTTACTGCAAATGACCTTCCCCAGGAATGTATCCTTCCATGCCATGTGGTTCTCACAAGAACAATAAAAGCAGCTTTCCTGTGTTTAAGAATTTCTGGCATTCTCCGTGGGGACCAACCAGGCCTCATCCTCCCCTCATGACTAAGCCCAGAGAATGTAAGGTGATGGAGTCCTGTGACTCTTTAACCTGAGTAGCACTTCATCCACTGTCCACGAGCATCTGGCCACATTACCTGTATGACTTGTCTGTTAGCTTGTTATAAACCGACGTTAACGCAATATCTGAGTACACTAGTCATCATTAAGCCAGGCCGTTACTGCACAGCCTTAGCTTTCAAGTATGAAAGCATTTTTTTTCTCAGATATAATCTGAAGATGTGTAGCTGCTGTTCTTTGCTAGGTGCCAGCAACAAATCCTTCCTTTAACATGGCAGGATGCTGCTGACTCCTGAGGATGTGTAGCGAGGGTTATAGGGATAGATTGCAAGACACACCTTCTAACTCTTGAGAGAATGATATAGTTATACAGAATATACAAAGCCTATGGCACACTGCCTCAGCACAGCAATGTTATTTTTATTAGGGTAGTTTGAATGCTGTTAGCCTAGGACTTCCAATATGTTTGTCTCTTCGGAAGTCAACCAGAACTAGTTACAATTTTTCTTCTGCCTATAAAGGCTGTTAAAATGCCTGGAAAGGTTATGTAGTATCAGAAAGGCTAAAAGCACTAAGGTGGAAGGATAGTGCCCTTGTGTCTCTTCTATTACACCTCCAACGCAAAACAAAACAACCTCCCCCTAAAAAGACCCATGTGTACACATATGCACACATCCAGAATAACCCTGTGTATCTGTTCATATGTAGGTCAACTCTACTCGATGAAAACGCCTGTGGCCTAAGGTTTTCAAAAATTGATACCGAGAAAATGAGGGCCCAGAGGAACTACCAATATCCCATGAGGACAGAAAGAGACAGAGGGAAGGGCTAACTGCTACATTTGCTTGTCCTTGGCCCCGTAACGGCTCTCATGTGTTGAGAGTCCCATCTGATGAGAAGAAATGACACGGAGGTCATGGATAGACCTCACAGTCCACTGTGAAAGCTCCTGAAGGACTTTCAAGCCCCACAGCTTCTTTTCGAAGAGGCCACCATCTCCAACAGCCACAGGTGTCCCATCAGCCTCACGTTCAGGGATCTTATGTTCCAGAAGCACCATTAACTCCTCTAGCTGGTAGGCAAAGGCTGAAACTTGGAGCAGAAGAGTATGTATTGCTTGATGGAAGTCACCTTCAGTTGGGGTGAAATGAATTCTCTGGTCTTCTAAAAGCTTAGTCAACATCCCATGGAAGGTACGGTAAGCCTGGAGGTTCTCTTTGAGTCGCTCTGCCTCAGTCATCTCACTCCAGCGATCAGTGCTTGCCACTGGAACACCATCCACAGAGTCCAGGTTGATATTTTTATTTAGGCCCTGATGCTTTACCTGACCAAGGATATAGCAAAACATATGTTCTATTATCATGTGAACTCTTCTCTTCAACCACAAATATAATCTTCACTTCCACAGTCAGTGGTCCACATTGTAAAGAAAGTATCTAGGATGGAAACCCTTCATTTGGGGAGCCATGACCCTACAGCACTGCCTGAATTTCCCTATCTCCAGTGTCCACTCTCAAGGTGGAATCCATCCTTTAGAGTAGGACCTGGCTTGGAAATGGTAACCATTAGTCTCATATCTGGCAAAGCTTTAAAAAAGTTATAGATTCTTAGAGAACTTTATCTGAGGCCTGGAGTGTAACCAGACCTTTAGATGGAGGCCCTTCATGATAAAGTCCAGAACAGTATGGTTAATTTGTTATTTTTATAAGACTCTAGTGAATATTCTAGGGAATCTTGTTGACATATCTATTTAGTCACATGTAGCATATTAAAAAGTAGGTAGCTTATACTATAGAGGAAAATAATACATTTCTTTATGGCTCTTCCTAATCTTATAACCCTTTTATTCCTACATCTCACAAATTCTATGAAGAACCAAAACGTACAAAGCCTGTCTACCCTGGCAAGATTCAGGTAAAAGACATTCAAATAACACATCTTCTCACTTAAGGAGGGACCTGTCTCTTAAACAGCCTGAAGGAAGGTAGTAAGCTGATGCCAAATTTTAGGTGTTGAATATATGAATGACCATTAAGACTACGGGTTTCATAACTGGTTATGAGGTTGGAACAGACAACAGCAGCAAAATAGTCAACTTACATAAGATTCCATAAGGGCAGTCAGGTCTGAACGAATCTTCCTTGCTAGCCAGATAGAGCGGCTGCAGAGGTCCCGGCGGTGAAGGGTCAGAGGTGACTGCTCTGAGAAAGCCATCCCCTAAATCAACTGTCCCAGCAAACAAGTGAGCTGGTTTGCTTCTGTCTTCACTGGTCCAAGTAAGAAATGTGACTCCCACAGACTAAATCCACTGGGCATTCTCTAATGGGATTGTGCACCCCCATCCCCACCCCCTGCCTGACTCAGAGGTGGCAGCAAATTCCTGGCTGTGGATTTTGTGCCTGTGGAATCAAAGAGCCCTTTTAATCGGTCTTTTTTTCCAGTGTCTGCCTCCATCTCTCTCCTCCACTCAGTACTTAGCACTTGTTTTTATGTCATTGTTTTGCTTTTGTACTTAGCAACAAGGTCACTATCACACTAATCCTCATGACACCCACCCCTGCCTAATGTAGTCTGTTATTTACACGTGTAACTTGACTTTATTATTCTGCTTTCTATGCTCATTATATTTAAATTTTTTATAGCCTGGCAAAGTGTAGGGTTATGGAGATAGGTGCCATTTATTAAATGGGTCAGATATTGTGCTACATATTTAAACTTCATTTGATTCTTCAGTAATTCTGGGCTAAATACTTGTATTCTTTGGGGATAATAGTTTTCTCACTTGATATAAGAAATGTCTATCAAATAAACTAATCAAGTCAACTAGATTAATGTTTGTTCACTGGTCTTTGGGTTATTTCCCCACCTCCCACTGACTTTAGTTTCTTTAGGCAGCTCCTGTTTTGTGCAAGAGGCAAAGACTGTGATACAGGTCCTTTGCAGCATCTTTCCATTCCCATCCTTTGTAAAGTTTAGACTTGTTTAAAATTAGCTAAAGGAGTATCTCTAATCTCAACCATGGTGCCTTCCTAGTAGCTACAGGATGTGGAAGAAACTGTTTAGGCCTGTTCTCTCCCAAAGGAAAACACCCAACCCTAACTTCGTAACATTTCTCAGGCAGTTTTACTCAAGTGACAACATGCTTATTTTTCTTCCCTGTCCCAATCATACTCCATGCTTAACAAGGGAATGAACAAGGCTTTGAAATGAAGACAAAAGAGTTAAAAAGTACTTACAGATCTGTCATTCTATGGTACTAACTGGGTGATTGTTAATAACTTTCAACCCCAAATAGGTCAGTGACTGTCCCTATTTCATATCATAGATGTTGCCAAGAAGTTCAAAACTTGCCATTTCAGGAGCAAACTGACATAGGTGAATGATAAATGAGAGATGGCAGCCACAGAACTTGTACCAATGTTAGTCTGTTTTTTCTTTTTTTAAAAGTTAGAACTTGACATAGATTGCTAAATGCAACCAATGTTTTGCCATTATCAGAGTAAACTGTACTTCACAGTATCCTTAGCATGCCCTGGTCACCAAATGCAACACCATTTGGAGTCTGCCAAACACAGAGCTACAAGGCATCTGAGCATTCCACTTCCCAACTCTCAACAAAGAGCAAATAGCAGCATACAAAAGCCTACCCAGGGGGCATCTGTTTTCCTCATTTAGCAGCATCAACTGTTTTACCCTAGGATGACTAACTGGGTACAACCAAGACCGACCAGTTGCTTCCAGGAAGACAACTTTTATTTTTGTCTTTACATAGTTTGAATATAATTACCTAGATTAAGAGGAAACAGGATTTTAAAAGCAAAGTATCCCTTTTATTATATTTTTTTTTACATGTAACTTTTAAACCTAGATCAAGTAACCACCTATCTCTCATCACAGGAAAAGGGTCCTGCACATTTTGACAGGCAAGAGATTTTAGGAAATATAATTGCCCCTTTACAATTTTCTGGTTTTCTTGAGTATGCTGGAAAATTGATAGAAATACAGGTAGGAAACTGGTCCTGCAGGAAGGCTGTAAGACCTCACTTAAGTTGGTGGTATAGTTCATGTTCTTCCTCCAAACAGGTACAAGGGAGGTCCAAGTGCTCTATGCTGATGTTTTCTTTGCTCATCCCCAGGACTCCCAGCCAGTGTCTGACTAAACCTTGTAAAATGTGTTAGGGTCTATCTAATTATGCAAAATATGCTAGCAATCCAAGTTAGGATGCATTAAGTCCCAGAAATTATCACAAGTTGTGAGTAATTGTCTTAACTATATCCATAAAATTTAGAACTGTCAACTGAAGATGACAATATGACTAGTTACTTAAAAGATAACAAAATATGAGTATGAAATATTGACTTTCAAGATTAAAAGGACTCCTTGACAGGACAACTAAATGAGTGGCATGGGAAAAAAGGAAATGGGGATGGGGCTTAGTTTGCTCGTATAGACTATGCTAGTACTTGTTCTCAAAAGGAAAAATATAAAGTTCATTAAAAATATCTTAAAATTTATTGCAAACTGCTACAATAATTTATTGTCAGCAAATGGTAGCTATGAAGATGACCCAGCCCCTTTTACAGTCCACTCCACCCCCAATGAGAGGACAGAAGTTTCTAATTATTAGAACTAGTTGCTTTCGTAAGGAGGGGAATGAGGTACAAAAAAAGAACATCTTTTTTCCCCATCCCAGAAAGAAAAGCTGTTTACAATGCAGTTTGCTTTTCTGTGGGTGGTTCTATCTGATTAGTAACCACTCTTAGTGAAATTTATGGAGACTGTCTAAATATGAAAAACAAAGGATACAGGTAATAGCTGAGAAACAGTATTAAGAGGAACAACTTTGTTGCAGAGCCATTTATAATTACTCTTACAGTATTTTCAAATATACCCAATGCTAACTGCAAGCTCTGTGGGGCAGGAAAGCCTGTTATCATGCCTTCAATCTCCTCACATGGGAGGGGTGGCAAAGTCTGCAACACTCTAGAGGAACAATAATGTGTTTAAGATGGTTCCTGTAGGTGTCTTCCTCCCTGGCATCCCAAATACTGACATAAGTGGGCGTACAGTAAGCGTCTTTCACAGATGACATTTTGTTACTCTCATTTTTGGGAAAAAATTAAGCAGAGAGAATTTGATAAACTCCACAGTTTTAGTGTTTGTGAAAAACAAGCTGTTCCCTGTTTTGTTCTCAGTCAGACTCTTACATTTCTGACAATTGGCCAGGTCTTCAGTGGCAGATTCTGAAGTACACTGGGAGGAACTACACTTCTAATTTTCAAAAAGTTAGGTGAATTAGGGTTTTAGTCTTCTGAGCGGTATAAGCATGTAAAAACACAATCTGCATCTCCCATTGACAGACAGTAATAAACAATCCACAATGCATTAACAACTCCTACTGCAAAGAAAAAAGATAATTTGGGGAAAGCAAAAACATCATCATACAGATTTTCACTTTTGTCTATTGACTTTGTCACTTCTAAAGAAGAAATAAAACAGAACAGTTTACTCTTAACCAAAACTCTAGGTAGGACTCTTAGATTTTGTTCCTTCATGAATGACAGGGTTTGTTCTTCCACTAATGGAGAGCTGGAACGACCAATGACAAAACAAAAACCAAAATCAAAACAAGGAGTTGGAGTTAGGCCACCAGGGAGATATATGCAAAGAAATGGTAAGGACAAAAAGAGAAATTCACAGAAGAAAATCTTTTATGTGATTCAGACCTTGACCTCATCCCCTCAAAATTCTTCTATCTTAATGCTCTTAAAAACTCGAAAGAGCACACTAGTTACCACAAACCTATAAACCTTCCCTAAGGCTTCCAAAAAAAGCAC
Organism: Acomys minous; assembly: GCF_964271855.1. Classification (NCBI taxonomy): domain Eukaryota; kingdom Metazoa; phylum Chordata; class Mammalia; order Rodentia; family Muridae; genus Acomys; species Acomys minous. The sequence goes on along the minus strand of NC_140484.1, from coordinate 45,872,531 downwards.
TAGGCTACTGTAGTGATTCTGTCAAGTGCTGAGGACCAGCTTTCTTTAAAGGCCACTAGAGAACTCTGATTTTAGAGGCTGGCTGTGCTTCTTTAACTCTAAGCCTTGCCTTCAAAGTACCTCTTGTAGGAAGGATCCCATGTCAGAATAAGCTACTCTCCCAGCCCCACAAAACATAGCAACAAAGACCCTCCCCCCAAATCAGACTTTCCATTAATAAATAAGGAATCTCAGGTTCCACAACACAAAAACACACATGTTCAAAGTGCAAATTTCTGCCATTAGCCTGGGACTTTTATCACTGACATATAGCCCGTCTTACAGCCACAAAGACTGTATTAGAGGGCAGTCCCCTCTCTCTTGGGAGCCTGCTTCCAAGCAAGTGAGCACCATTAAGAGCCATATGGAGGTTTGGGAGGGGAGACTGAGGTGCTGGGATCCACTGATGGGGAGGGAGGTGGTCCCCATGTATTCTTCCTTCTCCAAACCCAGTGAGTAATGGAAGAAGAGGGGTGCGAGATTCATGCTGTTTTAACAGCATCCTGTTAAGGGGCCCTAAAGTGCCAAGTCAAGCTGCCAGCCTCCAGAAAATAGAATTATATAATATTTGAGGGTAAGTATTGGTTGTTGCAATGGGGAGAAGCCAGAGCCACAGGGCAGTAGTAGTGGAGAAAAGATTTAGATGATAGTAATACACTATTATGAGTTAAAAGCTGATCCAGAGCACATCAAAGTTATAGGTTGGGAAAAGGAGATCTACCAATGAGCAGGAAGTCTGCTGCTGGCTGGAACCAAGTATGCTACTGCTTTTTCGTTGACCTTTCTGATAAAGGCAACATCAATGTTTTAAGGACAAGGGAGCGGAGTTCAGGGAAAGGGGATGGTGTGTGTGTTTGTGTGTGCGTGTGTGTGTGTGTGTGTGTATGTTTGTGGGTGTGGTGTGCGCTATGATCCACAATGCAAAGAGCAGGCCCTTCAGTTATTTTACTAGGTTTTTAAATGCTTTAAATTTTTTTTTGTCCTTTTTATCTTTTAAATACAAAGTCTGCACTGTCCCAGTGCCCAAAGTCTTCCTTTGCACTAAGGTCCAGTAGAGTCTGTATCTTCAATCAGAACCTCTGTGGTAGCACCGAGTATATCCGAGTTCATGACCAGCCCTTCAGTGCCCCCACTGCTGCCACTTCCTACAAAGATCTTGCCGTCAGCCATAAGGCTCACCCGTTCTGTCCCACTGCAATATGATTTCGACATTCCTTCGGCTTCCAGCAGCAGGCACTCTCCAGATGTTGAGTTTCCCAAGGGCTCAGGAAGAAGAGGAAGCCCCTGAGCATCTGCAGGTTGTGTCAGGGGCTCTGGGTTAGTGCCCAAGATATCTGTGCTGGTGATGAGGGCGCCCGCATTGGCTGCCAGAGCTTCTGCAATCAGCACCTCAGGGTGGCTTTTTGCTTTGTGTGCCACTACACTGTCCTTCTTCTCAAATTTTTTGCCACAGATATTGCAAGAAAACTGGTAGAAGGAGTCTGCATCATGTTTCTTCATGTGCCAATTAAGGGATGCCTTCTGTCGACAAGTAAACCCACAGATCTCACATCTAAAGGAAATCCAAAAGGAAATGAATAATCAGGCAGAGAACTCTTAAATCAAGGGCAAGGTGAGAACTGAAAAACTTACATATACAAAATATTTATGAAAGACTAGAAAATCATTAGAAATCTAACTAAAAAAAAGTTTAAGAAGCAGTAAAACAAGCACCATCCACTAGTGAGTGGTCCTACACTCAAGTACAAAGGCAGCACAAAATGGTTTATTTAAAAAACGAGGTTGGGTTGGGTTAGGTGGGAAGTGGTTACGAAAGAATAAATTCTCCAATAAATAAATATATATTAAAAAACAAAAACAAACAAACAAAAAACAGTAAAGCAAAGAAAACGTAACCAAGAGCTCACCAATGAATATCCACTCTTTAAATTAGTAAAAGTAAGTAGCAGTGACTACTGAAATGTTTACAAGGGACATATCTCTAACTGAAAAAAAAAGAAAAAGAAAAAGAAAAAAAAAAAAGCACTTCTACCCAGATGTTGACTAGTAAGTAAATACTCACTGCAACGGCTTCTCGCCCGTGTGAATCATCCGGTGTACTGCCAGATTGTGAGAACTCTTGAAGGCCCGAGCACAATATTCACAGATATAATCCCTCTGATCTAAGAATTAAAGTAATGTTGTTAATGGTCCATTAAGACACCTTCTAAGTACTTTCTGCAGTCTGCAGGTCAACCAGTCTTCTGGCATTCAGTCTACAGCATACAACACTCTTTATAGTGAGGAAATATTTTGAGAAAGCTAAATTTAACACCAATTTTTTTTTCATTTTTAGTCCATACATTCAGTAGCATAAAAGTAAGCTTAAAAAAAAAAAAAACACAAAAAACTCTAGAAGCCAGTATTACTCTAGTACCTAGTACAACTAAAAAAGAAAACAGGCTAGGCTACTATCCCTGACGTACATAGATGTAAAAATTATCAATAAAATACTAGCAAACTCAATACAGACATATACCAAAAGGAAACCCATCATGATCAAGTTGGTTTTACCCCAGAGATACAGGATGATTCAATATCCCTGTAATGTAAGTTAACAGCAAATGGGCTTAAAAACAAACAAATTACCACAAGATCATCTTAATAGACACGCAGAAGTCTTTGACAAATCCAAAATGCTTTTTATCATAAAAAACTAAAGTGTCAGGCTGTTTCAACCTGTGGGCTACGACCCCCTTGAGGGTTGTGTGTCAAACATCCCTTTCACAAGGGTTGCATACCAGATATTTGCATTATTCCTAACAGTAGTAAAATTACAATTATGAATTAGCAACAAAAATAATCTTATGGTTGGGCATCATTACATGAGGAAGTGCAGTAGGAAAGTTGAGAACCATTGTATTAAAGAAAAAGAAATAAAAACAATTGCACAAAATCAGGAAGTATCACAAAAAGATTTTAAGAGACAGAGAGAGGGCTAAGATAGCTACTGTGAGATAGTCTATTCTAAAAAAACAAAAAAACAAAAAACCCAGAGGATACCAGGGGTGTGAGGATCTGGCAGGAGTTCAAGGGAGGAGTAGCATCAAGATATGTTGTTATGAAATTCTCTAAGAATTAATAAAAATATATTTTAGAGGTCTCCGTTAAGGATGTATATCTCACAGGTTTAAGTTACATCATTTTTTATTGTTGTGACCAAGTAACAGACAAGTAACTAGAGAAAGGCATTATTTCATCTCGATAATTCTAAGTTCCCTCACCAAAATAAACCAACAAGCCAATCTATCAATAAATATCAGGAAAGACAGGGCTACCCACTATCCTCACTTCTTTTCAATAGTGCTTGAAACCAGAGGACGAGAGAAGAAAATGAAAAGTATACAAGTAGGGATAAAGGTCAAATATGCCCTATCTAAAGATGATACAATATTATGTATAAGAAAGATCCCCAAAATTTCACCATAAAACTTCTAGAAATGATGAATAATTTCTGTAAAGCTGTAAGATTAAGAAACAAAACCAAAAAACCTAAACCACCACCAAAAATCAAAACCAAAAACTTACAGTAGCCTTTCTATAAATCAAAGAAAGAGATCATGGACAGTCTCAGTCACAGCACCCTTACGGAAATTAAAGTATGTAGGAATAAACCTAAAAATAGAGGTAAACGACCTCAGCAATGAAAACTAAGTCTCTGATTAAAGATAGAGGAATGCACTAGAAAATGTAAAGACCTCCCAAGTATGGATTAGAGTATTATGAAAACAACTGTTTTACCAAGAGACATTTATAGATGTAGCACAATCTGAATGAAAATGCTCACAATATTCTGTTCTTTACATAACCCTAGACGATCCGAGATGGCCAAAGCAATCCTAAACAAAAAGGAAGAATGCTGAAAGAATTAACATTCCACATTTCAAGAGATAACACACACGTAACTACAGCCACCTGACATTCTGTCTAGTATTAAGCAAACGTAACATAAGGTACAGTGATTTTGAAAGAGGAACTTCAACTGAGAAAATGTCCCCCAGTAGAATGGCTTGATGGCTTGAGGTACATTTTCTTTTCTTTAAAAAAAAAAAAAATCATTTTTAAAATTTATTCACATTACATCCTGATTGTTACTCTTCACTTGTATCCTTCCATTACCACCCTCCCCCTCTCTTTTGTTCAAAAGCATGCTGATAAACCATGTTCATTTGCTACAACATCCTCTTTAATTTCTGCCCTGATTTCCTTTGATATACCATGACGTAGAAGTGCAAGCAAAATAAATTCTTTCATCTTCAAGTTCTTTTGGGTCATGGTGTTCATTATAGCAATAAGACACTTTAATTACAAATTATTGAATTATATTTATTTTATTATAAAATTTAGTAATAAGACCTCAATCTGAATCATGAAACTTTGAAAGTGATGGAAGAGAACATAAGATAGAAGTGTAGGAAAGGACTTTCTGAGTCAGGAACCAACAATTACCAAGTCTCATAAAAATCAAAAATCTTTTATACAGCTAAGAAAATAATTGAGGAAAGTAGGAAAGAACCTATGTAAGACTATACATTTGACAAAGGATTATTATCTACAATATATAAAGAACACACACACAAAGCCAAAGAATCAAGAACAACAACAAAATCCATTTAAAAATTGGGCTATGGATCTGAACAGACTTTGTAGAGAATCCTCAAAAGAAAACATAAGTCTGACATATGAATCAGCTATTCCAGTCGTAGACATATGCCCAAAGGAGTTGACATCCTACTCCACAGGCACTTGCTCAGTCATGTTCAACGCTGCTCTACGGTAGTTAGGAAATGGAAACAAACTAAATGTCTTCCAAATGATGAATAAGTAATGTAAATACGGCACATATATACAATGTTCTATTTAGCTGTGAAGAAAAATGAAATCATGAAGTTTGCAAGAACATGGATGGAACTAGAAAATATACTGAGTGGAGACACCTATATGCACAAAGACCTTCTCATTCTCTATCACTTGTGGCTCTTAGCTCCAAATCTTCAGATGTCAGCATCCAAATGGAGTAAACAGGCTAGGCCTAGCATTTAGGAAGTGTTAGCCAGGTCACTCTGAGACTAGCTTGGTCTGCAGTGTGAGTTCTAGGTCAGCTATGGCTACCAAGTAAACCCTGTCTCAAAAGAAAGGTATAAATAAAGAAACAAGAACTTCAATCCCAATTTTACCTACATTCTAGATATTGGATAAATTGGTCAGGATTTTGTAGTAGTTTGAATGAGATTTGCCCCCATAGGTTCATATATTAGGATGTTTGGCTCACAGTTGGTGAAAATGTTGCTGGAGAAGATGTCGCTCCTGCAGGTGGACTTAGAGGTTTCAGAAGCCCAAGCCAAGCAGTCTCTCTTTCTGACTGCAACTTAAGGACCAGATTTAAACTCTGAGCTACTTCTCCAGCACCATGCATGCCTGTCCTCACGAGCCCTAGGATGATAACAAACTAATACTCTGAAACTGTAAGCAATCTTCCAATTACATGTTTTCCTTTAGTCAGAGTTGCACTGGCCTCGGTGTCTCCTTACAACAACATAACAATAGCTGGGACACATGCTAAGTGCATTTTCCATGCATTTTATTTTTTAAAATGTCTTTTTCAGATAGTGGAAGATGTTCACATTAAAAAACAACCTAACATTTAAAAAGCCCAAATAAAAAATATTTTTTCTCTTAGAACAAGCTGATTTATATCTAAAACAGTAAAGACACTGTTTCAGGTTAAATGATATACAGATAATATTTCAAACATATACAAATGCCATTTATATTTCTTTATCTTATTTGTTACCCTGCATCTTCTGCACCATTCAAATATCTCCTCATTCCATTTTAACTCCCTCATTCCAAATTTCCCAGAACTTAAATGAATCTGGCATAGTGTGGAATCAATGACATTAAAGATCCTTGTACTGTTTCTACTTGTTGGCTAGGGAACCAAAGGACAAAGAGATATACTGAATAATTTGTTGAATTAATAACTATACTGTCTATTCTATTTAAAACTACTTGATGCCATCACAGTAAAAATCATGTGTGTGTGTCTCTGTGTGTGTAAGTTAAGTTGCTAACAACATCTATCTTAATCCAATACTCCTTCCCAAATAGCTTTAAAATCAAATGTGACCAGCTAGACATGGTAAGTGGCTTCACTCAGGAGGCTGAGGGATGAGCTATGCTTTTCTTCAAGTTTGAACATACATAGCAATTACTCTGGAGATCTTTTTAATGAATATGCCAAATCATCACATATGAGGAAGGGCTAGCAAAAACCCAAATGATGCCCGTTTGTGTTGTACATTGTACAAGGTCTGAAAATACAGTCCTAATGCTGGAACAATAGCATTATGCAGATGTCCCACTGAAAGTCTTCTTGACAGCCAGCTTTCAGTATTTTAGCTTCAATGGAACACAGCAAATGTAGCTAAGCTACATTTATAAAAGAGATCCACTTCCTTCTCCTTAGCTGGGCTGCCTTGTTAGGGCTCAGTGGGGGTGGATGTGCCTAGTTCTGTGTGACTTGAGGTGGCTAGGTGGGCTGATATTCCTTGGGGGCCTCCCTTTCTCAGAAAAAAAAAAAAAAAAGGAGAGGGAGGAATAGGAGAAGTGAGGATGGGACTGGGAGGAGAGGTCTGAGGGGTCTGGGATCTGGCTGTAATGCAATTTAAACAAAAGGAAAAACAAAGACAACAAAAAACCAAAGGGAATCTGCACGTATTAATTTCCAAAGTGAAGGATAACATTCTGAAATTATATTAACCAAATATAAATATTTGAACCAGAGTGCATTTTTAAGTTTCTTGCCAGGCGGTGGTGGCGCACGCCTTTAATCCTACACTTGGGAGGCAGAGGTAGGTGGATTGCTTTGAGTTCGAGGCCAGCCTGGTCTACAAAGTAAGTCCAGGACAGCCAAGGCTACACAGACAAACCCTGTCTTGAAAGAAAAAAAAAGTTTCTCATAGTAAATTTGTGATGTTTAGTTGGCTGTCAGAAAGATTTTCAGTGGGACAAAACCACAGAGGGAGAACAAAAAGGTAGCATGCATTTAGGGAGCAATCTAGCATCTCCTCCTCTCAGAGATAAAGTATGAAGAAATGGTTGTAGACTGGAGAAATTAAGGCCCAAGAGTTCATATCCCGGTATTTTGTAAGTTCTATATATAGGAACACATGTTATCTCATTTCATCAATCTGTCATATTGGTATCTATAAATTATAGTTAAGAAAAAGTGAAAAGTTAACTTGCCTAAGTGAAGGTATGCACATCACATTAAAAGCTAGGGGAAGGACATATTTTTTCAAGGGAAATTTTTATTCATAGTGCCCAAGACTGAGAAGAGAATATATATAATTATTGAGTGTGAGACATGTCCAATTAGGATTACATACCCTTAACAGGCAACTCAAGTTTAAAGCAGAATTTCGTTCAGATTGTCAGTGGCTATAAATGAGTAAAACTTGAGCCTATTTCAGACTTAACGTTAATCAGCTTCTGTGTCTAGGTTATTTCTATAGAAATTAGCAAACAAGTTCAGTAACTAGATTTTATGATCTCCACACATATTACCATCTGAAGCTATTTAATAGCTAAGCATAAATTAAAGCAAACCTCCTCTTTTATTGTTTAGGCTTTCTTACTAATTTTCATTTGCAGCAAAATTCTGTTAGTTTAACTAGGTGAACATTGATAAACTGCTTAATTCTGCTAAACTGGTTTCTTAGGTATAAGACACAACTTAGTGGTATTGAGTAGACAGACTAGCATGCCTGTATGTAAGTTCACAGTTGACACAGACTGTATACTAAGTAAAAGACCAATACTACCATTAAAAAATAAATTCTCAGAAGTCAAAGAATAGAAATTCTAAAGCTTTAGCTGACCATACTTTGTAATATTCATGTTTGTTTGTTTAAAAATTTAATTTTGCATGTGTATGGTGCATCAGAAGGACTGAGGCTGAAGTCAGCTGTCTTTTTGGGATCATTCTCCACCTCACTCCTTGAGGCAGGACTGCTTCCAGAGTACTGATTCCAGCTAGCCAGCCAGATTGTCCTAGAGATGCTGTCTTTGCTTCCTAAGAGCTAGGATTGCAGGCAGCCAACAGGGGTGGTGGGTCCTAGGGTATCTGATCTCTCGGCCAAGAGCTTTATCCCCAACAAGGTTATTTTAAGACTAAAAAAATCAATGACTGTCAATCCCAATACTTGGACACAGTGGCAGGACTGTTTGTTGGGAGCTTGAGGCCAGCCTGGTCTCCAGAGTTTCAGGCCAGCCAGGACCCTTTAATGAGACCCCAAATCTTCTCTATTTCTAGCTTTTAAAACAAGATCTTTGTATGTAGTCCAGTCTGGCTGGGAACTCAAATTCCTGCTTCAGATTGCCCAGTGCTGGGATTATAGATGTGTGTGGCCAAGCCCAAGTTAAAAAAAAAAAATCACATTTACATTTTTATGTTTATACACTTATTTTGATAATTTTCTTTCTTCCATACTTGCCAACTAGGTTCTTTTAAGAAGAGTGTACTAAAAAATTGTGCTTTATTATAAGTCTATATACCCAAATACAGCTTGCATGGCTACTTGTTAAACCTTTTACTTAGGAATATACCTGTATGATGTTTGGCATGTCGCAAAAGTTGCTTCTGGAGCCTGAAGAGTCGTCCACACGAGGGATGGGGACATACATATTTTTTTTTCAGCAAATGCTGGTATTTAATGTGGTGCTAAAATAGCAAAAGGAAAAAAGTAAGTTTTTTCAACACTACTTTTTCCAAAGTCAAAAATTCTAAAGGAAAACTAGTAGGGAAAAATAGTAAAATAAAAACACAGTAATGGGTGTACTAAACATCACATCACATGCCCAAAATAAAAAACAGTAGCTACAACCACTATAACAGAATGATAACCCAAAAGTAAGGCTATAGTGTCATACTTGCTGCTAAAGACTATCAGGCACTCCCTAAGCAACATTTCACTACTTTCCTGCCAGACACGTACACACCCAGAAACCCAAAGAACCAAAAAAAATCTACTCAAGAAAAAATTGAAAAAAAAAATCATTTTGTATTATCTTAAAGAAATCACTGGTTTGAATGATATAATCATTTTATCCTAATATATATTTGAGTTAAAATCTATTATTTTGTCATTGTGTATTGTTATAAAAATCTGCTACGCCATTTTGGGAAATACCGTAAAACTGCAAGAATCCAAAATAGTCTTGTATTTGGGCTCAGATTTTTATGCTGTTACTATTTTTTAATAGTATATACTAAGGTTTCAATGTAGCCTCCAAGGTTCCTGTGTTGAAATTTTAAGTCTTCAATGCAATAATGCTGAGATATGTTTAAGTGTTCTGTTCCCTCAGATGGACTGAAGCTGTTAACAAAGTGAACTCAGTTCCCTGTTTTCTTCTCATGCTTCTTTCTTGTCCTCTAGCTTTGGACATGTGAAGTAAGATGACTCCTTTCCAGATGCTGGTACCACATTCCTAAGAATTCTAAGGGACTCAGAACCAAAAGTCAATAAATGTATTCTTTAAATTATAAGCCTCAGTGATACAAGTGAGGGGATAACAATCGGGATGTAATCTGAATAAATTATTTAAAGAAGAAGAAGAAGAAGAAGGAAAAAAAAAGAATACACACACACACACGAATTATTAGTCTTGGGTATTCTGTTAAAGTAGTAGAAGTCAAGACGGTTTATGTAATTTACACTTAGGAACACTTTTCTTTGTATTTTATGTCAGTCTACAAATCCTATACAAAATGACTTCTTAGGAAACAAGTAATGGACACTGTATAGACTGTCTTGTATAACAACTTCACTGACCTGCAAATAGCGAGGGTGAGCAAGAACAGTCCCACATCCTTCCATTTCACAACGAACATATTGGATTGGAGGTTTTTTCCTATTGCCAAAATGTTAGAAAAAGTTAGCAAGAGAAGTGGCACTCTATATAACATGTGATAATAGATACAAACTGTCTATAGTAATATACAGGTTTCACATAATTTGTACTCAATAATCAAACTGTCAAATGTTTGATAGTTTAAAAACAGCATAACTAAGCTAGCAAGCTACAAAAAGGTAAAAAATACTGAGGATTTCAGAAATCTCAATATACGGACACTGGGAAACCACACTTGTGAAATTTTAAATAAGCCACACCTCCCCCACTTATGAAAATTAATCAAACGCCTAGCACCAAACCTAAGATATACAAAACAAAAGCAGAAATGCCTCACCTCCGTTTGGGTAACCGTGGACTTTTGTCATCTTTTCGCCTTCTCCCTCTCCTATAATTTAAGAAAGAGTTCTTGACTAAATATTCTAGTCGAAAGCTTATAGAGATAAGAATGGCTAAAGGCAAATTCTAAGGGCAAATATCAGATGGTAGACACAGGGGATACCCAACAATACAAAAACTAAAGGCATCTGGCCATCAACCAGATTTACTGAGGTGATTTCACTCAAATTATTTTATCTTGTAGTAAACTAGGCATTACTATGGAATATCTGGATAAATTTCAATGTTACTATTTGAAGGCTAATTATTGCAAAATGTTTATTATTCAAATGCAATTCATTTAAAATAGGCAACCAAGAAGATAATAAAGCACTTAATTTCTGCAACAAAGTGTGCACCAGATAGAAAGGTTTTATCCAGCCAAGGCTTGTGCATCATTTACCCTATTTGCTAGTTTTTGAGGACACACATCTTTTTCTGGCGTTCTCTATCCTCTCTGTATCCCTATAGATACTGTCTCTATTGCTCATTTGGACTTATATTTTGCTTGCATTAAACCAAAATTAAAACCAACCTTTCAAGCTCCTGAGAAGCTGCTCCAAAAAAACTTGAGAGTTGCTTAATGTCAGCATTTTAGACACTCATAATTTTTACTTTAAAAAGGGTCTCATACAGACAGATGTCTGCCCAAGTGCTAGGATTAAATGCATGTGCCCCCAAATGTTCACGTATACAGCTTGAAGTCTGTCTACTAGCTGCTCTAAAAGGTAGAGTCACTTTCCACTTTTAGTAGAAACTGTCTACTCACTTCCTAGGAGGTTCCTCGTCTTCTCTAATTTCATTCTCCTCTTCTTTCACCTCTACTTCTACTTCCACTTTAATTTCTTTCTTTTCTTTCTCTTCTTTCACCTTCCCTGATTTTCTTCGTGGCTTTGGGGTTTCCCTGAAAAAAGAAAAATGTTTCAACACAAATATTCCAGCAATGACTTCATTAATGGTAGTCTATGATACCAGGTTAAAACTTAGGGTTTATCATTATCTTGTATCTTATTCTGAAGCCATGAGTCTCAGCTTACAAACCACAACTTCATACCAACTGTGCACATACATACCACATGTATATACATTATGTCCATGGAGGAATACTGCTATATACCGGCCAGTTTTATGGCCAATTTGACACAACCTAGCTATCCAAAAGGTGGGAACTTCAACTGAGAAAATATCTCCATAGACTGGTCTGTAGGCAAGCCTGTAAGGCATTTTCTTAACTAGTGATTCATGGGGGGAGAACCCAGGCCACTGTGGATGGGACCAACTCTGGGGTGGTGGTCCTGGATTCTTTAAGAAGGCAGGCTGAACAAACCAGTAAGCAGTGCCCCTTCATGAGCACCTGTCTCCAAGTGGTAGCCCCGGTAGATTTGTCCTGATTTCCTTCAGTGATGGACAATAGATGTGAAAGAATAAGCGAAGCTCTCAGCTCTCTCTTCCTCTGTCTCTGTGGTACCCCCCTTTCTTTCTCTCCCCATGCTCATTTACTAAACATCCAAACAGTAGTAGTAGTAGTAGTAGTAGTAGTAGTAGTAGTAGTAGTAATAGTAATAATAATAATACTAGAAAGAGTAAGCCAAATAATAGTAATAATAATAATAATAATAATAATAATAATAATAATAATAATAATAATAGAAAGAGTAAGCCAAATAAACTTTTCCCCACAATTTGCCTTTTATCATCATGTTTCCTCATAGCAATAGTAACTCAAACTAAGATAGGCTAAAAACATAAAAATCAAATCTCTATATAGTTCCAAAGAGAAATAAGATTCTGAACAAAACAATTCTACACATTCAAGAAAACTGTATTAAAACATATACTTATCTACTAAATAGTATAGTTCATAATATTAGAGTTCAATAGATCAAAGAGAGATTTATATACAAAAGATGTTAAAATCGCAAAACCAAAATTCATTTAAAATTATTTGTATACCTAGTCTTGCAACAAAAATAAAACATTCAACAGTTCATTTCTATGTATTTTCAGCATGTACAACAAATTTCAAACATGCCTTTCAAGGTGGGGCTTGTAAGTTTCATCTCTTGGGTCATCTTTGAATGGTATTTCCTCTTCACTGATTAACATTTCTTCCTCCTCCTCCTCTTCCTCATCACTACTACAAACAAGCAAACAGAAATGGTAAATTCTGGTCTCAAGGACTGCCTAATAGGATTGAATTAGAACACTTAGACATAGCCAAAAATTTCCATTACCTAAAATTTCCATCCTTATTTTTTGGCTGAACTACATTCTAAGCTCCATTACTACAAGCAATACTTAGAATTCAGACTATACAAATAAGACATAATACTTTTAATACAAATCAGAGATAAATGGCCAGTGGCACTAAGACTTAGATAACTGACTTTGTAATGCTGCCTGATAATGTGCTACATCACAAGACTTAACCAACATTAAATCACCAAATCACCAAGAAAGACAATGGGAAAGACACTTCTATTTTACACTGATGCCCAACACAGGTTAAGGTCACCCAAAGAAGATACTCAAGACATGCTTTTGGAACTAGGAAACTAAAAGTTTTATGTTTAAGGCCCATTCAAGATGAAATGTGGAATATGACTTTGACAAATTAAAACAAGTTAATTTGAGGTAACAGATCAAAATTCTATCAAATAAACAGTCTCAATCATTTCATATACTGCAGCAAAGATTTAAGTATGAAATAAACTTTATACCTAATGCCATCGGGGGACTGATGTTCTTCTGGAACGTCTAGAAAATTAAACCAAAGTTTATTGAGAAACACACACCCAAAATATTTATCTTCATAGCCAAAGACTTAAGTAAAATTATATTGTATAAAGCAGTTCTAAGAATGGAACTATATACAACGTGTCTAAAACAAATCCTACCTACATTATCACATGTTCCCCCAAATTAAGACATCTAGGTAAATGTTCAGCATTAAGATTAAAGAACCAATTAGAAATTGAAAGAACCATAATGTATTTATACCATACCATAATCAAGCTGATCTGTAATTGGTTCTGACTTGCAGACGAGTTGCAATGAGCCAGTCTTGGATCTAGAGCTCCTTGTGTTCTCAGTGTCTCGAAGGCGAGAGAGAGATGTTCGGCTACTACTGCGCCAGCCCCGGCTAGGTCTAGTTGTAGTAATGCAAACTTCCTGAGGGAGGACAGAATCATCTTCTTTCTCTTCCTTGGGATCTAAATGAATGAAAACATAAGTTTCAAGTTTTTAGTTAACCAATAACCATTCTTACAAATCTACTAGTTACAAATAGCAGCAAAAATGAAAACAGGTTTTCTGAAATAATAAAAATAAGACAAGAGGATAATTTATTTGGGCATTGTGGTGGTTTGAATAGGAACGGCCCCATAGGCTCATATACTTGAATGCTTAGTTATTATGGAGTAGCACTATTAGTGTGTCCTTGTTGGAGGAAGTGTGTCACCGTGGGGTGGGCTTTGAGGTTTCAAGTGCTCAAGCCAGGCCCAGTATTTCTCTGCCACTTCTCCAGCACCATGTCTGCCTGGGTACTGCCATGCTTTTTGTATGAGTTGCTGTGGTCAAAGTGTTAGATCATTACAATAGTAACTCTAACAAAGACACATGTGGTAGGTAGCATTCCTATAATCCATTACTCAGATGATACAGAAGGATCATGAATTAAGGCCAACAAGATTATTTAAAAACAAAAACAAGAACAAAAACAAAACCTCCAAAGAACCACCAGAACTGAATGGTCAAATTTTTACTGCTGAAGACACCACAAACTTTTGACTACAAGACAAAAATTAAGCTGGAACTGAATTGGATGTTTTGGTGCTTGCTGACTTAACTCCATGGGCTGAAATGTGCTATGCACAGTGCTGGAAAAATGAACAGTCTCATCCAGTCATGCATCCTGAATTCTACAATACTGATCTGGCAGTCAAGATATACCTGTTTCTACAATAATGACATGACTATTATTGGGGTAATCAACTGCTTTCTGAACTGAATTTGAGGTTCATTCCTTAAGAGGGAACTCATGTTTGGTAGAGACAATCTAGTCAAACAAAACCTTTAGCTGCTAGGGAGCCAGGACATGCTCGCAGAGGGGAAATCTATCAGTGTTTATTTTCCTAAGCAGACACAATGTCACACTGCTTGTATTTATATTTACATCTACTGATTAGTGCTTTCTCAGCTGTGACTAGACAGGTTTCTTAATGCAGTGAGCAAGCAGTAGGTTAATACAGAGACGCTTAAGTGACCAGAGTACTAAGAATAAGTGACTGTTGAGTCCTCTGCCCTACCCGGGACACCTACACCATCTACTCCAAGGCTCAGGAAACATTACAGAAGGGAGGGAAGAATGTAAGACAGAGAAGATGTAAAATGCTGTCTCGACTCTGACACAGCTGGCTGGCACATTGATTTAAAAAAAAAAAAATCACAGTAACTCTAGTTGTCTACATAAGACTGGGGCCTGCAATGTAAGGCCTCACTTGTGTCTTGGAGGCAGTTAAATGCTTGCTGGGAGGTGCAGTCATACTGCCCTGTGATTTGGCCACTTAGTAAGATACCCTTGTACCAGTGCACAGGCAAACAACCCTAGGCACCAACATTAAAACAGCACTTATCCTAATAGTGCTCCACTCATAAAATACTTTTCATTGTAAAACAGTACTTTGTTTACTAAAAAAATGCATGTAAAATCACTCCAAGAAACTGATTCATAGAATTCTAACCATTAACTCTAAGTTAAACTAAGAAAGTGGTCTCAAAATGAAAACCTGAACTAGCGGTAGGAAGAATAGTTCAAGATGTTTCAACAACTACAATGTTGCCAAGAGTTACTTAAAAGGACTCTACTAACAGGAATGCCCTTCCTTGATGCTCAACTACTCACATTCACACCACAAATTTAAATTTATATGTACAGTAACCTCACTGTAAAGTGTAGTTCCAGTGCTGTTCTATTTCAGACTCTGTGAGATACTGTATATAGGCATGCGAACAGTTTTCTATTATCTTATATTTTATCACATTTTTAGGGTGAATGAAATGAAATAGATTATACACCCTTATGTAGCATTGAAGACTTTAGCACTAGATATTAGCTTAAATATCCAGAGTGCATAAAGCTAGTAAGTAAAGGTAGTTCATATTAGAAGTGAACCCCTTGAACAGTAGGATATCCTTTTAATAATAATGTGAAAACCTTTCTTAAAAAAAAAAAAAGGCATATAATTTCTGACTGCATAAAAGTCAAACAGAAGCAAAGTCTATTTAATAACCCAATAAAAAAAAGACACCTCAAAAATATGGCTTTCAAACATGAAAATAACAAAAACCCCAATTCATTTATAATGATGTCAACGTAGCAGTGCAGTATCATGCCTTACCTATCATTCTGATAATTATACAAATAGTACGACAACATACTGTATAATTATGGTAAGGCTTCATGGAAACAGGAACTCCAACACTCAGATGTTGTGGTGTTAGTAATACCAATTCTGTTAGATTGTAAGGCCTACGAATAACCTTTGCAGATAGTGCATTGTACTCTTTGAGCCCAATTGTGCCAAGCAAGAGTCTGTCTTTTGGTAACATTAAGTCTTACCTTAACATTTATGGTTCTAATTTCAAGGATCTTTCATTTAATCCTGAATTTGCCCATGCTAGTATAGATGGTTGAGTGTTTCTGCTCATACAAAAGTCTAGGCTCAGAACTTAGTAGTTAATCCTATAGGATATTTAAAAACAAAACAAAGAAAAACACCCTATAGACTATCTCAAACTCTTAAAAATACTGCGTGGAACACTTTCCAAAGACATTATGATGCTAGCATTACTCTAACACCATGGCAAAAATCCCCTACATACCAATCAATATTCCTTATAAACTAAATGCTGAGGCACATTTAAGAGAATCACTATGTATTTTTGATATACAAAATAAAACATTAATACCATAATAAAAACATTTCAACAGATATAAGTTGTCAAAAGCAAATATACACTCCTAAGGCACTTACAAAAACTCTCAGTTAACATCATATTCAGTGGCAAGAACAAGTATTTTATCTAAGCTGAAAGTCATGGATGATATTTATCTTCTTTAGAAGTTCAAGCCTCAAAAATTAGGGAAAAGAAAACAAAAGAAAAGCACAAGTGGAACTCAAAGCAGGGGGAAAAAATAAAAATCTTTTACTACTTATAGATTAAATGACCTTATATTCATAATTGATTGATATCACCTTTCCTAATAAATTCAGAAATGTTGCAGAATGCAAGATCAATACATACAATTCTATCTTAAATATATTTACCAAATGAATAATCCCCATAGGAAATTCAGAAAATTGTTACCAATTAAGAGGAAAAAATATTTCCAATAGGATAATCTTCCTAAAAACAGATGTGAAAAAAAAAATCTGATTCTGTTAATTTGATCCTAAAATTCGTATGAAAATTCTGGAGACTTGGAGCAGTGAAAACTCTTGTGGAGAAAGAACAAAATTAGTTACAGTCTGTGGTACTGGCAAAAGACTAAAAACGGCAAGACAAACTGAAAGCAATCTTTCCATCTGCGTGTATATATACACAGATACACACAGACGAGTCAACTGATTTTCAATAAGGATACAATACTACTGAATGTGGGAATGGGCAATCCCTTCGACAAATGTTATTGGGAAAACAGTATTTACATATAGGATGCTAGATTCTTAGCTCTTAATAATTAATTCAAAATGGATAATATACTTAAGTTTAAGAGCTAATATTTTAAAAGCTCAGAGTGAAGACAGTCTATAAATGAGAGAAAATATTTGTAAACTATGCCTGTCACAATACTTTTAGCACATAAAGCTCATCTTTTAATTTATCAAAAAAAAAAAAAAACCAACAAATAACTAGAAATATAAGCAAAAGATTTGAACAAATATTTAATTAAAGATAAACAAGCTAAAAACACCCAAACGAACCAAAACCATATGTAAAGATATTTAACAGTAGTCATTAATGAAATGCAAATCAAAAGCCTGATGAGACCATAATTTCATACTGACTAGGATGGTTATAAAAAAAAGAGTGCTGAAAATTTGAAGAAACTGGGCCCTTGTAAATGCAAGCAGACATGTAATACTGTATAGGAAAACAGAAGATTCTCAAGACTTCAACACAAAAATTATGAATGATTCAACGATTCTGCTCCTGGCTCATGATTTGGATATAATGGGCTGCCCCAGGGCTCAGGTACTCAAAACTAAGGATTTTTTTGTTTTTGTTTTTTAAAATCTGAACAGTATCTATGCTAGGCCTTCACAAGTTACTGGATCATGAAGAGTTCTAATTTCAGTGGATTAATCCAGAGGAATTCACAGCTGTTAGTGGGCCTTGGCTACCACAGAACAGCTTTCCTTCACAGTAATAACAAAGCAGCAGTCTACAGAATAGGAAAAGTCTTTTTTTTTTTTTTTTACCAACTTTATATCTGATACAAGACTAACATCCAAAATATATAAAGAACTCAAGAAACTTGGTATTAAAAAAACCAACAAGTTATCCTATCAAAATAACCCAAAGAATATACTGTCAACAAATGAAGTACAGATCTAAGTTGAGAATTCTCAATAGAGGAACCTCAAATGGCTGAGAATGCTCAACATCTTTAGTCATTGGGGAAATGTAAATCAAAACTCCTTTGAGATTCCATTTTACACCTGTCAGAATGACACTAACAAAGGATGCAGAGTAAGAGAATACTTCTCTATTGCTGCTGGGAGTATGGAAACCAATATGGTGGATCCTCAGAAAACCAGGAATGGATCTATCTCAAGACGTTAACTATACTCCCTCTTCAACATACATCCCAAGGACAATATATCCTATCTACCACAAGGACACTTGTTCAATCATGTTCACTGCTACTCTATTCATAATAGTCAGACACTGGAAACAATCTGGATGTCCCCCAACAGAAGAATGAATAAAGAAAATGTGGCACATTAACACAGTGGAGTATTAGTCAGTTGTTAAAAAATATGACATAGTGTTATTTGCCGGTAAATAGATCAAAGTAGGAAAAGAAAAATCCTGAGTGAGCTAACCTAGACCTCAAAAGATAAATATTGTATGAATCCACTTATATGTGGCTATTAGCTGTTGAATAAATGATAACCAAGTTACAATCCAAGACCTAGAGAAGTTAGGTTTAGATGGGGACACCTGGATCTTCCTGGAAGAGGGAAATAGATTTTTATGGGTGGACTGGGAGTGGGGGTGGTAGAAAGGAATGGGAGGATCAGGTAGGGAGGGGGAAGAGAGATGGGGTTGAGGAAGGGAACACAGGGAGAGATGGCTAGAACTGGCCATCTGAGGGGTGGTATGGAAGACCTAGTACAGCGTAAACGGCCTAAAATATATGACGGTGCTCCTAATGAAGTCTCCAAATAACGAGGAAGATGGAATCCTAACTAACCATTTCTCATCAACAAAGAAGCTTCCAGTACTGGGACTAGATTTTATCCAGTTGTACTGTGGGTCAAAGGGGGTCACATGGAAATCCCCAAACAACCCTGGCTGTTGACAAAACAATAGATTACTTTCCTTAAACTGACAGCAAGTCCCCATTGCTGAAGACAACTCCTACACAACTTACTAAACATGGAGAGGGTGAGTTGGTACCAACATAGAACCTTCACTTCTAAGATTTAGAGTCTTTGATGTGTGAAGGTACTCTGCAGGATACCCAAAGTGAAGTGAGAACATCAATCTAGCCGCAAAACTTCTGATGTACCATCTGTCCTGCCTGTAAAATTATGTAAGGGCAATGGTGGCACAAAGCTTGTGGAAGTAACTAACCAAAGTCTGATTTGATGTAAAGCCCACTCTGCAAGATGGAAACCATACCTAATACTGTTTGGGTGACCAGAATCTGAGACTAGATAGCTTAAAAGGTCTAGGGCAAAACCAAATACTATTGTTCCTAAAAAAATGTTATACTCATAGATCAATGCCTCACTCAGCCATCATTAGATAAGCTTTCCCCTGTAGCATATAGGAGCAAATACAGAGACCCACAGCCAGACATTACACAGAGACACAGATCTTGGAACACACAGCTTTAAATGGAATGTTTCCATCAAATCTCTCCTCTCAGAGCTCAGGGAACCCTGAGGAAGAAGCAGCAGAAAGAGTTTAAGAAGCAGAGGAGATGGAGGACACCAGGGAAACAAGGCCTTCTAAATTAACCGAAATTCACATGAACTAACAGAGACTGAGGCAGGAAGCACAGGCCTGACGTGGATCTGCACCAGGTCTTACAGCTTTCAGTTTAGTGTTTTCATGGGACTCCAGGATACGTGAATGAGTGGGTCTCTGATTCTTGTGAAGTCTCTTGGGGCTCTTTTTCTTTTGTTGCTTTGCCTTGTCCAATTTCCATGTGATGCTTTTCTGTTTTATCTAATTATATTTTGTTTTGTTATGTTTGGTTGTTATCTCTTAGAAGCCTGTTCTTTTCTAATGAAAGGCAGAAAGGAAGTGGATGCAGGATGGGAAGGGAGGTAGGGAGGAACTGGGAAGCGTAGAGGGAGGGGGAACTACAACTGGGATATATTGTATGAGGAAAGAGAATCTATTTTTAATAAAAGGGGAAAATAATTGTGCCTCACTAAAGGACCAGAAGCAGGCCAAATGACAGTAGCTACTTCCTGAGTGCTGAGATTTAGGTGAGAATACCGTAATATAGGGGAAATTAACTCCAGAAAGGCTTCCAGAATGCAAGGCAAGTTACCACCTGAGCTACCTGCACCCCTCAGCCAGATAGTTCATTTATTTTACATTAAATACACTACATATGTAAATGTATGTTAACATTTAAGCTAGACTCTATTATCTGGTTTTCAATATTCAGTTCAGAAACTAGCTTACAGACTGTAAAGTACAAACTTACACATTCTTAAGTGATATTAAAAGTTTAGGATAAAACAACAGCCAACCAGTCAACATATTCCTTTTGACTTTCATAGTACTGACATTAGGTAAATTAGTTTTGTTTCTTAAAAAGCAGAAAAAGACTGGTTTTGCTTTCTCTTTAAACAGCAGCACTTAATTTATATTTGTGTTAACTTAATGGCCTCTTTATCTGACAATTAGCTCAGTGCTTAATAGATATCCCTGGACCTAAAGGGTAAGTAATAGCTTGATGTTAGAGCAGCAGAAAGTACAGATGTATATAAAAACCCTAAGGAATGAATTGAAAAGTTAGTTCACAATGCCTTAAGAAGACATGACAAACTGTCATCACATTAGGAAGCTCCTGGCAGGATTTGTATTTTATTCTAATAAGAATTCCGGTAAGTAAGTAGCATGATCAGATTTTTTCTCTCCGCTCCCTTCTTCTTTCATTCTTTGAGATAGGGTATCATGTAGTCCAGCTGGCTTGAACTATGTAGCCTAAGGTAGATGTGAACTGATTTTCCTGCCTCTCCCTCTCAAGTGCTGGATTACAAGTGTACTATCACAGATAGGTTCAGATTTGCATGTTTATACAGAAACAGGGCTTGATGGCCCTCTTGTAATCTTAACACTTAGGAGTCTAAGGCAGAATGATCCCACAAATTTGAGGTCAGCGTAGACTACCTAGCAAGACATTGTCTCAAAAAATTTATTCTAATTGAACGTAAAACAGTGACCTATGTTTGGGGCCAGTGGGGGCAGGCATGGAGAGGAAAAATGGCAAACAGGTATGATCATATTTCACTGTATATTTTATGGAATTCTCAATAAGAATTTAAAAAATTATTTCTAGAATCAGAACTAGCAATGAAATAGGTTATAAAAAACAGCCTGTAAAGGCATTAACATTGAAGATGTTAAAAGTGCTACTAAAGCCTGACATGGTGGAGAATTCTAGTGATGAGTTATACTTTAAGTGTAACGTAACTTAGAGACATTATCACTTTTACAGTTGTACTTTCCCTTTTACAAAGCTACCCTAAGATTGTCATGTAACAATGCTTGTCTAGCCATTTACAAGCCACATGTAAGAGAACCTATAAGTAGGCAGCAGCTACCATACGTGTCAGACGACTCTTTCCAAAGTTAGGTGATTTCAGAAATGTCCAGTGAGTCCCAAAGAAAAATTACTCAGCCATCTCAGAAAAGTAACAAATTGTTTTTAATGTTCCAAATTTAGTATCCTATGTATTTAGTATTCTTATGCAATGCAATACACCAATTTAAAAATTCCTCCTGTCTCAGCGCCTTCACTTTTAAATGAAAGGATAGGGGAAATGAGCTCTGAAGTTACATCCAACTCACTGGTACACTCTTCAAATTCCAAGAGGTTAGACAGAATTAAAAAGATACCAGAATTAATCAAAGTGTTAGAGTATTCAGAGGACTTTTTGTTAAACATAATGTTTAAGCTTGCTCTTAAATATCACTAAAATGATTATGAAGCAATAAAAATGACACAATCACAAAGTCAAAAGAACACACAAAGAGGCAATACAACCAGTCACATTTCAACAACATAGACAATAATAAAAGACTCAGGTCAAGTGGAGCAGTGAGGCTCCAAATAAACACATTACGGAAAAGAAATATAACTAAAAAAAGAGCAACAAACAAACAAACAAACAAACAAACAAAAAACCCAAACCACATTATACATTTAAATCACTCCAGAAAGGTTCAATAATTGGAGTTACAATGCCATTTCCCAAAGTGAGATTATAGAGGAGAATGAAAAGTTCAAGTTTTCCAAAGTAGTTTGTGATTAGTCTGGTTAAGTACATGCCTATAACCACAACATCTGGGAGCCTGAGAAGGGAGAATTTAGTTTTGTTTTTAGGCAAGCCTGGGTAAAACCAGAAAATAGGTTCTATCTCAAAAAAGTTTTGATCATAGAGATCCCATGCTACATATGTTTTTATTATTTAAGAGAAAATCTAAAACGCCCTCTTCCCAGGTCCAGTTAACAAGATATACAACAATTTCTCTTTAAAGATAATGAACTGATCTGTGGAAATGTCACATACACATTACTCATTTTTATATTAAGACAGGGCCTAGAACTAGGTAGGGCAAGCCAATTTTCTCTTGCCTGCTCAGATTACTATATGCTACTCCGTTTGCCTCAGACTCCTACTTTCAAAAGCTTCCTATCTCACATTACTCTTGAGAAAATAAAAACCATCTCATTCACACTTCTACTCTGCCTTTTCATACTTTTCTAAAAAGAAAAATAAAGGAAACAAAATGTGATAGCCCTGTTTGTTGTTGTTGTTGTTGTGTTGTTTTTAAAACAAATTTTTTTTTCTTTTTCTTTTTTGTAGACAGGGTTTCTCTGTGTAGCCTTGGCTGTCCTGGAACTCTTTGTGGACCAGGCTTGCCTCCCAAGTGCTGGGATTAAAGGCGTGCACTACCACTTGGCTTCAAAACAAATTTTTAAGTGTATCCAGTAACTGTCTTTGTATGTTAATTAAAAGACTGGTGCCTAGTAGTTTCTGGGTAGATTTAAGATAGGAAACAATAAAGATTAAGGTGTGATCAAACGTTTGAAACTTTTCTACTCTACATTATGTATCAAAAGCCGGAGGCTAAATAAATTAGCTAACCACTAATGGCCAGTGATTAAATCAACCATACCCACTCAGTGAAGCTTCCAGAAGAGCCCGCCTACCTCACCACCAAACAAAACAAAACAAGTGGGTTGAGTGAATACAAATTCCTGGAGGGTGGTCCATCAAGAGAGAAAAGGGTATAGATAGATGTTCCTTACAGTTTAGTCTCATATTCCTTGCTATGCATTGATATCCCTTGTTATTTCCTTTCTATTCTAATTGTTTTCCCAATTCCCATGGGTTGCTCTATCAAATTAGTTGGCCCAATGAAGTGAAATGTGGAAACATTTTTAGTGTTAGTGGGACTTGATATTTGCATTGGAAGTGGTGAACAATTCTGTGAGAGCAACCTGTGGCATGGTATGCTACCTACCCCCTAGTAGATAGTAATGGAACTGGGTATCAAAACTGAATTCTACTAGGGTAGTGGTTCTCAACCTGTGAGTAGAAACCCCTTGGGGAGGGTCTTAAATGACCCTATCACAGGGGTCGTATGTCAGGTATCTTGCATACCAGGTATTTACATTACAATTCCCAACAGTTGCAAAACGATAGTTATGAAGGAGCAAAGAAACACTTGTATGGTTGAGGGTCACCACAACATAAGGAACTATACTTAAAGGGTTGCAGCACTAGGAAGGTTGAGAACTGCTGAATTAGAGGAATCCTAGTTAATACCAAAAAGACCAGCTGCTTGCCAAGTGAAACGACCAAATCTCTACAAAAACTGGTAAATTTGACCTGTGTTTTGAGAATTTAAGATTGTACTAATAGTTTGTTAGTCCTACAGAATCAGACATGAGGAAAATTAAAAGAAAACTAAATAATTTACAAAAAACCAAAGCAAAACAAACAGCACCCTCTCCCCAAACTAAAAAACAAAAGCCTTTATTCATAGTCCTGGAGACAGGTAGGTCTAGTACACATCGTGTATGGGGAATCATGGCAAAAGCAAAAGAAGTAAGCCACTGAGAGCTAAGAAAGGCATAAATATTTTAAATGTCATTCTGTCATTCCAGTGCGCGCACGTGTGCGCGCGCGTGCACACACAAACACACACACACACACAGTGCAGGGATTGGGACAGATCTCACTCTGAAGCTCAAATTGACTTCAAAATTTTTAAATCTCCTGCCTCAGTTTCCCAAGCCCTGGGATTATAGACCTTAACTACCACATACAGTAAGAAGTTTATTCTCAGTATTAATATGCCCATGTTGTAGTGCCCAGTTGTTGGCCTGAATACCAATCTACAGTAGTTGAAGGACTTTAAGACTTAAGTTTGGGGAAGAAATTCAATTTCAAGGCTGTATCAGAAACTTCAAGTTTCCAGCCTAGAGTTTAGACTAAAAACTCTAAAACCAACCTGAACTTCTACCCTACTAGCTGACGCTGAGTTTCTCAAAATTCATTTTAACTGATGAGTAATTTATTTAGTGATGTAGTAAATGCTTCTACTTTAACCTTGTCTCAGCACCTACTTAGCTTTACAATAGTAACAGAGGCAAGACTCTTTCAATTTCCACCTGTCCCCACAAGCCCCAAGACAGAGTTTCTCTGTGTAGCCCTGGCTGTTCTAAAACTCACTCTGTAGACCAGACTTGGCCCAGAACTCAGAGATCCACCTGCTTTTGCCTCCCTAAGTGCTGGGATTAAAGGCATGCACCAGCACTGTCTGGCAACTTTTAATAGCACACCCCAAATACCTTCAGTGTAGCCATGGATAAAACCTTCAGAGATGTCTCTGAAGGCCTTTAGTCCCACAAACTTCTAGCTCACAGCTGGAACTCACCAGCTGCTCTCTGTGTGGGACCTTTACCTATGGCACTACTCTCCAGGATGTATGAGTAGTAAAAACTCAAAGTGTGGTTTTCTGCCACAGGAGGAAGCAAATCCACTCTGCAAGGAACACAAGCAGCTGCACCCTTTGTTGCTGCTCTTCTGTCCCAGCTTTTGGTGATTGCCAGATAAGCTGGAGAAACTTGGAAGTTACATTCAAAGCGCGCACACACACACACACACACACACACACACACACACACACACACACAGTATGTTTTGTGTTCATATTCTAATGCTTCAATTAAGGTAATTAACATAAGTGCCAGTTCACTCATTAACCATTTTTGTGTGAGCATTTAAAATGACTTTAGCAATCCTGAAGTGTCTATTACATTATTACTTACTATGCTAAAGTGCAGTACAATAAAACACTAAAATGAACTCTGCAGTCTAAACACAATGTGTACCCTGTCATCTACAGTTCCCTTCCCCAACCTCTTAGCCTCTGGTAATCACTCTTCTACTACTTCTACAACAGTAATTTACAATTCATGTAACATTAAAGTGACATAGCACTTATCTTTCTATGCTTTGCTAATTTCACTTCACACTCTCTACTTCCATCTGTAAATGACAGCTTCCTTTTTGTTAAAGGCTATGGAGTATTAAATTATATGCTATACATTTACTTTTTGTTTTTCTTGTTTCTTGGAGACAAGGTTTCACTTTGTAATCATGCTGGCCTGGAATTTGTGGCAATCCTTCTAAGGCATCTGAGTGGTTGGATTTACAAGTATATGCCAAATACTCAAATACAAACACTAAACAACAAACCCCTCATGGTTATATATACTGATAAACTCACAATGAAATTATCAACTCAAACATAACTATTATCAGAAAGAATGGTTGAGTGTTAGTAAGGATCTAGACAAAAGAACTCTGCACTATTGATGGAAATCTAAATTAGCAAGCTAATATGAAAAATGGTAGGGAAGTTCCTCAAAAGACTGAAAACAAGAGGAAACAGTCCTACCAAGAAACAGTAAGTTGTTAAACCCGTAAGTCACCAAGTTTAAGGGACAAAAGATGACTTGTCACGTTTCTCCTTCAACTTTCTTTAATTCGTAGAATGCAAAGCTAATTACTGTATAATTTTTGTCTGGAAGGTTCTTATTTTCACTATTTATACAGCAACAGATAATACAGTAAAGAAAACAAGGTCCAGAAAGTACTAAAGAGACAAAATTATGAACAGAATCAATTAATAACTAGGTGAACACAGGAGTTGAGGAGGACCGATGAAGTCAGCAGGTGAGAAGACAAGTTTCCTCTTTTAAGATGCACTGGCACTAATTAGACTAATTAAGACATGGAGGAGATGAGAGTTTGAAAACACCCAGACCCAGAATGAAGTTTTCATCTTTCCCCAGCTGCCCAGCATGCTAGCACTTCCAGATTAAAATACTCAAGCAAAAGTCATTTCCAGAAGTAGTTCAAGATTTTCCTCAAGAAAAGTCTATTTTCAGCTCTGATAAAAGCAACTGTTTTCTTGTTTTAAACTTCTCTTAGTAAGAACTATGCCTACACCAGTACTCATTAATTATCTACATTTTTCCTGCTTAGTAAGATCTCCAAAGTGACTTCTGAATAAGAACTCTGCAATTAAGTTAATTCCAGGAGTTGAAAACTGTCCATAGTGGATGAGGTCAAGAGTACAAACAAGAAATGAAATATGATTAGGAATGTTACTTTACTATTATTACATGTAATTTTTTTTAACTGCTTAAAAAATGGCTAGCTTAAAAAATTATAGAGGCCTTTAAATTATAACCCATTATTGAGTTTCTATACTCACTGTACTGTCCAAATCTGCTTGCTGTCATCTAAACAGAGTCTAACTTTTCTAGTAGGTCTACAGCATGAAGTCCCTCCCCTTTGAATGGAACAGCACTCAATAAACAGGCGAAGAATAGTGCCCTTTCTATTAGACTATAAGACAGTCAGTGCTTTCTACACAGGAAAGAAGAATGAATCTTACCTTTATCAGTTGTTATTTTTTCTATGCACCTGAAAGAAATAAAAATGTTAAATGAATAATTTTGTACATTTTCTTAAAACATAAGTATTTATTTTCTATTCAACTCTAGAATAATATAGAAGGCATTGATAAAGTTATTTGAAGCAAAGCCTAACGTTCAGCAGTGGTAGAAATAGCCTATCTACATTGTTCTATGTGGTTGCTCATCATTTGAAATAGCCACTGTAACTGAAGAAATCAATACTGATCAATGTGAGAGTGGCTACCTTATCAACAGCACACAAACAGAGTAACATCTGAAATAGCTGTTTTTAATGATAAAAAGCACAAGGAAGTGTTGCTAATTTTATTAAAGGCAGCTATGAAAGAAAATGAATGTCCTTATACAGTACAATAGGAAAGACTGAGTGACACCCGAGACTTGCTAGGAGGTAGGTGTACCAAGAATGGTAAAATGTCAGTAACTCTTATTCATTGTAAATACTGACATTTTGTTACACTACTTCCTTTACTTTGTATTTATTCAACAACCTTCCTACCAACAATTTAATGCATTTTAAGAGTCCCCAAAATTGATCACTAAATCCACTAGTCAGTATATACACATCTGAAATAATTAGTTATATTTTATAAATTAAATACAAGTAAAAAGCTCAAAAAATTATATTAATGTGGTATAGAGTCTAGCACACATAACTAGTAGATAGGGTAATTTTGAATTCCATACCCCCTAACCAAACTCAGAAGTAAACTGGCTTCCTATTTCTGTCATAAAGTTACTATCCAGCAGAAGGATTGTAAGTAAACTTAACATAATTAAAAGATGCTTTGTAAAAGAATAGCTGTCATTTTGCCTCATTTTAAAGAGCTTAGTACTATGATGACTTTAGTTTTGTCACAAACTTCCCAATGGACACAAATAATTGTGAACCATCTTCACTAAAAACACACCTGCTGGATGCCTGAGATGTTTCTGAAATTGTTCAATGTTTCTACTACCATCCTGACTGCCCTAGGATCCCAACCACTCAGGATTCCAGTGCTGTGCAACTGAAGAGTTCTAGAAACAAAGAGCTGTGTTTGTCAATTCAGAATATTCACTGCCTCATTCACCCTGCTCCACCACTCTTCAAGCAAAACACAGCAAGAAATGCCACCTACAGGTTTACTATTACTTCACTTTTGAGACAGACAGACAGACAGACAGACAGACAGACAGACAGACACACACACACACACACACACAACCAACCCAAACAAACCTCTACAAAGAACCTTGAATTCCATATACCAGTGATTAAAACAGTCTAAAGAAGACTTCAAAAACTAGTTTAAGTCTTAGTTTAAGAAGGCTATGGAGGGGCTGGAGAGTCGGCTCAGTGGTCAAGAGCACTGCCTGCTCTTCCAGAGGTCCTGAGTTCAATTCCCAGCAACCACATGGTGGATCACAACCATCTATAATGTGATCTGATGTGCTCTTCTGCAGAAAAAGCACTCATATACCATAAATAAATAAAAAATTTAAAAAAGAAGGGTATGGAATAATTAAATTATATATTTTAAGACTTGTCTGTTAAAGAGTTCTAAAATCTGGAATGCAGATATCCAATTTTAAACCACTAGTATAAGTATATATAATTTGATTTCACTGGTAGACATGGACATTTTAACTTAAAAGCCAGGCCTCTAACTTTAACCAAAGCACTTGGGAAGCAGAGGCCAACTGATAGATATATCACTCAGAGGTCAGTATGGTTTAATAGAAAGTTCCAGGCAAGGGTTATGTAATGAGAGACTGTCTTCAAAGAAATAAACAGAAATCAAAACCAGCCAAACACACAAAAAAGAAAAACAAAAACAACAACAATACATAAGAAACAACAAGCCAAAGGAGAAAAACCTTACACTCTCAACCTTCAAACTATTATACTACATGCTTCTTGAAGCATTCATACTTGACATGAGAATCGGAACTAAAACACAGCAAACTAGGAGCTTAATTCTTAAATAACATGAACCCATAAACTTCATACAAATTGGATCTAGCTTCCTAACTACTTGCTATCTACGTCTTTGTGTATACTACATCTAGTATTTAACTGATGTCCTCCTCCTGAATGTACTCACTGCAATTACTTTCCTGCATTCATGGCATGTATTCTCCTAATCTCAAAACCTTTCTTTCGTGTGAACCAAGCTGCTATACAGTCAAACTTATTAAAGTATAACCTATTTGTTCAGCTGCAAAACTCGTCCCACAAACTCAAAATATTTGTGAGAAGCAAATAGTTCTAAAGATGCTAGTGACTTGCTCAAGGTCACTCAGCCAACGAGCAGTACAAACTGAGACATCAGACTTTCAGCCTGAAATGAACATCAAGTTCAAGCTTTTCTCTACTATGTAATTTGCCTTCCATTAGTAACACAAATTTCAGGTGGTCCAAATCTATGCTTTTGATATTTTAAATGATTCTGTACATTTGGGCTATTTCTTTAATTGAAAGAAACAAATATAGGTTAATAGCTGATTACATAGGAACTTGTAAGATAAAAAAGCAGGATTATGGGAAATGGATGAAAAGTAACTAGGGAGCAAAAAGGATCTGAAAAGAATAAGTATTATAATAATTTAATAATAAATTATATTTCTCATTTCTCTTTTAAATGTCCTTTTATTTGGAAGATATTAACCAAGGTCAGAGTTCAGTACACTGACACTCAAACCCACATGTCTGAGAGGATAAATAGATAAATTTTAAAAATATGTTGTCATAGAACATCTGCAAACCATGTACACAAATTAGATTAATGAGTGCTAATAAATGTTTCTTTCCTCAGCAAGGTCCTTGAAGATGTGGCCAGGTCTAGTTTAGCTTTCTACTGACTAGGAGTAACAGTACTAGTCCCAGTTAGGTTTGAAACAAGGACCACAAAGCTGAAATATGTTGAGATTGAGTAAGTAAAAATTTGCAACAAAAAGAATGAAAAATTTAAGAATGTGATAAATTTATGATTTTAAAAACATGCAAGAGGGATAAATCTGAAGGCAAAAGGAGGTAAAGATCACTATAGCTTGGATAGTACTGGATGGGGGAAGGGCCATTAAAGAACAGTTCTTCCTCTTCACAAGGAACAGTGTGATTAAAACAAAAACAAAACAAGCAAGCAATCCTATTCCTCCAACATCAACTGTTTCAACAATTATATTGTAGGGTTCCGAGGTCCATTAGTACTTCCTACCTAGTAAAACACTATTAGGTATAATTTAACTTGATTCACATGTACCTAACTCTCAAGTGGCAGATAATACAAAACCATGAAACTTTACAAAACTGACACAAAAACACCACCACGAAGAACTCCTGCCTTTGTGAGGCTCCCACTGCTCAAAACAGCAAACTGAATTAGTACTTTGATGTGAGTGACTGTGTGAAATGGTTCCACAAAGTATTTAATACACACAAACTCAGGCCACAGGAGTGACAGATGAAGAAACTGAGGGCCACATAGTTTATTAAAGAATTTGTCTACGGAACTTATGCCCAAATGAGATTAATTATTTACAAATTATTTTCAAATTTGTGAGACATTTAAGATTTTTGTGTATACACACCGCAGTTACAACTCTCGATTCAGCTTGAAAATTTGTAACTACACTTTTACTCTCCACAGAACTACAGTCCTAAGTTTTCTTAACTTAAATAAGTTAACTGTGTTAACTTACATCCCATTCAAAACTGTGCGAACGACTTGGATAGCAAAATACCAAACATTCCAAGTTAGAGATGTTAATTTTGGAACAAGCCTGTTTTTAAGCTTTAAAAATTTCCTAGGTAAGGCAAGGCCTGCACTGCCTCTATGGAAGTTTACCGGTTATCTGAAACAGAAACCCTTGTTCTTAGATTTTGTCTCTTTTCTCACATGTAAATCAAATGTCATAAAATTGTCGACAGTGAATAGCTAATTTGACTAAAATGTGTAACTTATAAAGTCAAGTACTTAATTATTTTAAAGCATTAATCTAACGAGCAATTTAAAATACTAACACTCCTGGCCATCTGTAAAGGGCCTCTATATAGCTCAAAGTAGTAATTCAGATTAACCTATTTCTAAGAGTCAAGTACCTACGTTAAAATACACGCATAAAGGAAAAGTTCACGTGCTGCTAAAAAGAACTACACATCTAGTTTAGTTGTATAAACTAAAACTGGCATAGTCACGTTTTCACCCCGACGGCAAAAATGAACGTGACCATTCAGGAGGGCTAGAAAGGCATCCAAGGAAGTGACTCTCAAGCAACTAGTTAATCAGAACAGGCAAAACCACTTTCAGGGCTAGGATGGTGCAGTTGATTTCCTAACGAGGATGTGATGTAACTGTGGAAGCGACAGGCTGACAAAGGGGGCGCAGAAGCCAGAGAGAGAGAGAGAGAGAGAGAGAGAGAGGGAGCCGTGCAGGCGGGAGGCAGAGGGCGTGCGTGCAGCCAGCGCCGGGTGACTTCGGGCGTGGGCCAGGCGGCCACAGGCTGCGGAGCAGCGGGAGCCCGGCCGCCAGCCACATGACATCTGGCGTGCCGGGCCGGCAGGGGGCAGAGCTAGCGGGGTGTCACGTGGAGCGGGCGCTACGGGAGCCGGGAGGGGAGCGTGAGGACTAGAGGGGGGTCTTCCCCCAACGCCTCAAAGACTGTTACTCACTGGAGTCGCGGACTCTTCTTGCCCTGAGCAGGAGACGGGGGCTTCGCGGCCGCGGGCTGCTGCCCGAGCGCGTCGGGAGGCCTGTTGCTGGGGCTGCTCCTCCGCCGGCGGGGATACTCGGCCTTCCTCCGGCGGGACACAGCGGCGGCGGCGGCCGCAGCGGCCCGGCCGCGGTCCCGACCTCCCCTCAGCACGCGGCTGCTCGCGGTCCCTGCAGGCGCCGCGGCCGCTACCACCGCCGCCGCCGCCGCCACCGCGCCGGGCCGGGGCTCCTCCGAAGCCGCGTCGGCCGCCGCTGACTGGCCCCCTTCCTGGTCCTGCTGCTCCGGGGATCGCGGCTCCTCCGTCTCCCCCGGCATCGGGGCTCGTCCGTCCCCCACCCCTGCGTCCCAGGCGGCGGAGGCGGCGGCGCCCGCGGCGCAGCTTCCCCCCCGCCCCCCTCGGCTCCCGGAGCGTCCGGCTCTCTCACTCCGGAGCGCCTCTCTCCCCCCCCACCCCCCGCCCCTCCGCCCGCTCCGAGCGCGGCTCTCCCCCCCCTCCCTCCCCGCACCGCTCCCTGCCACTCAAGCCCGCGACCGCCTGCGGCGCGCACGCGCGCACACGCACAGACCTGCGGCGGGCCAATCGGGGGACAGGACCGGCCTCTGGCCCGGCCCCCTCGCGGCCTCACACGCAGCCGCGCGCTCGAGAGCCCGCCCCTGCCCCGCCCGTCAACCAATCAGGAAACGGCTCCGAGGGAGAGCGCGAGGTTTCCTTCCCCGCGCACCCGTTCTCACCGTTAAACGGCCGCGTCTCGCGACAATCCCAAAGTGACCTTTTTTTTTTCTTTTTTGCCCCCCTTCAGGAGTTCAGCTCCAGCTGGGGGCGGCGGGAGGGGGGCAGGGCTGCCGAGGGCCGTGTAAGGGACAAAAACGCACCTTTCCCAGCCTCGCGCGCACCGCCTCCCGCCGGCTGCGCGCGCACCTGCCTCCCCGAGGCGCCGCTGTCCCCTCTAGGGCTCTTACTTAGCCTAACAAGTAGCCTGGACGTTACCCCGCCTCAACCTGGACCCCCCACCTTCCTGCTCTGTCCCTTCCGTCCCCAGCACCGCCAGCCCTGGAGGCGGGAAGGGGCAAATTATTTGCGTTGCCGCTTCTCCTTTAAGAAAAAAAGGCCCCGTCGGCTGCCGGATGAAAGTCTTCTGGAAAAAAAATGGCGGCGACAGGATAGAGGCGGGGCTAAGGGGACAGCGCGGGCTAGTCTTGAGACGCATGCGCGGGGGCCCAACCTAGCCAACGGCATCCTGGGAGATAAAGTCCTATTTACTCAGTGCTTCCAGGGAAAAGACGGGAAACTAGAGGCCGAGAGAAGGCTGGGAGTTTTTTTTTGACTGACTCACCACGGGAAAGGTAGTTTTCTATCCACTGTCCGAGTGTACGTTCCAGAGAGGCAGTGCTTCCGGGTTAGGCCGCGACGCCTGCGTACAAGTGGCGCAAAGATTGAGCCAATTACTGGTTAGGGTTGCCCGGGAGAGAATACTGCTTCTTCATAACCTCCGCGTTTCTGTGAAGTGCTCCGAAGCACTCTCGTCATAGTCCTAAAATTACTTTGGTTTGGTCACTTGATGCCTCCTCCGAGACTTGCTAGCTAAGTTGGTCTTCATTCCTCCATCTTGTATTGAGCCTCTCATTCGTGAAGCCCGGGAGGTCAGGGACTCGTCCTGCTCCTATCAGGTCAATTTTAATAAACCACGGAGGGCGAATTGAGAAGTTGTTTCCTACTAGGACCGGGGGCGCCACGGAGCTGGCGTTGGCTGTGGTCCTTGAGCTGGAGCTGGCGAAGAGTTAGCGTGACACCCAGTGATTTATGTGGAGAGGCTGGCGGTTTCTCACGTCCTCCGCCCCAGGCTGCATGCCTTTGCGGTTTGCAGACGTTTTCTGCCGCACAGGAAGCACAGTCAGAGTAGCCCCTCTTACTAGCATGTGCAGCGAAGTAGCTTCCTGATGGATAAAAGGGGGTGCGGGTGTGTGTGTGTTCCATTTGTTGACGCCGCAGCTGCTGGTAATGCAGCCTCTTGTGTTCCTGTGTCTTTTATACATTGTAAGCACTTCTTTCCCTTTTATAACATTGTTTGCATTCCTTGGTTTCCACTTTTCACATTGTAACCAGGGAACAATTTGCAAGGGTACTCCTCAACCCTGGAGGATGGAAATATCTTCAGATAAAATCTACACAAAAGCACGGATAATTACCAAGTTTGGAGATCAAATATTGGATTTTACGTTAGTCATTAAATTGTAGACATGTAGTGAAGTTCACTCTTCTTCCCTCCCGCCCCAGGATCTGGCGCATTTGCCACACAGATAAGGCTACTGCTTTATAATCTGTATTGTTTTCCTCTTTCAAAGGACTAGTGTCATTTTCAGCTGTAAAACTCGACGGTGTCTGTAGAAATGCTTTTTCCAGCTGTATTTGCAATGAGCATGTTTGGAACAGCACTGACATCCAATGGCTGCTTAAAGTAATACAAAAAGGGCGTTTCTCAAAAAGGTCTTAGTAAGACAAATGACTTGTTCTAAAAGATGATCACTGCACTGTAGAAGGAAGATCACATACTGAAGCAAAATTTTGATTATGCACTAAATAGCAAAGCTATCTCTTTATTCTGTTCTTTTAGCTAGATAGTGTTCCCTGTTTGTTTCTCTACTAGTAAACACCAGTACGAAACCTACCTCACAGGGCTGTGTTCTAGTTCTTAATTCACTGTCTTCTCAGAGTGGGCCTGTTACAAATCCTTTTTCCTTTTGAGATAAATAAAAACACGGTGATGAGGTGTTTTGTTTTCTTCCTTAGCCTGTAGATGTTTGCATCTTGGACGACTGTATAAACCAGTACCAGAGAATTTAAAAGTGAGCCCACTTCTATTCAACTTTAAAGAATTTATAATCTCAGTCACTGAGAGTACCCAACAGATAAAGGCACTTTGCTGACAAGGCTGATGAATTTGATCTTGTAGTAGTAGCCAGATGGTAGAGAGACCTGACTCGTACAAATCATCAGGGCCCGCATTCGTGCCCGCACGCGCCCACGTTCGTGCACACAAAACACACACACAATTTTAAAAGTTGTTTTTTTTTTTTCCAGTTTGTCTGAAAAATCAGGCCAGCTTGATTTCTGAGTAAGTAGATAGGGATAGTGAAATGAAGTTCGTGCTATTTAATGAGAAAATTTAAGAAAGGAGCATATGCTTTCATGGTCCTCTAGTTTTTCAGAAGGAAAAAAAAAAGCCATCAGTGTGCAGTGAGATACTTAAATTTGGAAAGTCCCACAAGTATGAACCTGAAATTTCTATGAGTTCAAGATAAGCCCATGTATGTGGTAGGTGTTTGATTTTTGCAAAAAAAAAAAAAAAAAAAAATCAACTTTCAGTCTTTATAACTACCCTGGAACCAAACCCTCAACCTTGCACAACTTACTTTTTTCTGTCAGCACCATTTTAAAAACTGAGCTACTAGAAAAGAAAAAAAGAATTCAACAAATCAAAAGTGAGGAAGTGCTAAGCAAATACAGGAACCAAAAAGGGTCCCGGAGGCTGCTCTGCACTGGCTCACTGAGTTCCGTCGTGGTCCCCTCTTCACCACATCCCAAAGCAGTTCTTCGCAGTCTTCAAAACTAGAGCAGCGTGGGTGTAGGACCATGGAAGAGCTGGGTGAGTGAGGGGCTTTTGGAGAAGATGCTTCAAGGAAGTGGGGCGATGGCTATCATGCACCCCATGTGTGACGATGAGGGGTGCTCTAGCCAAGCTTCGGGTAGTGCTGCAAGATGTTGTTCTCACTTCTGTCCTCAGTTGCATCAAGAGAGTCAGGAGTAACCATTGTTGTTGTTGGAGGAACTATGGGATCGCTGTACGCAGAGGCACAGTAGGTAGAGAATTGAGAGCTAACCACAGAGCAGATGCCTGGAGAAGTACTTTTAGAAGGAATTGTAATCGAAAGGGCTTTCCCCCTTGGCAGCTGCTGGACACCATACGGTGACTCCACAGCTTGCGTGATTGTGGAGGTATGGTATTGGAAGAAAAAAAATTTACAAGGATGGGAAAGGGAGAGGAAATAAAATGAAAGAAGGGGCCGGGCGTGGTGGCGCACGCCTTTAATCCAGCACTCGGGAGGCAGAGGCAGGTGGATCGCTGTGGGTTCGAGGCCAGCCTGGTCTACAAAGGGAGTCCAGGACAGCCAAGGCTACACAGAGAAACCCTGTCTCGAAAAACCTAAAAAAAAAAAAAGAAAGAAAGAAAAAAAAAAAGAAAGAAGGGAAGGAGGGAAGAAAGAAAGTGTAAAAGAAAGGAAATAAGGAGGGAGAGAGTAGGGGAAGGACAAGGAAAAAACAGTGCAGAGTTCAGGGGCTGCAGAGGCTGCAGAAAGGCCGAAGTGGTTTCATTTCTCTCTAGTTTACTGTTAAACTACAGAGGCTCCACCACTGTAGTAGTTCTTGTTGCTTTTTGTTTAGAAAAGTCTTGAAGGAGATTATTACTTGGCCAGAAATGGAGTCCTTCCTTCCATCTGAGAGAATGAAAACAGCAGTGCAAGTGTCAACGGCCACCATGATCAGAGATCACAGACTTCTAAGCTTTGGAGCTATAAAACCAGCCTCCTTGGGACTGATTTCATACACCATGACAACTTTTATCTATCATCTATCTATCTATCTATCTATCTATCTATCTATCATCTATTTATTTTTTGGCATTGTTAACATGGAGATACTAACTTTCATCCAGGTTTCAAGCAGTATTAATTCCACATTGTGTGTTTGTAGCTATGCTAAAAATGCCAGCAGTAACAAAATGCATAGCTTATACATTGTCTTTAAAAATAATTATTGGGGTTGTGTTTTAGGAGCTTGAGAAACAGAGGAAGGAAGTAGGGGATAGAAATTAATAAAGGAAAAAAGGGTTTTTAAATAAATGCTGAACTGTTTGTCAGTAAAATGTATTTTGATACTGTGATTAATGCTGTATTTTGGATTTTGATGTATTTCCAGACTCTCTTTCTATATAATATTGGTTATTTATTCTTTGAGAATTTGATGCATGCATTCCTGGTGTGGGTATTGAGGAAATTTGCATTTCTCCATGGAGTTTTACCGTTATTTTTCCTGATAGGATCTTATTTTGCTTTATTTATGGATACCAAATTTTTATTCAAATTCAAGTCAAAAAGTGAAAGGGCAACTAATACTGGGAAAACTTAAAATATGTTAGTTTAATGTTTGTACTAACCTTCTGAAATAGGTTGTTTTTTCTTTACATAAGGAAAAACAAAATAGCTTGTTCACTGTCAAGAGCGACTGACACTAAGAGCAATTATGACAATGGTACAGGTTGTTCTATGTTAGAAGTGTGTTTGCGCCGGTGGCCAGTGGAGTAATCTACTTTTTTACACTTTCTGAGTGGAATAGTTGTTAGGGGCATCTTGCTCAGAAGTGTAAAAAGTATGCAGCATTGGAGGCTAACTGCAGCTTATCCAAGTGGCCACAATTCAATGGACTGCTGATAGTGACACCTCAACAGTCTCTTCAGATCGTCACCATTTGCATTGAGTGTGGTGTTGCCTGCCCAAAATCCCAATGCCCCAGAGGTGGAGGCAAGGGGATCCACAGGCCAAGATTATTTTTGGCTACATAGAAAAATTGAGGTCAGCCTACCCTATATAAGATCCTATTTCAAAAAAAGCCAGACATGGAAGGCAGATATAGATCTCTGTGAATTTGAGGCCAGCCTGGTTTACATAGCAAGTTCTAGGCTAGTTAGTGCTACATAGTGAGACCCTGTCGCAAAAACAAAACAAAACAAAACAAAAAAACCAAACCAAACCAACCAAACAAACAAAAAACCCAAAAAGAAACAAAAGGCAGGGAGTATTTACCAAGTACCATAGTTTACACCCATGATCCCAGCACTTAAGAGGCTAGGTTGGATGACTGCCCAGAATTTGAGGCCAGCCTGGGCTACCCTGCTAGTTCCAGAGCAGCTAGGGCTAGAGTGAGAGCCCAGCTTTAAGAAGCAGCAACAGAACCAAAATCCAACCACAAAATTTGGGGTGGACTTTTCTTTATACTTGTGTAGAAATTTCATCGAGGACAGGTTGGCTCAAGTCAGCAAATATTCCCTCTCTGCAGTATTGCCTTGGGTGAGAGTAGCATGTGTTCAGCTAAAAGGTTTTACCTAAATCTTCACAATTTAAGGATGGGATCTTTATAACCTGTGCAGACTCCCAAGAGACTTCACTGTACTCTTGACAGGTTAAGGTAGATATTTAATTTCCATAGGCCAAGGACAAGGGAGACAAACTGCAGTTTTTAGTCTTGTTTCACTCATCCTCAGTAATCACATATTTGTCACACCAAAATTAGTCATCTAATTTGAATTACAGACTGCATGAAGCAAGAAAAGTAGCTTCAGAGTACTGGTGAAATGTGCACTGAGTGGAAACAGGAAGTGAAAGTTCTGGTAGTTCATAAGCAGAAAGAATTTTAATAGATTTGGTAAGCTGATGCTTCTAAGGATAACTTCACACCCTTTGCTGAATAATACTCCTGTCCCATAATATTTAATATAAATGAATTCTATTGATCCAGGAAGGCCTCTGATTTCTTATTGGAGGGAAGCTTAGAAAAGAGGCCAGGTGAGGCGGTGCACGCCTATAATCCCAGCACTCGGGGAGACAGAGACAGGCAGATAGATCTCTGTGAGTTGGAGACCAGCCTGGTCTGCAAAACAAGTCTAGGAAAAAAAGAATAGCTGTATTTTTTGACAGATGTGGAATAAAATGTCAAAATTTTTAAATTCACAGTTGAGTCTGGCTAATAAAATTTTGAGATAAAACATTTCCTTTATTGTTCTGTTTTCTATATGAAAAACAGGACTTTCATTGTAGAGAATAAACAAATATGCAGAATTAGAGAAAACAGTTCAATGAAATCTGATCAGTTTCAATAATCAGCTCTTGATAGTCTTATTTCATATGCTTGTTTGTTTTATCTATTGTTTTCAAAGAATTTCAAATATTTAACTGTACATATATCAGCCTTAATCTATAACATAAACATGTACATATTTATAAAAACAACCATAACAGTATCCCATCCATAATAGCTAATAACCTTTATGGTGGTTCCTCAATGTAATGAAATAACTTTACCACACCTAAAGTTATTTACCACAACATTAACTGATGTCACTTTAATGTTAATATTTTCAGATTCCTAAAATGGTAATATTTAATATTGACTATTCTTTAAAAATTTTAAACTTTTTTTATTATCTGCCTTCTTATAAATATTAAACTCATGCTGAACAATGAATTCAGAATTGCCAAAAAGGATTTATTTTTGTATTTGTCTTTAAGTTTTTGATCACAAGTTCAGTAAAATCTCACAAATGCTATCAGTATTCTTGGCTGTTTAAGTTTTTAAATAAAAGTTTAATGGTCTAAATTGAAATTAATTATATGTATTTTAGGTTTCTTTTAATATATATGTGCCCTTCTGTCTTTTTTGTTTGTTTTCTCATAACCGTTTATTTCTTGGAGGACAGTTTGACCCACAGAGATTAATTCAGTTAGGTTATTTTTTTATTTAATTAATTTATTGAGATTACATCTCAATTGTTATCCCATCCCTTGTATCCTCCCGTTCCTCCTTCCCTCCCACTTTTATCCTATTCTCCTCCCCTATGTCTGTGACTAAGGGGGACCTCTTTGCCACTATATGGTCATAGGCTAACATGTCTCATCTTGGTAGCCTGTTTATCCTTTCTCTGAGTGCCACCAGGTCTCCCCACCAAGGGGAAGTGGTCAAACATAGGGCACCAGAGTTTGAGTCAGGGTCAGTCCCCGCTCTTCACTCAACTGTGGAGAATGTCCTGTCCATTGGCTAGATCTGAGTAGGAGTTCAATGTTTACT
The DNA here is from genome assembly GCF_964271855.1 of Acomys minous. Classification (NCBI taxonomy): domain Eukaryota; kingdom Metazoa; phylum Chordata; class Mammalia; order Rodentia; family Muridae; genus Acomys; species Acomys minous. The sequence continues at coordinate 45,833,070 of NC_140484.1, read as the reverse complement.
GCATGTATTGTCCTTGGTTGGTACAGTAGTTTGAGCAGAACTCCTGGGTCCAGATCCGCCTGTCCTGATGTTCTTCTTGTAGGTTTCTAGGACCCTCTGGATCCTTCTATTTCCCCATTCTCCCATACTTCTCTCACCTAGAGTCCCAATAGGATGTTCTCACACCTATCCTAATCTCCTGGTAAGTGAAGACTTTCATGGGACATGCCTCTTGAGCTAGTGTCCAATTATAAGTGAGTATATACCATGTGAGTCTTTCTGCTTCTGGGTTAACTCACTCAGTATGATTGTTTCTAGTTCCATCCATTTGTCAACACATTTTGGAATTTCCTTGTTTTTAATAGCTGAGTAGTATTCCATAGTGTAAATGTACCACCGTTTCTTTATCCATTCTTCGACTGAGGGACACTTGACTGTTTCCATGCTCTGGCTATTATGAATAAGGCTGCTATGAACATGGTTGAGCAAATTTTCTTGTTGTGTGCTGGAGCATCTTCTAGGTATATTCCAAGGAGTGGAATAGCTGTGTCTTGAGGAAGCCCTATTCCCAGTTTTCTGAGATAGTGCCAAATAGATTTCCAAAGTGGTTGTACTAGTTTGCATTCCCACCAGCAATGAACGAGTGTTCCCCTTTCTCTACATCCTCGCCAGCATGTGCTGTCACTTGAGTTTTTGATCTTAGCCATTCTGATGGGTGTAAGATGGAATCTCAGAGTTGTTTTGATTTGCATTTCTCTGACGACTAAGGACTTGAGCATTTCTTTAAGTGTTTCTCAACCATTCGATGTTCCTCTGTTGAGAATTCTTTGTTTAATTCTGAGCTCCATTTCTTAATTGAGTTATTTGTTTTGGTGGAGTTTAATTACTTGAGTTCTTTGTATATTTTGGATACTAGACCTTTGTCAGATGTAGGGTTGGTGAAGATCTTTTCCCAGTCTGTGGGCTGTCGCTTTGTTCTGTTGACAGTGTCTTCTGCCTTACAGAAGCTTCTCAGTCTCATGAGGTCCCATTTACTAATTGATGACCTTAAGGCCAGGGTTGTTGGTGTTCAGGAAGTTGTCTCCTGTTCCAATGTGTTCCAGGCTCTTCCCTACTTTTTCTTCCAGCTGATTTAGTGTTTCTGGTTTTATTTTGAGGTCTTTAATCCACTTGGACTTGAGTTTTGGGCATGGTGATAAATATGGGTCTAATAGCATTTTTCCTCATGTAGACATCCAGTTAGACCAGCACTATTTGTTGAAGATGCTATCCTTTTTCCATTGAATAGATTTGGCTTCTTTGTCAAAAATCAAGTGACCATATGTGTGTGTATTCCTTTCTGGGTCTTTGATTCGATTCCATTGATCAATCAGCCTATTGCTGTGCCAGTACCATGCTGTTTTAGTTACTGTTGTTCTATAATACAACTTGAGATCAGGTGTGGAGATTTGTATGAAGGATTCAGTTTGGTTATTTTTAAAATGGTATATGAAGGTGAAAATTTTGTGATAAATATGGATGATTGAGAAAGTTCTACAGAAGATTTCTTTTGTGAAAATAAAATGATTAGCTCTTCCCCTATAATACTGAGAAATACCTATCCTTGGTCTGGGGATGTGGCTTAGTTGCAAAACACACCTTGTCTAGTATTTATAAGTTTCTGAGTTCAGCATTGTAAAGAGGGAAGGCAGTGAGGCTAAGACACTTCTTGAGCTGCACATATATGATGACACAGCCATATAACCCCAACACTCAGGAAGTTGAGGCAAAAAGATCATGAGTTTTAGGCCATGCAGGCCAAGTTGATCTATGACAGCCTCTTTTAAAAACTAGACATACCAGAACCATATTTTCTCCAAATATGAAATACATAAACATGTTTGTTTTTAATCGCATGTAAAGTTCCTTTTCTTTGAGAACTTCAGAGCTAGGTAGGTCCTTAGAAATCCTACAGTCTAATGCTTTGCAACCTTATACAAACTGTAACATGTATTTTAAAAATCCACCGCAGTTGAAAAAAGACACTGAAGTATCTTGACTTGCTTCAGTATGCCGATGAAGGAAAGACCTTCAGAGAACGTGCTGTGAGTACAAGAACTCGGACAATCTGGTGATGATGGCAACTCCAGTGTACAAGTTTACATTTTTGAGGCAGGGATAAGATAGTTCTCACTGGAGATCTGATTCTGTGCTCAGGAGCCTATGAGAGTTACCCTGCCTCTTTCATGCATCTGAAGTGAGGACAATAATGTCCTATACCTCAAAGTCTTAGAATAATTAAATGCAAACTGTACACTCATCATACACTGTGATTGGCATGGGTTAAATTTCATGAATCACAATTATTCATTATGATTACGGTATTAGAAAAAATTCTTGTGAAGTCTCTTGGCTTTCCCCCAAGAAAACTGCAAAAGGACTTCCAAGTATTCGCATTGCTACATGTTACTTAATTGTGTAATACTTTATTTTTTTTCAACTTCTCTTCCTTTCTACATCTAAACAAACGAACCACCATTAAAAAAAAACAGTAAAATACTTAACAAATTATTTTGTTATGTTCTTGGGCTAACTCTTGAAGTAACAGACTGACAGATCAGGATTAGCAACGTTTTGCTTCTTGGTATATTTTGAGAAATTGCAATGAAGTTGCTTCTGTTTTTTTTCATATGAAAGAAAATTGTGTGCGTGTGTGTGTGTGTGTGTGTGTGTGTGTGTGAGAGAGAGAGAGAGAGAGAGAGAGAGAGAGAGAGAGAGAGAGAGAGAGAGAGAGAGAGAGAGGAGGGCATGGAGGGAGGGAAGGGAGAGAGAGAGAGAGAATGAGAACAGATCTGCCCTATTTGGATAAAAACCAATACAATACTTAGAATGTAAGAAACCAAACTGTAGAGAGATTATGAAACTGAATGCAACCACAGGAAGTATCAAACATCAACCATCTTTTAGAATATGCCACACTCTTGACATGAGGTAAGGATGGAGGAAGGTGTTTGCAAATTGTTACTCAATATAAGAAGAGAATATTTAAGAAAAAATAATCCTGGAGACACACAGATTTTACACCATGCCCCTCTTGTTTCCTGTGGTATAGATGCCTTATTGGAGGAACTGGACCGTTCCACCCTCCAGGACAGTGATGAATATTCAAATCCAGTTTCTTGTCCCCTGGATCAGCAATCTACACAGGAGACTGTGCAAACTGCAAAGACCTTGTCATCTCAGGGTAACACAAGTCCCTTGAAGGTAACATTTCATCTATTATAGTATTGTAGATAATCAGTGTTTGACTACATTTCTGAAATTAATTGTATCCCATATAAATTTTCATTTAAAGAGAAGTATATATTCAAGAAAGAAAAAAACGAGTATCATTTAAATATTAATCTAAAGACAGTTGCTTTTGCAAAGATGAGAATTGAGAAAATCACCATAGAGTATGCCTTTGAAAGTTTGTTGTTGTTGTTTCTCTAGTAAGGGCACAGTAGCAGAGTATTGCCTGGTTCATGCTGGCTACTGTGATGTTGCTTTCTGGTAACCCGTAGCCGTGTTACAGTGTGTCTAGAGACATGCCCAGTAAGACCAAGGATCATTTGGCAGTGACTTCCCACCTCATTTGTAGTAGAAGCCACAATGTTGGCACTGATCTTTGTGGATGACTGCATCCTTTTTTACCTGAAAGAGACCCAAGCTTTTGCTTCTTGTTTTGACACCTCATTGATTTTCTTTCATGAAATACTTTGAATTGTTTTTAAAGTTTTATTATTAGTATTTGAATTAATGAATTAATTTGATTATGACTAACTCCAAAGGGTGACTAATGATGACTCTTCCTGATCTTGTTCAAACAAAACTTCAGTAACAACACCCTTTAATGACAGTATTCAGGGTCATGTCCATGAAGTCTAAGAGTGCTACCATCTAAGACCACTCTTAGCAGATGGCAGCAGAAGAAATCTGCCGGCCACTTGGTGTGCTGCCATGTTATGGTATGGTGATGCATATACATGGAGCATCTATAGTCAGCGAATAATAAGCAAATAACACTTAATGTCATACAAATGATGTTCAAGGAATAGAATTTAGTTTTCACCACAAATACTATATGGTGAATGTTATTTAAGCATTTTTATTTATATTCATAAATTTATAAGTGTTTGTTTTCTTTTTGGCTAGCACTTAAATCTGCCAGTTGGCATAAGACAAAATGCAAGCCAAATCTTCAGGTTTTCTTTTCACAGAGCAGTTATGAGGAATGTGTAATTTGCACAAAAACATCTTTTGATGTTTTTCAGTCACCACTGGGAACAATTAAAGATATCACTGTCCTCTTGAAGATCAGGAAACACAAAAAAGGTGAAGAAGAAATGGGATGTACTTAAGTTTTCACACTTAATTTCAGGAGCATGTTCCTGAAGATGGCAGTTCATGCATGCATAGCTGCAGGATGTGTATTTGCAGATCACTATGAAATATAAATTAACACTTTGAGCAAACCACTCTTGTAAATGATTTTTTTAGCTCATTTTCAATTCTGTATTTTCTTCTGCTTATAAGTAAGTTGGAAAGAGTAGATTCTCTTTGGAAGCCATCAAATAATATTAGTCATAAATCACTGATGCCAGAGGTCTCAATTGGAAAATGAGAACATTTAGAAAATTAGAATATTCCAAACTTTTTTTAAATGTATTTTTCACCCAATGCACAGCATCAAAAATAAAACCCTTGGAAGTTATTTTCCTGTTAAAAAACAAAACAAACAATGTTACTAAATGTCAGTAGAGTAAGTTCAAAAAGCTCAACATTGAGGATAGCAAAATTTTATGGTAAGAATAAGAAAACAGATTGTTAGTAGCATCATGGTAAAGTGTTCTCACTAACTTAAACCCAGCAGAGCAGAGTGCATCTGGAACTGGCTATGATGTGCACAGAATTCTTGATGTCATCTAAACAAACAGCTGTATTCTTCTGCCCATCAAAACTAAAATTATCAAGACTGGCAAATGTCATCCCAGTCATTTGTTTGTTTGTTTTTTTTTTTTCTAGAAATGACATTAAATACAAAGCAACATGTAAGCATGGCTGCATTAGTTTTTTCTATGCGTTGGCTGTGATCCTCTGGGCTTTGGAAATGCTCCACCCTCTGAAAAACTCATTTCATAAATCCTAGGTTACCTTGCGTGCAAAATTAGGTGGAGATCTGTAATCGCATTATTCAATCAATATAGAGCAAAAAAGTGCTTCTTAACAAATACAATTGAGTTTAACAGAAGAAGGCAGCTCAATCTTTCCCAGCAAAAACCAAGAGAAAAGAGATCATGTAGCTAAATTGCTTAATTTGAAAATGTGTTTCTGAAAAATCTTGACTTTGATGGATTTTGGCTTTATTTTATTGACTACATTTATAACCCACAATTTAATGAAATTAGGGAAGTTTAAATTTGCTTTGACCTATCCTTTACAAAATATGGTAAAAAGACTCACACGTAGAGACAGCTTTGTGTTTATTAGACTGTTAATGAAGGGCGATGCTGTGAATGGAGATGGATAGAGTGACACTCGGGACTATTGTCTTGCACTAAGTAGAAGGGGGGGGGACAACAAATGTGGAAGGACTAAAGGGGACAAGGGTACAAGAGTGTTAAGGGATGAAAAAACAAAGATTGGATTTTATGTCATATATGTTTGATATATTCTATAAATTTTATAAAAGCAAAAAAGGGACCTGTGGCGGCAGTTGAACCAGAGACAGGGGAAGGGGAGACAAGGAGGGTGATGGGAGGGCAAAGGCAAGCAAAGTACACTAATATACATGTATGCAAATTTCCCAGTGAAGTCCATTATTTTGTGTACTAAGAAAATTAATTAAAAGAAGATATTTTCCAGAATGTATTTACACATTAATAGAGAAAACAAAATTGAGACTATGTTTGCCAGAGCAGAATGTGCCCTGAACACTCAGAGTCCTCAACATTAGAGAGATCAGATCTCTATTGAAGGTGTCATGCCCTAGAGAAAAGCACAAGTTAAAGACAATTTTAAATCTATTAACCATAAAGTGCAACTTTGGAGAAGATCACAAATATAAAGAACATATATATATATATATATTTAAAGTAAACAATCAAAATGTTAGAGACAATAATGACCAACTTGCCAATTAAGGGATGTGACTTTATGTTGAGAGTAATTGTTTTCTTATGCTTCTTTAAATGTTCTTTTTTAAAAATTTATTTTTCTTTTATTTATTTTTTATTTTTATTTTTAATTTCTTTATTTTATACCCTGATTGTATCCCCTCCCTTGTCACCTCCTGGTCCATCCCTCCCTCCTTAATACCCCCTGCCTCATTCCCTTATTCCTCAGAAAAGGGGAGCCCTTGCTCCCCAACATCTAACCTCAGCCTATGAAGACTTATCTGGACTGCTTGCATCCTCTTCCTCTGTGGCCTGGCAAGGTGCTTCACGGGGGGCAGTGATCAACATGTGGGGCCAGAGCCCATGTCAGAAGTAGTCCTGACTCCCCATATTATGGGGCCCACAAGGAGACTGTGCTGCCTGTCTACTACATCTGAGCAGAGGGTCTAGGTCTGCACCAGGCATGGTCCTTGGTTGGTGCATCAGTGTGCAGCAGCCCTGTCCTCTGCCCAGATTTGTTGTTGGCTCCATTGATCTCCTTGTAGAGCTCCTGACCTCTCCAGATCCTTCTATTCTCCAGCTCTTCCATAAGACTCCTTGCACTCCATCCTCAAGTTTGGCTGAGTCTCAGCATCTGCTTGGATCTCCTGCTGGCTGGAGTCTTTCAGAGGGCCTGTAGTGTAGGCTCCAGTTCTGTTCCTCCTCTTCAGCTGCTTCTGGTGTCTATTCTATTTGTCTTATTTGGCCTTCTGAATGAGAATTAAGCACTCTCCCTAGTGCCCTCCTTGTTATTTAGTTTCATAAGGTCTGTGTATTGTATGTAGTTATCCTGTACTATGTGACTAAATGTCTGCTTATAAATGACCATATATGATGCATATCTTTCTGGGTCTGGGTTACCTCACCCAGGATGATCATTTACCAACCTTGAAAGAAAAATTCTCAACTTCATATAGAAAAATAAAAAAAACCCCAAATTACTAAGACAATCCTATACAATAAAAGATCTGGCGGTATCTCCATACCTGATCTTAGGCTGTACTATGAGCAAGAGTAATAAAAAGGGCATGGTACTGGCATAGAAACAGACAGGTGGATCAATGGAATTGAATCAAAGACCCAGAAATAAACCTATGGACCTATAGTCACCTATGGACACTTGTTTTTTGACAAAGAAGCCAAAACCAAAAAATAAAAAAATAAAAAAATAAAAAATAACATCTTCAACAAATGGTGCTGGTCTAACTGGATGTCTAATTGTAGAAATATGCAAATATACCCTTATTTATCACCCTGGATAAAACTCAAGCCCCCTCCCCAAAAAACCAAACTGAAGTCCAAGAGTTAAATATTAAGTGATCAAAAAATTAAGAAGTGCCCCATTATATGTGTGTGTGTGCATGCGCCTCTCTCTCTCTCTCTCTCTCTCTCTCTCTCTCTCTCTCTCTCTCTCTCTCTCTCTCTCTCTCTCTCTCTTGTCTCTTCAGGAATGGTGGCTTATATCTGTACATGAGACTCTGCCTAAAAATAATTTAAAAAGTAAGGAAAAGAGATTTTGATCACAATTCTTGTTGTTGCTATTGTGGTTATTTTGAGACAGTTACTCAGGCTGGCCTCAAACTTGTGATCTTTTTCCCTCAACTTCTCAAGTGCTGGAGATAAAGGCATGACGGCATAAGCCACCACACCCCGTTCTTGATTGAAATTATTTTATAGGTTCACCAATACAATTTAAGCAAGTTATTTGGCAAATCCTTTGTATTTCACTAGGGAATTGTGGGACATACGTTTGTAATCTGAACACTGGTGAAGAAGAGACGGGAGCTTGAGTACTTGAGTTCCAGACTAGATTATAGAGTCACTCCCCCCTCCCCACTTAAAATTAGAGATTAAACAACATGTATTAAGTATCTCCACTTGAGCTGTGTGACGTGTGATCATCACCTGCAGATCTACCTCCTCTCCCTGCCTCGTCCTTATTCCTCAACCGTCATCCCTTTAATTCCTTGCACATGGATCACATTATCTGCTTGCTTTCCTTACCTCATGTAAGTCACTGCTCAAGTGTCGCCCATTCAGTAAAATTTTCCACAGCATTGCATTTATAACTGCTACTATCTGCATATTTCTTATTTTCTACTCCCTGATTAACTTTTATATCTGCTTCTCATCAATAGAATGTAAGCTCTGGAATATTCAGTTTCTGTTTTCTTAAGTTAGGTCTCAAGTAATCTAGGCTGATTTCGAGCTCACCGTATAGGGGAGGATGAGTTTGAAATCTTGATCCTGAGTCCAGCTCCTAAGTGCTGGGCTAACAAGAGTATACCACCACACCAGGGTTATGTGGTACGTGGATTAGAACCCAGGCCTCATGGAGTCATGCACTCCACCAACTAAGCTGCACCCTCATTTTCCAGAGTATTTGGTTTTGGTGATTGTTTTATTTTGTGTTGGGTACAACATTCTAAGCCCTAAAACATAACCATTGCTGTGTAAGTATGTGTTCAGTTTCATTTTTCTCTCTTAATGGATGGTAATTTTGTCTTTGGAAACACTTAAGCAGTATGCTACTTCTTTCTTGTATTGATTATCATTGTCATTGTCGTCGAGATTATCATCAACATCATCACCAAGACAAGGTCGCACTGTGCTGCTCAGACTAATCTCATATCCATGCTTGTTTTTCCTCATCCTCCCAAGCAGCTTGGACTAAAAGTATACACCACCATGCCATTCTGGTTATTCCTTTGTAAACTAAAAACTTCCCTCACTCATGGTGATAAGCACCAGCATTCTTATACAGATGTAATTCTTTGCTCTTTTCTGTCACTTATGTTTTAGGTGCAGCTCATGTGTACAGCTAATACCCAGGAGCCCAATGTGTACAGGTATGCTTTGGATTCTAACCAATAACTTCAAAATTAAAAGTTATTGGGTAATTTCTTACTAATACTTGCCAATAATTTGGTTTGTAAAAATTACCATTGGATTTTCTCTCTAGTGTGCCTTTTCCCAGAGCCTTTAAGCAGGAGCAGAATCCTTCTACACTGACTTGGCAGCCTCTCAAAGTATCTGCCTCCAGACAGGTGTCCAGGCTGGAACGGGGGGGCGCAGGGGAGGGGGTAGTGGTATTGGTGTCTCTGCATTTTCTTTACCATCTGAAAAGGGTGAACCCTTCAGAGTCAGCACAGATGTGTTGGCATTTCAGTTCCACTTATCACGCAGCAGTTTTCAAAGGAGAGAACATACCTGCCTGAGGAAACTTAAGCCAGGGTCCAGCAACATGCGGGTGAGGACCAGGGCTACATGACAAGGCTCCATCACAGACAAACGAGTGCAGACTTCTGTTGTCCAGGCCTGCTCCAAGTTTATTTAAGTAGTGGAAGGTTTCCCTTTATTAAAAGTTACACATGAAATAGATACACTTGCTAAATCATTTCGTCTGGCCAAAGCAGAATCAGTAATCTAAAACAAGAAACAGAAAGGCTACTTCTTTAGTGTTTCTCTCTTTAATCATAGCTGTGGCGCACCACCAGGTGCAGTGGCTCATGTCTGTAATCCCAGCAGTCCAGGAGACAGAAGCAGGTGGATCTCTGTGAGTTCAAGGCCAGCCTGATTTACAAAGTGAGTCCAGGACAGCCAGGGCTACACAAAGAAACCTTGTTGCAGGGGGGAGTGGGGGAGGGGAGGGAGAACAAAAACAAAACAAAACAAAAACCAAAAAAAAAAAAACTTAAAAATAAAAAAAAAAAAAGAAAAATTAGATCCCTTTGTAAAGGATTTGTGCTTGTCACAGAGTGTTCCAATGCACTGTCTCATCTCTGAATCCCAGCACATAGAGCACACACAGGAGGCTAAGTCAGGGAACGGACCTCAGGTACACAAAGTCATTTTAATATGTCCCTGGCCCACTTGAGGTCACTTTCTACTGTGGTGAGAGTGAAGTTAACTTATTAGTACACGTTGCCTATTTATTCCAGCTCTAGAAAGTGGCAGGTGAACACTTGTTCTTTGTCTTCACCCTCCTGTTCTAGATAAAAGAACAAAACAAACACAAACAAGTAAGCAGTGTCTGTACTCAAGAGGCCCTCAGAAAATATGTGTTTTCTTAAGATGTCAACAGAAATATATATGAATACTCAAATCTGTAACATGAAAACCAGCTCAAGCACCAGCTAGTTTCCAGTGTGCCTGGCATTGTGATCAATTATTTGATCACAACACTATCTTATGGACATTGTCCCTTACAGCACTGGGTCGCTGGCCTCTGGCCCCTTTCTTACTCTGGGATCTGCTAGAGCCAGACCATTTTTTTAAAATGTCTTCCATTTAACTTGTTTATCTAGTTTTTGCTCACCCCAAGTTTCTAGCTTATTCTACGTATAGTGTGCTGACAGACCACAGACACAACAACAGCACCACTACACACACACACACACACACACACACACATACACACACACACACACACACCACAGCCAGATATCGGAGATAGCCTGACAGCAAGCATAAACCATGGACTGTTCATTAGTCATGTGATACAGAGCCTTTTTCTTTCCCTAAAATGCATAAGGGACTCTTACTCTGCCATGTGGAGCTGAACCCCCCTCAGAGTCCCTACTACGCTGCTTTTTGTTTAATCTATTTATGATATTAAATAATTCTTTTAATAAATCTCTTATAAAAATAGCAGTCCACCTTAGGATCTCCCTTGAGCCCATCCCCCCAACTCCTAACCTTTCCTACTCTAGGAATCTGGCCCTGGTGATTGTACTTTCCAGGCTCCAAGACAGCTGGCTGCCATGGGCTGTGACCAGCAAGAAGTGCTGGAGAGATCAGCAGCTGTGCAGGGCACTTGCCCTGTCCTAGCCCTTGACTTTCCAGTGTCTCTATCAGCAGCTGCATCTCTGTCAGTTGGAGCCTGACAGCCTGCTGTCATTCCAGCACACTGAGCAGAGGCCTGGGCTCTGGTGATGTTGTCATGCTTTCATCCTTTTCGCTTATCAGTGGTGATGACTCACTGGTGTGGGTTTCTGGTAACCTCAGTGTCTCCTGTTTTGCTTCTTAGCTCTCTCACCACCTGTGTAATCAGTTTTCTACTGTGTTAATTCCATTTGCTTACTCAAACTTGCTTAAATTTTCTGGACTGGAGTGCTTTGACTGGTATGGGAGAATGATATAAAATCCATCCATAACCATGCGTGGATTTTTATAAATTTCCTAGGTGATAATAATTTGAGCCATGACCACTGCCATGCCCAGATAGGATGATGCTAAACTCAAAGCTAGATTCCCTGTCTATTTCCACTGTATACTCTAGTTTACATAAACGTCCCACTGCTCCCAGTAAACCTTGAGAGTGTGCCTAATTGCAACCATGACTGTAGTATCGGGATGTTTCTAAGCACTGTACATCAATAGCAATATGGCAATAGTTTATAAGTATATCTATTAGAAAATAAGAAGAGCAAAAATCATATGTTTGGTAGTGATGGGGAGGAACAGTTCACAATATATAACAGAAGTAAACAAAGGAAAAATTGGCATGATGAAACTCCTTAGTTGGAAAGTATACATTCTGTTCTTCTTTTAAATACATGTCTTGTGATCTGTATTACTAAAACTCTTCAAATTATGAAGTGCTTGTGGCTATTGCCATAGTAAAGCATTTTTGCTATCTTTAAAAGGCCAGGGGCAGATCAGAGGCCTCTAATTTGAGGTTTCTTTCTTTTCAGCAATATTTCCTGTATGGGTCTCTACTCTGTAACTGTAAGCTTGTCGAGTTCTTGTTTCCTATTTAGATAGAATTTTCCTGAGTCAGCTAGTGTTAGAAAATCTTGACTTGTGGTCTCCTTTTTATACGTGACACATGGGCTCTAGTTTAAAAGAATGTGGATATTTTTTGAACGTGAACAGGTCTTCTTCAGTTATAAGGTGAAGAGGTTTATGAATAAGCAGGCTTCAATAAAAGGCTACATTTGCTAACATGCCTGCCATGCAAGCACAAGACCTAGAGCTTGAGCCCCGGAAGCCATGCACGGGGACTTCATACTTCTTAAATTTAACAACATATTTTAGAATTATCTTTTAACTTATATAAGTCTATATGTGCTTTATTTTTAGCAATGACATACTCTTCTGAAAAATGGATGAATTATAATTTATTTAACTTTAACACCATTTAGTTTATATTTTTGTTATTGTTGTTTTGTTTTGTTTTATTTTTTCAAGACAGGGTTTCTCTGTGTAGTCCTGGCTGTCCTGAAACTCACTTTGTAGACCAGGCTGGCCTTGGACTTACGGATACCTTCTTGCCTCTTCCTCCTGAGTGCTGAGATTAATGGCATGTCCCACCACAGCTTAGCTCAGTTTACTTTTTGTTTACTCAAAAAGCCCTGTACTGTAATCAACTTCTTTTGTCTGTCTTAATCTATCTATCTATCTATCTATCTATCTATCTATCTATCTATCTATTTTCTTTTAATTAACTTTAAGGTAGCATGATTATTTGTTATTATCTGAAGAAAGTACAAACAGGGTCAAGCTTTGAGAGTTTATGGCTTTGCCCTGCAGTTTGTTCTGTTTTGTACTTGTAGCTGAGATGTGATCTCTCAGCTTCTTTCTCCTGCTGCCATGCTTGTGGCTTACTGCCATGCCTGTGGCTTACTGCCATGCCCCACGGCCATGCTTGTGGCTTATGGCCACGCCCCACTGCCGTGCTTGTGGCTTACGGCCATGTCCCACAGCCATTCTGGACGTTTATCCCTCCACAACTGTAAGCCCAAATGAGAGAGCAAACTGGAGAGCAAGGCTGTAACTCTCAAACCCCGACCCCAGCTAGGCTGAACTTCCCAATAATCTCTCTCAACAGCATCACTAAGTGTGGACCTTCCAACGGGAGACATTTCTCATTAAAAGCACCACAGCACGCAAAGTTAGTGGGTTTCATTATGGCATCTTCATATGTGCCATTATACTTTCTTCTAATCTGTCTCTGCCTTATTGCCCTTTCACATGTTCCTGTCTCCTCTCTGGCTACTTCATTTCCTCTCCCCCAATAGTCCTAGGTTGTGTTTTCATGTCTATGTTTCTGTAACATGTAGACTTACGCTGGGTGGTGGTGGCGCACACCTTTAATCCCAGCACTTGGGAGGCAGAGGCAGGTGGATCTTCATGAGTTTGAGGCCAGCCTGGTCTACAAAGTGAGTCCCGGACAGCCAAGGCTACACAGAGAAGCCCTGTTTTGAAAACAACAACAACAACAACAACAAAAAAGATATAGACTTAAAAGTGAAGTTGTGAAATAAAGTGTATTTATATTTGAAATGTTGATAGATTCTATCTGAAAGAGTGTTTTAGAAATCTTTATAACACATGTATATACCATATGTATAGGTGCTTACATATATGTGTGTATGCATGTATATAATCTTAACTAACATTGTATATTGCCAGATCTTTAAAATTATGATTAATAGGTAAAAACTAATTTTTTCCTTAAGCTGTTTTCTTGAAGATTGATGAAATTGATTTTATATGTTGATGTAAAACATAAATGTTACCTCAAAGGAGATACAACATCATTTATTCTGAAACCAAATATGAGTGACCACAACCTGTAAATACAGATTTAGGTTAACCCACATTCCATGTTACAACATGTCTTTTATGATCATTTATGTTGAATCAAAAGTCAAGATCTCTTTCTTCTCCAAAATTAAATTATATTCAATGTCTATGTCAGTTTAGCTTTGCTACATCATTCATTCATCCACAGATACTTTGGTTCTTTTCATAACTTCACTATGTAAATAACTCTGTGAGGAACATAGGATCACAGACTTCTTTACTGTGGGTTATTTTCATTTCCTTCACAGCAGAGGGACTGCTGGGTCATATGGTAGTTCTATTTTTCATTTCTTTAGGAACCTTCATATTGTTTCTCATAGTGACGACACCAACCTGCATACCACTGGCAGTTTACTTTGGTTCTTTTTCTCTATATCTTTGCCAACATTTGCCTCATGCTGTGTTGGGTACAAAGTGGTATCTCATAGTAATATTGATTTGCATCTTCAGGATGATTAATGAGGTTGATCACCTTTTCATATACCTGGTGACTGTTAGTCATCTTTAGGAGAATGTTTACTCAGGTTTCTTGGTTGCCTTTAAAACCATTCATTGTATAATTTAAAAACATTCTATTAAAACTCTTTAACAGGCTTTACAGCTCTATTCTGAGATTTCTGGGACTTTAGCAATTGGAGACATGTCCAGTGCTTTTTTTATACACTTGAGAACAAGTAGGTTATTTTATTTATTTATTCATTCATTCATTCATTCATTTACTTATATGGCCAAAAAGAAACAGATACACGATGCAGAGAGGCCTTATTAAATACTTTAGAATAACAGCCATATTTAAAATACTTCCTGTCTCTGTTGTTTAGATTCATATCAAATAGGTTAATAGGTAAAATGGCATCCTCTGGTATGTTATGTGTGACTTAACAGTTATTTAAGTTTTCATGTGTTAGTATAACTTTTATTCTCTCTGTAGTGAGATCCAAGAGCCAAAAGAATCAGTACCACCTCCTAAAACCTCAGCGGCAGCTCAGTTGGATGAGCTCATGGCCCACCTGAGTGCGATGCAGGCCAAGGTGAGTACAGTCTGGATGTTAAAGTCCCTGGGTCCTAGAGAGGGACCAAGTTAGCTTGGTAATCATCAGTCATCATCTGCTTTGGATTCTAAGGCAATATTCATTTTCCTAGACTACATTTAATTTGGTGGAGAAACTCATTTGGGTATGAAACATAACACAATACGAGGTAACAGGCCTTGATCTAGAGGGGCTTGGAGTGCTCTTACTATAGCCAGTCATGAAATTCTGCAGTGCTTTTAGAATAAAAAGTTGGCGATTTTCCATAATGAGTGGAGCAAAGCTGAGGGATTTTGAGAGGCTCTGTGGATTTTATCTGAGCAGTTGTGATGGGAGTTAGAATGGACGTTGAAGAATAGGTGAGGCCTGGACACAGAATGATAAAAGTCAGAGAGAGCCTGGGGGGCGAAGACTCAGGCATGATGACGCAGGAGGTCTGTTAAAGGCACATGCCTGAGCAGGGCAAAGAGGCCCGTGGGCAGGCTGGGGCACAGCAAGGAGGCCGAAGTAGGAAGGATGAGTTCTGAGCCACACTGAGATAAAATCTGTTCTTTGTTCTGGTCTGTGGAGTGAAAATGGCAAACACGTGCATCCTGGCAGAAAGCAGAAACCAGATAAGGAGTCTTATGCATTTATCAAGGAAATAGATCTAAATTTTTTTCCTTCTTTTCTTTTTTGCTTTGTTTTGTTTTTCATTTTTGTTTTTGTTTTTTAAGACAAGGTTTCTCTGTGTAGCCTTCCAACCCTTTTAAATCTGTTGGAAGTTAAGATGCATACCCACGAAATCTGTATGAAATGTTTAAGGCAGACTGTTAAAATGTGTGATAGAGGAGGGCAGGGGCAAGACATTAGACTCTCAATATCCCACTCAGTGCCTACACACACTAACATATAGTTGTTGGAGTGATAGATGAAAAAAAAGTCACAAACAAGCCCCTCTGTTGGCTAATACTCTATAATTAGCTAATGTTTACACTAAAGTTGAGTGAATTGACACAATCCAGTGTATCTTAGAATGTGTGTTTTAAAGATAATACATACACAGTAAGTAAAATATTTACAGAAAACCATTTCCATATCATCTGTCCTCAGTTGTCTCCTTCTGCCCCCTGCAGGTCACTAGAAAATTCATATGTGTCTAGAAGTATTTTGGAAAACGTAAGCAAAGAGGTGTAGATATGGAGGATACATTATATTTTTACTCATTTAATTTAAAAAATGTAACATACTATTTTGGTATCTCATGGTATTAACCATTTGAATAGATACCTCTCAAACACTAATTCTATCATATAAGGGGGAGAAAATAATCTGTTTAAGGATCAGTGTTTTCAACAAGAAGGCTCTCAACAATGAAATAGAAAATGAGATTGGGAAGACAAAATGAGAGTAGTTGGGTGTGAAGCTTTGACTATCTGTTTGATGATAAAAAAAAATAGATGAGAAGGCAGAGAGAGTATCACTGTATCTATCTGATAAGATAAACATTAGGTAGGTAGATATAGCAGCAGCCCATGATGGAAAGGACATGAAAGGATAAAGGAAAAGGTAGTCTCTCTCTCTCTCTCTCTCTCTCTCTCTCTCTCTCTCTCTCTCTCTCTCTCTCTCTCTCTCTCTCTCTGTCTCTCCCCTATCTTGTGTGTGTGTGTGTGTACAACTGGATTGAATGGTTTATTTATTTTTTGTCTTTTTTTTTTATTAAGACAGGATTTTTTTCTCTGTATAGCCTTGGGTATTCTGGACACGCTATATAGACTAGACTGGCCTGGAGCTCTCAGAGATCCACCTGCCTCTGCTTCCAGCCACTGAGCCTGGCTGATTGAATTTATAATACCTAGTTTGGATCTGTGTTTGAATAATTCTAAT
Organism: Acomys minous; assembly: GCF_964271855.1. Lineage (NCBI taxonomy): Eukaryota > Metazoa > Chordata > Mammalia > Rodentia > Muridae > Acomys > Acomys minous. The sequence continues at coordinate 45,816,431 of NC_140484.1, read as the reverse complement.
CCATTGACAATCTCACTACCTTCCCTCTCAACTGAGCTTGAACATCACACAAACCATTACAAGTATTCCTGCACATCTGCTTCCCTCATTCTCAAATTTGCTGCCCTTCAGTTGGACTCATGACTTTGGCATACAAACCAAACTTCTGCCAGAAAAGACCTAGGTAATCTTTGCTTTTCTTCATACACTCTTCTGTATGTTCAGTCTTAGTTCTTTTGTTCTGGCCCTGATGATCTTGTAAATTTTCTTCTAATATATCAAATATTTCATTTCTTAGGCCCTCTCTCTTTGGACTGACCTTTTCACTAATGTCACTAATGTTTGGGTTTTTGAGTACCTATGCTCAATTATCACTTCCTCAGAGGCACTTTTGCTTAAATCAGTTTTTATTCATCATAATACACCCCTCAAATCTATCTCTTATATAATGTACAACTTTTCTCTATCTGACATGCAGCATATGTTTATTACCTGCCACTCATAGAATGAGAATTCTAGAAACTTGATATGTTTTATATATTGCTTCATAACAAGTTCCTAGAATACTGACTGGAACAAATTAGGTGCTTGAAAATTAATAAATGAATAAAAGGAAGAGATAACTAATTTTTATCTGGGGCCACTATAATTGCTACAAAGAATAATCTTTGTACATTCATTTTTTTTGGCAGACAGAAGATTTACAAATAAATAACAAATGATCTGATTTCATTTGTCCAAGGAATTTAAAATGAAATAGAAATAAAAGTGTTTTTAGTGATGTTCATATTGGGTGTCTCCAGCACCTTGGAGGAAGGTTGGGGAAGATCAGCTATCAGAGATAAACTGATAGGTTGTATAACAGATGTCAAAGAGAAGAAAGGTGCACCCAAGCTGATTTGTCTTCCTGGTTGTTTCCTTGTCCCAGGTTTCAGTGGAAGCAGATGCCAGCAGGAAACACTTGCCCGACAAGCAAGATCATAAGGCGTCCCTGGACTCAATGCTTGGGGGTTTGGAACAGGAACTACAGGATCTTGGGATTGCCACAGTACCCAAGGGCCACTGTGCCTCCTGCAAGAAACCAATTGCTGGGAAGGTAGGGTGGTCCAGGATGCCAGTGTCTGTGGATGTCCAAGGATGTCTCTTTCTCTTTATAAGATGTTGTAGTGCTTGTTACCAATCGCTGACTGCTTACAGTAGTCTCGACACTGAGCTAAGTGCTTTGTAATATTCCTGCATTTAATGGTTGAATCAACCTCATAAGGAGGTTTTATTATCGTACCTTCTGCAAAAACAAGGAATCCAAGAGCTCAGAGACACTAGCTGGCAACACGAAGGTCTAGAAAGTAAGAAGCAAAGGGAACATTTGGGTCCAGAACAGCCTGGCTTCCAGGTTTGAGTTCCTAATTATTTTTGTTCACTGCTGCTAATGAGATGACCTGCAATTTCAGCTAAATGTAACTTTAAGTCAGAGATACCGAGACTTGCTCTGAATCTGTGGTACAGAGCTTTCCGATCTGACTCAGGAAGGAGGAGAGACAAGACACTCAGAGCTGAGGAGTAGTATCTGCCTGGCTTCTTGATCAGTTAGGATGTCACATCCCGTTTACTACCCTTTAAGCATGGCCACAGATGGCCTTAGCACAACACTGGTCTGGGCCTTGTTTTTGTATAACTCGGGAGGTGTGGTCCACACGGACTGCAGCATGCAGAGTGCCCTGTAGAGCTACGTTCGGCTGCACTGCCATGGCCGTCTCTGTGATATCCCCAGGTGATCCACGCTCTGGGGCAGTCCTGGCACCCAGAGCACTTTGTCTGCACTCACTGCAAGGAGGAGATTGGCTCCAGCCCCTTCTTTGAACGGAGCGGCCTGGCCTACTGCTCCAAGGACTACCACCACCTGTTCTCTCCGCGCTGTGCCTACTGTGCTGCCCCCATCACGGATGTGAGTAACTGCACGGTCCTGCCAGCTTCTGTGTGGTGTATAATGATGCATTAAGAACCCTGGGCATGTTTTACAACCCTGAAGCCTTCTAATACCTCTCTCTGTGTCCCGTTTCCAGAAAGTGCTGACAGCAATGAACCAGACATGGCACCCAGAGCACTTCTTCTGCTCTCACTGTGGAGAGGTGTTTGGTGCAGAAGGTAGGAGGGGAGGCTGCAGCAAACCCTGAGGGAGAGATGGGAAGGCCAATAGCACTGTTCCTTGGGGACCACTGTCTGCTGTGTTTTGGCTCTCAGGACTGGCACTTACAAGCCTAGTTCACGCCTAGATGTTATCTCTCTACCTTTCCCTAACATTACTAATTTTTGTTTATATTTATTTTTTAAATTAAAGAAGTGAGAACTCATCATTTAAAAACAGACCATGGCTTCAATTGATAACTTGGTAGGTGAAGCATTTGCTGAACAAATATGAAGAAGACCTGAGTCTGAGTCTCTAGTGACTGCTTAAAACCTAGGTCTGGTAGTACAAGTCTGGACCCCAGCTTTCCTACCAGGCATGTGAGGCAGAGACGGGAGAGTCTTTGGAAGCTCGAAGGCCAGCTAGCTTCATGCACACAGCACAAACAGAAAAGACTGTCTCAAACAGAAAGAAAGGACTGTCACCAGAGGTTGTCATGAATCATGGCACATGCATGCTTGTATTCACACAAACATGCAAGCACACATACACCCCACACTCCTCTCACACACAGTATGTCCCTATTACTTAAAGGTATGAACCCATTTTTTTTCCCCTTGGAGCTAACATTTCAATTACTTTCCTTTAGTGTAGTTTTCATGGCACTTACCACGAATTTACCTGATAGAATTGTAAAATATTTTTCAAAACAGTCATCTGTATCTATGAATATGTCTGTTCCATTTTATTTTATTGGTGATCTGGCAAGAGAGGCCAACCCTGCTGCTCCAACCTGAGATGCTGTCTTTCTGCTAAGCAGCCGTCCTTTTCATCATTCTCCCCAGCATACTCCTGGGAGCTGCTGTTACTCCCTTTCTAAAACTTCAGATCCTCGGGTCCTGGACCCCATTTCTTTATCTCACTGAATGTGCTCTTGGAAAACTCCCTACATGTATAGTGTGCATCCTGATAACTATGGCCTCCCTCTCTAATCTCCCATCTGCCTCATTTTACCCCTTTACTTCTGACAAGTACCCTTTCCAAACCGATGATGTTTTGCTGTTTTTGGTTCTGGGATTTTTTTTGTTTGTTTGATGGATTGATTTTTGAGACCCACTGAGCTTAAGCAGGTGGGAGATCTTGGGCAGGGCAGATGCAGCAGCAGGGAAGCTGTCCCTTGAGAGCTTTTCTTAATTGCCTTTTCCCCTCCAACTGGGCAGCTTGACTTATTTCTTAGGTATGTTAGAGCACCCAGAGTCTCTACTAAATTGTTGCAGGTAATCCCTGTGTTTTGTGGCATGGAGGAGCACCTGACCTTCCAATGGCCTTTTCAGACTTTGAACTAGTCCCGTCATAAACTTGAGGCATACTTTGCACTCAGTTCCTGACAGGTCTCATCCTGAAGAACCAACAGTGAAAGTGGATGTTTCTTTCTGTCTTAGTTCTGTCAAGTTAGAGGATACTCCTGTAATTTACTTTATATAAAAACAAACAAACTGAAAAACAAGCAAACAACCCTCTTACTGATATTTTCATAGTAGCATCTCCTTCCCTTTTCTTTCTTTCTTTCTTTCTTTCTTTCTTTCTTTCTTTCTTTCTTTCTTTCTTTCTTTTGTGATTCTTTTATAATTTAGATAATTGCTTACATGTTTTTATTCTGTCACTGCCCTTGAGTTGTCTATGGGAAGTGTATTAATATATGGTGGCAACTGTTTGCACTCATAATTCTTAAGACTGGACTCAGCTTCCATAATTGAGAAATTTCATTAATATTTTGTCCTTTTTTTTTGTACTGTCAAATTTTTTTGTTGCATCTTTATTTTGTGTGTGAATGTGAGCGTGCTGTGATGTGCATGTGGAGGTCAGAAGACAAGTGTGAGGTAGTTCTCTCCTTCTGCCTCGTGGGCCCCAGTGACTGAACACAGGTCCCCAGGCATGGCAGGAAGTTCCTCTACCAACTAGAACATCTCATCATCCCTATTTTATCTTTTCTATGTGACCATTTTTAACTGTTAGCAAGGTTTGTATTTTCCTGAATGGTTTTGATATTCTCTGCCTGCCCCCCTGTTTGTTTTGCCTTTGGAGCAGAGTGTCACCTAGTAGCTCAGGCTGGCTTCAGACTTACCATGTAAGTGCTGATGACTCCCATCCTCTTCCCTACACCTCCCAAATGCACCCATGCATGTAGACACTGGAGGGCAACCTTAGGGGATTATTTTTTAGCCTCCATTAAAAAAAATTTTTTTTTGAGATAAGGCCTGAAGCTTGCCAAGTAGGATTGCCTGTCTGTCTGTTTAGTCCCAAGATACCACCTGTCTCTGTTTCCCAGTTCTGGGATTGCGAAGGTATGTCACCATGCCTGTTCTGTGTATTTATTTATTTGCTTATTTGTATTTTTGGTGGGTTCTGGGGATCTGAATTCCTTGTCTTGTGTTTAAAAGGCAAGCACTCTATTGACTGATACCTCTGTCCTAAAGTCTAACTAGAAGGTTGAAGGGGATAGGATTCAAATTCAAATGACTATAAATTCCACATCACACTTTTGCTAACAGTTTCTAACTGCTCTTTGACTAATACTCGATTCTTCTCCTGTTTCTAGACCACATTGCTTTCTCAGTACCAACATGATGTTTACTGGACAATAGAGCCATACACAGTAGCACTGACATAATGTTCTTTATAGTGATTTGACTGTTCATTGGAGCTTGTTCAATGCACTTAATAAATCATTAGGTCTTTCATTTCTGTATTGTACTGTGGTTAAGCAATGTTCTAAATCATTCTAAATGTGTCATATTTGCATGTACCCATAGCAATAGAAATGTGAATAAACTAGAATAAATTAATAGCCATTAAATGAATACTCTCTGTTGCAGAATGCTTTCCTCCAACCATAACAGCCATCACCTTCATCTGAACAGAGGTGGCTACTTTCATGAGACACTAACTGAGCTTGGTAGTTGTTGATATTTCTTCATAAAAAGAGGTGATAAAAAGGGTCACTTCTTGGCCAGCTGAATATGATCCTGACCTAGTGGTACATAGTCTGATGTTCTCTGGAGGTGCTAGAACCTACAGTGTGTGTAAGGTTAGTGGAAGAGGGGATTCCATCTATGCAGCTATAGAAAAGTTCTTATTTATGTTCAGGGAGACTTCCAGGTGGGTGTGGCTGCTCTATAAACCCAATAAACCTAATTCTCCAGAGTTAGACTTCAGTGGAATTGAACTTAGCCTTATCACCAGTCACCTATAAGGAGAGGGTGGACAGCCCTGCCTGTTGGTATTTATGATGTAGACGTTGCCTAGAAACAGGGAAAGGCACATTTGAAGCACAGCCATAGTTATGTGCAAAAGAATAATGTGCAATGCTTTGGATGACTGCAAAGCGTGTCTGGTCTCATTGTTCTTGAGTTGGGCTCCTCATGACCTGGCAGGGTTGGTTGGGTCATTATGATTTGGAATTAGCATGGAACTACATTAAACACAAGTATTAATGGAGACAGCAGGCAAAGGGGATATTTATCAAGTAGGAGCTCCTTTTGGTTTATAGTTCTATCCTTTTTCCTGGCTTATTTGTAAATGGGTATTCTGCCGTATGGTCAGTCCATTAATTAGATAGCATCCTTTTATTCCAAGCTACATAGTCACATACAGAATCTCAATATTAACAGTTTAACCATGGAACCTCCTGGGAAATTAAATCCATCTGTATTCTTCCTTAGTTCAGAGAATCCCTCTTTAAGGCTCAAGTTTCTAAATGCATTGGTGCTTAGCATCCTTTCTAAGGGACTATGTCCTCAGTGCCTATGCCTTTCTTTTTAATTGTTCATTATCAGGGCCATGCAGGTGCTCTCTAATTTCTCCTGTGGCTGAGAGTCACACTGGAGTAAAAACACTCTCTTCTCTCTGTGGTACTTTTAATTGTCAGTGTCTCTCATTCACTCTCTTGAGGTAATTGGACCTAGAAAGAGAGCCTTAGGGACAGTAATGCTGAAACTTTCCCAGCTTATTGGGTTAGTAAGTGTGGGGACATTACTGCAAGTTTAGTGGATTGTTTTGATTCTCCTCCTGAGTCTAACACAAGGTGAAGCGGAAGCTCTTGCTCCCCTGCTGTCTCACTGTTGAGACCAACTGCCCTGAAGATTTCTAAATGGGGTCATACCTAGGTTAGGTCCCTTGTCTTGCAGTTTTCTAGGAAATACCAACTTACATCACTTGGGGGCATGTTAAAAATGCCAAGTCTTCAGTACCGTACCAGACACACTGAAAAACAAACACACAAACAAACAAACAAAAAACCTGGGCACATGGTGAGGGGTAATCTAGCATTCTGCATTTTAATAATTTCTCAGGTGAGTGAAGCATGCAGACATTAAAAAGAATACCGTGTTGCCCAAAAGCAAGGAAGATGCCTGCCGTGTCTTTTCATAAGTGGTGAGGGTTTGACATTCAGTTTATTTTAAAGAGACTCTAGAAATATTTTGAATGGATCAGGAAAAAAAAAAAAGATAAAAGTAAAGTGAGCTTCCTGAGTCTGCAAGGTCAGAGGAATAGCACAGGATAGGTTATAAAATTACTAATTTTGAGTCTTAGGTCCATAGTTCTTATAATTTTTACAACTCGCCCTTTTCTTTTTTTAAAAGAGAAAACATAATTGATGAGTGATGCAAGCTGCATCCAACAGTGACAAGAAGTATGGGCAGGAACAGTGGCTAGGTGATTGGGTCATACCCCTGCCGTCCCATCACAGTTTTGTGATTTAGCCTGTCATCTTAGGACATCTAGGATGTTTACTGAGTAGGCAGTTTGAGGAGTCCTTTAAACACACTTTGTCGCATGCTGTTAGGCTGGTGGGGCACAGAGTGGGTTCTCGTGTTTACACAGTTTTGCTTAGGGTATTATTCACTCTTGGTTGACCTATCACTTCCCACGCAGAGGTGAGATAGGACGCACTGGCTTCAGGCGTTGACTGTGAGTTCTATCTCCTTCCACTAGTTAGTTATAAATAACTTACCAAAGGCAACTGCTACTAAGTATTATTTTGCTTTAAGGTATTTTAAATATGGGCTGGGGTAATGGTAGCAAGAGGAGTGGTTTCTAGTTCAGTAAGGGAAAGTAGACCGTAATGATGATTTAAGGCAAAGTAAGTGCTACAAAGACAACGAAGACAGAAGAACTGACAAATAATGGCCAGGTTGATCCTCTCGAAGGATGACCATTTGAGCTGAGTCACAAGTTGTTTCAGTGTCAGGAACATAACTTCAGGTCAAGGGAACTTTGCATTAAGCTATTAAGCCCTTCCTACTTAGACTGCAAAGCAGAGTCTATGCTGAAAGACGCCTGCATCATCTCCTTTTTGAATATGGGGACACTGAAGTTGGGAGGAGTTACAGCAATATCCTTATGTCTGCCTCTAATGTAGCTTTAAAGGACCCAGGCAACAGTTACGAATCTTTGATTTTATCTCTTCAGGTTTTCATGAGAAGGACAAGAAACCATATTGTCGAAAGGATTTCTTAGCCATGTTCTCACCCAAGTGTGGTGGCTGCAACCGCCCAGTGTTGGAAAACTACATTTCAGCCATGAACACTGTCTGGCACCCAGAGTGCTTTGTCTGTGGGGTTTGTATGTTCAATTAAATTAAGTTTTAGGAAAAATCAAAGCATATTCTTCCCTGAGAGGATTACCTGCGACTTTGTGAGATGGTCTAGTCCAAGGATAAGAACCCATGTTAGTTAGTTTGTTTATTTGTTTTTAAATAGTACACATAACCAATTTTCGGTGTTTGCTGGTCTGATTTGCAAATATGTAATCTACCCTTTGGTTATCAAGGACCTAAGTAAAAATCCTAAACCTGGTAGGTGAGTGGCAGGAATTCTGAAGATGAAAGTTTTTGGTGGCATTATCTCTTGACATGCGTTTTCTTTGTGTTCACTCCACCCTCAGGACTGCTTCAGTAGTTTTTCTTCTGGCTCCTTCTTTGAACTGGATGGCCGTCCGTTCTGTGAACTCCATTATCATCACCGCCGAGGGACCCTCTGCCATGGCTGCGGGCAGCCCATCACTGGCCGCTGCATCAGTGCCATGGGGCATAAGTTTCATCCTGAGCACTTTGTGTGTGCTTTCTGCCTGACACAGCTCTCGAAAGGCATCTTCAAAGAGCAGAACAACAAGACCTACTGTCAGCTCTGCTTCAACAAGCTTTTTTCACAGTAGTTCCCCTTTGACCCACATCTACTTTATGTTGCCTGTAAAACTGAGACCAAGATAGGAAAGAGCGTAATTTCTGTCCCTGATCTTCTGCTCAGTGGGCTAATAGAGTACGAATAAAAATGATGAACAAATAAGGGAATTTCTAGATGTTCCTGGGCTTATCCTCTTAATTTGAAGATACTTCTCATTATTTTTAGTTATGTATTTGCACTTAGACTTAGATTATGCTATCAGGACCCGCTAAAGGTTTATTTCTCTTGTACACAATTCATTCCACTGCTGGTTTTCTCTTTTTCACTTTTTTTTGAAAATGTACTAAAATTTAATCATCCATAAAAGCTGTAATTTAATCTGACAGTAAAACACAAGAAGCAATATTAGAGTTGGTTTAGTATATTATATATTTTAGCTTTGAAATTTATATTTGTTTGCACAAATTCCCTGGAGAAAAAGTTGCTCTTTGTATATCTCCTGGAAATAAGACATAGTATTTCTCATTTGCAATAGCAGTTATAACAGATGTGAAATAAAATACTTGACTCTTAATACAATTATACAGAAGAACATGGATGCATTTCAAATGTTAGATGTTACTACTATAATCAAATGATTTCATATTTACCTTTTTATCATGACTCCTCCCTATCAAGCACTAAAAAGTTGAACCATCACACTTTATATCTGTAATGATAAAGATTATGAAATCTTCCCTCAAACTCATTGCAGCAGATAACTTTTCTGAGTCATTGACTTCATTTTATATTTAAAAATTATGAAAATATCATCTGTCATTATAGTCTATTAAAATTATTTGTGCATAATGCTTTGGAAAAATGGGTCTTTTATAGAGAAAAAACTGGGATAACTGATTTCTATGGCTTTCAAAGCTAAAATATATAATATACTAAATCTTTTTCACTTTTTACCTCCACTGATGCCCGGTTCGGATCCTCGCATGTGGGCCCCAGAGTCTGCTCTCTTGCAGTGTTTAGGAGTCATTACACTACTCTTAAACCATTAATGTCTCTTCGTTTTGCTTTTTAAGAGGAAGTGTATTTTAACTGACATATGTGATAAATAAAGCAGCTTGTGGTTTTGATGACTCACTGTCATATTCGTTTGGTAGATAAACTTTCTGCTACCCATGTTATAGAACACGAGGCACTATTTGCAGTTAGAATTTACCCCTTCTCTTCTTTCCTTGCATATAGCAGTTATCCCCTTCTTAAATCAGAAGAAACTACAAGAGACACGTTGTTTATAATTCTTCTCTTTAATTTGGACCTTTAGCCAGTTTATTTTTCAGACTTAAATCTTTGAATCATTACCAGATAGCAAGGCTTTTAGAATTTGCTTTCATCATTTCATTTCTGTAAAATGATCTGGCTGTTCTCTCAATACCTAACAAATACATTTCAAAAGTGAAAAATAAAGGATATATCTTCTTCAAACTCAAAACTGCCTCATGGTGACAGATGACAAATATCTGTGCACAGGTTCTCTGAGGAAAGATGTTAAAAACAATTAAGTGATGGTCCTTTAGTTTGGACAGGAAATCCAAGCCATGTGCCCTAAGTAATTTTTCTTTCAAAATACTTTAATCTATATAAAACTTTACAAGTTACTGAAGAATGTGAGTTTCTTGGATCCTATTGGTTTGTTTATAAAATAGGATATATATGGAGCCATGCTTCTATAAGTGAGGCTTTTAGACTTTGTTTTCTGTGGTGGGGGTGGTATACTTTTTTTCCCACAACTTAAAAATAATAATATGCTTCTTTTACTAAAGCAAAAGCCACAGATTTTTAGAATCTTAGATTATAAAAATTCTAAGGCAATCTCCCTTTCACTAGAAGGTGTTCCACTTTTAAAGTAGGACCGAATATATTATTTTTAGATAGGTAGGAGAATAATATTTCTAAAAAGGTTAAAATGGATTGAGTGATTCTTGCCAAGATATTAGAAGTCCCCTTTGCTAGGGTGAATAAAAAGAGAGTTTTGAGAGGTAAAAAGAAGTAGAGACAGTTAATTCTCTAAAATAGGGACATATGTAGGAGACCAGAGAGATATGGAGCCATCTGGCTTTCTGTCCTGTTTGGCTATCTGAACATACCACATGAAGCAAAATGCACTTTCAGCTTCTTAGTGTCTTTGGCACTCTATCTTCACTGATGACATCATAGCAGTGTTCACAGTCACTTTGGCAGTTTGACAAAGTAAACTTGGGTTTTAATGCAAAAGAAGGAATGTCCAGGTTCTCAGTGTCTATTTTTGTTTGAAGAATTGGCTGTTTTGAGATTTCTTTACAGTCTAAATATTTAAAAATATCAGAGAAATGCTAGAACTTATGAGCACCCAGTTTAGAATGAAAACACCTTTCTCTTGTGGTTATGTTTGCTCCACAAAAGATGCTGCTGTGATACTCAGTCTTTTAACAGGAAAACCACCCCCAGGTAAATATTCTCCTTAAGAACACCCCTCCCTCAAGCCCAGAAGTAGATTATCTAAATGATCACCTACCTCCTTTTCTTGGTTCTAAGTAGCTTTTAGGTGTTTGAAACATAAAACCCTTTTCTTGGGCAAGACTTTTCCCTCCGTGGCTCCATGTGCACAGAGAGTAGTTTATCACAGACTCAGAACTCAGAGATCTGCTGTTGATGGAGAGTTCTGGCCTGGCCCACTATTCTGTGAAAGAAATCCTGCATTCTCCAGGGTGATGCTTTGACAGACACAGTTGCTTTTCCATACAAGTTTGGTAATGAGTTCCTTTCATGGTGTGTGATGGTTGCCAGACATGTGTTCCTCTGTGAACTATATGGAGAGGAAAAGTTTTGGGTTTTTTTCTAGTTCTTATTAACAAAACTGTGGTGAGTCATCCTAACTAGACCAGCATAGATAAGATTCCTATCAGTGAATATGAGTGTGCTGGGGGCCTGCACTGTGCAGTTTGGCATAAGACAAAGTGGAATCATTCTCAGAATAGAGGCCAGATGGATTAAAAGTCCTAAAACCACAAGGGCTCTGTAAAGCTTATGGGAACACTTAAAAATCTGTCTGTTTTTTTTTTAAATCTGAAACTCACATGCTCAAAGTGAACATTTTAAAGATCTTAGTTTTGCAGAATTTCAAAAGCAACCAAGTAGGTGTAGTTGAAACTTTGGCGTTAAAGAACAGGAAAGCCAGCCATTGTGGTGTCACAAGAAACACACGGAAGAGGTACTCATAGCTTTTAGCAACACAGCATTGAGAAGCATCATAGGCTTCATCATCAGTTGGTAAAATGTTTGCTACTCAGGCATGAGACCTGAGGTCCGGCCTCAAGGTACATAAAATTCCAGGTGTGCTGATGTACACCGTAATCCGGATGCAGGGAAGTGGCTGGGGTCAGTAGATTCCTAGGGCTCAAAGGATATTCAGCATAACTTAAATGGTGAGAGACTATCTTGAAAAAAATAATACACAGGTACTTTCATACAACCTGCACACACACATTACCCCCTACCACCATCCACACAAAAGAAACACCAAAATCAGCTTTTGTTTAGTCCTTTACACCTAATGTGGGAAAAACCCTTCCCAGATGAAATAAAGGTAACAAACTTGTATAGCATGTTCAAGGCTCTGGGTTCAACCCCTACAACTGCAAACACACACACACACACACACACACACACACACACACACACACACACACACATCCAAAACAAAACAGAAACCCAAACCCCCACATATTTGAAAATGAGGAGTGACTTACAATGAAGAGATGATTTACAAGCAGGTATTCAGTAAGGCCAGCAGTAGTACTCACATACAAGACTGGAGAAGCTTCTGCCAGTCACCAAGACATTAAGAGAGGGTGTTAGAGGGAACTTGCCACTAGCACAACTATCCATGGTTCTCAAGCTATGGTTTGCAATCTCCTTGAGGGCCAAATGCCCTTTCTAAAAGGTTGCTTATCAGATATCCTGCATATCAGATATTTATATTATGATTCATAACAGTAGCAAGATTACAGTTATGAAGTGGCAACAAATTATTTTATGGTCGGAGATCACCACCACATGAGGAACTGTATTAAAGGGTCCCAGCATTTGGAGTGTTGAGATCCACCTAGCTCAAAGAGAAATGGAAATCTACTGAGACCTACAGGATTGGTAAATCTTGGAGGCGAGGCAGTGCCCAGATAGAAAAAGCATATGATGCCTATCTTGTGTGAAGACCACACCTGCATTTAGGGTTGTGGAACATTGCATATATCTTTTCCATCTTGATGAAGTAAATCCATTTCCCTTCCCATCTTAGATACCTCTGAACCTTAGCAGATGTTGTAGTATAGATTAATATTTTTGCTTGGGATAACAGCCCAATTACAGTGAGGGCACTTTCGGATCACAGCTGCTGAACAACTATTGTCAACAATGTACAGACCAAAACAAGGAGGACTTCACTTTCTTTAAACTTTAGCCCATACGGGAATTTGATTTTAGACTATAATGATTTTGGACTTTGAAACATTATGCTGGGTAAAGACGAAGGGATGTAATTGATGACAGGGATGGGAAATCAAGTAGAAGCCAGTTTTAACTTTCTTTGATCCAAATTCTGCATTAGGAATCACATTCTGCGCTTTTGGTTCATGTAATTTAGGAAGGGCTGAGCATCTGCTCTTGGAATGGGCCAGTCTCAGGTCTAACCAGCAAAGCATTAGTTATTTCTCTCTTTGCTGTGATGAAATTCCTGATAAGGAACAACTTAAGAGGAAGCAGGGCCTATTTTGGCTCATAGTTTGAATATACAGTCATCTTAATGGTGAAGACATGGCAACAGGAGAATGGAGCTTCTGTTTCACATCTTAGTAGGCGAGGCAGCAGAGAAAGAGGAATGCAGGTGTAAAGGACTAGAGGGAGCCGATAGATCTTGTTAGAAAAGGGAAATAAGTTAGATAGATGTAGACGGAAGTGGGAAGTGGCAAGAATACGAGAACCGGGGTGAAATGGGTAGGGAGAGGTGGTTGTGGGAGGGGATGTGGGAGAGATAGCTAAAATTAAGGGGCACGTGAGGTGCAGTATGGGAACTAAGATAGTAGGAACTTCTTAAAATACATATATGAAGGCGAGATAAATGACATTGCCAAATAACTGGGCAGACAGAACCCCAACTGGCCATCACGTGTCACCCAAGGAAGCCTCTATTACTGGGATTAGGTTACATCTGATTGAGTTGTTTGCCAAAGAGACCCCATAGAGATCCCTAAGCAGCCCAGGCTGTTGCTAAGACAATGTTGCTTTCCAACAACTGTCAGAAAGGCCCAATTGCTGAAGAGAATACACATATAACTCATTGAACATGGACAAGCGGAGCTGTTATTACCTACATAGATCGCTCATGCTTACGTTCTAGCATCTTTGGTACAGGAAGGTACTCTGTAGGCTACCAAAAGAGAAACAAACACAAATACAGCCACAAAACCTTTGATCTACAATGGTATCCTGCCTGCAAGATATGCTAGCTTAATGGTGGCACAAAACTTGTGGGAGTAACTAACCAATATCTGACTTGATTTATAATCTCCTCCTCCTCCTCTTCCTCCTCCTCCTCCTCCTCCTCCTCCTCCTCCTCCTTCTCCTCCTTCTTCTTCTCCTCCTCCTCATGATGGAACCCATACCTGACCTGGCTTGGGTGATCAAGATAGATAGGCGGGGGCATAGAGAAACTAAACACTGCTGTCCTAAACAGCAACAATGTAGAAATAGAATGAGTCCTAGTGATATTCTGCTACATCCATAGAACAACGCTTTGCCCAGACATCATCAGAGAAGCTTCCTACTGCAGAAGATGGGGACACATACAGAGACCCACGGCCAGACGCTATTCAGAGAGTGAGAGATCTCCTAACACTGCACGCTAAATGGGATCTTCCACCAAATTCCTTCCCTCAGGGCTCAGAGAACCCCCATGGAAGAGGAGGCAGAAAGAGTGTAAAGGCCAGAGGGGATGAAAGATAACAAGAAAACCAGGCTTTCTAAATCAACATGATCAAGCTCATGTGAACACTCAGAGACTGAGGCAGCATGCACAAGGCCTGCGTGGGTCTGCACCAGATCCTCTGTGTAGATATTATTGCTTGCAATTTAATGTTTTTATGGGATTCCTGAGTGAGTCAACAAATGGGTCTCTAATTCGTGTACCTTCCTTGGGCTCTTTTCCTTATGTTCGTTTTGTCAAATTTTGATGTTTTTATCTTACTACATTTTATTATTGTTCCTTAGAAGCCCGTTTATTTTCTAATGAGAGAAAGAAAGGGAGTGCATTGGGAGGGAAGGGAAGATGGAGAAGGAGGATCTGGGAGGAGTAAAGAGACAGGAACCCTTGATCAGGATATACTATGTGAGGAAAAATAATCTATTTTTTAATATTTATTTATTTATTAAATATACAGTGCTCTACCTGCTTTTACCCCTGCAGGATCACATTATAGATGGTTGTGAGCCACTATGTGGTTGCTGGGATTTGAATTCAGGACCTCTGGAAGAGCAGTCAGTACTCTTAACCATTGAGCCATTTCTGCAGCATCGATCTATTTTCAATAAAAAGCAAACACACACACACACAGAGGAAAGTGAAAAAATTGCATTGTGGAAAAAAACCAGACATTATAGGAATATATGAGGGAGAAGAAAGTCAATGGTATAGATCATATCTTAAACAAAATCAGAGGAGAAAATTTCCCCAAATTATGGAAACATATATGAAACGCAAAAGGCACACTGGGTTCATCTGGAGCTACTATGTATTCAAATGTTTATTGTTTGCCCAAGATCCTTACAAGCAAATTCTCACATATCAAAAATGATATGGTATAAACCTTGGCTATCAAATTGTCCCTGATTGGCAAATAAAGTTGCCTATACTTGGGCTGGGTTGGGCAGGAGAGTGGTAGGCAGAGCCAAGATTCAAGGGCTTTGGGGGGAGAGAGACCTAGAAGAGGAGAAAGAACGTGGTGTTTTTCCACTAGAAGAAGATTGCCTCTTTCAGGGGCATGATCTTTGCATACTGATAAACATCCTAGTATGAACTCTGAGCCACCAAACAAGAGGTTATGACTTTTTGGTTTTGGCATTGCTTCCTATTGTTTGGCTGTTCATCACTCCACTTCAAGATGCTCCTAGAGAGAAATGCTCCAGAGAACACATTCTGGTTCCGGGTTCTGGCTGCTGCTCCAGATTCTGTCATCTTTGCTGAATTGCTGGTGTGCTGTTTAATGAATTTGCTGAAATCCTGACAACAAAGAATGGAATTGCTCCAAGGAACTGAGTCTAAACATGTCTACTTCTCCTGTTCCCATTAACCTCTTTTCTCTCCTATCTAGGAGAGGAGGGTTGGATGGGAGGGATAAGCATTGATGAACCCCAAACAAACTAGGTTTGAAAAGGTTCAAAGCCTACAATATTTATCCATAGGATAGAGAGAATATATATTATACTGTAGGAAACAAATGGTCATTAATGGTTCAGCACAATAGGTTGAGAAAAGAGTGAGAAGAGTCAGGGGCTGCAACTGCGTGGGCTGAGGTTTCAAGCTTCCTGTGCCTTCACCATTTGTTATTTTGCTTTACTTACAAAATGCAAGTTAAAGGGCCTGGATGGTTTTTCAGAAGTTAAGAGGACCAGCATCCACATGGTGGTTTACAACTGCTATCCAGTTCCAGGAGATCCAGCACTTATAATCTCTCTGGCATCAAGCATGCACACAGTGCATTCTTGCAAAAATGTTAATACACAGAAGGTGGGGTGCTCTTGGGGCCTGCTCTCCCATGCCTACACCACCAGAGCCTGTTCTCCTAAGTGCTAAAGCCAGTGAGGTTCTGGGGTAGCTAGCCTATGGTCATGCCCGCAGACCAGCTTTCCCATACTGCTAAGGTGAGGGTTGTAGCCATCTCTCCCATGATTATACTCTCAGGACTGGCTCTTCTGTGTCTGCACTCCACTGAGCTGCCCAGGCCAGGTGCAAGGTTGGCTTTTCTAAGTGTCACAGCCAGATTGGGGCAGGACCAACTCTATGCAGCCCTTGAGATGACTCCAAGAGGCAACCCAGACATGGGACATTCACATGGCCTTTGGTGGCAATATGGGGGGATGTTTACACAGACCCCTGCTGCTGCTGTAGGACCATGGAATCAGACATAACTCTCAGTGGCAGCATGGTTCAGGACTTCAACAGTGCCTCAGGTGGCAGCACAGGATACCAAAATCTGGTTGTTCCTCACCACATTTTATCTCCAGTTCTGCCTCTTTTCATAATGCACAAATGGTTCCCTTCTTTTTCTGTCCCATCTCTCCACCATATATTTGCTTGTCATTGGGTTTTCCTTGTGCCGTCATGCCTCTGGGTATCTTTTTTACATGAATGCTTGTCTGCCTCTGGGTGTCTTCAGCCTGTGCACCTGCCACTGCATGAGGCATTACACATCTCTGGGTTTCTTCAGCCTGCCAGTTGATGTGTGACAGAATGCTGGCCTCCCTTTTATTTCTTCAGGACCCAGCTTATGGGATGTTGCCACCTGTATTCAAGATGAGTCTTACTTTCTCAGTTAATCCTCTGAAATGTCCAGACAGGCACAACTGGTGGTTTCTCCTAATTTCCAATGTGATTCTAAGTCAAGACAATAAAAATTAACCTTCACAGAAACTGCATAACATTAGTTACATATGTGGGGACTTTCTGGCCACAGGCTTTTGAGTGATTGCATTTATTTATATATCTATATACCAAGAAGCAATGTGACCTTCCTGGATACTGTTTCCATGGAATGTTGTAGAAATAGTTGAGGAAATGAACAGTGAACTGATGAAAAAAAGCAGACCACTTAAGCACTGATGGTAGAAGGAGACATAATGAGTTGGCACAAGTTTATAGGAGGATAGGAAAAAGTTTTGAGAAATTCTGGGGGAGGAACAGGTAACATAAACATGATTTGCACACAATTTGGTAAAATGAGTGGCGTGGAAGGCACAGGAACTAATTTCTACAGTAAAGTCTTACAAATGAGTAGGGGATCAGCGACACAAATGGGGAGAAGGAAATCTGAGACAGGGGAGTGGAAAATACGTGGTGGTTTTTAGGAAATTGAAGTAGAGAGGTGAGGTCATAATCTGCAGTGAGTAATTTCTCTAAAATTTCTGCAGTCTACCATCACTCTGGAAATTCTAGGGAAACTGATGGACAGAAAATAATCCACCATGATTTAGAGCTCTGGTTTTGCTTATGTTACTATACAGCTGTGTGGCTTTATACAGATACTTCCAGATTAGCCCTTGGTAAAATTAGATATTTATAGTAACACTTATTATCCCAAGTTCCTCATTGCTTTTCATTCTGTGGTTCTTTCAACCAATGCATAATATAAAAGGTTTGTATGAGACTTCAAGTCACTAGGAAGTAGCTAGAATTGAACTAGTTTGTTGGCACCAGGACCATAACTATCATCTCTGTATCCTGGAGATTAACGGCCCCTATGTAGTGTCTTATATGATTTAGGCAACCAGGTAAGTCTATATGATGTTTTCTTGAGAAATTACCTCTTTCTTGCAAGATTCCTCTGTTAATAATTCTGTTTAGCTCACTATCCAATTTTTTCAGTTAGGTTATTTGTTTTGCTAGTGTTTAACTTCTTGAAAAGTATAGTAGCCATCTGTCAGATGTAGGGTTAATGAAAATCTTTTCCCAGTCTGTAGGCTGCCATTTTGTTCTATTGATGGTGTCCTTTGTCTTAAAGAAGATATTCAGTTTCATTGAGGTCCTATTTATTAACTGTTGATTTCAGAGCCTGAGATGTTGGTGGTCTGTTCAGGAGGATGTCTCCTATACCAAAGCATTCAAGACTATTTAGTGTATCCAGTTTCAGGTTGAGGTCTCTGACCTAGTTGAAGTTGAAGTTTGTGCAGGGTGATAAACATGGTCCCATTTTTATTCTTCTACATGCAGGCATATAGTTAGACTAGTACCATTTGTTGAAGATGCTTTCTTTTCTCCATTGTATAGTTTTGGCTTCTTTGTCAAAAATTAAGTCTCAATAGGTGTGTGGGTATATTTCTGGGTCTTTGAGTCTATTCTATTGATCATCCTGTCTGTTTTTATGCCAATACTCCGTTGTTTTTATTATTATTGCGCTGTAGTACAGCTTGAAAGCAGGGACGATGATACATCCAGAAGTTCTTTTATTGTACAGGATTGTTTTAACTAACCTGTATTTTTAATTTTTTTGCATATGAAGTTCAGAATTTCTCTTTCAAGGCCTGTAAAGAATTGTGTAGGTATTTTGATAGGGATTGAATTGAATCTTTAGGTTGATTTTGGACTTTAGACTTGTGCAGGGTGATAAATATGGATATTTTTGCATTTTTCTACATGTAGACATCCAGTTAGACTGGCACCATTTATTGAAGATGCTCTCTTTTCCATTGTAAGGTTTTGGTTTCTTTCTAAAAAATTAAATGTCTGTAGGTGTCTGTGTTTATTTCTTTGTGTTTAGTTAGACTTCATTGATTAACCAATCTGTTTATATGTCAATACCATGCAGTTTTAAAAAATTACTATTGCTCTGTAGTACACCCTGAAGTTGGGGATGGAGATATATCCAGAAGTTTCTTTATTGTATAGGATTTATTTTTCGTTATACTGTTTTTTGTTTTTGTTTTTGTTTTTCCATATGAAGTTGAGAATGGTCCTTTTAAGGTCTATAAAGAATTGTGTTGTTATTTTGATGAGAATCACATTGGTTCTGTAGATTGTTTTTGGTAAGATGGACATTTTTCATATGTTAATACTACTGATCCATGAGCATTGGGGATCTTCTATCTTCTGATATCTTCAATTTCTCTCCTCAGAGACTTGAAGTTCTTATCATACAGGTTCTTGAATTGCTTGGTTAGAGTTACAAGATACGTTATATTGTTTGTGGATATTGTGAAGGGTGTTCTTTCCCTAATTTTTTTCTTGGTGTTTTGTGGCCCACAGTTCAGTCTGAGACAACAGAGCGCAGGTGTTGCATGCCAGTAGGCATATGGCTAGACTTTGGAGACTACACCTGAACCTGTATAGACCCTGTAACTTTCTGTGGATTGGCTGAGTGACCTGTGGTCAGATTCACTTCTTACAGTGGGGTCTCCTCTGGGCTCCAAGACCCAGACACCAGTGCTTTGTGGCCCATAGTTCAGGTGATACATGCATGTAGGTGGGTGGCTAGACTTTGAAGACTGAGAACATGCCTGTAGGGACCCAGAGACATTTTTTGTGGATTATCCAGGCGGCCAGAGCCTGGACCCACTTGTATTCCACACTGTGTGAATCTCCTAACCAAAGAAACACAAGCACTGGAGTTGCGTAGCTCTCAGTTTGGTCCTTCAGTAGCTGTCCTGCTGGTTAGACACAGTGTGTGATTGGTACCATCATCTTGGATTTCTCCTTCCCTTTTAACTGATGTCAAAGTTAGAAATACATGAATGCCTTAAAAATTGTAGGATTAGTGAAACAATGATTTTTCAAAGAGTTGTGTGGATGTGAAATAAAAGGACAGAGATGGACAAAGGCTAGAATGTAGTAGATCCCCTGCATGTATTAATTCAGAAAATTAATATTAATGAAACAGCATCCTATGCTTATTGCTGGCTGGCTCTATGTCCTAGCATATTTATAATTAAGTTTATTATAAAACAGTTTTCTGAAAGTATTTTTGTTCATAGGATTCTTTGTATATAGATTTCTGTAATCCTTCCTGTGTTTATGAAAAAATAGAGGCTTTGACAGCCTGTTTTGACTATTTAAAAATTCTCCCCATTGGAATTTCAGTAAATAGGCAGCTCTCAACATATGAAGTGTGTAAGGTGAAGGAAAAATGTGTATACTCAAAGATTTCTTCCAAAATATATCTATGAAATTTTCCAATAAATGATCCTAGCCTACAACCAGAAGGAATTCTCTTTCCTTTGTCCCTTGAGGGGTCTTTCAGGAACTTTCATATTATAGTAAGGCCTTAGTTCCCTCGGGAAAGTATTGTTTTGGTTGTGTATTTGCATGTCACTGTGCTCTGAATTAGGGTTGATTCCTTGGGGGAAGTTCCCTTCAGAGGACCTTGTATCTACATAGACCTCTTGGAGATCTCAGCTTCTCAGTAAGTTTGCTGTGTCTCTCTGGGGCTCATCCCTGTAGCAGCCTCTGAACTGTCTTTGCACTTTATCACAGAGCTTCAGGAATTCTAGTACTCTTTGGAATCAAAGGGTCCCAGAGAGCAAACAGTTCTTTTTATTTTTCAGGCTTCAAACAGCTCAGTGGTTGAATCCAGTTTGAATTGAGACCATAGGTATGTTTTCCATGACTTTTATTTTATTTATTAAGTTAAAATAACATTATTTACATTGTGGGTAGAAACAAAGGATTGGTATTGGAGAAATTGAGTCAGAATATACATACAAAAGGCCTAGATTCTATTTCCTGGGTTCCTCTGGTCCATTTTACAAGAATAGATGCAGAGATGTTTAATAACTGCTTTTAAGTCACCTTTGCTTAGACAAGAGGATCATTGTTGTAGTCATTGCTAGATGGAATGCTGCCACCAAATGATGCTGATAAAGCATAAGACACAAATTCAAATATTTGACTTACAGTTTAATAAAGTCATAGATAATTGATTTACTTTTAACACCATTATTGAGTATGCCATAGCTGAATTGTCCCTTATTTTACTTTAGTTCATTTTCTCTTGATAGTAGGAAGTTGACTTGCCTCCAATTACCATAGCAAATAACTGTGGACTTCATTATCCTAGGCAAGCATGGTGCCACATGTCTTTAATGCCAGTTATTTCTAAGGATGAAACAGGAGGGTCATTTTACCAGCTGATGCAATATAGTGAGCCCCTATATAAAAAATGGGGCCGTAACCTTTACTTGTTGTGGTATTGCAATTCATTTACTTGCTTAACAAGCATTCAAGTCCACTCTGTGGCTGCAAGTCATTTAGGCAGTAAGTAAAAACACCTTAAAATGACAAATAAAATAGTCTTTGTTCCTTCCTTCATGAAATATATTTATCCCATCAACATTTCAATTAGGGTGTGATGACTGAAGGAGTCCTCACCCTCCCTTGATGTAATCCAAAATATACCTGGATGGACTATACAATGAAATTGACTGCAGAAGCATTAGTGCAGTGTTTTGGAAAATAATTCAGAATTTATCCCAAGTCAGCTACATTTAAGTCTTGAAAATGTTCTGTTTTTATCTTAACTTATCTTTTTCATCAAGCAATGACAGGAGTGGACAGCCTGCTTTTCTCCCTGGAATCCCTTCACCAATAGGCAGCAACAATTTCTTCACATATAATCTATATCATCCATGTTCATGTCATAGCTTTTTATGAGGTTTATTAAATGAGCCTGAGGAGAGGAGGAACGGGAGAGGGGTACCCCAGAGAGAGACAGAGACAGAGACAGAGAAAAAGAGAGGGCGTGAGAGTAAGAGTAAGAGAGAGAGAGAGCTCATGACATATCTACAACCCACACAAAAAATTTAAAAGTTCTGTAACTATTCTTTTGAACAATCTTTAAAATAGAACCCTCCACTAGGGACACTATACTTCAGGAGATATCTTTCTATAGAAACATATTTGGGAAATATTGGAGGGGGATATGTTCTAGAATCTAGTGAGTAGAAGCCAAATGAACTGCTAAGTGCTCTGAAGCAGTGTGGTCTGCACCAATTAATTGCCTAGCCTGCTGTGTTCATATTGTTGATGCTGAGAAGTCTGGCCCAAAGAACGTGTATAAATGAGCATTTTAGTAGTTATGTGACCTCAAGGGGCAACATGTGCTGCAATTTCCTAATACGTAAGATCGGTATACTGTCTGCTAAAGGGAAAGCATACTGTGTCTGCTACATTGTAAAGCACACAAATATCAAAATAAATATGAAGCAAAAAGGCTGGGTAACTTTAATGGGATGTATTGCTTATTGGAGAGTTAATTAAAACACTTCTGTTTGTAAATCTGTGCACAAGTAAAGAAGGCAGAAAGTATAAAATAAAACTGTAGGAAATGTCTCTAAGAGCATAAAGAGGCAGAAGAAGATATGAATGGGGCTATTACTGGAATATCGCTTATAAAGGTGTCCCAGTCTAGCTGGACCAGTTTTGATGAAACCAGGCATACTGCTTGCATGACCATCCAAATAGGACAGGATGGCTGTGATGTCCTCTTCTTTTATGTTATATAGAAAGGGCTCCTCAGTAAATTGATAGTAATGGCTAAAGGCAAACTAAGGCAAAGCAGAAAAAAACTGTTTCCTAATTCCCATTCCTCTCCTTCCGTTCTCCTTTTCCACGTTTTTTTTCACTTTCCATAGCCTGCTCCCACCTCCTGTGTAAGTAGTGGCAGGCAAAGTCTGTGATGTAAAGGTTTCCAGAAGAGGAAAACTAACTGGAGGGACATCATGCAGAAAAGTAGGACAGGAGCCGAGCCATTTTCCAGCCCTAACTATCGCCAAACGCATAATTTTCTCTGAGTATTTATCAGCTAATATTTTGGCAGAAATGTGTCCTCAGGTAGACTAGAGAATAATGTGATGTTTGTAGTTAATTTAAATAGCATGGAAATTATTTTAGTACCTTGACATTGCTGTTCTTTTTATTTATTTACTTATTTATTTTTAAAAATTATTTTATTTTAAAATTATTTTTCTTTTTTTTACATGTACATTTATAGTATTACACGTATATACAATAAACTACCTACAGCAAGAAAAACCTGAAACAATCAGGAATTATATAAATGTTACATTCATAGTGCTTTGGCTATTTGTATTTGGCAACCTTGAGGAAAACATCTTTATCTTGGCGTGTCTAAAATTCTAAATGTCAATCAATATCTATCATGTCTCATGTTTATCAACTTAAAACATCTATCTAGACCTAAAAACACCTTAGCCCCTAAACAACTAAGCTTAATTGTAAAACTAAACTATCTGGTCTTCAATTTCATAAGAGAGTTGAGAAGAAATAAAATTAATTACCTGAGTAGATAAGAAGTGCAGATTAGCAGCTTCCAAAGTGGAAAAAAGTGACAGAGACAGTTTGCTGCCTGAACAGTCATTCCAAACTCTCTATAACAATGGAGCATCATCTTTGGTCTTCTTGGGCATTGATGTTCTATTTGATTTTACGAGATAACAATAAAACATATCACAATAAAATATAACATTGTAAACCAAGACCATCAATTTGAACAAGGCAAACCAACAGAAGGAAAAAATCCTAAGGGAAGGCACAAGAATAAGAAAACCATTTGTTCACACACTCAGAAATTCCATAAAAGTACTAAACTAGAATCTGGCTTCTGGGCTATGTAGTCTCTGGTCAGTGTCAGGTATGGGCTCCATCTCATGGCATGGGCCTTAAGTCAAATCAGCTAGGGATTTGTATGACCATTGTCATAGCATATTTTGCAGGCATGACAGCATTGTAGATCAAAGGGATTGTAACTCAGTTGGTGTTCTCAGTTCTCTTTTAGTAGAATCATCACCAAAGTACTCATTTGATGATTAAATGTGCTAAGATTCAAGCAGATATTTAGGAGAAAGATATAGTGGGTACTATGTTATGTTGATTTCTATAGTCAATGTGATTTAATTATTCACACATACATTTTTCATAAAGTTCCTATTGAGAGCATATTGTTAAGGAAAAATGAGACAGAGAAGGAAGAATGGAACTAGATTTTTTTTAACTTCACTCTTTTTCTGACACAAGCACATGATAGTGTGCATCCACATGCACTTTGAACTCAAAACTACAAAGAGATAAATTTCATCTTGACTTTTACTAATTAGGTAGTATCAATATTTCCAAATTATTATTTTGACCTGTAAAATAGGCCTACTGTATTTATCTCAAGGGATTGAAGACTATAATAATAAAATGAAAGGGTGGAGCATGTGTCTTAAATGGTAATTTTCCATATATGTTAATGTCTCATTTCTATATCTTTGTAACATTCTCTTCAATAGCTTCATTCCCTTTAATCATTAGGTGAAATTCATGTTGACTTCAATGGAGAACAATACAGAAGTGACAGAGTTCATCCTGCTGGGGTTGACAGATGACCCCAATCTTCAGGTTCCTCTCCTCCTGATATTTTTATTCATCTACCTTATCACTTTGATTGGAAATGGAGGGATAATGGTCATTGTCTTCTCAGACTCCCACCTCCATACTCCCATGTACTTCTTCCTCAGTAACCTGTCCTTTGTAGATCTGGGATACTCATCGGCTGTAGCTCCCAAGATGGTAGCTGCACTCCAGTCAGGGAATAAGGTCATCTCCTATAACGGGTGTGCAGCCCAGTTCTTCTTCTTTGTGGGTTTTGCCACTGTTGAGTGTTATCTTCTAGCCTCCATGGCTTATGACCGCCATGCGGCAGTGTGTAAGCCTCTTCATTATACCACAACCATGACGAAGAGTATATGTAACATCCTGAACATTGGCTCTTATACCTGTGGCTTCCTCAACGCCTCAATCCATGCAGCAGATACCTTCAGACTCTCTTTCTGTGGTTCTAATAAAATCAATCATTTTTTCTGTGACATACCCCCACTCCTGGTCCTTTCATGCTCCAACACACAAATCAGTAAGTTGGTTGTCTTTTTTGTTGTGGGATTCAATGTGTTTTTTACCCTCTTTGTAATTCTAATTTCTTACTTCTTCATATTCATTGCTATTCAAAACATGAAGTCTTCTGAGGGACGAAAGAAAGCCTTCTCCACCTGTGCTTCCCACCTCACTGCTGTGTCCATCTTCTATGGCACAATAATTTTTATGTACTTGCATCCCAGTTCTGGTCAGTCCATGGACACAGGCAAAATAGCATCTGTGTTCTACACTGTAGTGATTCCTATGCTGAATCCCTTGATCTATAGCCTAAGGAACAAAGAGGTGAAAAATGCCCTCTGGAAAATACTCAATAAACTTCACCTGCAGTCTTTTAGTGCGATTAGGACTTAGGCAGGTAAATAAGGGAACCATATCCTTCTGAGCCATTGCAACTTTTGAAGTCTGAAGAAGTTCAGTTATAGTTTACCAAAGAATAGGGATTATTTCTCTTTGCAGGAAAAGGTTTAAAAAGCAGCACTTGAAAATGCTTCCTTCTGGGGGTTGACCTTCTATTGATCAAACACATTTGTGATATTTATAGTTTTCTTGAAGTGTACTAATGATGTGGTTTAAAGTAGATCAAAGCACACAGGTGAATGTGGTAAATTTCCACTGTCCTGTTTTTATCTGCAAGAAAAAAATTACTATTAAATTTAGTGTAAGAATTACATCTTTAATTTTCTTTATTTGTATTCTATGTTTGTATTTTAGCATGTGTATGTACATATGTGCATGCACATGCCTGTGCATATACATGGGGAAGTCATAGGTAAACCTGTAATTTTTTTTTGAAGCAATGCCTCTCACTGAACACAGAGCCCACAAAATTGGATAGCAAGCTCTCAGGATCTTTCCACATCTAATTCCTCAGTTCCTGGGTTACAGCCATCTACTTCCTTGTCTACTTTTATGTGGATGTTGGAAGTCTGAACTTATGTCCTCATGCTTGTGTGGAAGTCATACTACCTACTGAGTTACCTCCCCAGCTCTGTTATTTTAATTTATCAGTCAGATAGAATGCTTTGCATTTTTCTTGGGTCTATGGTTTAGAAAGATAAAGTTTCTGGTGAATCCAAGATGTCAGCGCTGATCATGCATTGTGTCTGATTGGCTGAGCTGAGCTGAGGGATCAGGTTGGGAGCTACAGAGCACCAGAGCTGGAGTGCCTTGGGTGAGAGGGATATAAACTATGTGGAGCACAGGTGGTTATGACCTCAGGCCATCCACCTGGGTCACTGAGTAGTCTCTGAGTTCTGGCAGGAGGTTGCGCAGTCCCCAGAGTCTGGATGTATACTTGCCTGCAGGCTGCATCTGCACTCTACATCATAGACTCTGTGACTCATACTGAACTGTGGGCTGAAGAGCACCTGCATCAGGGAGGCTAGCCCAGTGGAAACTGCAGGGTATAGAGCATGGGTGAATCTGACCTAGGATCACCCAGCCAATCCATGGAAGGCCCCAGAGTCCAGGCGTGCTTGGACACATTGTCTTGTACTCAACTGTGGGCTGCAGAGCACCAGTGACTGGGTTGGATAGCACAGGAAAGAACCCAGTCTGTGGAACACAGGTGGATCTGACATTGGATCACTGGACCAGTCCATGGAAGGCTCAAGGCCCCAAGTGGGCATGAACACAATCACCAAAGCTTATGCCCAAGGCCAGTGTACTGCACTGGCACTTGGTGTTAGGCTGAATTGTGTGCTGCAGCACATCAGGGTCTGGGGCTGCTAGCCCAAGGGAGACCCCAAGGTGTGGAGCATGGGTGGATTTGACCTCAGGTCACCCAGCCAATCCATGGAGAGTAGCCAAGGCCAAGCATGCACAGTTGCAGGCTCTAGAGCCTAGCTAGCCACATACTGGCTGGTGAGCAACACATGTTTCCTGGGCCTGTGGCAATTGTGGGCCACAAGGCAACAGTGTCCAGGTCTTAGAGACCAGAGAGACCCCATGGTGGAAAGCACAAGTGGATATGACCTGAGGCCACCTGGTCAATCCACAAAAAGTTCCAGTATTTGAACCCAGGTCACCCACCTGATCCACAGAAGGGTTCCCTGATCCTTGCAGGTGAGTGGATCTAAATATATAGCCACTCACCTACTAGTTTTTCTCAATGGTCAGCAAAGGACACCAGAAACTACAACCCAATGCCAGAAACAGCAAGACGACTAAAGGCCAGCATACAAATACAAACTACACAAGCCAAAATGATATGGAATCTCCACAGCACAGTTATCCCAAAGCAATCAGACATGGAAACTCAAACGCAACTAAAACACAAGAAAATGACCTCAGTTCCTTCATAATGATGATGATAATGGAGGAAATGAATAAATTGTATAAATGAATATAGGGAGATACAGCCAAACAAATTGAGGATCTTAGAGAGGCCCTGACAAAGGCCTATAGAGAGGAAATGAAGAAATCACTAGAAGAAATTCAGAAAATGGAAACAATCATGTGAAGGAAATCAATAAAATGGTTCAAGATCTGAAGATGAAAGTGGAAATAATGATGAAAGCACAAACTGAGGAAAGAATGGAAAGAGAGCACTTAGAGTAGAAAACAGGAACTACAGAGTTAAGCATCACTAACAGAATACAAGAAGCAGAGGAAAGGATCTCAGGTGAAGCTACAATGGAAGAATTTGATGCAACTATCAAAGAAAATATTAAATCTAAGAAATTCCTGACACAAAACTTCCAAGCAATCAAAGGCACCATGAAAAGACAAAACCTAAGGATAATAGGAATTTAAGAAGGAGATGTCCAGCTCTAAGGCACAGAAAATATTTTCAACAAAAATCATAGAAGAAAATGTTCCCAACTTAAAGAAAGAGGTGCATATAAACATACAAGAGGTCTACAGAATATCAAATAGAGTATGCTGGAAAAGAAAATCATACTGCCACATAATAGTCAAAATACAAAATGTACAGAACAAAGGAAAAATATTAAAAGTAGCAGGGAAAGATGTCAAGTAACATTTTTTAAAATTAATTTTTATTACATTTTTACATATATATTTATATTATTATGTACATATACTAACAAAGTACCTACAGCAAGAAAAACCATGAGACAATCAGGAACTATGTAGATATTACATTCCTAGTGTTTTGGCTATTTGTATTTGGCAACCTTGAAGAAAACATCTTTCTTATATTGCTGCATCTAAAATTCTGAATATAAATCAGCTTCCATAACATCTCATTGTTATCAACTTAAAACATCTATCTAGGCCTAAAAACATCTTAACTCCTAAACAACTAAGCTTAATTGTAAAACTAAACAATCTGGTCTTCAACCCCATCAGAGACCTGAGAAGGAATAAAATTGATTACCTAAGTACATTTATTTTTATTATTTTTATTAATTTATTCAGAATACATCTAAATTATTATGCCATCACTTTTATCCTCTGGTTCCACCCTCCGTCCTTCCTGCTTTCACCCTGTTTCCTCCCCTAGGTCTATGACTGAGGGGGACCTCCTCCCCCACTATATGGTCATAGGCTATCAAGTCTCATCTTGGTAGCCTGCTTATTCTTTCTTTGAGTGCCACCAGGCCTTCCCACCAAGGGGAAGTGGTCAAATATGTGGCACCAGAGTTCATGTCAGTGCCAGTCTCTGCTCTCCACATAACTGTGGAGAATGTTCAGTCCATTGGTTAGATCAGAATAGGGGTTGGATGTTTACTACTTGCATTGTCTTTGGTTAGTACAATAGTTTGAGCAGACCCCCTGGGTCCTGATCCACCCATCTCAATGTTCTTCTTGTAGGGTACTAGGACCCACTGGATCCTTCTATTTCCCCATTCTCCTATATTTCTCTTACCTAGAGTCCCAATAGGATGTCCTCACATCTATCCCAATCTCCTGGTTAATGAAGACTTTCATGGGATATGCCTTTTGGACTAGCACCCAATTATAAGTGAATATATACCATGTGATTCTTTCTGCTTCTGGGTTAACTCTCTCAGTATGATCATTTCTAGTTCCATCCATTTGTCCACAGATTTTGGGATTTCCTTGTTTTTAATAGCTGAGTAGTATTCTATAATGTAAATGTACCACAGTTTCTTTATCCATTTTTCAACTGAGGGACATTTAGGCTGTTTCCAATTTCTGGCTATTATGAATAAGGCTGCTATGAACACGATTGAGCTATGTCCTTGTTGTGTGGTGGAGCATCTTCTGGGTACATTCCAAGGAGTGGAATAGCTGGGTCTTGAGGAAGCCCTATTGCCAGTTTTCTGAGAAAGTGCCACATAGATTTCGAAAGTGGTTTTACAAATTTGCATTTCCATCAGCAGTGAAGGAATGTTTCCTTTTCTCCACATCCTTGCCAGCATGTGGTGTCATTTAAGTTTCTGATCTTAGCCATTCTGATGGGTGTAAGATGGAATCTCAGAGTTGTTTTGATTTGCATTTCCCTGATGACTAAAGACATTGAGCATTTCTTTAAGTGTTTCTCAGCCATTTGACATTCCTATGTTGAGAATTCTCTGTTTAGTTCTGAGCCCCATTTCTTAATTGAGTTATTTGTTTTGGTGAAGTTTAATTACTTGAGTTCTTTATATATTTTGGGTATTAGACCTTTGTCAGATGTAGGGTTGGTGAAGATCTTTTCCCAGTCTGGGCTGTCGCTTTGTTCTGTTGACAGTGTCTTCTGCCTTACAGAAGCTTCTGAGCCTCATGAAGTCCCATTTATTAATTGTTGACTTTAAAGCCTGGGCTGTTGGTGTTCTGTTCAGGAAGTTGTCTCCTGTGCCAATATGTTCCTAAGAGACCACAGATGGCAGTCTAGACTACTATACCCAGCAAGCTCCAATAATCATTGTTGGAGAAAACAAGATATTCCATGACAAAAACAAATTTCTACAGTACCTATCCATAAATACACCTCTACAGAAGATACTAGAAGGAAAATTCCAACCCAAAAAGGATAACTACACCCAGGACAGCACAGGAAATTGATAACTTCACTTTAGCAAAACAAAAAACATACAAACACACACTCTACCACAATCAACATCAAAATCAAAGGACCTAACAGTTACTAGTCATTAATCTATCTCATCATCAATGGTCTCAACTCTCCAGTTAACAGACATAGACTAACAGAATGGATGCATAAACAAGACTCAACATTCTGCTGCATTCAGGATACACATCTCAGCCACAAAGAAGGCATTACCTTAGGGTAAAAACACAACCAAGATGACATCACAATTCTGAACATCTATGCCCCAAATAAAAGGGCACATACATTTGTAAAAGAAACAGTAATAAAGCCTAAACAATACATCGATCCCCACACATTAATAGTAGGAGTCTTCAACACACCCCTCACCAAGGAAAATAGATACTAATCCAAGAAATAACAGCACTAACCAATGTCATGAATCAAATGGATCTAACAGATATCTACAGAACCCAACCACAGAAGATTATACCTTCTTCTCAGTACCTCACAGAACCGCCCCCAAAATATAGTTAGTCACAAAGCAAACCTCAACAGATACAAAAAGATTGAAATAATACCTTGTATCCTTTCAGACCACCATGAACTAAAGCTGGACCCCAACAACAACAGAAATAACAAAAAGCCTATACACACTCAGGGACAGAACAACTCAATGATAACTGGGTCAGAGAAGAAAAAATGAAAGAAATTAGGGACTTCCTAAAATTCAATTAAAATGAAGGTACAATATACCCCCATTTATGGGACACAATGAAAGCAGTGCTAAGAAGAAAGTTCATAGCACTAAGTGCCTTCATGAAGAGATTGGAAAGATCTTATACAGGCAACTTAATGGCACATCCAGAAGCCCTAGGAAAAAAAAGCAGAAACACCCAAGAGCAGTAGAAATAATCAAACTCAAGGAAGAATTCAATAAATTAGAAAAAAAAGAACAATTCAAAGTATCAACAAAAACAAGAGCTGGTTCTTTGAGAATATGAAGAAGATAGACGAACCTTTAGCCAAACTAACTAAAAGGCAGAGAGACACTATCCAAACAAAAAAATCAGAAATGAAAAGGGAGACATAATAACAGACATTGAAGAAATCCAAAGAATTATTAAGTCTTACTCCAAAATCCTATATGTCACAAAATTTGAAAATCTAAGTGAAATGGTCAATTTTCTTGATAGATTCCATTTGCCAAAGTTGAATCAACATCAGATAAACAAATTAAATGTACTGTTTCTCCTACAGAAATAGAAATAGTCATCAAAAGTTGCCCATCCCCCCAAAAAACCCCCCAAAAGCAAGAACATCAAGAACAACAACAACAAACAAAAACAAAAACCAAAAATAAAAGCTAGGGCCAGATGATTTCAGCTCAGAATTCTACCAGACCTTCAAAGAAAAGCTAATACCAACACTCTTCAAACTGCTCCACAAAATAGAAATGGAAAGAATATTACTATGCTCATTCTAAGAAGACATACTCACCTTGATAACTAAATCTCACAAATACCAAACAAGGAAAGAGAACTTCAGACAAATTTTTTCTTAGGAACATTGACACAAATATATTAATAAAACATTCACAAAGTAAATCCAAGAACACATAAAAGGTATTCTCCATGAATAAGTAGGCTTCATCACAGTCATGCAGGGATGGTTCTATATAGAGAAATCCATCAATATAATCTACCATATAAACAAACTGAAAGAAAAAAACCCACACGATCATTTCCTTAGATGCCAAAAAGCATTTGACAAAATCTAACACCCATTCATCTTTAAAGTCTTGGATGGATCAGAGATACAATGTACATATCTAGACATAATAAAAGCTGTATATAGCAAGCCAATAACCAACATCAAATTAAATGGAGAGATACTCAAAGAAATTTCATTAAAATCAGGGACTAGACAAGGCTGCCTACTCTCTCCATATCTCTTCAATATAGTTCTTGAAGTTCTAGCTGGAACAATAAGACAACAAAAGGAGATCAAGGGGATCCACGTTAGAAAGGAGGAAGTCAAAGTATCACTAATTGCTGAAGATATGATAGGGTACATAATTGACCCCCAAAATTACACCAGAGAACACCTACAGCTTATAAACATCTTCAACAAAGTGGCTGGATAAAAAATCACCTAAAACAAAAGTTCATAGCCTTCTTGTATACAAATAATAAACATGACAAGAAAGAAATTAGTAAAACTACACCCTTCACAATAGCCACAAATAATACAAAGTATCTTGGTGTAACTCTAACCAAGCAAGTGAAAGATTTATATGAAAAAAATTCAAATCTCTGAAGAAAGAAATTTAAGAAGATATCAAAGATGGAAAAATCTCCCATGGCTATTGATTTGGAGAATCAACATAGTAAAAATGGCCATCTTACCAAAAGCAATTTACAGATTCAATGCAATCCCTATCAAAATACTTACACATTTTAAAGACATTGAAATACCATTTCTCAACTTCATACAGAACAACAACAAACAGAATAGCTAAAACAATCCTGTACAATAAAGGAGCTTCTAAGGAATCTCCATCCCTGATTGTAAGCTATACTACAGAGCAAGAGTAATTAAAATGCTCTGGTACAGGCATAGAAATAGGCTTGTTGATAGAGGGAATGGAATTGAAGGCCCAGAAATTCACACATCTATGGACACTTGATTTTTTACAAAGAAGTGAAATCCATATAATGGAAAAAATATAGCATCTTCAATAAATGGTCTGGTGTAACTGGATGTCTACATGTAGAAAAATGAAAATAGATCCATATTCATCACCCTGCACAAAACTCAAGTCCAAGTGGATTAAAGATCTCTGCATAAAACCAGGAACACTAAATCTGTTAGAAGAAAAAGTGGGGAAGAACCTTGAACTCATGGGCATGGGAGACAGCTTCCTGAGCTGAACAGCAGTTAATAAATGGGACTTCATGAAATTGAAAAGCTTCTGTAAAGCAAAGGACATTGTCATCAAAGTGGCAGGATACAAAATCAACTCAAAAAATTAGTAGTAAGAAGAAAAAACAGTCTATAACCTGGGAGAATATCACCAACCCTACATCTGACAGGGCTAATATCCAAAATATATAAAGAACTCAAGAAAATTAAACACCACCAAAACAAATAACCCAATTAAGGAATTATGTTCAGAGCTAAACAGAGAATTCTCAACAGAGGAATCTCGAATGGCTAAGAAATTCTTAAAGAAATGCTCAATGTCCTTAGTTACGAGGAAAATGCAAATCAAAAGGATTTTGAGACTCCATCTTACGTCTATCAGAATGACCTAATTAAAAAACTCAGGTGACAACGCATGTTGGCAAGGATGTGAAGAAAGATGAACACTCTTCCATTGCTGGCGGGAATGCAAACAATCTGTCACTTTCTCAGAAAATTGGCAATAGTGCTATCCCAAGACCCAGCAATACAACTTTGGGGCATATACCCAAAAAGTACTCCACCAAACAGCAAGGACATTTGCTCAACTACCTTCATATGCGGAGACCATGATGGGGCAAAGATTGAAGGAATGGTCAACCAAAGGCTGTCCCTATTTGACACCTAGGCCATGGAGAGAACCAATCCTGACACTATTAATGTTACTCTGCTATGCTTATAGGCAGGAGCCTAGCATAACTCCTCTAAGAAGCTTCACTCAGCAGCTGATGTAAACAGATGCAGAGACCCACAGCCAAACATTAGACAGAGCTCAGTAATTCCTACGGAAGAGTTGGAAGAACAACCAAGGAAGCTTAAGAGGTCAAGCATTCCACAAGAAGACCTACAGAGTCAACTAACCTGGGCCCATGGGGCTCACAGAGACAGAACCACCAACCAAAGAGCATGCATGGACTGGCCCTAGGCTCCCTACACATATGTAATAGATGCAGAATTTGGCCTTCACGTGAGTCTCCTAATAGAGCTGGAGTTGTCTCTGACTCTGACACGTGCCTTTGCATCCTGTTCTCTTAACTGGTCTGCATTGTTCAGCCTCAGTGGGAAAGGGTGCTCCTAGTTCTGCAACAACTTAATGTACCAGAGCCGGGTTGGTACCTATGTGGGGCCTCGCACTTCTTTGAGGAGAAGGAGAGGAGCGAATGAGAAGTAGACCTGACACAATCATATCATACATATACTTAAGGTGAATAATGTACAGATCAATTAAAACACAACAGAAAAATGAAAAATAATTCCAAATAAGAAAATATTCTATTGAAATACATTAGTTTTTACTTCAAATGCAAAACCAAAAAAAAAAAAAAACTTAGTCATTTATACAGAGATCAATATTTAGTTTTTACATGGTATACAGGAAAGCCTCCATCTGAGGAAGATACTTTATAGGTTTGGAGGAGAAAGGTGCAAAGAGGGAATTTTGGAAAAGGAGGGGAAGGAATTTACCCTTGACGTGGAAACATCAGGAGCTACTGAGTCGGAGGCCAGGAGAACCCGCACAGACCTTGTCTATCCTCTTGCATTTCTGTCCTTCAGCACGGAGGCATATGTACCATTCACAGGGATGGGCTGCCTTCAAAGCACAGGACCCACTGCACAATGCAGTCCTTCTGATTGGCCCATGGAGCTGAAGAATGATGGATTTGGAGATGAGTCTGGGAAGGAGTTAGTCAAGCACTAAATGCACTCCAGTCTTGACTTTTCATTTTTCTGCTGTCCTCCATCTGTTTTCACCTTTTATTCTTCCTCTCCCTTTTCCTTGTCTTCTTAATCTCTTTC
Organism: Acomys minous; assembly: GCF_964271855.1. Lineage (NCBI taxonomy): Eukaryota > Metazoa > Chordata > Mammalia > Rodentia > Muridae > Acomys > Acomys minous. Next base: position 45,781,695 of record NC_140484.1, on the reverse strand, counting down.
TATTTTTACACAAAGTAAGGTGTTTTTTTCATCCCTATGGCATTTAGAGCCTTATGAAAAGTTTAAGTTCAGAACGTAAATTCTACAACCATTATAGTACATAGTAAGTTGCATTTCTATGTGTATTTCTGGTGGAGTGATTGTTTTTGTGCGCTGTGAAAAGGTTGTCTTTGCATATTCAAATGTTGATTTCTGTACCAGTCAAGAGAGCTGAGTACAGCCCAGGCTTGGAACTGTTAAGAGTCGTCTGTCTTGATGCTTTGTAAACAATGTTCTCCATCACCTTCTGATTGGTTAAATAATGAGCTGACTGGCCAATAGTTGAGGTAAGAGAGAGAGCAGAGATTGGAACTCTGAGGGAAGGAATTTGAGGTGAAATGATTTTGCCTATGAGACATGGAGGAAGTTGAACCTGTGTAAACGAGGAGACAGAAAGGGAAAGAGCCATTTGTTAGAACACAGAGTAAACGTAGATTATAAGAGCTAGTTGGAGAACAAACCTAAGGTAATGTTTAAAGCTATATGTTTCCGCATCATTATTGAGAGCTGGGGAGGAGATAGAACACCTGTATGGTTTTATTTGGTGTTCAAAGTTTGGCATGAAATCCAACCAAGTTTAAGGCCTGAGAGAAGTCCTGGAGCTGGAACAAACAGAGCGGCTGAATTCAGCCTGCATAACTTGCTCTGAGGAGGAGGTCTCCTTAAAAAGTGCTGGGAACTGGAGCCTCAGGCACGCCCTGAAAGCAAAAACTCTTCCATAGCTGCTGCACAAATTGGGCCCAAGACAGGTGGAAGAAGATCACTGAAGAATATCAGCCTAAAGGGCACCTACTGCTGTAAACAGGCACCCATCCCAGGGTGGCACGTGAGCCCAGGACAGGCCATGGGATGTATGCCTGTCCAAGGTTAGGTCCCAAAGCACAGAAGCCTTGGTTTCTCAGGTTGGATGCTCTGGGCACAAAGACGCAGAAGCGTCTGTTTCCTGTGAGCAGCTTGTGGCAGAACTGCCAAACAACTCAGGTCCATCTAGGTCTGACTGACCATGCAAGTTAGCAGATCTGCAGCCAGGGATAGGTGGAAGGCTTGGCTGAGCCTAGTGGAGAGGAGCTAGCTGCTACTACCAAGTACTAAGCTGAGCAGCACAGGGAAAAATCACACATGCAGCAGACACATGGAAATGGCAGGAAAAGCTGAGAAGTCATTAGATTTGGAAAGATACCTGGGAAATCATTAAAGACAGAGTTAAATAAATTAATAAGAATAAACCATATAAAGACTGGAAACACCATAACACAGGGCTTTAGGACCCTCTATAATGCTATATTAGATGGTTTAAAACTAGAGACAGAGAATGAAAAGAAAAATGTCTTAATTGAGGTTGGCTCAACATCAATTATGATTACTATCATTTTGCTATTTCATATTTTATTCTTAATAACCAAATGGCTTTCTAGACACAGGAAAAAGAAAAACATGAAAAGTGGGATGATAAGAGACAAGCTTTGGGAGGAAAATTAGAAAGACTTATAAATAAAAATTAAAAAGATACTCAGATGCAACCGAGGAATTAAGAGCCTACTGCATCCTCATATATGGAAATTAAAGAATGTCAGACAAATATTGTTAGAAAGCCAACCTTAAGTTATATGGTTACTATGACAGAAATGCTAGATTTAAAGAAATTAAGGAATCTGTAATTTAATATAGTATGCATTCACCCTTTGTGAAGCAGATATTAAATTCTAGGGTGATTAAAACAGCAATTCCCCAAGACTGGAACGATATGACAAAATAAATATTAGAAACTGGTCCTAAGTTACAATAGCAATTGTTGTTGAAAGAAGAAGTTAAAGAGACAGAACAGAGAAATCGAGATAAAGGTATCAATATTTCCCAAGTTCAGTTGCTAAGTGAAGGTCAGTATGCTGAGGTATAAATGCAAGTTGAATATTACGATTCTACCTCAGCACTGTGTTGGATGGAAGCTTTAAATGCTTGAGACAAGGTTAAAGAATCAGAGAAATGGTCTGAAAATTTTACTCTGTTTACACAAGGTCCAAAAGAAGCGTTTTCTGACTTTTTATAGAGATTGACCTCAGCTGTAAATAGGAGGCTATTGTCAAAGACCGGCTTTGACAAGTAAGGTTAGATGGAGGAAGTGTATGTAGAGTTGGCAATTTATCACTGAACAGACTTTTTCTCGGGGTACGAAACTTGATTCTCTGAGCTGGAACTCCTTGTAGGCAGCAATAAAAAGGGAAGAAAAGGAGGAAATAATTATATACTCTCTCTCTCACACACAAGATGGATGAAACAAGACAAGCTCCAATGAACAATTCCAACAAGCTTCAACAACATCATGCATACACATATATACATATATACTGAAAAACAAACATATACATGCACATTCACACATTGGGTGGATGGAGCAAAGCTTCAATGGCTCCAACCATTTTACATATATACACATACATATTGGAAGGATGAAGCAAACTTGAATGAGCAAGCTTCAACTACTTTATTTTTTTCCTCCCACAGCTTATATATCACAGCAAAATATTTCAAGCAGCACACAAGTCACAGTGCCGTTACATTTTATTTTTCTTTAGGTGAATGATTATGTGATTTTTAAAAAATGAACAATGAAGTGAATAAGTATATGTACAAAAAACATGTTTCCCAATACATGATCAACCCTAGGAATTATCCTATATTTGCCTTTAAAAAGAAAGTTGGATCTGGGCAGTGGTGGTGCACACTTTTAACCCCAGCACTGGGGAAGCAGAGGCAGGTGAATCTCTGTGAGTTCAAGGCCAGCCTGGGCTACAAAGCAAGCCCAGGACAGTCAAGGCTACACAGAGAAACCCTGTCTTGAAAACAAACAAAAAAAATCTGGAAAATGGAGAATATTAACAGATCTAAGAGGAATCCATAAAGTAATACCACCTATGGTTTCCTTATAACCTGAGATTTCTTTAGTTTATTTGTTATCTAAGTCATGGCCTATTATAGAAATTGATTTAAAAGATTGCATTTTCACTGTCCCTTCACATGAGCAAGATAGAGAGAAGTTTGCTTTTACAGTACCTAGTTATTATACTCTTAACCTGTTATAAAGTATCTGTGGAGGGTCTTGCTACAAGGAATGTCAAATAGTACCACATTGTACCAATATTGTGCCAATTAGAAATAACTCATAGCTGGGCATTGAGGTGCATGCCTGTGATCCCAGCACTCAAGGAGGCAGAGACAGGTGAATGAATCTCTGTGAGCTTGAAGCCAACCTGGTCTACAAAGAGAGCCCAGGACAACCAAGGCTACACAGAGAAACACCATTAAAAAAAGAAATAATTCATAAACAATTTATTCAGTCTATACTTACTCATTATAGTGATGATATTTTGCAGGCTGATTCATATACACACCACTTAGAAAGCAATGTTTGATGAAGTAATGAGAAATTTGCCTTTTTGTGGATTACAAGTTGTTCTTGAAAAAATACAAAGAGGAAATTCTATTAGTTATCTAGGACATAAAATAGGCCTATAAAAATTGACTGCAGAAAGTATATATCAGGAGACCAGTTACAAAGGGTTAATGATTTTCAAAAATTGTTGGGAGTTATTAATTGGATATCCACAAGTGGATTAACTACTCAAGAGCTAAGTAATTTATTTAAAATTATAATGTGATAAGGACTTAAACAGTCCAAGAAAATTATCAGCTGAGATAGAGAGAGAATTTTATCTGGTAGAAAAGAAATTGCAGGATGCACATGTGGATCATTTGGATCCAATGCTTGACTGTATTTTAGTTAATTTTTCCTTCTCTCACAGGAATTCATATGCAGAAGGAACATAGTATCTCATCATGGATATTTTTAGCATACAAACAGTGTAAAAAATTAAAGACCTATGTAGAAAACATTCCAGAACTGTTTCTGAAAGGAAAAATGAGACTTTGTGAATTAGCTGAAATAGACACAGCAGACATTGCAGTAGAAAAAGAGTTATTTGGATTCTTTTTCAGATAGTGAAATGGAACCCACTTCCTGGAGTCCTACATTCTATACTGAATCATTAAAGGCAGAAATCATTATAAGCCAGAAAAAATATTCAAAGTAGCCCAGAGCTCTTATGATTCAGTTCAAAAAATCACAGCTGTATGCCATTCTTATGGTATTATTAGAATATCTTAATATAGTTATTGATTATCAATATGCAGAGAGTTGCTTTGCATATAGAAACTGCTATACTTATTCCAGATAATTCAGAATTTACTTCTCTATTTATGCCATTACAACAAGTAATCAGAAATAGAAATCATTCATTTTGTATGATACATATTTGATTCTATTCATGTCTACCAGGCTCTCTAGCACAAGGTAATGATAAAGTCGGAAATGTGCTATAAGCCTCAGAATTTCATAAGAAACATCATGTTTACAGCAGAGGTTTGAAGATAGATTTCTATATCACGTAGCAAGAAGCTAAGGAAATTAAAAAGAAATGTCCTATTTGTTTTTTTTATAACCAAACTTTATTACCTGCAGGAAGTAACCCAAAAGGTACACAAAGAAATGAAATTTGGCAAATATATGTGTTTCATTTGGGAGAGTTTGGAAAATTAATTATATGCACCATGTTATAGGCACATATTCAGAATTTTTAATAGGTAACTACTTTAAATTCTGAAAAGGCTGATTCTGTAACTACACACCAATTAGAAGTTATGGAGGTTATGAGTCTATCTATACAAATTAAGATTGACAATGTTCCAGAATATATCTCTATGAAAGTGAAAGGGTTTTTTTTTTGCATATTACAACATAAAGCTTATTATGGCTATTCCACACAGTCCTACAGGAGACCTTGCAGATTTGATTCTGGAGGACCCTTCACATACCCTGGCAGTTCATAGATGAGGTAGATCTTGGGCCCGGCCGGGGTCTGGGCCTGGGTGGTAGGTAGCTGAATTGGTCAGCTTGATAACTCATCTACTCTCATGCCCCAGAGGCCAGCCAGAGTCTGGCCAGCTCTACTGGGCTGCCCAGGTGAGGTGCAGGACCTGTTCCCACCACGTGCTTCAGGCAGTGAGGGGAAGTGAAAGCTCTGCACAGCACTCAGCTTCAGCAAGGCCCCAGGAGACATCCCAGACCAGGGACATTTGCATGGCCTTTGGTGGTAACGTGGACCATGGAAATCAACACAGAACCTTGCTGGTGGAGGAGCATGGACCTAGATAGACATGGCCCTTGGCTGCAGCATGGGCAAGGACCTCAGCATGGACTCAGGTGTCATCTCTGACTACGTAGATCACCCAATTCCTTACTATACTTGAGTCTTTAGTTTTGCCTCTCTTCATTGTTCACACACTGTTCTGATTCTCCTTCTCTTTCATCTTTCTACCACATATTTGCTCATCTTAGTGGCACCTGGTGCCTCTCGGTGTCTTATGGGTAGAACAAGGACAGAGGTCATTTTGGGAGTGCTCTGCCAGCCCATGTCACCCAAAATCCATGCTATTACTGTGTGATCTCAATGATGTCATGTGATCTTTACATCTTCCATGCAGGATGAATTGTAAAGATAGCATGGAATCAAGTGTGTGCGTGTTTTCAGTACCGCTCAAAGATTCTGAGGCTGGGCACTCAGTTAACTTTGGATTCCCAGCTCTTTTACTCTCCTCACCCCATTCAAGCTCAGGTCTTCAGTTTTTACTTATGTTTATCTTTCTCCACTACATCGTCCAGACCCATGGCAAACACATTTCAAGATGACATTGTACAGGTATTTGTTTATAGAAGTCACTCTGAAGAAAACTTCATGCTGCCAGCAAGACACCGGTATGCAGTTTCTATTACTGTAGGGGAAGCTTTGCACTTGCAAATGGCAAGTCTATCAAATTGACGATGGGAGCCCATTTGTCAACACTTACTCTCTTCCTCCAGGGAGGGTCTATGGAATGAGAAACACTATGAGGAAGTCCTCTATTAAAGCAACTTTTATTTGACCGACTTAATAATTGTTTTAATAATATGTCTGATCCCTCAGAGGGAGGAAGAATCCTATCTAGTGTCTCTTCTAGTAACAAAAAAAATTCATAAAACTGGTATTTCCTTGATATGTGTTTGGGTTGGTTGGTTTTGACATTATGGATGTAGTCCCACCAGAATCAACTGATAAGTCTCCTCAATGGTTCAGACATTTAAGAAAATGTGAGATGAATTTCTCTTTTTTCATAATATTTTTAATTGATTATTTGGGAATTTACCTCCATGATTCCCCCAGCACCCTCACTTTCTAGTCCTCCCAGGTCTGCTTCCCCACCCACTTGGCCCTTCAATTTGTGCTTCCCATGGTCACACGGTCAAACTCCCAGTGGCCATCCCCTTATAGAAAATTGAATTCTTCCTCACCCACACCACTGCCAGAATGCATCAGTTCTGCAGTGCTACACTTCAACATCCTTATCACAATTTAAAAAAATATATTTTTGAGGGTATTTAGTTTTTCAAGACAGGGTTTCTCTGTGTAGCCTTGGCTGTCCTGGACTCACTTTGTAGACCAGGCTGGCCCTGAGCTCACAGAGCTCCACCTGCTTCTGCCTCCCTGTGGTCAGATAAGGCAGCCCAGTTATGGAAAGGGGATCCGAAGGCAGGCATCACAGTCAGAGATGGCCCCACTCCAGTAGTTTGGGGATCCATACAATGACCAAGCTGTGTATCTGCTATGTATGTGCAGGAATTCTAGGTCCAGACCATGCAGTTTTTGGTTGGTAGTTCAGTCTCTCTGAGACCCCACGGTCCCAGGTTAGTTGATTCGTAGGTCTTCTTGTGGGGTTCTTGGCCCCTCTAGCTCCGTCAATCATTCCCCCAACTCTTCCATGGGACCCTATGAGCTCTGTTTAATGTTTGGCTGTGGGTCTCTGCATCTGTTTCCATCAGCTACTACGTGAAGCCTCTCAGAGGACTTGTGCTAGACTCCTACCTGTAAGCATAGCAGAGTAACATTAATGGTGTCAGGGACTGGTTCTCTTCCATGGGATGAGTCTCAAGCAGGACCAGTGTTTGTCTGGCCATTACCTCAGTCTTTGCTTCATCTTCATCCCTGCACATCTTGTAGGCAGGACCAATTGTGGGTTGAACATTTTGTGAGTGGGTTGGTGTCCTTATCCCTCCACTGGAGGGCCTACCTGGCTACAGGAGATGGCCACTTCAAGCTCCATATCCCACTCTGCTTGGAGTGTCAGCTAGGGTGACCCCCATAGACTTCCTGGGGCCTTACCCATCCTAGGCCTCTGGCAAATCCCAGAGATACGCCCTCTACTTCATATTTCTATTCTCTTACCTGGCCCTCCTTCCCTTGCTCTCCCTGCTCCTGCTCCTCATGCCGACTCCCTTTCTTGTCCTCCCTCCCACCCAGTTCCTTTCCTTCATCCACCTCCAGCGCTTATTTTATTTCCATTTTGAGTGAACTTCAAGCATCTTCCCTTGGGTCCTCCGTGTAACTTAGTTTATTTGGATCTGTGGATTATTCGTGGTTATCCTGTATTTTATGGTGAATATCCACGTTATAAGTATGTACATTCCATGAATGCTCTTTGGGCTTACCTCACTCATCATGATATTTTCTAGTTCTATCCATCTTCCTGAAAATTTCAAGGGGTCCTAGTTTTTAATAGCTGGGTAGTATCCCATTGTGTAAATGTACTACATTTTCTTTATCCATTCTTCTGTTGAGGGGCATCTGGCTTGTATCCAGTTCCTGACTATTACAAATAAAGCTACTATTAGCATAGTTGAGCAAGTGTCCTTGTGATATGGTGGATCATCTTGTTGGTAAATCCTTATCATGATTTTTCAGAATTATTTTTGATGTCATTCTGTCTAGGCTGTAACTTTTGGAGGGTGTGGTGTGGTGGGGGTTAGGGTTGTCACAAAAGCCTTCTATGTCCCTCTTTCTCAACTGTGACTCTGCAGTCACCAATACCATGGCAAAAGTAGCTTCCTTGCCCTTTACAGTCAGGAAGAACATGGATCACAGGTTTACATATAGTTTCTGGTAATAACGCAGTTATCTTCATGGTCCCCAAAGTCAGCATGTGCCACTGACCTTAGCATGGTCTCCTTTGGCAGTATGGACCATGGACTTTAAACTGATCCTCTGTCACTGCACAGGCTACAGACAGCAGTCACAGCCCTTGGTGGCTGCATAAGCCAAGGATATCACTATGGCCTCAGATCAACATGGCACCTAGCAGCAGCATGGTTCATGGATAGCAACATGGTTTCAGTCTGCAGCATAGACCATGAACATCCATGAACTTTGGTGGTAACATGTTCCACAACACCATGTTCCACAGACCCAGGCCACAGTAGGACCATAGACTCTGACATGGTCCTTGGTAGCAGCATGGCCCCAGACATCAGCAGGGCCTCAGGTGGCCACATATGCCACTCAAAGAAGATGAATTTATGAAACCAATTTTCTTTCTTTAGTGATAACTCTGTGCTCCTGCGTTTAATAGTTATGTTGAATCGTGGTCCTGAAGGGTATGCTGAGGCTTGGTTTGTGCATTTTCAAAGGAAATAATAACACATAATGCAAATATACCCAATGCTTTCCCACAGAAGCAGGGCTAGATCCCCAGGGATGCTGTAATCATCTGATCACTAGTCAGTGCGATAAAGTGTTTGTAACCCTCATGGGGTATTTTTACCCTCAGAGCTCCATAGATAAACAATTACCTCATGGTTCCTGCTGTTCAACCTTTTAAATCACGATCTAACTACGGTTGTCTTCATGTAGAAGGAGAGTAGTCAGAGGATTAGAGTCACGTTGACCATTGGCTTACTCATCTAAGCGTTAGTAATCACTTAATAGCAAGAATGATATTCTCTCGAGATGACATAGGATTTAGAGCCTACAACGACGGCCGTGGAGTAACACCTATAACAATCACATTGAATGATGCCAAGATTCCCACTCTTTATCAAGTGTAAGGATTGTAAGTATTCTCTTTCCTTCTCATAGTAAAAGTCTTCATACTGCATATTGTTCAAGGTATAAGTGGATGAGATGATTAACAGAGAGAAACACGTAATTTTTTTTTTATTCCAAAGATACTAGTAGCTTTTTTTCCTTCAATATCTTTTGCCAGATTCTGGTGAACTTTTAGCCTTTTGATAATGTACTCCAGATAAAGATGTATTCTTTCTTTCAAGGACTGAATTTATGTTTGGAGACCTCATCCTATACAAAGATGCTGGAATGTTGTGCTGTTCATGGAGGAAGGTAAGTCTCAAGGTCCAACGGTCTCCACAAAATTCTAGGGAGGTGAATTATGGCAGCTAAAGGCTTATCTTTGCCTTTTCAGATATTTGACTTTCATATAATCAATTATAATAACATGTTTCATACAGCTAGAATTAATGTGTCTAAATGTAAATGAGTTTTTATTAGAATATATATTTTGAACATGCAGTGTATAAGAAAACAAAGGACTTCATTTGATTCTTGTCTTTACAACATAGGCTTATATGGTTTTGATCAAGTTAATTAAACCTTTATCTGAGTTTTTTTTTCATAAAATATGTTAATATTAGTTACCTGGACTAACTTCAGCATTGTTGAATTGCTGAAATGGGGAACAATATAAATGTCAGTGTAATCTGGGAGTACATCATTATTAAAAAAAAAAAAACAAAACAGAAGGGATAAGGTATCAAATACAGGAGAAACCAGGTTTAGAAGACAGTTTTATAGTTCATAGTGGAATAAAATAGGTATAAAAATTTGTAAGACAGTTATCATGAGAATGTAAATGATGTTAAGCATTCATTCTTCTAGCAGATGCTCTTCTACGGTGGGCCAAATAGTTTATCAACTAATGGTTGACGTACTAAAGTGTATATGTGTATATGAGATCAACCACCACCATGTAGTTCTGAGACAATGAGAAAACAATGAGTTATGCTTGGGAATGTGAATGAAAGTGGCAAATAATATCCATTGCCCCATCCATGAAGTCTGTGGAGGTCATGGGATATGTGGCATGTGTCAGTACAACGGTGAGGGCCTGGAAATGAGCCCATAGCCTGGTGAACCACAGGAAACATCTTAGTGAATTTGGAGAGAATAGAGGAGTCAGCCGCACCCAGCACTTTGTGTGGCATATGGGTATTACTAAAATCACGGTTCCCTTTTTAATGTCAATGATTATTTTCATGGGTTTGAAAACTATATAAAGCTTTGTAGATCCAATTCTTATCTCGAAACTGAAATTCAGAAATGTAGAATATTCTTTATAAGATAACACTAGATTTACTTCTCACATTCATAGTTTTCAACTATTCATACTGATTTTAGGCAATATGTTTAACACCCATACAAACATCGGCCAGTCAAATGAGTTATTTTCTTAAACTAAGTTTAGATTATATGTAAAAAGTTTAAAACAGTATTTCTTTATGATGGGAACCTAAGATTCAATTTTTGAGGAACTTGGTTTTAGGTTTTACTTCTTACTTCCTTTACCTTTCACATATGATTCAATGTGAATCCATTTCAGCTTCAATATCTGTGAATTGGAGCTAATCACTTATGTAACTCATAAGTCCTGATGATAATGTAGCAGTTTCTAGATTGATGACAGGAACAAAGTAAATATTAAATGAATTACTTGTATAGCCAGTCCTGATCAATTATGACTTGTATGCATATAAAATATTAAATTGACATAAAATTAAACATTTTTGCAATAACAAAGTAGTAGAATTTTACTGGTATAGTGATGTTGGAAGATGAATAAGTGGACAAGCCATCAAGAAAGCCTCAGGCCTTGTGTTATTCTTTGAAGGATGCAATGGTATGAGAAAAGATAACATTTTGATAGGATGTTTTGCATTTTTAAAAAAGTTTTTCCTGAGAGGTAAACTATATAATGCTTCAGTCCATAAGAAAATTGGTTTAGAAACCACACATGGTGTAACATGCTGAGATCCTAGTATTCTGGAGTCAGAGTCAGTGGATTGGTGCAAATTTAAGGCCAGTCAGGTTAATGTGTTTCAGAAAAGCAAAACCAAACAAACCAAAAGCAAAAAAAAATTTTTCTGTCATTGTAACTAATAATGATGAGAGACCAGTATAACCCATATACCTTTGTAGTCCTTACTTTCTTCTTCTTTTCTGTTTTGTTTATGTTTATATCATTAATTTTTCAAACAAAAATATACTTATGTTTACACTTCCCCTTTTATTTCTTCAATCACTCCCATGTTAAGATACCTTACCCTCAAATTTGGTCTTTGTTACACACACACACACACACACACACACACACACACACACACACACACTATCCACAACTCCCTAAATATATAAATACAACCTTCTGAATCCCTTTAGTGTTTCTTGTATGTATGTGATTTTCAGGTCTGACCACTTGATATTGAATTACCAGTTCAGAGGCTCGTCTCTGGGAAAGACTATTTCTCCCTCTATCAGCATTCCTTAGTTACCTGTGGTTTTTGTCTACGAGTAGAGACTTGTGAGATTTTCCCCTTCCATGTGAGCTTGTCAATTGCTGCTGTACTTCTTGTTTAGCATATTGGTTTTTTTTTTGTTTGTTTTTTTGAGACAGGGTTTCTCTGTGTAGCCTTGGCTGTCCTGGACTCGCTTTGTAGACCAGGCTGGCCTCGAACTCACAGCGATCCACCTACCTCTGCCTCCCGAGTGCTGGGATTAAAGGCATGCGCCACCACACCTGGCTAGCTTATTGTTGTAGTATCTTGGATGAAGTTGTCCTATCGTTTTTGAGAGACACAATCTCACAGCAGATTTCCTGGTCCTCTGGCTTTTACAATCTTTCCACCTCCCCATTCCTTGTTGTTCCCTGAGCCATAGGGGTAGGAGTTGTATTGTACATGTAACCATAAGGGGGAGAGATTCATGATCAGGTTTTTTCTACATTTTAAAAATCCTTGGTGTTCTGTAATGGTGTCTTGTTGTAAAGAACAGTTTCTTTGATGAGCAGGAGGACTGCATTTGTCTGTGTGTACAGTATGAACATTGAGAAGGCAGTTAGGAATTACTAGTTGGTTTGGTAAAGCAACAGTAGTAGATACTCTTTTCATACTCATTTTAAGACTCATGATCTTACTGTCTCCAGGCAGTTTCTTCAGCTAGGTTTTCAGCAGCAGACATGATTTCCCTACTGTTGAGTCGGCCTTAAGTCCAATTAGGGAGCTGTTGACTACAAGTCTAGTATTTTGCTGTTGTATTTGTTGTTTTATAGTATATAGTTCTTGGGAGCGGCAATATTAACTCAAGTGGAATAATTTTATTTAAACTATATATGTATATGTACACAGAGATTATATGTATTATATGCAATTTTATGTAAGTAAATAACAATGTGATTCCTTATGGCTTTTATAGACATTTTCAGTGTTGTCTTAACCCACTTACTCACTCACTCCAAGTTAAAGTCCCTTCTCATTTTACTCATTTTTCTCTTCAAATCATGTGTATCCTTCAATTACCCCCTTTTAAGCAAAGAATAAAACAAGTTATTTTTTCCACTGAGACATTTGTTTAAAACTTAATCTCATACATAAACCAACTGTTTGAAAAATTGAAATACATTCATCTGCAGTATCTATACAGGTGAGTAACATTTAAGGACCAAAGGGTTTCTTGACCACTCTGTTCTGGATAAACTGAACACATTTTAGTGTAAAAGCTAAAACCTCTACTAATGTAGTAAAAACTATGCACCAATATTTTCGAGATGCCTTACTCCTTGTACATGACTTTCTCTTTCCTTTTCTGATGTGATAAACTGAATGCCACATGAACTACATAATACCATGAGATTATTTGTGACAAACCAGGTTGTATTTAAGCACATTTAGTTATCATATGACACATATCCTGACACAATGAGAATAATGAAAAAAAAAAACCCCAGAATTACTTCATTTTTATAAAGTTCATTTTTATGGCCTGATTGTTTTGGTCCCTAAATTTTTTATGTTGTTTTTGGTATTTCCAAAGTGAGGATCATAATTTGGAGTTTTAGACAGATGGTTAGTACATGAGGAAAGAGCTCTTATGAATGAGACTAATTTTTGAGGAAAGAAACGCGGGAGAGATACTTGTATCTTTTGCCCTGTGAAGAGAGAGCAGAACTACGTCATCAGCAGACAATGGATTCCCAATGCCTTAATCTTGGATTTTTCAGCTGTCCAGACAGTGCATGGCAAACTTGTGAGGCTTATACTCTGTCACGTTTATGGCATTTTGTTACAATATATGGAAGGAATAAAAGACATTGGGCTATTGTGGTGTAAAATAAGGGATGCCTCCCCTCAAAGTTAGAGAGGATTTTTGACATTTTTTCCAGTGACTAACTTACCTAATATTCTCATGGTAGATTTTCTTTTCTCTCAACTCAGTCATCTATGGCATTACTAGATTGAGGCACTTCATCTCTTCTGGAACACAGTACGATCTAACATTAATTTAAACTTGAATTTTGCTTCGATAACTTGCTTAGATCAGAACGCTGGAAGGAAACATTTCCACACTGAAAGAAGGGCATGGGGAGGACAAGAAAAATGGGTCAGCAGTTTCCTCTCCATTCTCATTCTGGCCTCATTTCTCTCTGCTCCAGGGGAGCCACAGACGCCCCGATGGAGAACAGCACAGCTGTGCGTGAGTTCGTTCTTTCCGGCTTGACCGATGACCCAGAGCTCCAGGCACCGCTCTTCATTGTCTTCCTTCTCATCTATCTCAGCACTGTGCTGGGGAACCTGGGCATGGTAGGGTTAATTCTGCTGGACTCACACCTCCACACCCCCATGTACCTTTTTCTCAGTCACCTATCTCTGGTGGACTTTGGTTATTCTTCAGCTGTCACTCCCAAAGTAATGGCAGGTCTCCTTTCAACAGACAAAATCATATCCCACAATGCTTGTGGCACCCAGTTCTTCTTCTTTGTGGGCTTCATAACGACAGAAAGTTTCCTCCTGGCCGCCATGGCTTATGACCGCTATGCAGCCGTGTGTAAGCCCCTGCATTACACCGCCACCATGACCAGAAACACATGTGCTTGTCTGACCATAGGTTCCTATGTCTGCGGCTTCCTGAATTCTTCCATCCACACTGGGAACATTTTCAGGCTCTCTTTCTGCAAGTGTAATGTTATAGATCACTTCTTCTGTGATGCCCCTCCTCTCCTATCCATCTCATGCTCAGACACCTCTGTCAGTGAGATGGTGATTTTCTTCGTGGTGGGTTTCAATGATCTGTTCTCTATTGTGGTCATCATGATCTCCTACCTGTTCATATTCATCACTATTCTGAAGATGCGTTCAGCTGAAGGACGCCAGAAGGCCTTTTCCACCTGTGCCTCCCACCTCACTGCAGTCTCCATCTTCTATGGGTCAGGCATCTTCATGTACTTACAGCCCAGCTCCAGTCACACCATGGGCACTGACAAGGTGGCATCCGTCTTCTACACCATGGTCATCCCCATGCTGAACCCTCTGGTCTATAGCCTGAGGAACAAGGAGGTCAAGGGTGCATTCAAAAAAGCTGTGGAGAAAGTGAAAATTTCTACAGTATTCACATTTTAATTATAAAGAACCTGCACAAAAGCAGTTTTATCTACCTCAAATTGCTCTTTGCTCAGTTCAATGAATGAGTTTTCTTAGGAGCTGTCCCTAATAGTAGTTTTTTTAAAACCTTTGTAAGATTTCACTATCTTATCTTACTTTATCTTGGTAGTATTGGGTATTGAATCCAGTGCTTGGCAGCTGGTAAGCAATTCCTTTGTACAGAATTAGACTTGAAGCCCACATTTGAATATTTTTATGTATATGATTTTCTGTGTTCTGGAGGAAAACCGTTTTTCCTTCTGAGTTTATTGTTGTTGGGCTGTTTAGTGAGTACCTGGGTCATTTAACTTGTATTCCTTATTGTGTGTGGCTGGTATTTCTTTCCTTTTTCCTGAGATTTTAATTTACATAATTTCTCTTTCCCTGTTTCCCTCCAAACCTTCCGGACACCTCTCTTTTCTATTTCTCCTATTCATAGCCTCTTTTCCCATTAATTGGTGATATATATATATGTATATCTATATACATATATATAGCAATATACATTATCTATACATATATGCACACACATACACACATATATTAAACACACAATATATAAACTATATATTCTTAAATACATACATACAAACTGAGTGGTCAGTGTAATCCTAATTGTATGTCTAACTTTAGACCCGAAGATTTGGTATTAAACAAGCAATACCAATACCTTCTCTAGAGGAAGACTATTTCTTCCACTCTCAGCACTCCTTGCCTCTTTAAAATATTTCTTATATTATTTTGAGGTTGTAAATGTAACAATAATTATCATTGTGACTATTGTGTGTGTGTATTAGGTGTGTGTGAGCACACATACCTAGACTTGTCTGTGGAGGTCAGCAGACAAATTTTGGAGGCAGTTCTTTCCTTCTGTCTTTACATGGATATTGGAGGCCCAACTCAGTTTGCCAGGATTGTAAGGCAAGGCCTAAGCTGCTGAGTCATCTCACTGGCTGAAGAGAGATTTCTCTATACCACTTAATAACTCTCTTTTTTTGCTTGTCAATGGTAGGCAAAAATTGTCAAAAAGGGATGTCAAATATACTCTAAACCGAAATGTCTGCTTGATATAGCCAGGGATATTAGTAATGTAACATTCAAGCTACCTAATAGAAGCATTCCTGATTATGGAAATGACCATCATTCTCTGTAAAGAACCATTTTAACAAGACATGAAATTTTGGCAGGAATATGTAGATCTCACTTTATGCAATATTTTAATCTTATCTTGATTATTTTTACATTTTGCTGATTTTTACATTTATTTCACCAAGTTTTAGCAAAGCTTTCTAACCATGTTTGGACCCAGATCTGAAGACTCCCCTGTCAAGCAATGGATTGGGTCACGAGTGTCCTACTGTGTGCCAAGCTTCCACACACAGTGATCCCCACACCTGCCAGCACCACTTCCAAGAAGACGTTCTCTTCTCGTTGCGGAAGGAGAAAGACCTTGGAAGTGCACTTTGAAGTTCCTGAAGAACTTCTGGCTTTGAATCAAATGCGAAGTTGTTTGACATTTTACTAGGTCTCATCACTCAAGTCTGAATCACTGCGTCATTCTTTCACATTGTCCTGTAGGTGGGCTCCAGAAATATACAATACTTCATCCATTCTTCCATTTCTTCCTTCATATTCTTTCATATACCCCTTGCTATTTAAAAAAATTCATTACATCTTTTTCATTAATTAATATTCTCTCATTTTGAACTATTAATTTTCTCATTTTTTCCTGTACACATGTGTTTTCATATGTTCAATATGCAAATGGATTAATGTCTTAATTTTTATTTGTACCTGTATTTAGCCCCAAAGTGAGCCAAAGATGAAGGATGAAGATTTGCATGCCTGTAATTCCATCAATTGAGTAGTGGAGGAGGAAGATTATGTAGCTCAAAATCAGTCTCCATTACTTGGTGAGCTCAATGAGACGTGGCCTAAAAAGTGGTTAAGTTATTCCAAGACAGTTTTTGTAGACACACATATGTCTTGAACATATATAGAAATTTTCTAATTCTGGTATTCAATGCAGATTTTTTTCAGTTTTCCCCGAGAAATTCCTTAAGGGTTTAGCTGGGGCACACAATCTGCACTTTGAAGGGGGAGACTAGAGTTCTTCAGTTGCTTTGATTAAGGAACACCTCCTCATGTAAAGGATAGCCTCTGTTTTCTTTAATTTCCAAAAAAACCTCCATCAATGCTGAATTAACATTTGGTGCCAAAACTTGAAGGAATTTTGAAGTTCTGTACCATAGCCTCCCTTTCTGGGCAATTTCTCCTATTTTACTTTAACTGTCTCGCTCCGTTTTCTGATAACCATCCCATCAAGAGTGAGGCTGCTTTTGGAGCTTAATAAAGGCTGAATGGCTCTTAGCTGTGTCCCAAAAGCCCCTAGAATCTTACAGTGTTTGTACTTTAGTGGTGTGCCATGTAAACTCAGTTTGTGTCTTTTTTCCTCATCTCCCTTCCTCTCACCATCTTTCAACCTTTAGAGCAGAGGTTTGCCATTGTTTGACCACAGTACATTCAACACAGAAACTAAGGAAAGGTCCAGGTTCATTCTAAGGAGCCTGAAACCAACACCCTTGTCCAGACTCTAGAGATCTTCCAGCTCTTTGACTTTGGTTTTTCTACTGAGATCTTTGGCTATCAGGTCACTGAAATTTTGGACACCAGAGCCCTTTTCCAGCTTCCAGTAAATGGCTTTGCCTGCCAGGTCACTAGAATTGGGGATGCCCATTCCAGCTCTTGGTCTCTTATTCTTGTTTTAGGTGATGACGTATTACCAGAAACTAGCTTAATCTTTATTCTGCATAAAGAAAATGTATCTCAATTTGCACACACTTTTGGATTGCCTTAAAACAAACCTCAAGGCATTAGGTTGCCTAGTGACTGAGGTCCTAATTCCCTACACTTTCTCAAATGTTAATTTGTGTAATAAGCCATCTCTCCATCAAAGCTGAACATATTATGTTAGCAAATTGCTCTGTGCTGGTTCTGCACACAAAATCCTGGAAGACAGGGTTGGCTTTCCCATTCCAGGTTGAAGCATATTTATCTCAAAATATCTCCCAAACTTCTGTCCTAGGTTGAGTTGTTTCTTGACTCTCAAGAAAAAGAGAACTCAACATCTCAATCCTTCCAGCATTCTGAAATAGGGATGGTAACTTTTTAAAGGAAGCTCTCCAGAGCACCTTTATCTTTTGATTTTTTATCTTTTCTCTAACTCTGAAAGAAACTGAGCAACATGGTTCTATCTGCTCTGTTAGTTACTTATAGACTCAGTTTCCTTGAGCTGGGACCATGACATTTCTTTTTCTGTTTTATTGCTTTTCTATTTTGTCCCTACCTGCCTATATCATAAGTATTGTTTCTTCCTAAATCTATACTAGCTTATCTAACTAATATGTCTTTTTAAAAAGAGTATAAAAATCAACATATAGTCTGTTAAATGTGGATTAAATTCCCTAGAGATGCATGACCTGACTGGATGTGGGCTCACTTTACCATAGGGCTGAGTTCACCTTGAAGAGAGAACAAACATGTGATTTGTTACTATTTTGTCTGGTGGCTTCATCTAAGTGGAATCAACCATATAACTTGGCTGCCATAATTGTTAATGATATCATAAAGAAGGCAAATGCCATATGACCTCATCACCATCTTGATTACTGCCATCACATATTACAAGCAAAAATAGTGGCATCCATAAGGCCTTATGGTCCCACTGAGTCCTCTAGGGATCACCATATCCATTCTGTATTGGGATAAGGAGAAAACAACAGACCTCCAAAGTATTCATTTTGTAATTTTAATGTTTTAAGTTTGATACAAATTTTACACAATATTTTTATTGCTTCTAAAGAGGATCTAGAGGTTTTCCCATCCTCATATCTCCAACACCATCATACTGACAAAGGCGACTAACACTTTGAGATCCACTTGTCCCAAAAGAGACTCAGTGGGAAAATTGCCCACCTCTAGAGAAGTTGTTGCCAGTGAGAAGCTTGTACCATAGGCTCTGACACATTTTACTGCTTGCTATTTCCTTGGTATCTTCAGTTCTATTTTTCCTCCTGCTGGGATAAACTGTATGCTTCTCCTCAATATCCATTTGTTCATCATTTGTTTGCTTTGTTTCTGTCCAGTTTAACAATATATTTTCTAAAATATCTAACCTCAGGGCCTGGAACAAAGGGTTAATGGTCTAAAAGCCTTAGGTGAACTGGTCACTTGACTGATAGCAGCTATGGGCTGACAGAATCCTGAACACTTCTGATAATGCTGTCAACATGTCATATCCCTCACCCCATTACTATCAACCACTTTGGGACCGGACCTACAGATAAAATCTTCTATCTCAAAAGTTTCCTTTTCTGTCGTATGAAACCCCATGCACTCTGAATCATGTGTCCACAGTTTCCACCATGCCCTGGAGTGGAGGGAGGTGACTCTTGTCCCTCAGCTGTTCTGATTAAAAAATAATTTTTATATTAAAAACAAGAGAATTTGGCTAGACTTACTTGTGCCAATTCATGTTTATACTGTAGAAACCTTCATTGTTAAATAGTTGTTTCTCCTTGAACACGCACTATTAATACAGTTTTCCTCACTCAGTTAACTGTGTTTAATAAAATAACACCATAAACTGTAAATGGGGCTCATCTAGGGAGCTGTTAAATGCATAGTTGCATTTCTCTGGAAATGGCACATTTTTACTGATTTATTTTTAGAAATGTTCTTTTAAATTTTGTTATTTCAGTGGCTGCTAAGCTAACATTTTCCTGAGATATTAGTGGTTTCCACTATGGTATATTTCAAAGCAACTACAGAGCCAGGTTATATGGGAAGTTTAGTCATATTCATTAAGATGGTGGTTGAGTCTGTCCATATTAGTATTAGATCCTCATAAACATGTCAATATTAATAAACTTTAAGACAAAAGACTTTAGTTAACACTAAAAAGTAAAAGGTGAAGAAAAACCATAACTGGTTTTCAAATAACGATAACATGTAGGATACTGTTTGCTCAGGAAGCAGAAATAATTGGGATTAAGTTTTAGTCTTAAAATCAGTACCAGGATCACCACAGTAACAGTGATTGTTACACACAGTCTCACAGCCTCTGTTTTCAGGTCAGTCACAGTGAACCAAGCCATTGGACCATAGTACTTAGGGAGTAAAAAGATATCTCCAATTCCACTGCCCCAGCATCAGCGCAACATTAATCAAGACTTTGTTTTCTGGGAAGCAAGATGGAGAAGTCAGCAAATTTCTAGTAGACTAAGAAGATCCTGGTGCAACATTCTGCTTTCCTCTCTCCAGTGGATCCCCTTATCCCTCCCTCCAAGCCCATGCCCATACTTTAGTGTCAGATCCTAATACCTAGTAACACATTTTATTCAGAACCTCCATTAGCTACCCTTGGCAAGGTCCTAGAAGAAGACCTACCAGGTACCAAAAGATCACTAACTACTAGGTAAAAAACCCATCCTAGAAACCAAGGAGGACATCAGAAACCCAGGAACAAAACACCCACACAACAAAGACAAGATCACCTATCAACATATAAAATTACAAAGACCCCAATCTTAGGTGCTTAGATGTCAGAACAAAAAGACAACCCATAACAGCCAAGAGAATATGTCTGCACTGGAGCCCAACAACCTTACCACAGTGGGCCCTAAGCACTTCAGTGTAGCTAAAGCACAAGATCAGGGCTGTAAAACAGCCATCCTGACTATGATAATAAAGGTCCTTAAAGTGGAATTCCTTAAAGAAACCTATGAAAACATGAAAAAACAGTGGGAGTAAATAAGTAAAACCATTCAATACCTCAAAATGGAAATAGAATCAATAAAGAAAGCACAAATGGAAAGAAATATGGAAATAAAAACTTTAGGACCTTGAACAGGAACCTCAGAGGCAAACCTCATGATGCATAATGAAAGAGATGGAATAGAGCATCTCCGGCACTGAAGACGCGATAGAAAGAAATGAACATGTTAGCAAAAAATGTTAATTCTAAAAGAAATGCACTAAAAACTTCCGGCACAAAACATTCTGAGACACCATGAAAAGACAAAATCTACAAGTAATAGGAATTGAGGATGGAGATGAAACCCAGGTCAAAGGTATAGAAAATATTGTCAACAAAATCATGGAAGAAAAATATCCCTAACCTAAAGAAGGATATGCTTATCAAGGTACAAAAAGTATAGATAAGACCAAATAGACTAGATCAGAAAAGAAATCCTCTTGACATATAATACTTAATATAGAGAGCAAAGAAGGAATATTAAAAACCTCAAGAGAGAAGATCAGATCCGTTAAGATAACACCTAACTTCCAAATGGATACTCTAAAATCTGGACAGACGTTCTACAGACTTTAATATATAACAGATACCAGCCCAACTTGCTATACATAGCAAAACTTTGAATCACAATAGATGGAGAAAATGAGACATTCTGTGATAGAACCAAATTTAAACAACATTTATTGACAAATCCATCCCTAGAGAAGGCACTAGAAGGAAAACTTTAGCCTAAGAAGGTTAGTTACCACACCCTAAGTAAAAGAAATAAAAAACCCAAGAACAACAAATGAAAAGAGGGGAAACACACACACACACACACACACACACACACACACACACACACACACACACACTCACAGTATCACCACAACCAAAACAATGCTTACTGATAACTCTTAATGTCAATACTCTCAATTTTTCAATTAAAGACACAGACTAGAAGAATGACATGAAAACAGGATTGCTGTATCTGAGAAACATAACTTAACATCAAGTATAGACATTGCTTCAGAGTAATAGGATGGAAAGGATATTCAAATAAATTGACCTAAACATAAGTTGGTATAGCCATTTTAATATCTGGCAAAACAGATTCAAAACCAAAACTACTATGAAAATATAGGGAAGGACACTGCGTACTCATCAAAGGAAAATCCACCAAGAGGACATTTAAATTCCTAACATTTATGCCCAAAACATAAGCGTTGCAGATGATATGATAGTGTACATAAGTGGCCCCCAACATTCCAACAGAGAACTCCTCCAGCTAATAAACACCGTCATTAAAGTGGCTGGATAAAAAATCAACTCAAAAATGTCAGAAGCCCTCCTGTATAAAAATGGCAAATGGACTGAAAAAGAAATTAGGGAAACTACACACTTCCAAAAATAATCTAAAGTATCTTGGTGCAACTCTAACCAAGCAATTGAAATAGTTGTATGAAAAAAAAACCTTCAAGTCTTTGAAGAGGGAAACTGAAGAAGATTTCAGAACATGGAGAGATCTCCCATGTTCATGGAGATTGGGAGAATCAAAATAGTAAAAATGCCCATATTACCAAAAGCAATTTATAGATTCAACTCAATCCCTATCAAAATACCTATACAATGAAAAAAACATAGAATACCTAAAACAATCCTGTACAATAAAAGATCCTTAAGAGGAATCTTCATACTTGATCTCAAGCCGTACTATAGAACAACTGTAATTAAAATGGCATGGTACTGGCATAGAAATTGGCTGGTTGATCAATGGAATCGAAGTGAAGACTGATAAATAAATCCACACACCTATAGACACTTGGCTTTTGACAAAGAAACCAAGTCCATACAATGGAAAAATATCGCATCTTTAAGAAATGGTTCTGGTCTAACTGGAGGTCTACATGTAAAAAATAGTAGTAGATCCATATTTTTAAATAATTAAATATTTTTATTTTTATGTATACATTTATATTATTACACATATATACAACAGACTACCTATCACCCTTCGCAAAACTAAAGTCTGAATGGTTTAAAGCCCTTAACATAAAACTAGACACACTAAATCTGTTAGAAGAGAATGTGGGGAAGAGCCTTGAATTCGTTGGCAAAGAAGACAACTTCCTGAACAGAGCACCAAAAGCTCAGGTTTTAAGATCAACAATTAATAAATGGGACCTCATGAAACTGATACTCTTCTGTAAGGCAGAGGACACTGTCAACAGAACAAAACGACAGCCCACAGACTGGGAGATCTTCACCAACCCTACATCAGATCGAGGTCTAATATCCAAAATATATAAAGACCGGAAGAAATTAAACTCCACTAAACCAAATAACCCAATGAAGAAATGGAGTTCAGAGCTAAACAGAGAATTCTCAATAGAGGAATATCGAATGCCTGAGATACACTTAAAGAAATGCTCAGGGTCCTTAGTTATCAGGGAAATGCAAATCAAAACCACTCTGAGATTCCATCTTACATCCATCAGAATGGCTAAGACCAAAAATTCAAGTGACAGCACATGTTGGTGAGAATGAGGAGAAAGGGGAGCAGTCTTTCATTGCTGGTGGGAGTGCAAACTTGTACAACCACCTTAGAAATCAATCTGGAGCTTTCCAGAAAATTGGGAATAATGCTACCTCAAAACCAAGCTATACGATTCCTGGGCATATACTTGAAAGACATTCCACCACGCTAGGACTTTTGCTCAACTGTGTTCATAGCACTCTTATTCATAGTAGCCAGAATCTTGAAACAGCCTAGATCTCCCTGAAGCGAAGAATGAATAAAAAAATACTGCGGCATATTTACACAATGGAATACTATACAGCTATTAAAAACAAGGAAATCTTGATATTTGCAGGCAAATGTATGGGACTAGAAATGATCATTCTGAGTGAGATAACCCAGACCCGAAAAGACATGCATGGTATTTACTCACTTATAAATGGATATTCACCCAACATAGATGTCCTCTGAGTGTCTCCACTCAGCTGTGGGTAAGGATGGACGTTGGGAATCACTGCTGGGTTCCAGGTAAGAGTGGTATGGAAGGATGGGGGAAGGATAGAGGGTCCAGGAGCCACACAAAAAGACCATCAAGGGTGGAAGATCTGGAAGGGGGTCCTGCATGAACAGATGCCCCAAGCAAGGACAATACATGCAGTTTACTAGACCCCATGTTCACATCTAACCAACAGACAGCTCATTCTCCACAGTTGTGGGGAGAGTAGGGTCTGCCTCTGACATGAACTCTGGTGTCCCCATTTGATCACTTCCAATTGGTAGGGAGGCCTGGCTGCATACATAGAAAGGGGAAGCAGGCTATCCAGATGAGACCTGATTGGCTATGGTAATATGGTGGCAGAGCATGTCCCCTCTGAAAGAGGTGTAAGGGAGGCAAATAAGGCAAACGAAGGAGGGAATGAGGGGCAATGGGAAGATACAAGTGAGGGGGTACCAATGGAGATGTAATCTGAATAATTTCTAATAAAAGAATTTTATTTTTGAAAAAAGTTAAAGCATGAATACTGTATTCCAGGTCAATATATTGAATGTGACTTTTTGAATCATTTCAGTTAATTGTGCCATTTGTGTCTGTGTTGTAATTTCCAAAGAATAACTTGATATGAATCCTTTAATTTCACATGAATAATTTTCTTATAAGTTGTGAAATATTACTTATATTGGACACATTCATTACCATTAAATGGTCTGTTGGTTCCTAGAAGAGTTAGGAGGCTGTTTGAAATTAACTACTGGATGATGCAACCACCAGGAAATTACTTTAAAAGTGAGGAGAGTGAAAAGTGAGTGACAATGTAGGAAATGTGTTTCTGAACAGCAGAAAATTAGCAGTTTCTCTTTAGATGTACTATTATCCATGAATAAACAACACAGCTAATTATAAAAATGTTTGTCACGTCAGAATAACTAAATGGAAGTTCAATTTTATTCATTCAATTTACAACTTTTTGGGAATCTAAGAAAAATATCTATTTCATGTATCATAATCATGCAAAAACAGTTATATTACTGTTTTTGTGAAATTTATATTCTGTTTTGAGAGGATAAAACAAAAGAAGAAATATAAAAAGCGACATAACAGGATGGAATAGTGTATGTTGCATTTGGAGAATATCTGACTCATAAAACTTGTCAGAGAGCATCCATGAGAAAGCAACAATTGAAGCATGTATTTGAGTGGAAGGGAAACATTTCTTACCAGATGAGAAAATGCAAAGCAAATAAGTACTATTGACTGATGTAAAAAGAAAAGCAAAGTGGAAAAAGATGGGGAGAACATCAAAAGAACTTACTAAAATGGTCATTATATAATATTTCAAAGCACTTTCTGAAGTAAAATTGCACCTCATAATTTCTCAGCTTGATTCAAATGTCATTTGAACAAGAATAATTGCAGCATTTCAACTGGCCCTCCATTTTCATATGCTTTCATTTTACCTTTTCAGATTTCAAGCATAAACATAGTATAGTCATATAAAATGATTTAATCCAAAAGAAATATTAATTAATAGGATATTTCAGAATTATTTAGGTATGAATGTCAATGAAAAACTTGTACTTTCATTTAATTATTGATATTTTCACTGGACTCTTATGCTCACATAGAAACAAATATTATACCAATATTAAATTTATATAAAGCAAATTGGAAATTAGATTATAATCACTGTATTAGTTATTACTTGTCTGTTGCTGTGTTAAAACACAAATCACCAAAACAACTTATGGACGAAAGAGTTTATTTGGGATTATGGCTTCAGAGGGATGAGGGTCCTTAGTAACAGCAGGGTTAGCAATGTGAAAGGAACTGGAGGCTGAGAGATCACATATTCAATCACAAACAGTAAATGGAGAGAAAACCATCTGAGGATGAAGTTTTCAAACCAGGGAGCCCATAAAAGATATTTCCCATTGAAAACATCACAATAACTAAATGCTTATGTAATTTTCAGGGTTCTACCGAGAAACAGAATCAATAGGATATAATAAGAGTGTATGAAGGTTTGGAAGTACCTTGATATCCTGATTTCAAGCTTGAGAAGAAGAGAAGCTGGTTATTAATGCCATCTGAGTTCAGAAGCCTGAGGAAAGGGAGGTAATATGTGGCTGGTGTACGTTTTGTAGGTCAGAGTCTAAAGATCCAGGACAAGGTCATAAGTTCTGATGTCTAAAAGTGACAGGAGATGAATTTTCAGGGCAAATGGGGAGGAGGGGCAAGGGTACAGAGGAGGGAAGAATGGTATAGAGGAACAGGGAGGGACAGAGGCAAGGAGAAAAGGATGGAGGGAGAGAGAGAAAGAGGGAAGGCTGTACTCCTTTGAGATTTAAGAGATGGGATCATGCTCACCCACATATATGAGAGACTTCTTAGTTCCTAATTTAATTGATCCTAATTCTAGACTGTTGAACTCTTGGATATATAGTCATAGACACACCATAGACACACATAAAACAAAGCACCACATTGTCTACACAATTCAACAAAATTTACCATATTCAGATGCATATTATGGAAATCCTCCATGCACTACTCTGTTCACCATATTTACTTTTAGATTGCTTTATCTGTGTTTACATTGAGATGTAGTAGGAAAATGTAATTAAGTGATAGGTCAGTACTCCCCAAAAGATTTTGAAAACCCTAAGCTATCTTATATCATTCAAGTACACAATTTTATGTAAAGCATTTTTAAAAGAAATTTGAAGAAGTAAGGATATTATTTCATCTACTTGAATTTGGTGTGGACGTCAACTCTTGGTACATGGAGGAGATCTGAGAAGAATGAAGCTTAAAACTGTGCATCACACAAAGTTAAACTGAAATTCTATTTTTGTATTTAGCAAATGAATGGATTCTTTATCTTTAAGACTGTAGTATTGACTTCAGAAATGCATTCTTGACATCCTTGTTCCTGAGGCTGTAGACAAGAGGATTCAGCATAGGAATGACCATGGTGTAGAACACAGATGTTACTTTGTCTGTGTCCATGGCATGACTGGAGCTGGGTTGTAAATACATAAAGATGACAGTTCCGTAGAAAATGGACACTGCGGTGAAGTGGGAGGCACAGGTGGATACAGCCTTGCGATGTCCTGCAGCCGAGTGCATCTTTAAGATCGTGACAAAAATTAACATGTAAGATGTCCAGATAACTATGAGAGCAAAAAAGATATTTAAACTCTCAATATAAAGAAGAACCAGTTCCCTAACTTGATTATCAAAACAAGTGAGAGCCATGATTGCTGGAACATCACAGAAAAAATGATGGATCACATTGGACTTACAAAAGGAGAGAGTGAAAATGTCTGCAATATGGATGGATGCATTTATGAAACTGATAACATAAGAGCCAATAATTAGCCATGTATAAACACTTGTAGTCATGGTGGTAGCATAGTGTAGGGGCTTACACACTGCTGCGTAGCGATCATAGGCCATTGAGGCCAACAGGTAATTTTCCACAGTAGCAAAGGCTGCAAAAAAGAACATCTGAGCAGCACAGTCAAAGTAGGAAATAACCTTGTCTCCTCCAAAAAGCTGAGTCATGACAGTGGGTGTGACAGCTGAAGAGTAACAGAAGTCCACCAGAGAGAGATTACCAAGGAAAATGTACATGGGGGTGTGGAGCCGAGGATCCAGGACAATCAGCAGGATCATCCCCAGATTCCCCACCAGGGTGATGGTGTAGATGAGGAGGAAGGTGATAAAGAGGGGAAGCTGCAAGACCGGGTCATCAGTGAGTCCCAGCAGAATGAACTGTGTCACTTCTGTCCTGTTCTTCACTAGTGTCATCTTTCACACATCACTTTCTCCACTGTAGTGGGAAAGAAGGAACCTGATAAGTTGATTATTCCATAGAACTCAAAAGGGCAAACCATATTCTTTAAAAATATTACAGTTTTTCATACACTAAATTTTGATCATATTCTTACTCCTTCTCTCAACTCCTCCTAGATCTTTCCTACCCCTCTACCTGTCCCAACTTGTACTGCTACAATGCAGAAACACTAGCGTGGGTATTAGAACTAACCTGGGTGAATCAATTTCACACAAGTTACATTGAAAAGCTCTTAACAGAATACAAATTTAAAAATTTTTTACTTATTTGCTAATTGAGATGTAAACAACTTAATAAATCGATTAATATGACTTGTATGAATAATTCTGTCCGTTAATCCACTTTACCTTAATTCAGCAGAACCCAACACTTCCTTGTCTCTCACCTGTCAAGAACTACTATTGATTTTTTGGATATGTCATTTCTCCATTTTCTCTCAATAATATGTTATTGACCTTGCCAAGTTTTGGCCCTATACTTTTGATGTTTTACTTTTGAACTTTATTAGATAAAATTGAATTTAACTGAAGTCATTGACTCCTTTGGCTCAAACACAGCAAAAATTCGAGGTTTCACAATTAACTACAACGTAATTGGTTAAGTAGTAATTTAATTTCATTTGCTACATGTTCTCTCAGTTTTGGAGGTAAAATAATTAAAAAAATATGAAAAAGAATATCATTCATTTTTCCAATACCAACACCGTCCAAAAAGAATAAAAAAATGCTTGAATTGCCATTTAACTTTCCCCACACAGTTCCATGATAATTTTCATTAGCATATATGTATATATTACCAAGTGTATAGTCCCTCCATATATACATATTTTAGCATGTATATGTATACGTATACTACCCAAGCCATAAATATTCCAGCGGGCTGAAGATGGGTTTATGAGATTGAATGCTCTGAATAGGTAGGGTGGGAAGATGCTCAACCTCAGTGGCAGATCTTAACAATGTTATACCATCAGATTTAGCTGACTTAAAGATGAGGTTTCTGAGAGAGATCGATGAGAACGACACCTACCATTTATCTCCTAAGAGCCACTGGTCCTAGCCCAACTTCCACAAAGAACTTATTACATTCAACTTGAAAGCACCAGTGATAGCCACTTTCAGGTACTATTGGGAGAAATAAATATACACCAAGGACAATAAATTACGGCTGTAAGCTACAGCCTATTAAATAGCTCTCATGTTAGTGTCAGTATAAGATGACGGTCTTTAGGTTTGATTAATGTAGGTGTATACCACATTCAAAATTTTAGCCTCAAGAATTTTAGAAACTTCACTCCCTTAATTTTCATCTATTTCATACTTGGTCACTGGGATCATCTGTATTCTCATGTACTTCTTAGACCATCTTTATTCTTCACCTATAACTGTTGTTGTACTCTGAATTTTCAGGTTGTTTTTTTCTTTTTCTTTGTCTTTTAATTGGAAAATTGTGTTTAATTAGTGCTTAGCACCAGTACTTACCAAATAAAACATTCATTGACTAGAGATACAGTCATGAAGACCATCACATTGCTGATCTTTGGCAGTTTTGCAATTTATTATGTCAATATCTAGGACAAATGCTTATAGCAAAACAGTACTTGGTGATCCTGTTACCAGAGCCTATACCTATATCTAGTGGTAGCAGTCATGTATAATCTTGCTTCCAGGTAATGATCACACTCATAGTCTGATGGCTTGTCTGTGTTTATGGTGTTGGGAATGGAATCCAGGCTCTAATTTGTATCCTTTCTGCCTTTAAAAATACCACATTTGCACTAGATTCAGATGGATTTCTCAGTGTTAAACCTATTCTTGCTACCTGCACCACCCACTTCAAGCATAGGATCCCTCTCTCCTTTATGATTTTGCTTCTATTATTTCATCTGTCTTCCTATATGTATAATCCTCATTTTTAAAAAGTTGTTTCTTTACATTTCAATTGTAGTCCCTCCCTCATTGCTTCCTGGTCCCACCCTCCCTCTCTACCAATTATATATATATATATTTTAAAAAATAATTAAACTATTAGATTTGTTTTAGCTCTTTCTGCAATAGCAGGTCATAGTAAAGTATTTTTCAAATTAAAAACAAAAATCAGCATAATTGTCTACCTAGAAATAGACAATAGAAATGGCTCTCCTATTTTACAAAATACAAGAATGACCATTACATCTTCACACCATGTTTATGCTTGAAAACAGAGGCCAAAAATGTGAAAGAAAGCAAGGAGGTTGTATAGGAGAATTGAGAAGGTGGAAAGGTAAGGAGAAAAAAAATAAAATAAGCAATGAAAAAGAAAAGTAGCTTGACTTGGGATAATATTTTTCTTATGATTTTTTAATATAATACAAATGTCAATATTTAACTGGCAGTGGACCCTTTTTTGAAAGGAGACCATTTATTGAATATTAATTAGTATTAATGTCCCAGAAGAAAGACTGGCTTTAGGCCTGTTTTGATTGAGAATACTGACTATGTACCTGGGTTCCTTCATAGGGGTCAGTGTTTCCCAAAATTCTGCTTGTCCCAGCCCTGGTGTCTCTTGCTTCAAAAGATACTCAAAAGTCAAGTCATTTTAAAAATAAAAAATTCTTCGAAGGAATAATTTACTTGTGGTAAAAACACATTTTTATTAAATCCCATCTTTTCTTATATTCTTTTCCTGGCAAAGCCAAATCATGGAGACAAATCATTGACTTCTCCCAGTTTATGGGACACTTGTAACTTCACAAATTTAATTTGATGGCAACTTCCATGTTGGAAAATATTTTATTTGAATTTTTGTGAAATAACACCATTTCCCCCTTTTTCTTTTTATTTATTCTTCTCTCATACAATACATCTTGACTGCAGACTCCCCTCTCTCAACTTCTTGCAGGTATCCCCCTCACAAACAACAACACATACCTCCCCTTTCCCCAAGATCCATGGCTCTTCTGTTTCTGTTCAGAAAAGAAAAGGCCTCATAGGGATATAAGCTGAACATCTCATAACAAGTTTCAATAAGACTAGGCACCTATGCACATGTCAAGGCTGGACAAGACAACCCAATATTAAAAAATATTGGCACTGAAATGGCTTAATGTGATAAGGCTTAGCTTATCTTATGAGGGGTTCATGTATGAATGACATGTCATGCATGTTGGAATATATAGGATGTGTCATACTTTATCAACAAAAAACTGAATATTTTAGAAATGTGAAGCTCTAAAATTACACAAGTTTCTTCAGGGAGAAATCTCCTCTAGATTCAGGAGTTGGATATGTTTCTTAAGAAATACCATGAGATAGAGCCAAAAAAGATTGAATTGCAGGTTAAATAATAATCCATTTTAGGAACATTTTCATGTTTCAAGATAAATCATTCCACTCTTTTGTGTATTTGATTTGTTTGTATTTTGTAACTTCCAATGAGATGAAAATATACATAGAACATGGTAACGTCACCACTTACTAATCAAAGTGTCATCTATCTTATTCTTTGTTTATAATTTTGGGGATAGAATCACCCTGGTGTATAAGTCACTAAGCCTCTATAGAGACCACTGTGACATTTAAAACACTTGAGACTCATATTTTTTGGATCACCACCTAGAGAAATTTTGAGAACTTCTTAGTATTTTCAAGGAACTCAGCAGATACATATAGCCCTCTGCTTGTTAAGCTTCTCACTTTAGTGTTTATGCAATATAGATACCAGATTTCTATAAGAGAAAAAAACATTCACCATACAGTAGTTAGTTCAAATCATTAAGCCATCCAGGAATGTAGGATAGGTACCTTATGAGGAGGTCTCTCAGCTAGTGTCAAAGGTTCCAACCTTAGGAGGATAAGAGAAAATGAGTAAAATCATGCTTACATAAACCAATTTCCCAATCTATCATTCACTTTATTGTGACCTTGTAGGGTTTACATCTTTCATATTGTTAAATAAACACAGTAAAATCACATTTCCAATCCAATTTCCATGTTATGTCTATAAATATGACTATAGCATCTCTCATGGAGAAGATATCATTTGAACGTTATTAAATGTGATTCATATTTTGCTATCTAATTACATTTGAAGGATTATAGCAAATCCTCAGGCAAGAGTGACTACCACTTAAAGGAATAGATGACATCCAATGGGCATAGCATGCAGCATGTCATTCTACAGTGAGATGCTGTGAAGTCAGGCTGTTGTTCTGGGGCAGACATATGTTCGAAGTTTTGTAGACTGGAGATCTCTGGAGAGGTTCCCTCTGAGAGTACCTGAAGTTCTTCCTGCTTTCTCAGGGAAGAAACAATTATTAGTCCATAGAGACCAAGCTGGTTTTAACTTTTTACAGATTTATAAATTTATTCACTTTTACGGACAAATGTTAAAAAAAACATGAATTGTGTATACTATTGTGGTATTATGAGATGTTTCTGTACACACGTGGACATTGTTTAATGTTAAAACTCATCCTAAACAGGGTTGTCTCCTAAAATAGATATCATTTCTCCATTGTGAGGACTTTAATAATCCTCATTTCTAGATTTTAACAATATATAATACTGTTTTATCTATAGTCTCCTTACTGTTCAGTATCGTATTGCTTCTATCTAGTTGTAAGTTAATACCAATTGACAGTTTTGGTTTCCAAATATAGATAAAGATTAGACAGAAATCAAATATTTAAAACAATAAATCGTGATTAGACACACATTTAAACCGGTACCTATACCTAAGTAAGTTAATAACATAAAAACTCCATTCAGGCTGGAGAGATGGTTCAGCTATTTTATACAGCTGACTCCATTCATTTTAGGTAAGGATTGAAATTAATTAAGTTTCTGGGGTCTGGAGAGATAGACCAGGCAGTAAAGTGCTTGCTTCACAAGTATTAGGATCTGATTTGGATCCTCAGTACCTACTTTAAAAGTGATACATGCATAATGACCCATAACTGGAAAAAGTGCAGAGAGTGAGAAAGTTAGGAGCACTCAGTCCTCAATGAGATGTCTTCATCAATCCTCTCTGACTCAGGGCTCAGGAATCTATGTGGATGAGGAGGAAGAAATATTGTAAGAGCCAGAGGCAGTTTATGACTCCAGAGAAATAGTGTTTTCCATACACAACAGGACTGATGCACATATGACCTCACAGTGACTGGCAGAATGCATAGGGTTTATATAGGTTCAAGCTGGATGGAGTCCTAGCTACAAGAAAAGGGAAAAGTGGACACAGGGCTCCACTCATTAAAAAAGGCTATTTGCTATTGATACCTGCTGGCAAAGAAAAAAATTTTTTCTCTAAATATATTCAACTATATTTTTTCTCTAAAGATATTCAACTATAATCCAGAACAGGTCCCATGCTCAGGAGTAGTTGACCAACACAAAATAAACTCTATTATTACTTTTTGTGTGAGGATTTTTTTTTGATGTATCATTTGTTTTCTGCTTTGGTTTGAGAAAGATAAAGACACAGAGATAGATAGATAGATAGATAGAGAATATGAAGGAATAAAATGAATGAAGTTGAGTCAGTAAGGAGGTGAGTAGGATTGGGGAGGAGTTGGGGCAGGAAAAAAATAATCAAAATACAGTGTGTAATAAAAAAGATTAAATTGTTGCTCTAAAGCATTCCTAATCTTAAAATAAAATAATACATTTTCCAAATTTAAAACATGTGACTCAAAATTTTAGAATATTTATTTATTAATTTATAACCTTAACATGTCATTGATAACATAAAGTTATTGGTGTTTGACAATTAATATTGTATTTTGATGTATATTACTCAAATATAACTAACTAGGCTCATCTTCATGTATTTTCTCTATTGAAATTATCAAATAAGCATATTAGTTTTATATAATGCTCAAAACCAAAATGAGGGTTTATCTTACAAATTTAATACCTCCATCAAGAGATTTTCTTAAAAAATCTTAAACTTTAATTCCACAAATGCGGAATATTATTTGATCCCACCCAGCCCATTTCCCTCCTCTCCAATTCATTCCTCATCCTCCTTCCAGTTTTTCTCCAAATCTCATGAGCCCAATCTCATAAACCAACTGAGTCTGCTTAGTGCTGGCCAGTAAATGTGTGAGCGTAGGGCTGTCCACCTGAACATGCATAGTCTTCAAGGTCCACATTCCTGAAGAAAACTTACTGTACTTCCACAAGCAGTCATATTGCCAAAAGGTAATCATTCAGGGGCGGGATTTTATGATCACCTCTTCTATCCATGCTGGGGTTTTGGCTGGATTGATCTTGTGTATGCAGTCACATTGCTAAGAGTTTATATGTATATCAACCCTGTCGCATCCAGTGACCAGTATTTAATTATAGATTTCCACTGATTTTTGGCTCTTATCATCTTTCTACCAACTATCTGTACCTTGGCTTTGGGTTATGACTATGATATAGTTATCACACCTAGAGCTAAGCATCCCAGTCTCTTAATTTTTGCATGTTGATCAGTTGTGTCTGAATATATACATGTACATATATGTTCCACAGTTTCACTATCCACTCAATAGTTGATAGGCATCTGAGATGTGTCCATTTCTTGATATTGAACAGAGTAACATCACATGATCGAGCAAATATATCTATAGTAGAATACAGAGTCCTTTGGGAATATGTCAGGACAGGTGTAGCTGGTTCACATGATAGATCTATTTCCAGCTTTTGGAGGAACATTTACACCGATTTTCATAGCGACCACACCAATTACACTTCCACTAACAGTAAAAATGTATCTCCCTTTCCCCACATTGATGCCAGCAGTTGCAATCTTTTGCTTATGTTTTTGATCTCAGCCTTTCTAACAGGAGTAAGATGAAATTCCAAAGTAGTGTTACTTTCAATAAAGAAT
Organism: Acomys minous; assembly: GCF_964271855.1. Taxonomy (NCBI): domain Eukaryota; kingdom Metazoa; phylum Chordata; class Mammalia; order Rodentia; family Muridae; genus Acomys; species Acomys minous. The sequence continues at coordinate 45,747,505 of NC_140484.1, read as the reverse complement.
ATTTTAGATTCTGGACTTGACCTTGGTGGGAGTGGCAGCTTTCATGGGCTCTGAGATTCCAGAATGGATATCATCTTGGATTCCACTTTAAAAAAAACCTTTCTCCTGCATCAAAGTGGGCCCTCAGATTTTTGTAAGACCCCTGAGCTGTTCTTCTCAGGTACAATCTGCTCTAGCTGTCCAGACCAAGTCAAAGAAGGCTTTAGCAGAACCCAATATAATGACTATTTTTGGTGGTGGAAGGTGTCTGCATTCCATTTCTGTTGTCAGGCACTTGGTATAAAGCCCTAATAGCGCATGACTCGGGTAGAGCCTCACTTTCCCGTTTATTACATTGGATCAGTATTCCAGAGGATGTTGATTATGTCATTTTTTGGTACAGTTATTCAAGAAGTAAAAACAAGCAACGTGCCTAGAGAGGCTGCCCTCACAGTTGGCTTCTCTGACAAGACTCCCACTCCTACTCTCACCATGGCTTGTATCTCTTCACAACAAACCACGACCACAGCTGTTGGTTTGACAGCTTCTGGCCAGGGTGATGTCATTGTGGCTGGTGGTGTTGAGTTAGTATCTGACGTGCCTATTCACCATTCAAGAAAAATGAGGAACGTGATGCTTGATCTCAATAAAGCCAAGACTCTGGGCCAGTGCCTGTCCTTACTCTCTAAATTCTGGGGAATTCTCTGTCCCCTGAGCTCCCTGCAGTGGTGGAGTTTCCCACTATTGAGACCGTGGGTCACTCTATAGAATGAGTGGCTGCTGCGTTTGCAGGATGAATATGCTCTGCATTCTCATAGTCTGGCCAAGAAGGCATACAACGAAGGACATTTTTCTGACTTTGTACCCTTTAAAGGACCATGAAAGGACATTATTACCAAAGTTACCCTATGGCGCGGTGATAGCTGCAAATTCTTTCCTGACTGATGGCGCCTGCTGCACTGATAATCATGTCAGAGGACAGAGCTCTGTAATGATTGATTATAAGGCAGAGGCATATCTTAGAGATTTTATATATTAATCACAGGATCCAAAAATCAGCTTTTACTTAGCCCAACACGTACTACTCCAAAAGTTCTAGGAAAGGCAGGATTAACCATGAATGATAATGATGTTTTTTGAATTTCATGAAGCCTTCTCAGATCAGATTTTGACTAATTTTAAAGCCATGGATTCTGATTGGTTTGCACAAAACTACATGGGTAGGGAAGCCATGGTTGGACAACCTCCTCTGGAGAAGTTTAATTCCTTGGGTGGATTACTATGTCTGGCGATATCCTTTTAGAGCCACTGGCCTTCAGTTGGTCAGGGCAGCTGCCAACAGACTGAGGAATTGTGGAGGCCAATATGCTTTAGTGGCTGCTTGTACAGCTGGAGGACAGGGTCATACTATGATCATGGAAGCTTATCCAAAAGGACTGTTATAGAGGAAGCAATTGATCTTGTGCAGCACTTGCACTGGGCAATGCCATTTCAACTCACTACCAAGTGACACCTGCTCTTCCTAGTAAGTAGTAAGAACTCTTCCTAGTAAGAAGAGTTCCTAGCTCTTCATAGTAAATTATTTGTGGCTTTCTCTTAAATATTTGCTATCAAGCTTTGCCAGTGTTGGAGCTTTTCTGTAATCACAGCTTCTGCTCTCTAAGTCCCAGACTGCCACAGATGTGTGTGCAGCTCTTGTTATCTCTTGACACAAAGATTAATGGCTGGAGCAGCATGCAGAGGTTAGCTGAATTTGGAATAATCATTGTAACATTTGCAGATTCTCCTTGTTCCTGTCTGCGTCATAGAGATAATTATTTTTTCTAAATACAAATTGATTTGCCTAAATTAGCTTGCTATGGAAAAATAATGTTCTCAATATTTCTGAAAACTGAAATGCTTAGAGACATAGATACCATATTGGTTGACCGTAATAAAGTAGAAATGTATTAGAAAAAAAGAATGTTTCACAGAAAATTGTGTTTCTTCTTTTGAGAATTCTTTGTTTAGTTCCATGCTGTTAGTGCAGTTATTAATTTTCCTGGATTATTATTATTATTATTATTATTATTATTATTATTATTATTATTATTATTACATTATTTGTTAATATTATTATTAATTTTGCTTTCTCAGATGCGGTTTCTCTGTGTAGCTTTGGCTGTCCCAGAATTCATTCTGTAGATCAAGATGGTCTCAAAATCAGAGATCTATCTGCCTCTGCCTCCCAATTACTGGGATTAAAAATGTGTGCCACTACTGCCTGGTCTTGGCATTTATTATTATTGTTTAGATCTTTGTATGTTCTATATAATAACCATGGCCATTTTTTATAGCTGGTAAACATTTTCTTCACAGGTTTCTCACTAAAGAGATATGTGTGTGCAGTGCACATATACGCAAATGTTTGTATATGAGGATAGGATACTGGATGGGACCATGTTCATTTAAAAAGATTTTAAAATTTACTATTCTTCCTCAATGGGTGATTGCTTCGAATCCATTGGTTCTAAGGGCTCTTATTTTTTAAAAGTATTTTCATGTTTAAGCTCGACAAATAGCTGAAAAATTATATTAATATGGACTGGATAGACAATATTTTTCATATATTTAGAAAGTGAATTAAACGTTCATTGTATATTTGTTATGGAACTAAAGTATGAATGTTATAGAAGATTTTGCATTTCCCACAGCTTTTTTGAATGCACCTTTGACCTCCTTGTTCCTTAGGCTATAGACCAGAGGGTTCAGCATGGGGATGACCATGGTGTAGAAGACGGATGCCATCTTGTCAGTGCCCATGGTGTGACTGGAGCTGGGCTGTAAGTACATGAAGATGACTGTCCCATAGAAGATGGAGACTGCAGTGAGGTGGGAGGCACAGGTGGAAAAGGCCTTCTGGCGTCCTTCAGATGAACGCATCTTCAGAATAGTGATGAATATAAGTAGGTATGAGATCGTAATGACCACAATAGAGAAGAGGGCATTGAAACCCACCACGAAGAAAATCACCATCTCACTGACAGAGGTGTCCGAGCATGAGATGGATAGGAGAGGAGGGGCATCACAGAAGAAGTGATCTATAACATCGCACTTGCAGAAAGAGAGCCTGAAAATGTTCCCAGTGTGGATGGAAGAATTCAGGAAGCCGCAGACATAGGAACCTATGGTCAGACAAGCACATGTGTTTCTGGTCATGGTGGCGGTGTAATGCAGGGGCTTACACACTGCTGCATAGCGGTCATAAGCCATGGCGGCCAGGAGGAAACTTTCTGTCGTTATGAAGCCCACAAAGAAGAAGAACTGGGTGCCACAAGCATTGTGGGATATGATTTTGTCTGTTGAAAGGAGACCTGCCATTACTTTGGGAGTGACAGCTGAAGAATAACCAAAGTCCACCAGAGATAGGTGACTGAGAAAAAGGTACATGGGGGTGTGGAGGTGTGAGTCCAGCAGAATTAACCCTATCATGCCCAGGTTCCCAAGCACAGTGCTGAGATAGATGAGAAGGAAGACAATGAAGAATGGTACCTGGAGCTCTGGGTCATCGGTCAAGCCTGCAAGAACGAACTCACTCACAGCTGTGCTGTTCTCCATCGGGGCGTTTGTGGCTCCCCTGGAGCGGAGAGAAATGAGGCCAGAATGAGAATGGAGAGGAAACTGCTGATCCATTTTTCTTGTCCTCTCCATGCCTTCTTTCAGTGTGGAAATGTTTCCTTCCAGCGTTCTGATCTAAGCAAGTTATCGAAGCAAAATTCAAGTTTAAATTAATGTTAGATCATACTGTGTTCTAGAAGAGTTGGTATATCCCAATCTTGGAACTTCAGAAATTACTGAATGGAAGCCAGGGGCAGAAAGCCTTGTATAGGTCCATCAAGTTAATTGCCTTCTAGAAAAGCTCAAAGCCTAAATTTGATCTTTAAAATTAAGCTTCAATAAATTTTCACTAAGTTATAATAGTATAAGGTATTGTTTAGTCAGGGTCATACAATGCAACACTATGGAGTACATGCCTTTGATTCATTTTCTGGGTTTCTTTTTGTGTTTTGTTCAGTTTTCCACTTTTTTGGGTGTGTGTGTGTGTGTGTGTGTGTGTGTGTGTGTGTGTGTGTGTGTTTAATCTAACTGTGGGATTTGAAATTTTATGCTAATTTTCCCACTGTAGATAAAGTCTAAAGACTGCAGACTTATTTGTCAATATTATGCAGGCTGAAGAGCTGTGCTACATCATGAGGTCCCAGTTCCTGTTTACATGTGGCTTCTGGTAGTCTGTGCATTCACGTGGTGGAGGGAGTTATCTCTTGGCAGTCTCCTTCTTAAGACGCTAACTCCAACCACTGGAGATCTTCTCTCACTGCATATGTATATATACCTCCTAACGACTCTGCACTGGATTATTATCATTATGGAGGCCAGAATTTCAATATAAGCATTTCGGTAGCACATATAATGTAGTTTGGTATTTCATACCACATATTCCTTCAGAAGTATTGCAATGTTAGTTAATTTTACTCTAATTTTATTTTATTCCAGCTATATAAAGAGTTATACAAAGAGAATATTCTATAATAGGAAAAGATATTTAAGGGAATGAATTTAAGTGTAACTGGTCTCACGTTAGAGTAAGATAGATAGGACATGCCAGTTACCCCAGACAGAAAACAATGACTTATACAAGGGAATTATTGAATACACACAATAGAAATTCCTTTTCACAATAAACCAATTTTACTTTCACATTCTTGATTCCTTGTCCTAGTTCTTCTCCAGGTCTGAAACATCTGGATGCAAATGCCAGCTATACTTCACATAATGTCCATGCACCTGTTCAGTGGGTATATGACTTGGCTACAAATTTTCCCATCAACTATATAACATTTTAGACACTGTGATCCAATCAAGTCTTATTTTGATTTCACAATTGGTCATACACAAGATTGGTCATTCGGAGCTTTCAGATGAAGTAAAATTAAAAAGTTTTGTGACAAAATTCATGTCATTTGGATTCTTGCTATACTTTACTCTCCTTCTATCCTTCATATAGCTTCTTCTCATTTTTCATGCAAGATTTATCTCTTTGTGTGTGAATAGCCATCCTAGTTGTGCAAAGCAGAAGAATCCTCTTATGTTTTAGTTATCACAGGTATAAGTTTATATACATACATCTTAGTGGATTATAAAATTATGAAATGAATTATAAAAATACAAATAATGTATGCGTATAACAAATGCCTATATTTTTTCTTAGATTTAAAGTTTAGGAGAGCCTTCATTTTTTGTCTCATTATCTTTCTATTCTCAGAACACAAAAAAATCTTGGATAAGAAAAACCACCATGTACATAATATTATAAAGTTGGTGGAGCTGGAATCAATTATCCCAAGTGAGGTAACTCACACCTAAAAAGAAAAACACCATATTTTCTGTTATATGCAGATGTTTAATTTGAATCTTTATAAATGTGTGATTTAAAAAATTTATTATCACTAATGTTATGAATTGCGTAAGAAAATTTAGAAGCCTGATTAACTCGTGCTCATTATGGAATCTCTTCTTATTTGTAAATCAAGAATGTTTACAAATAAAGTTTGAATTTTCTTTTCCTTGTAAATGTCTTTTACCAAAGTATTTTAGAAATTTGAACTGGGGCCTGGAGAATTGAGTCTGTGGTTAAAACCATTAGATATTCCTGAAGAGAATGCAGGGTCAATTCCTAGCCCTGACATGATGGTTCATGATGACACACACCTGAAGTAGTGTTTCATACAACTATTCATTTTATTTAACAGGCTGAATATATCTTCTGTGAGAAACAACATCTATTTGGATTTTATTTGAAATTTTAAAGAAAATTTGAAATAAATTAAAAGGATCCAAGGAAATATATGCAGCTCATTGGAATGTTTTAAATGCAACTCAGACTTTTTGAGTCTTTATAAAAACAGCTGGATTCAACTGGATCCAATGTTTGGAGTGACCTCCTCTATGACCTATGGATAACATTTTAAAAGTAAAAAAAAAAGCTATATAAAGTCCTAGGTGCTATCCATTTCTTCATTGTCTTAATAAGCACTGTGTCTGTATTGGGCACTAGAATTTTGCTGATTTCTTGGTCTTCAGCAATGCATATAACATATTTCCTAATGTTAGGGGTTTTCAGACTGAACCAGACAATGAGACCAATAGATAATGAGCTTTATTCTTACTTTTCATTTGTCAATAAGAGCATGATGATTTACTATGTTTTTTACAACTGTGAAACAGCGATTTACTGTTGCTCAGTCCATGAAATGGTTAATATGTCTTGTTTTTAATACCAGGTAATTCTCTATGTATAAAAATAGAGCATGAGTTTAGGCCTTTTATATAATAATTATATCTTATATAATCTTGTAACTATTTCTGTGTGTTTTATAACTTGTTCTTAAGTTGTATATGTTCTAATTTATTTATTCCTCCTTTAAAAAATATTACTAAGATTTTCCTGATTGCAATAACAATTTGGAATGATGCCCCTATTTGATCTTATCATCAACTCTGGGATTAGTTAAGACAACAAATATTATTACTTACCCTAAAAGCACCATCCAAGATTATAGTAATTCAAATATCTGTTTTAAAATCAAACTCATTTTTAGTAAAGCAGTGACTCATGCCCTATTAGCTGTCTTACATCACACAATGAAGACACATGTTTTTGTTTTTACAATATCACCACTATATTTGAACATGCAGCCCCTGGTTATCTCTGATACAAAGTGTAGAAATATATAAAAATTTCAGTATAAGCTCTTAGTGAACCATGAGAATTTGGCTGAACTCACATGATGTAGTCTCCTGGTTACTTCTGTCCTCAGGTTCATGAGGCTTATAGATCTGACCCAGAGGCTTACCTTCATTCCTGAACAATATAGTGTGTAAACTTAGCACCTTAATACGTAATTAGGGTTCAATTCATAATTAAGTCCTGTAAAGTAAAATAAAAATCTATATTGAGAGACTCTTACTTAGTGCTTGGTATATATTTCAAAGATCTACAAATGATAAAATCCACACCTGCCTTGGAATCCTCTAACACACGGTTTAGTCCTGTGTTTCCTGGTTTTCCTTCTTAGATAAATTATCTGAGCTCTTTAAATTTCATAATACATTCATGCATAAAAAGTAATATTAGGTAGCCACAAAGACATCTGTCCCGGAGGATGCCTGATGTGACAAAGAAGTAATCTTTATCATTTCTCATACTTGGTAAGGTGTGACTAGTATTTTATCCAAATCAATAATATCACTGCTATTTTCCCACTGGGAAAGTGCTTTTACTAACATACCATTTGGGGAGAAATTAATTGTCGGTTCTAGACAATTATTAACATTCGAATCAATAGCAAATGTAGGTGCTTGTTTTGAGCTACTCCCTTCAGTGAGAGGCCAACGAAGATGTCACATGTTAAACATGGCAAGCAGGAGAGAATTCTATAGTCAGGAAGCCCTCATAGGAAAAATATCCCAAGAGAATTTCAACAAGCCTCTATCTCACACAACTGGGGAGTAGGTGATTAAAGACACTAGGGGAACCCAACTCTGCTTATCAAGGGATATCAAGATTATTTTCATTAAGAGTTTAAGTAATTTTGTTGGCAATGAAAGAATTACAGGATTTCAATTTGACACTCAGGTTAAGGGATAGGAATTTATATTTTGTGTGTATAGTACATGCATGCTTCCATTAATTAGTATTATTTAACTTTTGAGAAGAAATGTCAGTGTATTAAATTTGTTTTTTATCCTTCCCAAGTATGAACAATCTTGAGATTTACTAACAAATAAGTTAGTCAGACTTACTGAACAGGGTAAGACATTTTCTTTGCATTTGTGGTACTCAAGTACAGTGGTTATAGTAAGTACAAAGTGAATAAACAGCATATGAAACACACAACTGGGTGTACAGAGAAGCACACAGAAATACTAAATTAGAATAGAAACAATACACAAAAAAACAAAAGAGAAAAGGGGGATTTTTATATATTTGCTTTCTGGGTAAAGTGATAGAGAATCAGCACGTGCGTGCTTGTGTGAAACAAGATGAAGATTTAATGGTAAAATGCCAGAGTTTCAAAGCAATGCAAGTTCTAAAACAAGCCATGTGGCTAAAGCATAAACAAAGGGCCATAGGTGATAGTTTCCATTGCAGTCATCTCCTTAAAACCACAAGCACTACAAACTTTCATTGGATGTGCTTTTCTATATGGCCTCTGTCTGCTGCAAAGAGAAGTTTCTTTGATGAGTGCAGTATACACTTACCTGTGTGTTTATTAACAAATGTTAGGAACCATGCTGGTTTAGGAAAGTGGTGGTTGTAGGCTCTCCTTCTTCATCCATGTTTTCACTAGGACTGAGTAGTTGGCTAAATTTCCAATACCAGGTATCCCTTGTAACCCTGTTATTGAGTAGACCTTATGTATATACCAAAGTATGTATGCTATTACTGCAGACTTAGAGACATCATGCTATGCTCATTTTTTTATGGATACATCTACAAAATACTCTAACACTCAAGTCTAAGGAATGTTGTGGGAGTGCAGAAAGATTGTAAGACGCAGAAGATTAGGGAGTTTGATATAAGATCGTCCCCTGGTAATGTCAGAAGCTATGCCTATAAAGTCTCATCACTGTGACTTCTAAAAATGACCTGAACAAGGAAAACAGCAGACATGCTAAAGTAGACCAGGATAATCTTAACAAGGCCTCAACTCTATCCAAAGATAACTGGGAAAGGGAGAAATACTATTCCCAAGAGAAGAGAACAAAAATTGGCCACTTCCTCCTCTGACCATTCTTTAGTATCTATTGCTAGTGAAGTCACCCTGAACACCCTACAATATTTGTCCATTTAGCCACTAAGTTAATAAAACATATCTTATTACTTTCAGATGTTAGGAATAGTTTATATAATCAATTTTAAAAGTTACTTCCTCTTGGAGATCCTTACATTTAATCTAGATTGAAGGATCAAATAATGTAATGGTAAAAAGGATTGTGATATAATTATAGAGAGGACAAGAAGGCTGAGTGTTGAGAGGTATGTACATTGATCTTAGCTTGTTTATAAATGTCCTAGAGCTGAAACAAGTGGACACATGTCCTCAGTCCAAACTCAGAAGCAGTCTCTAGTTGATAACCACTTGTAAATGAAAGTTTAGTTTCTTCCGGAGAGTCTTTCTAGGGAAACATACCATTCTGAATGGCAGGCTTTATGCACAACAGTAGAGGGCCAACAGAAAATGAACTCAATGCCATTTCATAATGTCATATCAGGGGTTTCCTTTTGAAATTTTCAATTATTTAAAAATTTTTATCATATTATTTTATTTTTAAATTAAATAAATTTTATTTACATATTTTTCTGTTCTCTTTTACCCTACAGGTTTTTGGAGTATACATTATGACCCTCAGTTTCGTGTTTTTTAATGGCATTTCTCTCTGTGTGTGACTGAGATGGTCTCCATTTCTTTGGCCTTTTCTTGGCACTTTCTGTTTCTTTGTTTTGTACAATTCCTATTGTGCTAGTTTTTGTTTCATCTTGTTATATTATAACATATTTTATTAGTATCCTTTAGAAATGTATTGGTTTTCTTTCTTTCCTTTTTTCTCTCTTTATTAAATCACTTTACAACATGATCCCAGTCCCCTCCCTCCTACCCTCCTATCCCAACCCTCATGTCTCCCCATCACTTTCCCCTTTCCTTCTCCTCAGAGAAGAGAAATCCCCCAAGGGGTTCCAACCCACTCTGGCATCTCAAGTCTAAGCAGGACTAAATGTACCCTCTCCCACTGAGACTGGACAAGGAAGCCCGACTAGGGGAAAATGATTCAGTGGCAGGCAACAAAGTCAGAGCCCTACTCCCATTGTTAGGGCACTCATATGTTGACCAAGCTGTACATCTGCTACATACGTGTAAGGGGTCTAGGTCAAGCCCATGTATGCTCTTTGGTTGGTGGTTCAGTCTCTGTGAGACCCCATGGGCACAGGTCAGATTCTGGAGGTCTTTTTGTAGAGTCCTTGACCTCTCCAGCTTCCTCTACCCTTCCTCTCACTCTTACACAAGACTCTCCTCACTCTATCTCTATCTTTTGTTTGGCGTTGGGTCTCTGCATCTGTTTCCATCAGGTGCTGGATGAAGCCTCTCAGGAAACAGTTATGCTAGGCTCCTGCCTGCAAGCATAGCAGAGTATTATTAATAGCGACAGGGGTGGGCTTTCTTCCGTGGGATGGGCTGCAAGTTGAGCTAATCATTGGTTTGCCATTCCCTCTGCTCCATCTTTATCCATGCACTTTTTATAAGCAAGACAAAATTTACATCAAAGGTTTTCTGCCTGCGCTGGTGTTTTCATCCCTCCACTGGAAGTCCCACCTTGCTACAAGAGGTGGCACCTTCAGGCTGCTTAACTCCTGCTGCTAGGAGTCTCAGGTGGGTTGTCCCTATAGACTCCCAGGAGCCTCCCTTGTTCCAGAGAGTCCCCTCACCAATTTCCAGTCTCTCTCCTAGTCCTTCCCCTCATCGTGCCACACCCAATCTCTCCACACCTGATCCACACTCCATAACCCTCCCCAAGCTGTCTCCCACCAAGTTCCTCCATCTACCTACTTCATTCAGATGTCTATTTTCTCCGTATGAGTGAGATTCAAGCATACACCTTTGGGCCTTCCTTGGCTTCTTTGGTCTGTGGATTGTAGCATGGTTATCCTGTACTTTAGGGTTAATATCCACTTGTAAGTGAGTAGGTACTATGAGTGTCTTTCTGGGTCTGGGTTACCTCACCCAGGATGATATTTTCCAGTTGCATCCATTTGCTTGAAAATTGCATGTTGTCTTTGTTTTTAATAGGGGAGTAGTATTCCATTGTTTAGATGTGCCATTTTCTTTATCCATTCTTTGTTTGATGGGCATCTAGCTTGTTTCCAGATCACCATTAATAAATGTGACCTCATGAAAATGAAAAGCTTCTTCAAGGCAAAGGATACTGTCAATAAGGTAAAATGTCAATCTACAGAATCTTCATCAATCCTTCACCATCCAACAGAGGGTTAATATCAAGCATACACAAAGAACTTAAGAAATTAAACACCAACAAACCAAATAACCCAATTAAAAATGGGACATAGAGCTAAACAGAGCTTCTCAACAGATGAATCTTTAATTGCTGAGAAGCACTTAAAAATGTTCAGCATCCTTAGTGATCAGCGAAATGCAAATCAAAATGACTCAGAATGGGTAAGAAGAAAAACTCAAGTGGCAGCACATGCAGATGAGGATACAGAGGAAGTGAAACACTCCTGCATTGCTGGTGGGATGCAAACTTGTACAACCACTGTGGAAATAAATTTGGAGGTTTCCTAGAATATTGGGAATAGATCAACGTGAAGACTCAGGCATATCACTCATAGGCATAGACTCAAAAGGTATTTCACCATACCACATTCATAGCTTGTTGGTTTTCCAATGAGAGACAGAAAGGGGGTGTATCTAGATGTTAAGGGAAGTGGGAAGGAACTGGAGGAATAGAGGAAGGGGAAACTGTCATCAGGATATATTATGTGAGAAAAAATTCATTTTCAATAAAAGAAAAAAGAAGTGCATCAAATGTGTCATAGGTAAGACTTTTATCATACAAGAAAAAAATTTTGAACTTGTACAAAATAGACAGACATAGTAATCTAGTCCTTTGTCTCTAGCACGTTATATGACTTCATAATTGGTAGTTTCATTTGTTTGTGTACCCTTGTTTGTATATGTGTATGCTGATGCATGTGGGGTGACTTGTGTGTAAAGGTGAGAAGTCACCTTGGGTATTTCCCCAGGCACACCGTGCTTTATTTCAGGGTCCTCCGTTCTATTGTATTGTTCCACATATTTACATGTATGCCAGTACCTTCTGCTTTTGTTACTGTGATTCTGAAATGTATCCTAAAATCAGGCACTGTTATGTCTCTGGTATTGATCTGTTTATTAATAGTTTACATTTTCCAATAAATGTGTAAAACATTTTTGATCATATTTATCTTTTACTCACCCTTTCAGCTCTCCATAGGCCTTGCTGACACAGGTTATTGCCAGTGATTATGGTGGTGCACCATAACTAGTGTACAGTAGTAATACCCTTGTAAGACAATATTACTGAAGACAACACAAATTTCAGTTGCAGAGTACAAAGAACTCAATCTCAAAATGATTAGAAAACCCTCCCCCCACCCCGAGGGCTACTTTCCCCAGGTCTGAAGGGCCCTATTCAGGTTGCTAGTAGAGAAAAGAAAGCAAGCCCAGTGTATACTACAGTATAGACCTGCCCAGAAAATGTATTCTCTGTTACAAAAGTGGAGGGCTGTTATCAGGATAGAAAGTCTCTTTCTGATCGGATTTGAGGCCAGCATTTGATCATTTTTCCCAGCATAGTTTTGGACAATCATGGTCTTTTGTGGTTCCATATGAAAATTTCTATTTATTTTCTGGTTTTATGGAGACTGTCATTAAATGTGTATACTGCTTTTTGAAGTATAGTCAGTACATGTAGATTACATAGAGTACCCATATTTATTTATGAACTCTTCATAATATCCATAATTTCCAATCAGTATAGATGTCCTTCTGCAAATGAATAGGTAAAGAATATATACAATGGAGTTGTTATTTGGCTGTAATGGAGGAACTAATGTTGTTTTCAGAAGTGGACGTTATGCAAAAGTGAAATATGTTAGACTCAGAAAGACAAGTATCCCATTTTCTCTCTTGGCAGAAGAGTAAAAACAGATATTTTTAAAAAGCCCAAACATAATAAGTAAATTGACAAATAGGGAAGAATAAAAGGAGTGGGGAGAAGGGAGAAAGGAGAAAATAAGAGATGATATGTGGGAATCATTTGTATTGAAGCATTTTACGTATATGAGAGGGAATATCACTATGAAACTCATTAATATGTGTGTTTTACATGCATTAATAATTAGTATAATAAATACTTAAATTACAAATATTAAATACACATGGGAAAATAATTTTCCCTAAGAAGTTTTATTACATATACTAATTGTGGAATCTAATGAGTTTAATTATGGTATTTATGTATGTAATGTAATTTGATCACGTATTCTTTCCTCCATTACCTTCTTTTATACTCCATTTCCTATTATATTATATTGTGATTTTTCTTTTGCTATCATTTCCTCTTAGTTCCACTTATGAAGGAAAACATGAAATATTTGCTCTTGTAATAGTTGATTTATTTTATTCACTTAACCTGGTGGTGTCTGGTTCCATCTATTTTTCTCCAGAGAACATAATTTCATTATTGACTGAAAAGAGACATTTCCTTTATCATTCATCTGCTGATGAGCATATAGGCTGATTTTTATAATTTTGACCACTGTAAATGGTCCTGTGGGTGTGCAAATGTCTCTATATTAAATTGAATTAGATATTTTTGAGAATCTGCCCAGAACTGTTGCATACAGATTATATTAGTGATGTTTACAGATTATATATTTATTTTAAAAATTTCTGTGTCTTATTTTTAATTAATTTATTCAGATTACATCTCAATCATTCTTCTGTCCCTTGTACCCTCCTATTCCTCCTTCCTTCCTGCTTTCATCCCATTCCCTTCCCTTATGTCTGTGACCAAGGGGGAGCTCCTCCCCCACTATATGGTCATAGGCTATCAAGTCTCATCTTGGTAGCCCGCTTATTCTTTCTTTGAGTGTCACCAGGCCCCCCCCCACAGGGAAGTGCTCAAATATGGGGCACCAAAGTTCATGTTGGAGTTAGTCCCCACTGTCCACTCAACTATGGAGGATGTCTTGTCCATTGCCTAGATATGAGAAGAGGTTCAATGTTTATTGCAAGTATTGTCCTTCGTTGGTGCAATAATTTGAGCAGAACCCATGGGCTCAGATTTGCCCGTCCTGATGTTCTTCTTGTAGGTTTCTCAGACCCTATGGATCCTTCTATTTCCCCATTCTCTCATACTTCTCTCACCCAGAGTCCAATAGGATGTCCTCACAACTATCCTAATCTCTTGGTAAGTAAAGACTTTCATGGGACATGAGTATATACCATGTGAGTCTTTCTGCTTCTGGGTTAACTCACTCAGTATGATCATTTCTAGTTCAATTCATTTGTACACAAGTTTGGGGATTTCCTTTTTTTATAAAGTAGTATTCCATAATGTAAATGTACCACATTTTCTTTATGCATTCTTTGACTGAGGAACACTTAGGTTGTTTCCAGCTTGTGGCTATTAGGAATGAGGCTGCTATGAATATGGTAGAGCATATGTCCTTGTTGGTGGTAGAGCATCTTCTGGGTATATTTCAAGGAGTGGAATACTGTGTCTTAAGAAAGCCCTATTCCCAGTTTTCTGAGATAGCACCAGATAGATTTCCAAAGTGGTTGTACAAGTTTGCAATTTCACCAGCTATGGAGTGTTCTCCTTACTCCACATTCTCGCTATCATGTTCTGTCACTTGAAGTTTTGATCTTAGCCATTCTGAAGGGTGGAGGATGGAATCTCAGAGTCATTTTTATTTGCATTTGTTTGATGACTAAAGACGTTGAATATTTCTTTAATGTTCTCTGCCTTTCGATATTCCTCTGTTGAGAATCCTGTTTAGTTCTGAGCCCCATTTCTTGATTGGATTATTGGGTTTGGTGGTGTTCAATGTCTTGAGTTCCTTATATATTTTGGATATTAGGTCTTTGTCAGATGTAGGGTTGGTGAGGATCTTTTACCATTTTGTAGGCTGTCACTTTGTTCTCTTGACAGCGTCCTCTGCCTTACGGAAGATTATTAGTTTCATGATGTTCCATTCATTAATTGTTGATCTTAGAGTCTGAGCTGTTGGTGTTCTGTTAAGGAAGTTGCCTCCTATGCCAATGTGTTTCAGGCTCTTCCCCACTTTTTCTTCTAACTGATTTACTGTCTCTGGTTTTATGTTGAGGTTTTTAATCCATCTGGACTTGAGTTTTGTGCATGGTGATAAATATGGATCTAATTGCATTTTTCTACATGCAGACATCCAGTTAGACCAGCATCTTTTGTTGAACATGCTATCTTTTTTTCATTGAATAGATGTGGCTTCTTTGTAAAAAATCAAGTGACTATATGTGTGTGGATTCATATCTGGGTCTTCAATTCGATTCCATTGATCAACCAGCCTATTGCTGTGCCAGTACCATGCTGTTTTAATTACTGTTGTTCTATAGTACAGTTTGAGATCAGGTATGGACATTCCTCCAGAGGATCTTTCATTGTGCAGGATTGTTTTAGCTATTCTGGGTTTTTTGTTTTTCCATATGAAGTTGAGAATTGAACTTTCAATGTCTTTTAAAAAATGTGTAAGTGTTTTGATAGGGATTGAATTGAATCAGTAAATTGCTTCTGTAAGATGGCAATTTTTACTATGTTAATTCTCCTTATCCATAAACAAGGGAGATTTTTTTCTATCTTCTAATGTCATCTTCAATCTCTTTCTTTAGAGATTTGATGTTTTCTCAAACAAATCTTTTCTTGCTTGGTTAGAGTTACTCCTAGATATTTTATATTGCTTGCATCTATCATGAAGGGTGTAGTTTCCCTAATTTTTTTCCTCTGCATGATTGTCATTTGCATATAGGAAGGCTACTGACTTTTTTGAGTTTATTTTGTATCCAGCCATTCTGCTGAAGGTGTTTATCATCTGTCAGAGTTCTCTGGTGGAATTTTGGGGGTTACTTATGTATACTATCACATAATCTGCAAATATGGATAATTTGACTTACTCATTTCCCATTTGGATGCACTTGATCTCCTTTTTCTGTCTTATTGCTCTGGCTAGAACTTCAATTATTATATTGAAGAGATATGGAGGGAGTAAACAGTCTTTCCTGGTCCCTGATTTTAGAGGAATTTCCTTGTGTATCTCTCCATTTAATTTAATTTTGGCTATTGCCTTGCTGTATATAGCCTTTATTATATTTAGGTATGGTCCTTGTAAAATCTTTCCAAGACTTTAAACATGAATGGGTGTTGGGTTTTATCAAATGCTTTCTCTGCATCTAAGAAGATGATCATGTGGCTTTTTTCTTTCAGTTTTTTTATATGGTGGATTACATTGATGGATTTCCGTATATTAAACCATCCCTACATGCCTGGAATGAGGCCTACCCAGTCATGGTGAGTGATATCTTTGATGCGTTATTGTATTCAGGTTTGATTATTTTATTGAGTATGTTTACATTAACGTTCATAAGAGAAATTGGTCTGAAATTCTCTTTCTTTGTTGGATCTTTGTGAGGTTTAGATATCAAAGTGACTGTGGCCTCATAGAATGAACTTGGTAATGTTCTATTCATTTCTATCTTTTGGAGTAGCTTGAAGAGTATCAGTATTAGCTCTTTTTTCAAGGTCTGGTAGAATTGTACGCTGAAATCATCTGGCCCTGGGCTTTTTTGGGGATGGGGTGGCATTGGGAGATTATCAACGATTGCTTCTATTTCTGCAGGGGACATGAGACTATGTAGTTTGTTTATCTGTTTTGACTCAATATTGGCAAATGGAATTGATCAAGAAAATTGTCCACCAACAGCCCAGACATTAATGTCAACAATTAATAAATGGGACCTCATGAGGCTGAGAAGCTTCTGTAAGGCAGGAGACACTGTCAAGACAACAAAGCGACAGCCTACAAACTGGGAAAAGATCTTCACCAACCCAACATCTGACAAAGGTCTAATATCCAAAATATATAAAGAGCTCAAGAAATTAAACACCACCAAACCAAATAACCCAATTGAGAAATGGGGCTTGGAACTAAACAGAGAATTCTCAACAGAGGAATATCAAATGGCTGAGAAACACTTAAAGAAATGCTCAACCTCCTTAATCATCAGGGAAATGCAAATCAAAACAACTCTGAGATTCCATCTTACACCCATCAGAATGGCTAAGATCAAAAATTCAAGCGACACCACATGCTGGCGAGGATGTGGGGAGAGAGGAACACTCCTTCATTGCTGGTGGGAATGCAAACTAGTACAACCACTTTGGAAATCTATCTGGTGCTATCTCAGAAAAATGGGAATAGGGCTTCCTCAAGACTCAGCTATTCCACTCCTTGGAATATACCCAGAAGATGCTCCAGCACACAACAAGAAAATTTGCTCAACCTGTTCATAGCAGCCTTATTCATAATAGCCAGAACATGGAAACAGCCTAAGTGTCCATCAGTAGAAGAATGGATAAAGAAACTGTGGTACATATACACTATGGAATACTATTCAGCTATTAAAAACAAGGAATTCCAGAAATTTGTGGATAAATGGATTGAGCTAGAAATGATCATAATGAGTGAGTTAAGCCAGAAGCAGAAAGAGTCAAATGGTATATACTCACTTATATCTGCATAATAGCCCAAGGGGCATGTCCCACGAAAGCCTTCACTTACCAGGAAACTGAGACAGAGGGGAGGATATTCTAGTGGGACTCTAGATGAGAGAAGCATGGGAGAATGGCAAAGTAGAAGGATCCAGAGGGTCCCAGAAGCCTACAAGTAGAACATTATGATAGGAAGATTTGGGCCCAGGGGTCCCGCTCAAACTAAGGCACCAGCCAAGGACAATACAGGCGGTAAACCTTAAACCCCTACCCAGATCTAGCTAATGGACAGAACACTCTCCA
The DNA here is from genome assembly GCF_964271855.1 of Acomys minous. Classification (NCBI taxonomy): domain Eukaryota; kingdom Metazoa; phylum Chordata; class Mammalia; order Rodentia; family Muridae; genus Acomys; species Acomys minous. Next base: position 45,729,820 of record NC_140484.1, on the reverse strand, counting down.
CAGTAGAGTGGAGAGTGGGATATTACTTTCTCACATACTCTGGTGCCTCACCTTTGACCATGTCCCCTGGAGGGGGAGACCTGGTGGCACTCAGAGGAAGGACAGCAGGTTACCAAGAAGAGACTTGATACCTATGAGCATATACAGGGGGAGGTAATCCCCCTCAGGAACAGTCATAGGGGAGGGGAATAAGGGGAAAATGGGAGGGAGGGAAGAATGGGAGGATACAAGGGATGGGATAACCATTGAGATGTAACAAGAATAAATTAATAAAGTAAAAAAAAAAAAAAGGAAAAAAAAAAAACACCAAACACACAGAAAAAAAAAAGAAAATTGTCCAATTCCCTTAGATTTTCAAATATTGTGGCATACATGCATTTGAAGTAGGATTTTATGATTCTTGTATTTCTTCAGTATCCATTGTTATGTCCCCATTTTCATTTCTGATTTTATTGATTTGGATAGTGTCTGTCTGCCTTTTAGTTAATTTGGCTAATGGTTTGTATATCCTGTTGAATTTCTCAAAGAACCAGGTTCTGGTTTTGTTGATATTTTGAATTGTTCTCTTTGTTTCTAATTTATTGATTTCAGCCCTGAGTTTGATTGTTTCCATACGTCTAATCCTCATGGGTGTTTCTGCTTCTTCTTTCTTTTAAGGGCTTCCAGCAGTGTCTTTAAGTTGCCTATGTGGAATGTTTTCAATTTCTTTATAAAATACTAGTGCTATGAATTTTCCTCTTAGCAATGCTTTCAATGTGTCCCACAAATTTTATATGTTCTTCCTTCATTTTTATTGAGTTTAAGGAAGTCCTCAATTTCTTTATTTTTTCCCTGACCCAGGTGTCATTAAGTAGAGAGTTGTTAGTTTCCATGTGTGTGTAGACTTTTTGTTATTTCTGTTGTTGTTAAGTTCAGCTTTAGACTATGGTGATCTGATAGGATACAAGGTATTATTTCAATCTTCTTGTATCTGTTGAGGCTTGCTTTGTGACCTACTATGTGATCAAATTTTAGAAGGCTCCTTGGGGTGCTGAGAAGAAGGTATGATTCTTTGTGTTTGGGTGAAAATTTTTGTAGATGTCTGTTAAATCCACTTGATTCACAATGTTGCTTAATGTCATTATTTCTTGGCTTTTTTTCTGTTTCAGTGACGTTATCCTTCAGTGAAAGTGGGGTGTTGATGTCTCCCACTATTAATGTGTAGAGATTTATGTGTGGTTTAAGCTTTGTTAATAGTTCTTGTATAAATGTGGGTGCCCTTGTATTGGGAGAATACATGTTCAGAATTGTGACGTCATCTTGGTTGACTTTACTTTTGATGAATATGAAGTGTCCTCCCTCATCCCTTTTGATTAATTTTGGTAGAAAGTCTATTTTATTAGATATTAAAATGGTAACACCAGCTTGTTTATTGTGACTGTTTGCTTGGAATATTTTACAGCCTTTTATCTTGAGGTAATGTGTATCCTTGTGTCTGAGATGTGTTTCTTGAATGCAGAAACATGTTGGATCTTGTTTATGCATCCATTCATTTAATCTGTGTCTTTTTATTGGAGAATTTAGGCCATTGATGTTGAGAGATATTAATGACCAGTGACTGTTAATTTTGATGTTGGTTACAGTAGAGTTTGTGTGGTTGTGCTTTTGAGAGATGTGGTTATATATTTTCTGTGTAGCTTTGGTTGTAGCTTATCCCTTTGGAGTGGAGTTTTACTCCTAGTAACTTCTGTAAAGCCAGATTTGTGGATAGATACTATTTGAAATTGTTTTTGTCATGGAATATTTTGTTTTCTCTGTCAATGGTCATTGGTAATTTTGCTGGGTATAGTAGTCTGGCCTGACATCTGTTGTCTGTTAAGTTTTTCAGGACCTTTGGCCAGGCCCTTCTGGCTTTTATGGTCTTTGTTGAGAAGTCTGGTATAGTTCTAATAGGTTTGCCATTATATGTTACTTGACCCTTTTCTCTTGCTGCTTTTAATATTTTTCTTTATTTTACACATTTTGTGTTTTGATTATTATGTGTCAGAACATTTTTCTTGTCTAATCTATTCTATTTGGTGTTCTGTATGCATCTTGTATATTTATAAGCAACTCCTTCTGTAAATTGGGGAAACTTTCTTCCATGAATTTGTTGAAAATATTTTCTGGGCCTTGGAGTCTGGTATCTTCTCCTTTCTCAATGCCTATTACCCCAGGCTTCTTCTTTTCATGGTGTCCTTTAATTCTTGGGTGTTTTGTGTCAGGAATTTTTCAGATTTAGCAGTTTATTTAATGGTTGCTTCAAGATCTACGATTACATCTTCCAGCCCTGAGATTCGTTCCTCTATCTCTTGGATTATGTTAGAGAAGCCTGCCTCTCTGTTTCTTGCTTTCCCCCTAGGCTCTCTCATTCCCCTTTTTCTTCTGTCTGTGTCTTTATCATTGTATCTATTTTCATCTTCATATCTTGAACTATTTTATTGATTTCTTTCATCTGATTGTTTGTATATTCCTGAGTTTTTCCAGTGCCTCTCTATAGGCCTCTTTTATGTCTTCCACCTGTTTGACTGCTTCTTCCTCCATTTGATTATGGATTTTATTCATAATCTCCATTCTCATCTTCATTACTAAGGATTTGATGTCATTTTCTTGAATTTCAATTGTGTTTGAGTTCTCCAGGTTGCTTTCTTTGGGATGGCTGGGATCTGGAGATGCCATATTGTTTTGGTTTTTGTTGTTTATGTTATTACACTGGACATTAGTCATTTTGCCATCTCTAATGTTGGGAGGTAGTTTCTGGCATCAGGTGGATGGAGTCTGATTGCAGATCCACCTGTTTCCCAAGATTTCCCTAGGCTGAAGCTCTGATGCTTCACTGCCAGGATGATTTCCATCCCATTAACTGAGTTCATGCTACTGAGCAAGGCCACATCTCCCAGATTACAGTCAGGCTCCAGACCAGGCTCTGGGGATTGGTCTGCCTTCCTCCATGTGCTTCCAACTGGCAGGAGGCCAGACTCAACAGTGAGGGTCTCTCAGATAGTGATTCCCTGCTGCCCTGGTCTGTGGCTCCTGGTCTCAGACCCTGCTCTGAGTCTGGTCTCAGTGTCCTTCTGGGCCTCCATGTGGCACCTAGGCTTTCTATGGACTGGTGTGGGGCAGGTGGAGGGGGTCTGAGGACATATCCATCCATTTCCCCATGAATTCTCTATGCCAGGAGCTCTGAAGCTTTACTGCCAGGATGGTTTCATTTTCACTTATTGAATTCACAGTATGGAGCAAGGCCATAGCTCTCAGCTCTCAGACAGGCTCTGGTCCAGGCTGTGGGGACTGGTCTGCTCTCCTCTATGTGCCTTTGGATGGCTAGAGGTCAGACCCTCCCATGGGCCCATGATCTGAGCTGTGCAGATCTCTCTCACCCAGTGATCTCCAGCTCCCATGTTGGTCAGTGGCTCCTGATAGCTTCTGTGGTCTCTTCCCTGCATATCAGAAACTTTGTGTCCTTGTTGCTGGCATCTTGGAATCCCAAGTCCTTTTCTGAGGGGTGAGTCTTGGTGACCAAGTCCCTGGGGCTCCAGGGCAGCAACACATGGGCAGGCACCCGGCACTGCTCTGTGGAGCTGCTCTCCTATGTGCAGTATACTCCTCTCTGCTTCCCCTAGGCCTCTTCTGTGCTACTTGGCTGCCTATGCTCAATTTTTTGAAGAACCTTTAATACTTATTTCCACAGTGGCTGAATTAGTTTAAATTCTTTCCATGAGTCTATAAGGGTTACTTTGTAATATTTGGCATTGACAGCATGCAGGTAAAACAAGAACTCTTGAGAAGGGTTTCAATTAAAAATAAAAAGTGCTCTATGTACAAAATAAAGAAATAACTATAGGTAATAATATTACATAATATATTATTTTTATTACTATAAAGCTGAAATTGGTCTCCAGACAGTTTAATTGCTAATTCTCTAAGTGGCTGGCATTAATGATTTGTATATCCTCCAGAGCATGAAGTCTCTGAAGGACTTTATGCCTATATACAACATTTCCTGGATCTTCTAGAATCTCATCATGGCTCTATTTGACACCTTCAATGGAGCAACTGCAATCATTTTGCTGGTCATTTATTGGTTTTAATGTAAAAGGTTGTTATTGTACTCAATTTTTAAAAAGATTTAGTTTTGCTATTCTTTAATTGTATGCATGTGTTCACATTTTCACATGTGAACTTACATGCCTACAAGGCCTAGAGGCATCAGATTAAGTGGAGTTGAAACTGTATGTCTTGGGAAGTTCCTGAGGTAGGTGTTTGTGTCTAAACTCAGGTCCTCTGCAAGAGCAGTACATGCTAATAGGCTATACGCCCCATGCTATGTGTTTTTTAAATACACAATAGCAGATTATTGTAAGTCTATAGTGTTAAAATTACACTATACATTCTAAACATTAATGTTTAGGATGATGAACTTCTCTTACAATTGATCATAACTACACAGTGTTCAGACTTTCTTCTGTTTGCTGTAATAGCAATCCTACATGATTGGTTGGACATTCTATAATCTCTATGTAATCATCTGCCACTATTGAACTTTAGTCTTTGTTACTAGTCTCTAAAAACAATTTCTTCAGCAGGATCTTTTTTTTTTTCCTCTGGATGTGACTTGTGGTTGGATCCCAAGTGACACTTTCTCACCTTCTTTGAAAAGCAAGGTAAGTTTCTAGCTCAATCCTGTCTGTGATTTATTTAGACTGTGCAACTAGAGGGCATGATATGTAATGGTCCAAGAGTAATAAGTTAGCACAGATTCAGAATTATAAACTATATTTCTAATATATGGGTTCATGCCACTTAGTTGTAATACAGATAAAATCACAATATTTAAATAATAAGAGATAATATAATTGTAGCCATTTGAAACTCTATGATTCAGGTAGTAGTTCTATAAATAAAAATATGTATCTCTTGTTTCTATCATATTAAGGACATAGGGGATGAAAGATAAAAGACATGAAGGTAAAAGGAGATTAATAGGAAAGAGAACAACAAGAAATAGTAATAGATGGGTAAATGTGAACAAAATATATAAATAGAGTAATGTCACAGTGAAACCTCATAATCGTATAATTAATTTTGACAAAAGGAGAAAAGGAAATAGAAGACACTCAGTAAATGTTTGTTGAGACAATGAGGAAAACAACAAATAAATGGAACTAGTAAATGGACAATGAGGCATTTATTGAGCATTTTGTAGTTATGATTTGAATGAGAACTGTCCCACATAGGCTGAAGCATTTAAACACTTGGTTCTCAATTGGTGGTGCTACCTAGGGGAAATTTAGCAGATGCAGCCTTGCCAGAGGAAGTATGCCACCAAGGTCAAGTTTTGAGAATATATGGCCTCTTCTTATTTCCAGTTTTCTCTCTTGGTTTCATGTTTGCATTTGAGGATTCAATCTCTCAGCTTCCTGCTGCACCATACACGCCTGACTGAAAGCATATGCTTAAACAAACTCTTCCTCCTATAAGTTGTTTTTTGACCATTGTATTTTATCACCGCAACAGAAAAGTAACTAATACGATGGTTCTACAGGTCTATCATCAAATTTCATGATTAACTTTGTGGAAACTCTTAATAACTGTGGTCCTCATGCAGCCTACACTTCAATACAGTTCCTTAATTTGTGGCCCAACCCTAAAATTATTTTGTTGCTACTTTATAATTGTAATTTTGATACTCTTATGAATCATAGTATAAATATCTGAAGTGCAAGATATCTGATTTGCTACCTCAAAGGGGTCACACACTACAGGTTGAGAACTACTGCTTTGTAGGCTTTCACTTAAAAGATATTAACATATTGGAATAAAAAATAACCACCAAGATATACTATTTTCATATTGTGATATAGCATGGCCATGTATACACACACACACGTGCATACCCACACATGTACACACACCACTTAATGCTCATGGAAAAGGCATCAAAGAAACTGAAAAACAACCCATGGATCCTTTCTTCTTCATTTGAACTTAAATTTTACTTTCTTTTCTCTCTCAAGTAAGTCATGCATGTAAAGACAGGAAAAATCAGATGTACATAGTACCTGTGACATGTTGAGAGTTTTTACTAGCAATAATGATATTGAACTTGATTATTAAATAAAATTACCATTTGATCAGTTGTCCAATTTTTATCATGTTTACCAGATTATGATCTTACATGAGTAACACATTTTTCCATAACAAATTGTGGTGAAGTTGATATCCTGAATCTCATCTATAACAAATTTATAGATTGTTTTAATGCTAAAGATTTAAGGGATACAACAAATTATATTTATAATATATGCATAGTATATTAACATTTAAATTATGCTTAATGAAATTAATCTTTATTAAATCTCAGACAATATGAAATAAGTTTTGAAATATGAATTAATGTTATATTGAATATTATATAAAATATATTGAATTAAATAATCAAAATATCTATAATATATATATATATAAATTATTATTTTTCTCTAAGCGTCTTCACTTCTGTAGTATCTCAGAGCACCTGTTATTGATGATATTGTTTGATTTATCAATGGGGATTTTTCTTTAAGCACTGTTTTTGTTGAGCAATAACTCTTTCTTGACAAGTTGATTCAGACACCAAAAACATCCTCACTTAATGTAGGTCCTGGGTGCTGTGGCATACATATGGGCAGAAAGAAAATTCAACCAAACTTCTCCATGTTTTTATCAGATGTTCAAACATATGAATATACTGTGGATTTCTCAATAACTACAATAACAACTGTTTCTATTTGAAAATAATTTATATATCACATTCAAATTATTATGCAAAAATGTAAATCTTTAAACAAAAGTTATTGATTCTAAAATTTATGCATTTTTTTTTTACCACATCAGAGTATCTTATAATATGGAGTTAAGTCATCGTTATGCCTAATAATTATTTCCGTTCCTATGTTTATGTATATGCTAGGTGCACTGGATCATAGAGAAACAAAATTTTAAAGCAGAATGCTTATATTATGGGGTTATTACATACTGAAGACAATATAGTATCTGACATGGAGGAGAATGTTGCTCAAGATATCTTTAGAAAAAAAGGCAGTCTCCACATGCATCTCTCTGCATTTGAAATGACAAAATTCTAATTTTTCAAGATTTATTCCTTAGATCTCTTGTTTCCAGGTATTCATATATCACCTAAGGTTTTTGTGTTTTAACTTTCCTAGTGACTGAATTGAGATAGTGTCCTTCCATTTGTGTCTTACATGTCAGCATAGTTTTTTGTGTCTCCTCTAATGGTAATGACTAGAAAATGATTTTTGGGGATATTTTGGATGCCGGATTAACACCATGTACTCATAGATTGTATGTGGGCAGAGGGGGGAAGCAACACAAGTGGAATAATCTTAATATTCCATTATTTTAAAGTTTATTTAGTTTGGCCAGGGATACAAAGTATATCTTGAAGAATGAAGAGGTACCCATTGGCATAGGTAGACTATTCTAAGGAGACTGAAGGAAGAGAACCATGGAAATTGTGAAGGCCATTTCATGATGTGATTATACTGTTGAGTGAAACATTACAAACTTCAAAATATTGTCATGCAATAAAATGATAATGCCTCATAAGTTGTCTCTTAGAGTAAAATTTCATATTGCTTATATTGGTGAAAGTCCTATATATGCCTGAACAAGTTTGAATTTAAGTAAAAAAAAAATCACCATCTTAATTTTTTTTTTTTTTAGAAATACGGTTGAGTATTTGTGTTGAATTTCTTTAGATATTTTGTTCTTCCTCTTAGATACTATATACATTATTACTACTCCAGTAATATAAATATTTGTTTAATGATAGTATGCTTATGACTTAATGTGTCCTAATTATGAGGGAAAATTCTTAGTGATTTAAGCATATCATCTTATCACATTCTCCAGATATCCTTGTAAAGGACAATTTTCATTAGGGTTTTAAACTGAGGCACAGACATGTTGCTATTTACCCACAGTTCCCTGATCTGTAAGTAGATAAATGAGGAGTGAAGTGCAGACAGGTTAGTGACAGAGCTTATGCTCTATACAACTACAGCGTGCTGTCTCTATCTCTCAGAATGTTGTACTGTTTCAAAGCACCTTAAAAAAATCTCAAAGAGGCTGGGCATAGTGGCACACACCTTTAATCTCAGCATTTGGGAGGCAGAGGCAGGTGGTTTGCTTTGAGTCCAAGGCCAGCCTGGTCTACAAAGTGAGTTCAGGACAGCCAAGGCTCCACAGAGAAACCATGAGTAAAAAATTCCCAAATAATCATGCTACATAAGAAAAGCAGGAAACACAGTGCTTATTTTTAGGTTAATTATCTAAATTCTTGGGTTGCTCCTGTTTGTTGGAGAGGATAATTAAGAATGAATATCTCTTTTTTATTTTGTGTTGCTCTCCTCAAGAGGGTGAGCACATTTAGATTCCTCAGTGTTGTATTCATTTAAGTGATAAACACACGTTGAGCACTATATATACTTTTTGGGCTTGTCTTTCAAAGAGACTGATTTCTTTGAAGACTCAAAGCATCAATACATTTACTTATAGTTAAAATGGATCCAGCTGCATGGATGAATGTCTCATCTCTCATCATGGTGCATATAAAAACACACTGATACACCACTGTTCTCAGGCAATTATACAATAAGACAGCAAGATTAAATGTATTAGTATTCATTATTTTCTGTGATTGATATTTTGAAGACACCTGAGTTGTTATTTGAAATATCTGGGTGGTGTTGGCAACGTACAGACAATATGTAGAGGGTTTTAGCGATTGCATTGTAAGGAAAGGTAAGATTATGTCAGTCTCACAGTTATTGAGAATGCTGAGGTAGTACTAAAAACATACACATAATGTCATTTGAGTAACAAGAATGTTCTGGCATCAATTCTTATACGTCAACAATATGTTACCTTGTCTTATTTGTTTTGACAGGTGAAGCACAATTTTTCAAAATGTCACACTTGGAGAATAGCACTAAGCTTACTAAATTTAAACTTTTAGGACTGACTGACAACCCAGAGCTGGAAGTCCCCCTGTTCATAACATTCACGCTCATCTATCTCATCACACTGATGGGGAACCTAGGGATGATTGTGTTGATATGGCTGGACTCTCGTCTCCACACCCCCATGTATCTTTTCCTCAGTAACCTCTCTCTGGCAGACTGTGTTTACTCCTCAGCTGTGACTCCAAAAGTGATGGCTGGGCTTCTCACAGGGGATAAAGTTATCTCCTATGAGGGATGTGTTGCTCAAATGTTCATTTTTGTGGCTTTTGCCAGTGTTGACTGTTTCTTACTTGCTGTCATGGCTTTTGATAGGTATGCTGCAGTGTGCAAGCCCTTACATTACACTACTACCATGACTGCTAGTGTGTGTGCCCACATGGTGATTGGCTGTTATTCTTGGGGCTTGTTTGAGTCTGCTGTCCATACTGGGTTCACCTTCTCCCTCTCCTTCTGCTCTGCTAATGTGATTCATCACTTTTTCTGTGATATCCCTCCAATATTGGCACTTTCCTGCTCTGATATCTATGTGAATGAGGTTGTACTATTTATTTTAGCTTCGTTCAATGTCTTCTTTGCTCTGATGGTTATCTTGACCTCCTATGCATTCATATTCATTGCTATCCTGAGGATGCGTTCAGCAGATGGACGGAAGAAAGCTTTCTCTACTTGTGCATCCCATCTCACTGCTGTGACCATATTCTATGGAACTGTAATTTTCATGTATTTACAGCCCAGTTCTAGTCACTCCATGGACAATGACCAAATGGCATCTGTGTTCTATACCATAGTAGTTCCCATGTTGAACCCAATTGTCTACAGCTTAAGGAATAAAGAGGTTCATAATGCTTTTAGGAAAGTTGTTGTGAAAATGAAAACTTTGCTGAGCTAATTTAAAAAATTAGATGATACATTTTATTGAAAGTAGTTGAGTGTGAGTATTGTAAGCTTTGTCACATGTGAAAGAAGTCTTGGTGGGCTTTTCCTTTGGACACACCATGGATACTCCCTGAGATTAACCTTGAGATAGACTGGGTAGAGCCATCCTGGGCCTGGAATTCAGGAAGCAGACTTGGGGTCTCCACCTGGATTATTGTGTTTCTAGTCAACCCTTGATGGGAGTAGGAGACTGGCCCTTGCACATGAGAGACAGACAGCAGCAAGGACAAGAAGGGCAGCAGGTTCAGACCGAGCTCGATCACAAGTGGATCTGGAAAAGGATCAGCGAACAGGCCAGACTAGTGCACAGGCCAGAGACACTTAGGGACCTGTTCCCTGGGACGGATACCAGAAGGTTCACTCCTGTTTCCCTTTAACCTTTTCCCCTCTTGTGTAAGATCGTTGGGTTGTATAATAAAGTTCAATTGTTAAGCAACAGAGCCAACAGTTGAGTCATGTTTTTGAGAAATGTTTATAAAATTTTAAACTTTTCATTTAAGTATTATTTTGGCTTTTCCTATTTTTGCTAGGGTCTCACCTCTTTTCTTGATGACCATTTTTAGTTAAGAGCAAGGGCTATACTGCCTCTTGGTGGTAGTAATTTGGTAGCTGTTAATAATGCAAGTTACAAAGCTGAAGTTCTGTATATCTGACAGTGTGTGTGTGTGTGTGTGTGTGTGTGTGTGTGTGTGTGTGTAAGAGAGAGAGGGAGGGAGAGGGAGAGAGACAGAGAGACAGAGACAGAGACAGAGACAGAGACAGAGACAGAGTTTTGCTTCTGCTTCATTCTATCCATGTCAAGAAGGAATGTCACTTCAGTGGAAACCTTTAAATATGCTCTTCCACTGACAGCTAAGCTCAGCACAAAACATCACTTCCTAAGTATTTTTTTAATAGTTTCCTTTTTAGTACTTGGTCTTGAACTCACCATATATGGCTAACCTCGAACTCACCATAGAGCTAGAGTTAACCTTGAGTTTTTTATCCTCTTATCTTTGCCTATCACCAGTGCTGATTGATTGTATGTGTGAGCCAACAAGCCTGACTTTATTTGCCGCTGGCTATAGAATAGGGCTTTTGCATGTTAGATATGCCCCTTATCAGATGAGCTAACCCCATCACCATCTTTTTTAAAACAGAAAAAACTCTGCCAATACATATAAAAGGAGCATATAAAAGTTTCAAAATTATTCATACCATTATTCAGATGACCCAGCCAGGTTAAAAGAACAGTGAAAACAGCAAAGCTAGTTCATGCACAAGGGCAGCTTTTCAGTGCCCTGATTTGTCACTATTATTCTTTTTTCCCTCTGTTTTGATGTTTTCATTTTTGTTTTTTGAGACAAAGTCTTACTATGTAGCCTTGGTTAACCTAGATCTCATGATACAGAGCAGACTAGCCTTGAACTCACAGAAAGACACTTGCATCTGCCTCATGTAATCTGGGATTAAAGGTTTGTCAGTACTTAATTTTGATTCAGGAGATTTAAAAATGTGTATGGTTAACCAGTTATTTATTTTTGTGTAACAAACTTCCTTAACATTTAATGGCTTAAGACAACACTTTAGTATTTTTCATAGTTCTATGAACAATGAAATTCTTCTATTGTAATCTATGCTTACCCATGGTGTTCTTTATATTATATGATGTCAGCTCATCTTGAAGGCTTAATACAGCTTAATTTCTTTGTTGTTGTTGAATATTGGTATTGTCTGAGTCTATTTTCATTAATCTCCATGTGATATTTTATTTTTCAGTGGCTGGGCCAGTTTGTTTGCAAGACACTCTTAGGACAGTAGTTCGAAAATTTGAAAGTAAAAGTAAAAGACTTTTAAAAGTATTTTTTAATTGTATATATATATTTTTTGTTTTTTTGTTTTTTTAAATGATATTTTTTATTAATTTATTCTTGTTACATCTCAATGGTTATCCCATTCTTAGTATCCTCCCATTCTTCCCTCCCTCCCATTTTCCCCTTATTTCCCTCCCCTATGACTGTTCCTGAGGGGGATTTCCTCCCCCTGTATATGCTCATAGGGTATCAAGTCTCTTCTTGGTAACCTGCTTTCCTTCCTCTGACAAATTCTCATTTAAAAATTACTGTCTATTTGGTAATACAAGGCCTATGTCTGACTTAGAATTTATGTATGAAAAAAGAATGAGCAACTCTTGTGAAAAGAAGAAGCAGAAAGTTTGTGGTAATATGGTAAAGATTTCAATCCGGTGACATTAGAATATTTTGGCTGAGCTAAAATGTAAAAAAGAAAAAAAAAGAAAAGAAAGCAACACCAGAGTTTGACACAAAAGAACCTACTTCTCAAACATCAGTATTTAGTGTAGCAATGTGAAAATGCACCAATCTGTGTGCTGTGATGTTTCTCTCATTTTGAAATAAAGGTTCTGTTATTACCACTGGCATAATTATAGAAATAAAAAACACTCTATAAAACTCTACTTCCCCTTTCTCTTGAAAGTTAAGTTTATGTTGTTTCCTGAAATCTTTCAAGAATCCCACATAAAGTTTAGGTTGTTTTCAATAATATTTTGAAGATTTATAAATATCAGATGAACACCACACTTTTTGCTGCACTATTGTTAGAAGCCAGTCTATAGACTCAGACCCTGGGCTATGCACAATAGGCTTCTATTCACCCAGAACCAAGGAAGGCATTAGGACATAATAAGGAGAAAGCATGGCAAGCAAAATCATCAAGTTGAGAGAAATAAGGCAGATTCAGAAAGACAATTATTACATGTCCTTTTTTTTATATGGTGAAATTATTATGAAAGCAATAATTTAAAAATCCTGAAAGTTGTAGATTTACTTCTGTTTCACTTGAATCTTCCCTTTCCCACTGTCCCTCCCTCTTCTGCCCTGTTCCCCTTCCCTAGATTCATGACATAAGGGAACCTACTCCCCCACCATATGACCACAGTCTATTAGGTCTCATCTGGATAGCATGCTTCCCCTTCCCCTCCAACCAAGGTGGAAGTGATCAAATTGAGGGCACCAGAGTTCATGTTAGAGGCAGTCCTGCTCTCCCCACAACTGGAGAATGAGCTGTCCATGGGTTGATCTGAACTTTAGGTTTACTACATGCATTGCCTTTGGTTGGTATAACAGTTTGTACAGGCCCCCTCTGGGTCCAAATTTGTCAACAATGATGGTCTCCTTGTGGGGTTCCTGAACCCTTTGGGTCTTTCCATCCTCCCATTTTTCTATATCACTTTCACTTGGAGTCTAGCAGTGAGCCCCAGTATCTGTCCTGATCCCCTTCTGGCTGGAGTCTCTCAGAGGACATCAATGTTGGGCTAATATCCACTTATAAATGAATATAATACCATGCATGGTTTTCTGGGTCCAGGTTATCTCACTCACAATGATCATATATAGTCCTATCCAATTACCTGTAAATTTCAATATTTTCTTGTTTTTAATAGCTGTGTAGTGTTCTATTGTGTAAATGCATCACAGTTTCTTTATCCATTCTTCGATTCAGGGAGATATAGGTTGTTTCCAGATTCTGACTATTATGAATAAGGCTGCTTTTAACACAATTGAGCAAATGTCCTCGTGTGGTGGAACATTTTTCAAGTATATTCCCAGGAGTGGTATAGCTTGGTCTTCATGTAGCACTGTTCCCAAATTTCTGAGAAAGCACCAGATTGATTTCCAAAGTGGTTGTACAAGTTTGCACTTCCATAAGCAATGGAGAAGTGTTACCCTTTCTCCACATTCTCACCAGCATGTGCTGTGACTTGAGTTTTTGACCTTAGCCATTCTGATGAGTGTATGATGGAATCTCAGTTGTTTTGATTTGCATATCCCTGATGACTATGGGTTTTGAGCATTTTTAAGTGTTTCTCAGCCATTTGCTATTTCTCTGTTGAGAATTCTGTTTATCTCTGAACCCCATTTCTCAATTGAGTTATTTGATGTGGTGGCATTAAAGATCTTGAAAGATCTATTCTCAACTTCATAAGGAAAAACAAACAAACAAAAAACAGAATATCTAAAACAATCCTGTACAATAAAAGATCTTCCATAGAAATCTCCATTCCTGATCTCAAGTCATACCATAGAGCAATAGTAATTAGAGCAGCATGGTACTGGCATAGAAATAGGCTGGTTGAACCATGGAATTGAATTGAAGGCCCAGAAACAAATCCACACACCTATGGACCCTTGGCTTTTGAAAAAGAAGCCAAATCCATACAATTGAAAAAAAGATAACATCTTCAACAAATGGTGCTGGTTTAACTGGATGGCTACATGAAAAAATGCAAATAGACCCATATTTATCATGCACAAAACTAAAGTCCAAGTGGATTAAAGACTTCAACTTAAAACTGGACACCCTAAATATGTTAGAAGAAAAAGTGGGGAAGAGCTTTGAACTCACTGGCACAGGAGACAATTTCTTGAACAGAAAACCAATAGCTCAGTCTCTAAGATCACCAATTAATAAATGGGACCTCATGATACTGAAAAGCTTCTGTAAGGCAAAGGACATTCTCAACAGAACAAAACATCAGACTGGGATAAGATCTCCATCAACCCTACATCTGACAAAGGGCTAATATCTAAAATATATAAATTAGATTTAATTCTTAGAAAGGGCATGTGGTAGGTAGAGAATAGGGGGACTAGTGAATGTAAGAAAAGCAGACAGAACTAGAACAAAATGCATTCACCAATGTAGATATTATTGTATTACCTAGTATACTATGTAATATTTAAATAAATCAAGAAAATATAGAAGAAACAAACTAGTAATGTATATGGGAAAATCTTTTTGTTTTAATAAGAATATTCTAATTGTACACAATGCTGGGTATAATCATGACATTTTTTGTACATGCCTTGAACCTATTTTGATCATATTTACTCCCACTATTATTCATTATTAGTTTCTTTTACCCATTGTTCATATACAATGTTCTCTCTCTTGTTTTCATGTCTTTGTACCTCTAAATATCACATATGAGAGTAATGGTTGGTTTATTTCACTTATATGATTGATAGTTCTTTTAAATTTACATATGATGTGAATTACTCTTGATTTAAGGTTGACTAATACACTATTCTATCTACTCTATCTGTCATCTATCTATATATCTGTATCTATCATCTATCTATCACCTATCTCTATTATCTATCATCTATCAATTATCTTTCATCATCTTTATCATCTATCTATTTATATCTACTATATCTATCTACCTTTCTATCTATCTAATCTATCTATCTCTATCATATCATATAATATCTATCTCTCTATCATATCATATCATATCTATCTATCTATCTATCTATCTATCTATCTATCTGTCCATCTAATCTATCTTTCTATATTCAACAATCTATCATCTATTATCTGCCTATTTATCTTCTATAATCATAATGTCTTTCATAGTTTAATAGTTTGTTGATACTTCATCTAATTATATAACTCAGCGATTTTGAACAGATTATAAATAAATATGGTTGTGCAAATATCTTTATAGCAAGCTGACTTTGCTTTTGGACAATTTATACCCAGGAGTAGTGTATCAAGATATTAAGGAAGCTTTACTTTCATTGCCTTTTAAAGAATTTCCATACACTATAGTGGATACACTAAATTTCATCCCCTTTAGAAGTGTAAATCATTAAATTTGACAAAAATTTTGTCAAGAACATAGTTAAAAGAGTAAAATCATGGTGCATGAATTTTCCTAGACAGATATGATTGAATATCTTCTCATCCAAGAGAAAGCTCCAACAATAGACCAAGAACTAATTATAATTAGATACATCTTGGTGAAGAAGTGAATACATTGCAGGCCCTAAGGGAAGCATGATTAAGTGTTACTTATAGTAAAGAGTCATGGAACACTCAAAGGCAGATGCTTGACTCCAATTTTACCTTGGCATTGATGAAGACACAAAAGCTGAATCCAAGTTACAGAGAGCCAACATCTTTTCCCATGTCATCACTAACTGTTTATATATCCTAGGGCTAGGGACTTATGATTTTTGTGAATTTCTAAGCTTTGTGAATCAAGTAAACTCTCATACATTTTAAAGTTTTGTTAGTTTCCCTAATCTTATGAACTTTCCTCTTCCCACTAAATGGTATATTTCCTTTGTGTATTAGCTACTCAATAAAGCAACACACACACACACACACACACACACACACACACACACACACACACACACATACACACACACCACAGTTCCAAATAATGTAATGCATGGCTTTTTTCTCAACAAGTTAATAGACATAGTTGCTATAGACAATGTGATTACTACTTCTCTAGGTAAATGGAATTAAGACCTATGGATGTTCTACTGGACAATTATTTCTTTATGGACTTCATGCATGTGTAAAGTCTTTGAATATGAAATATTGGTGCCTATCATCCAATGTGAATATATATATATATATATATATATATATATATATATATATATATATATATATATATATATATGACATCATTTTTGAAGGAACAGCTTGTCTGTCAAGGGACTTTTGGTGTTCATCTATTGAAATATAGAACATTGATTTTTGTGACATTTTATTTGACACTTGCATACTAATATGAATCTGTAACAATATCCAGCTCATTTCTAGCTCAATCCATTTATCCACAAATTTCGGGAATTCTTTGTTTTTAATAGCTGAATAGTATTCCATAGTGTATATGTACCAGTTTCTTTATCCATTCTTCTATTGAGGGACACTTAGGCTGTTTCCATGTTCTGGCTATTATGAATAAGGCTGCTATGAACATGGTTGAGCAAATTTTCTTGCTGTGTGCTGGAGCATCTTCTGGGTCCCACTCAAACTAAGGCACCAGCCAAGGATAATACAGGCGGTAAACCTTAAGCCCCTACCCAGATCTAGCCAATGGACAGAACACTCTTCACAGTAGAGTGGAGAGTGGGATATGACTTTCTCACATACTCTGGTGCCTCACCTTTGACCATGTCCCCTGGACGGGGAGACCTGGTGGCAATCAGAGGAAGGACAGCAGGTTACCAAGAAGAGACTTGATACCCTATGAGCATATACAGGGGGAGGTAATCCCCCTCAGGAACAGTCATAGGGGAGGGGAATAAGGATAAATGGGGATGGAGGGAAGAATGGGAGGATACAAGGGATGGGATAACCATTGAGATGTAACAAGAATAAATTAATAAAGGAGGAAAAAAAAGAAAAAAAACAATATCCAGCTCAAACAAATCCTCAGTTAAACATTGATATTCAAGTTCTCAATGGTGTGTCCCTTCCTCCTGGAGTTTCTAGCCATTTCACAGACTGTAATAAGAGACTTCCTTCTATTTTTTCTCATAACAACTCTGTGTGACAGGTTGGAAACTAGTCTAGTCTGTAAGCTCCATGTAATAATCACCTTTGGCTTGTACCTGTGTGTCTCAGGAGAATTTAATTGTTCACTTAGTCATTAGGAAATAACATCTTCAACAGGAGGTTTCCTTTTTTGAGAGAGACTTCTGATTGGATCCCAAGTGACACAATACCAATATCCTTAAAGAGTGGGTTTCTAACATTTTCTATGTTTTGTTCAGAATAAAGAAACAAAAGATCTGCTGTGTAAAGGTACAAGGGTAACTATTTTCCTATGGAATGAATTATCAGAGTTTGGCACTCTTGTATCTAATATCTTCTTGAGTTCCTTTTTACCAGGAATCTGGAAATCACAACTGCTTCCTCTAATGGAGACAGTGAGGATATTTCCGAATAGAAGATAACATCATTCTCACTCTTTGAAACCTGTTTTTAAGATAGTGTTTAGACAATTTGCCATCTAAGGATAGCAGAACCCAGGAGAATTTGGACAAAAAATTCTATTTGCAAATGGAAAATAGATTTTGGGGAACTCCCTATGTAATAAAATTAAGGCAAATGGGCATTGTAAAAAAGGTAATGTTTAGAACATGTAGCTTTCTCAGTAAGTGAACTTTGACACAATAAGCAAATAAAAGATTGACTGAAGTATAACTATGAACAACCACTTACCTCCTTGTTGATCTATTTATGATGCACTTCTAATAAATTCTCAAATGGAATTTTTGTAGGCTTATGATAAATTATTTTATGAATTTGAAATTTGTAGTTAGAAGTACAATACATATATATTGTGACACAGGAAACACAAATCTATACACACACACACACACACACACACACACACACACACACACACACACCAACATGGATATATTCATAGAATAAATAAAACTTCCATATAGCCCCACTTTCTCTTATGTTTGAGATTCATCTTTATGATCCTTTTGTCTTAAATATGTTAATTTTGCAAACTTTAAGCAGAGAAGTAGCAAAGAACACCCTGCTATTGGTGTTAGAAACCATTACTAATAATACTAGTGCTATTTACAATAATTTAAAATTTTGTTGGGTGAATCCATTATTTAATTTTAAAATCCTCTAATAGATTATGCCTGTCCATTATAAAACACTATGCTTGAACAACCTGTCATAGCTTACTTCTCAAAGATTCACTTAAGACAAATTCAGGGAGAGTACAGTGCATACAAATAACATGAATATAACAATAAATATATTTCAATTGTATTTAAATGACATTACATTTAATAATTACTTTATTCTATTTAAAACTTCATTATTCTGTTTATTAATTCTTGGTTACTTTAAAATATATAAGCATAGCTATAATTTAAAAAAGTTTTTAGAGTCTATTTCGATACAATTCTTAAAGCTACTGGTATTGACTCTATGAAACATAACATAAGATATAAGACTTAAGAATATACTATGAAAACATCAAGAAAAATCATGAGAAGTCTTTTCTGCTTGAGTTTTTCATGTGGCATCTCAGAGAAGGCATCATTAGAGATGTTCAAATTCTTACTGGGTTTGCTCTTCAAAGAGATGTTTTTGCAGAGTAATTACAAATTTCCTCAGTAGTTTATTCACCTAAATAATGGGCTGCCTGTGTGCTGTGTGTTGTATGATGTGTTATGTACATGGACACAAAGAAAAATAAACCAAAGCCTCTGTAGTTTTGATCAGTTATACAACAGATACTTGAGTATATGGGCATGAGTTTCTCCAATAACTTTGTAGCACCTCCTGTCTTCAGTTTTTCAGAGGAAAAGTTTTTGGAGAGTTTAGAATTTACTAAGTAAAAATATAGTTATTAAGAAAAACAATTAAAATACAAGATGAGGTATATAACCTGAAGCTCAGGCAGGGTTTACTTCCTTAGCTTGGTTTACTCTTATAGAATTCTTGGATCATTTGGTACCTTATTTCTCTCTCTCTCTCTCTCTCTCTCTCTCTCTCTCTCTCTCTCTCTCTCCTCTCTTTCTCTCTCTCTCTCTCCATTATTACATTTTCAAGTCTCTATTTTTTTTGTTATTGCAATGTTGGGCAACAGCTTGTTCATGGCAGACAAACTTCCTTCCAGTCTGCTCTGTTCCCATCCATTGTGCTCATTTATTTGAGTTTTAGACAGACTCTTGCTGAGCTACTCATGTTGGCTTTAAACTCACTTAGTCACTCAGGTAGGACTGAACTCACAATCTTCTTGTTTCAGTTTCCCAGATAAGAATGAAGGTCTCTTTTATGTTAATCTATATTCTAAATATAATAATTCACAGATAAATAACTTCATAACAGCAAATTTTATTGTGTAGGTTCTGGTGCTCAAATGTAGGATTTTTGAGGTGTGATTCCATAATACTTATAACAACATTTCTGGCACAAAGGAGGCTGTTTTAAGTGTTATCTTTAGAGGTAAAAATGGACCAATTAGCAGCCAGTCATGAATGGAAGAAAAGTTTGTGGAGCCTTACCTGTCAGTGTTGAACTATTACTGACATATTAGGAAAAGGGTATAGTAATTGGCTTCAGTTATTTACCCCTGGTGACCCCACCAGGTTGCAATGTCTAGTTGTAATCCAATGGTCATTAAGATGGCCCTGGATAAACTGGATGTGTCACAAAACAAGATTAAAGGTCATGAATCTGAGAAGGAGCAGACAGAGAAGGAATGGATGGTCCCTGTCAAAAGAAGATAAGAAATGTTGGTAGGGCAGAGTAACAGGCATGACTTACATACATGTGAATCTTCAGAGAAGTAATTAATAAAAAAAGATGCAGTCTCTGCACAAATTTTCTATGTAATTAAAATGAAAAAGACCTCAGTATTTACTCTTCAGCTTCACCAACTTTAAGCTTCCATGCTTGAATATAAAATAAACTTTCTTTGTCTCAATTTTCCCAGGGACTAATTTCAAGTCTCATTCATTTCCAGCTATGACCCAAACAGCAGTGACTCTTCTTGAGGTACTGACTGAGGAGCGTGCATGTTAAAGAGAACATTAACCATGTATGCTCAAGGATTACATGTGAAGCGAAAGAGTAAGAGACCCAAAGCTGAATTACTTTTATATTAAGTTCTGGATAGTTGAGGCTTTATCATATTTCCTACAGAATTTACTATGAAATTTGCACACTAAAGAGGCTATTTTGTATTGATGTTATGTAGCCAAGTAAGGGAAGTGATGAACCATGAACTCCAGCAGGTTATGCTGTAGCATAAGATGGCATTTTATAGTTTATATTTGTTATTTCTTCTGAAACACAATCCTCTTGTTAGTATTCAATATTTGTAAAAAAGTTTTATTTTGCTTAAAAATTTGAATGATCGTTAGAAGATTGCCTACATAAACTGCTGGTGTGATATGATTCATATAATTTCTTTCTCATTTTCTCTTTTCCAATAACATTAGTATACATTATTTTTATTATTATTAACATAATATATATTTATAATGTTAAAATGGTTGTTCATTGTTTGTTAAGCAATATTCTGAGCAATTTAAACCTATGACTCATTACATTGTTTTCTTTTCTGTTTTATCATGTGTTTACTTGTGGGGATTACTGAGGATTGAACCTAGGGCCTCCTCCATTCTGGAAAAGATATACTTCAGCAATCTGTCCATGTCCTTTCTTGTTTCTGACAGGTAAAATACAATATCAAAATGTATATGGTCAACAGCAGTAGAATGAGTGAATTCATACTCCTGGGACTGACTGACAACCCAGAGCTGGAAGTCCCCCTGTTCATAACATTCACACTCATCTATCTCATCACACTGATGGGGAACCTAGGGATGATTGTGTTGATATGGCTGGACTCTCGTCTCCACACCCCCATGTATCTTTTCCTCAGTAACCTCTCTCTGGCAGACTGTGTTTACTCCTCAGCTGTGACTCCAAAAGTGATGGCTGGGCTTCTCACGGGGAATAAAGCTATCTCTTATGGGGGTTGTGTTGCTCAAATGTTCTTCTTTGTGACCTTTGCCAGTGTTGACTGTTTCTTACTTGCTGTCATGGCTTTTGATAGGTATGCTGCAGTGTGCAAGCCCTTACATTACACTACTACCATGACTGCTAGTGTGTGTGCCCACATGGTGATTGGCTGCTATATTTTTACCTTAGCTGAATCTTCTGTCTATATTGGGTTTATATTTGATCTTTCCTTCTGCCATTCTAATGTGATTCATCACTTTTTCTGTGATATCCCTCCAATATTGGCACTTTCCTGCTCTGATATCTATGTGAATGAGGTTGTGCTATTTATCATAACATCCTTCAATGTCTTCTTTGCTCTGATGGTTATCTTGACCTCCTATGCATTCATATTCATTGCTATCCTGAGGATGCGTTCAGCAGATGGACGGAAGAAAGCTTTCTCTACTTGTGCATCCCATCTCACTGCTGTGACCATATTCTATGGAACTATAATCTTCATGTACTTACAGTCCAGTTCTAGTCACTCCATGGACAATGACCAAATGGCATCTGTGTTCTATACCATAGTAGTTCCCATGTTGAACCCAATTGTCTACAGCTTAAGGAATAAAGAGGTTCATAATGCTTTCAGGAAAGCCATTGAGAAATTGAAGTCTGCTCAACAACAAGTTCTAATTAGAGATTTATACAATTTGTATAACTAATCATTATGTATTGTGTAGCAAAAATGTCTCACATTTACTGGCTTATGTCAATTGCTTCCTATGGTATATACTGTTCTAGTCAGAGAAACTGGTTTTGCATCTGTTATCACTCATGAGGTTTTAAAACTTATAACTCCAGCTGAGCCAAGTGTTCCAAGACAGTCTTATTTCCCTCCATTATTAATGATACTGACTATTTTCTAGATAGTCTTTTTATACATATATTATCTCTTATATTTTAGAGCATGATCCATCTGGCTTACTTGAAATCTTGAGGCAGTATTTTCAAAGACTCTTATGCAACTTATAGTCTCCTTCAGATTTAAAGTTTCCTCCAACAGTCTATGCCGGGACATGGCAGTTAAGCCTCACCAAGATTTAAATACAAAGAAAGAGATAACAGTTCCTGAGAAAGGAGTTGAGAAAGGATTTGTCACTGTGGGGTGACTAGAACTTCATTAGATCTGAGCTAATGTGGAACATTAACAGTAATTTGCTAAAGAATACAAAATATGTTCAACATGTAAAACAATAAATAAAAGATTGCATTGTTCTCAGTATTAATTGGTTTATATATATCAGACTCCTCTTTCCAGGGCTCAAGGATCTTTGTGAAAGAACATGATGGGAGATTGTAAGAGGCCAAAGTATTAGATAACATCAAGGAAACGGTGTTTATTGGAGGCAAAATCGCAGTTACAGATATGTACATAGTCTCAGTGATTGCCACAGAATGCAAATGATCTGCAGAAGATGTAGCCAGACAAAATTTCAGCACAGATGGAGGAAGTGGGCATGAAAGCCCGTCAGTAGCCTAGGAAGAACTATTGCTATTTAACCACTGCTGGGAGAAGGAAAGTCAGTTTTCTTTATGATGTGACTATCGGTAGATCAACTCCACACCAGAGCACACAGCCCTACTTGCAACAGTATTTGGAGTACTCACACTGCACTCTATGTCATGGGAGGAAGAAAAAAAAACCCAATGTTTGATGGGAAAGAGTGGGGTGGTTGTTATGAGTGGAGTTGGGGAAGCCAATGGCCATGTTTAAGTGTATCTCATGAAAATCAAGGAATTAATAAAAATATTATTTAAAAGGAATCAGAACATGAAGCCATAAAAATGTGTTATATCTCAAATAGTAGTAGCTCAGGTAGAAGTTTAAAATGGATTCTCTAGACTTCTGTGATTCTAGATACTATGCTAGGATGGATGTGTTTCCACTGTCTCTTTCTGCCATCTCTTGAAGTAGTGAAAATCTCTATTCTTTATTTTTATATTTGTCCAGGGGAAAATGAAAATATATGGACATTTTTTTATTTAGCAACTCAAGTACTGGCTTTATACACTGCTACTGAGAAAAAAATCTAGCCAAAATTTAGTCTCAAAGCCATGGATAGATGTAAAATTGCCAGTGTTGTTGGATGTCTTGATGAAGGACCAAAATGTCTACCTGAAACCCAAATATTCTGGAAGAGAAAAGCAGAGTAAAGTTTAGGAGTGAACAAATAGCCTGACCAGTGCTACCTGAATCTGAACTTCCAGAGTTTTTAAATTGAACTACTACCTTGGTTTTCCTTCTCCTAGATCTTCTTTTATTAGACATCGAGTAACTTTAACACAGCCCTCTTTCATCATTCTCTTAGATATTGCTAAGACAATGTCATTTTATTTGCATAAATTTCAAAAATATTAAACAAATATTATGATGTAATTTTCATTTGAATCTCCTCAACCATCTGTAATTATTACAGAATCTGGATTTCAAACTTCATGTCAAAAACTAATCATAAGCAATAAAAGTCACTTCATTTTGGCCAAAGAAATAAGTTACCATCAGGAAATTATGATTATGAACATATATAACCAAAACCTGGGTATGCCCACTACTAGTAATTAGTCCAGAGATTAACTTTAACACAGTAATAGTAGGGAACTTCAATACAGTCCTTTTACTAACAGACAGAACAAGACAGCGGACATAAATGAAGTCATAGATGAAATGGGCCTAATATTTTATATTACCATTATAAATTATTCACATGTGTTTGAAAGGTAACTGTTGTATTGCATGAAATCATGGGAAAATAGTAATCTAGTTGCTTAAGTAAGTAGAAGGATAAATGTCTACTGTGTGGGATGTAAAATATAGTAGTATAAGGTTAGGAGCAGAAAGAGGAAATGAGCTTCATTTTGGAAATTTAAGTGTGAAGATTCTCTTGGATATTCTGGAAGCAATTGAGAACTAAAGTGAAAAATACATTTAAGAGTTATCAACATTAAAATATTCCTGTGGAGCTCTCTCAGTAAGAGAGTTCTGCTGGGTTGGATGCTTAATGCCTTGGTAGCAATCCCAACTGATGTTCACACCAGTGATTATTTAAAACTTTTTTTTGTCCTTTATTATTTTATTCTTGTTACATCTCAATGGTTATCCCATCCCTTGTATCCTCCCATTCTTCCCTCCCTCCCATTTTCCTCTTATTCCCCTCCCCTATGACTGTTCCTGAGGGGGATTACCTCCCCCTGTATATGCTCATAGGGTATCAAGTCTCTTCTTGGTAACCTGCTGTCCTTCCTCTGAGTGCCACCAGGTCTCCCCCTCCAGGGGACATGGTCAAAGGTGAGGCACCAGAGTATGTGAGAAAGTCATATCCCACTCTCCACTCTACTGTGGAGAGTGTTCTGTCCATTGTCTAGATCTGGGTAGGGGTTTAAGGTTTACCGCCTGTATTGTCCTTGGCTGGTGCCTTAGTATGAGCGGGACCCCTGTGCCCAAATCTGCCTATCATAATGTTCTACTTGTAGGCTTCTAGGACCCTCTGGATCCTTCTACTTTGCCATTCTCCCATGATTCTCTCATCTAGAGTCCCACTAGAATGTCCTCCCCTCTGTCTCAGTTTCCTGGTAAGTGAAACCTCCTTAATCATCAGCGAAATGCAAATCAAAACAACTCTGAGATTCCATCTTACACCCATCAGAATGGCTAAGATCAAAAATTCAAGCGACACCACATGCTGGTGAGGATGTGGGGAGAGAGGAACACTCCTTCATTGCTGGTGGGAATGCAAACTAGCACAACCACTTTGGAAATCTATCTGGTGCTATCTCAGAAAAATGGGAATAGGGCTTCCTAAAGACCCAGCTATTCCACTCCTTGGAATATACCCAGAAGATGCTCCAGCACACAACAAGAAACTTTGCTCAACCATGTTCATAGCAGCCTTATTCATAATAGCCAGAACATGGAAACAGCCTAAGTGTCCCTCAATAGAAGAATGGATAAAGAAACTGTGGTACATATACACTATGGAATACTATTCAGCTATTAAAAACAAGGAATTCCCGAAATTTGTGGATAAATGGATTGAGCTAGAAATGATGATAATGAGTGAGTTAACCCAGAAGCAAAAAGACTCAAATGGTATATACTCACTTATATCTGCATATTAGCCCAAGGGGCATGTCCCACGAAAGCCTTCACTTACCACACCAGTGATTTTGAAAATACAACCACAGAACAGTGTTAGCATCCACAGGAAGTTGATTCTGCCAGAGGAAAGAGTGCAGGATCTAGATGGACACAGCTATTGCCACTTCAATAGCAAAACATTTAAAACACTTTTAACTTCTTACAAGTTGTTCAGATTATTTCAGGAATGTTATCCCCTCATTTGTATCTTCCTATTCTCACTGCCCCCATCCTTCTTCTAGCCTATTACCCCACTCTAGACCTAGACATAAGGGGACCTACTCCCCACCATATGACCACAGACTATCAGGTTTCATCTAGATAGCATGCCTCCCCTTCCTCTTTGTGCTGCTAGACTTCCCCACTAAGGTGGAAGTGATCAAATGGGGGGACCAGTGTTCCTATCAGATGCAGTCCCTACTCTCCCTACAAGCATGGAGAATGAGCTGTCCATTGGTTAGATCTGAACAGGGGCTCTAGCTTTACTACTGCGCGCATTGTCATGGTTGGTGCAAGAGTTTGTGCCAGCCCCTTCTGTGTCCAGACCCACTGGCCTTGATGGTCTCCTGAACCCTTTGGGTCCTTCCATGCCCCATTCTTCCATACCACTTTCACTTGGAGTCCAGCAGTGAGTACCAGTATCTGTCTGGATTCCCCACTAGGTGGAGGCTCTCAGAGGACATCTATATTAGGCTAATATCCACTTACGGGTGAGTATATACCACGCATGCCTTTCTGGGTCTGGGTTACCTCACTCAGGATGATCTTTTCCAACCCTATCCATTTGTCCGGAAAATTTCAAAATTTCCTTGTTTCAATATCTGAGTAATATTCCATTGTGTAAATGTATCATAGTTTCTTTATCCATTCTTTGCGGGACATCAAGGTTGTTTCCAAATTCTGGCTATTATGGTTAAGGCTGCTATAGACATAGTTGAACAAATGTCCTTGTGGTATGGTGGAGCATCTTTTGAGTGGTATGGCTGGGTCTTGTGGTAGCACTATTCCCATTTTCCAAGAAAGCACCAGATTGATTTCCAAAGTGGTTGTACAAGTTTGCATATCTACCATCAATGGAGGAGTGTTCCCTGTTCTCCACATCCTTGCCAGTATGTGCTGTCACTTTTGATCTTAACCATTCTGATAGGTATAACATGTAATCTGAGAATCATTTGGTTTTCATTTCCCTGATAACTAAGAAGGTTAAGCATTTCTTTATGTGTTTCTTGGCCATTCAATGTTCCTTTGTTGAGAATTCTCTGTTTATCTCTGTACCCCATTATTTAACTGGATAATTTGCTTTGGTAGTGATTAATTTTCTGATTTCTTTATATATTTTGGATATTATTGCTTTGTAAGATTTAGAGTTGGTGAAGATCTTCTCCCAGTCTGTAGATGCCCATTTTGTTCTATTGACAGTGTCCTTTGCCTTACAGAAACCTTTCAGTTTCATGAAGTCCCATTTACTAATTGCTGCTCTTAGAGCCTGTGCTATTGGTGTTTGGTTCAGGAAGCTGTCTCCTATATCCAATGAATTTAAAGCTCTTCCCCACTTTTTCTTCTAATAGATTCAGTGTCTCTGGTTTTATATTGAATTCTTTGATCTACTTGGACTTCAGTTCTGTGCAGGGTGATCTGTTTGGATCTGTTTGCCTTTTCTACAGGTAGACATCCAGTTAGACCAGCACTACTTGTTGAAAATACTGTCCTTTTCCATTATATGGTTTTTGCCCTCATTGTAAAAATAAGGTTTTCATAGATATGTAGGTTTATTTCTGGGTCTTCCGTTTGATTCCACTGATCAACCAGTGCATTTCTATGCCAGTACCTTCCTTTTATTTTATTTTTTTTTACAAGCTTTGTAGTACAGCTTGAAATAAGGAATGGAGACACCTCCAAAAGTTCTTTAACTGTATGAAGTTTACAAACAAGTGGATGGAACTAGAAAAGATCATCATGAGTGAGATAACAAAGACTCAGAAAGACACACTTGGTAGGTACTTACTCATAAGTGAATATTAGGCATATGGTACAGGATAACAGTACTAAAACCCACAGATCCAAAGAAGTCAAAGAGATCCCAAGGGAAGATGATTTGAATATCATCCAATAGGAAATACAATAGATATCAAAAGTAGATTGTAGTGGATGTAAATATGTTTTTGTTTTGATCCCAAGTTTGGGATGTAACACAGACTTGTGTGAGGGTGTGTGGTGTTTTTCTGCTGGAAACAGACTTGTGAGAGAACAGGTGATGATTGTCAACTGGTAGAGGAACTGCTTTTTGAGGAGCATGATGTAAATATATTTTTTGTTTTCATCCCAAAAGTGGGATAAAAAACAGACTTGTGTGTTTGAGGTGCTTTTCTGCTGGAAACAGACTTGTGAGAGAATAGGTGATGTTTGTCTACTAGAAGAGGAACTGTCTCTTGTGTGGGCATGTGGGGGCATGTTCTTTGACAAATGATACATCCTAGTATGGACTCTGAATATATATATATATATATATATATATATATATATATATATATATATATATATATATATATATATATATATATATATTACAAGAAGCTGGGCTGTTTGGTCCTGGCATCATTTCCTATTGTTTGCTTGCTCATTGCTCCCCTTTGAAATGCTCCTAGAGATAACCATTCTAGCAAAGGCTTTGAAGTTTTGGCTGTTCCTCCGGGTTCCAGTGGCTGCAGTTGCAGTCATCTTTGCTGAATTGCTGGTTTTCCTTTTAACAGGTCTGCTGAAATCCTGACTATGAAGAGTGGAATTGCTCCAAGGAACTGAGTCTAAAAAGGTCTACTTTTCCTTTTCCCATTAACCTCTTTTCTCTCCTATCCGGGACATGTGGGTTGGAAGTGAGGTTTAAGCATTGAAGAATCCAAAATGAAGTAGGTTTGATAGAGTTCAAAACCTACGGTAGATGGAGGGAGGGACCTAGGTGATAGGTTGGGTGAGGAGGATAGTGGGAGTGGGGTTAAGGTGGTCAGAGAAAAGGAGGGCAGATGGATAGAACTTGGAGAGAGAACAGAAATAGAGGTCATCTCTGGAACAGTGGTGGCTCCTAGGAGTCTATGGGGGATGATCCTAACTAAGACTCCAGGCAATTGGTATTAAGGAGCATAAAGTTGGCATCTCATGAAGCCAGGTGAAACTCCCAGTAGATGGATGGGGACACCACCAAGACATAAAACCGTAGGCCCAAAATATGTCTTTTCTACCACAAGCATAGAGACAAAGATGGAACAGAGATTGAGAGAATGCCAAACCTGTGACTGGCCCAGATTGAGACCCACACCCCAGGAGAGTGCAGACCACTGCCACTATGCTTGCAGACAAGAGTCTAGCATAACTGTCTTCTGAGTCCAGCAACTGGTGGAGACAGATGTAGAAACCCAAGTCCAAGCAATGGGCTGAGCTGGGAGAGTAAGGTGGAAGAGTTGGAGGAAGGAGAAAGGGAGCAGGCGAGATCATGAATACCACAAGAAGACCTTCAAAGTAATCTAACCTGGGTCCACGGGGACTTACAGAGAGGGAACCACCAACCAAAGATTTTGCATGGACAGAACTTAGATCCCCTATACATATGTAGCAAATGTGCAGCTAGATCATCATGTGGGTCCCTTAACAATAGGAGTAGGGGCTGTATCTGAATCTACTACATACTGCTAGGTCACTTTTTCCTATCTGGGAAGCCTTGTCACTCCCCAGTGGAAAAAGATGCCTTTCCTCCTGTATGAACTTGAGATACTAGAGTGGATTGGTATCAATTATGGGCCTCACCTTCTCTAGGAGGAAGGAGAGGAGGGAATGGGAGGACGGTTGAGGGTGGAACTGGGAGGAGAGAAGGAAGGAGGCTGGGATCTGGATGTAAAGTAATTAAATAAATAAATATATTACAGGAAAAAGGAAAATATAAAAACCAACCAACAATCTGTAGGCCCAGAGAGATTAGGTATAAAGATAAGGATTGGGGTGGGAGTAGGGAACACATGGATGTCCCTGGAACCAAGAAACAGAATAGATTTTATGAATGGACTAGGGGACTGGGGAGAGGAAGGGAATGGAAGGATTAGAGGTTGAGTTTTGGGGCAGAGTTGAGTTTATAGAGGGAATGCAGGGAGAGATGATAAAATGAAGGGCACTTTGGAAGCGGTATAGAAGCCTAGTGAATTTCAAACTTTCTAAAATATATGAAGGCAATATTAATGAGATATACTAATAATGGGGGAGGTGGAGTCCCAAGTGACTATCTTTTGTCACCAAATGAATCTTCTAATACCAATTATGGTTGTTTGACTAGGAATGGCACCCATAGATTCATGTGATTGAATGCTTGGCTCATAGGGACTGGCACTCTTAGGAGGTATGGCCTTGTTGGAGGAAACATATCACTTTAAGGTTGGCCCTTGAGGTCTCAGAAGCTCAATCCCAGGCTCAGTGGCTGATATACTCTTTTTGCTGCCAAGATACAGAACTCTCAGCTTCTCCAATACCATGTCTGCCTGCATCCGACTATGCTTTGTGCCATGATGATAATGGACTAAACCTCTGAAACTGTAAGGCAGTTTCAATTAAATTTTTTTCTTTTATAAGAGTTGCCATGATCATGGTGTCTCTTCACAGCAATAAAGCCCTAAGACACTGGAACGGGGCTACCTCCGTATGAGTTCTGTCCAAAGAGGTCCCATGGAAATACATGAACAATCCAGGCTATTTCAAGACAATGGATTGCTCGCCTCAAACTGACAGCAAGGCCCCATTGCTGACAACACTCACAGAGCCCAGTGAACATAGAGAGGTCACGTTGGTGTCTACGGAGATCCCCCCACCCATAGGTTTTAGTGTGTTTTGTGCAGGAAGGCATCCAGCAAGCTACAGAAAGAGAAATGAAAGCACCAACCAAGCCGCAAAGCCTTTGATCTACAATCTGTTCTGCCTACAAAATATGCTAGGGCAACCACGGTATAAAACTTATTGGAGTTACCAACCAAAGTTTGATTTGCGTTGATGCCCACTCAACAAGAAGGAATCCACACCAGACACCTGCTTGGATGGCTAAAACTCAGAAACTGGGTAGACCTATTAGAAACCAGAGACCTAATGTAAAAGTCAAGTACTACTGGTCTAACAAACAAACAAACAAACAAACAAAAACAAAAAAAATGTCTTCTAATGATATTCCGCCATACTGATAGATCGGTGCTTTATTCAGCTATCACTACAGAAGTTATCTCCCACAGCAGATGGGAACAGATTCAGAGACCCACAGCCAGATACTATTCAGAGAGACAGACATTGGGACACATAACTCCAAGTGAGATGTCTCCATTAAATTTCTCTTTTCATAGATCACGGAATCCTGAGGAAGGGGATACGGAAAGAGTGTAAGAGCTAGAATAGACAGAGGACATCAGAACAAGGTCCTATGAATCAGTTGCATAAGGCCCCTAGGAACTTACAGAACCTGAAGCAACAAGCACAGGGCCTACGTGGGTCTGCACCAGGTCCTCTCTGTATATATTATAGATTTCAATTTGGTATTTTTATGGGACTCTTGAGTATGTAAACAAGTGTGTCTCTGACTCTTGTACCTTCTTTGGGGGACCTTTTACTTCTATTGGTTTCTCTTGTCCAACTTCAATGTTGTGGTGCTTGCTTTATCTCATATTTTGTTATTATTATTATGTTTTGTTATTATCTAAGTGCTAACTTGGAAAAATATGCATGCAAATGACAGAAAAATACATATACTTCCCAAAGCCTCTTATTGAAGGTCTTAATTCTGTCATCAGTATACCAGTCATAGCATTGCATGTAATTGGATGTGTTAGAAATTGTAATTATCATGCATTGTCAGTGAAATGCAATGTGATATAACACTTTAAAAATAGCATCTCATAATGTTCTATAGTATAAAAGAAAATATATCAAGTCTGTTGATGATCCTACTTCAGTATATTTATTGTAGCCAAATGCACATGAATAGTCACATAAAAATATTGGTAACTCTCACAGAATACTTATTTTTAAAACTACCTTGGATACTGAAAGAGGTGTATTAGTGTCTTCACATGTTTAACTGCTGGTGAACTCACCATGTTCCAGTGGATGCTCCAAATTCATGGTTACACAGGCAGTCCTTGTTAAAGTCTGTGCATCATAAATCCAACTAAAAATACATGAGTACAGGAAAGGAACTTGGTGGGGACTGATTGGGTAGAAAGAAGAAAGGGTTATGAGATGAGAGTATTCAAAATTCTCTCTCTCTCTCTCTCTCTCTCTCTCTCTCTCTCTCTCTCTCTCTCTCTAGCCTTGCCTGTCCTGGCCTTACTTTGTAGACCAGGCTGGCATCAAACTCACAGAGATCTTCCTGTCTCTGCCTCCTGAATTTTGAGATTAAAGGTGTGCAACAATTTTAGTTAATAAAAATTATATACATATTCATTTATCAGTAAATACCCTGGGTACATTCACATACAAGATATCACACAATAAAAAAAAAGGAACAAAGTTCTCATATGTGAAACATATAAGCGTTAGGGTGGAGAAAATAAGCCATATTTACAATGCTAGATATTGTAAGATGCCATTAATATGTTTTGTTTTTTTTGTGAAAGAAAACTTGTAAGACAACCAGGAGGTTTTAGGAGCTGATGGTGGTCATCAGATTGCCTTATTGCAGATAAATACAAGTACTTTTTGAAGTGATGGATATGTTCTTTTGTTTTAATTTTGCAGTGGTAACACAATCATATACATTTATCTAAAGTAAGGATTGGCCCCTAGTTCAGTAAAATTTACCATGCATAAGCTGTATCTTAGCGAAAAAATAATTGACATAAAACAAATACAGATGTATTTGTATGCTTGGGTATCCATCAAGATTGGTCCCAAGGCAGTTTAATTGCTTCCAATTAAAGTAAATAGTAATAAGCCCCAGGTTGCCTTATCAGGAGCCTATTTTCCTGATGTCTTCGTGTCAACAAAATTCCCTCTTGGACCTTGTCACTGGCCTGTAAAATACGAGTATGATCTGACATAGGTTTTATAGAGTTGGGTTGTGCCACAGACACATTGCCAATTTAATTACTTGCCTGAATGGGAGAAATAGCATAGGACAGCCTCCTTTGAACTGAGGATTTTGTTAGTTAGTGAACAGGGACCAAAACCACTCCAAGTCATATTTAAACTAGTAAGTCAAAAGTTACAACTGTTTCCTGAACAGCTTTATCAGACAGCTTTTACTTGCTCTTCAGAGGTGACACACTTGTTCTAAAACTGAAGTTGGAGTAAGGTAAGTGACATTTGTAAGATGTTTCCAAAGTAGAACTTTTCCAAAATAATTTATGCATTTTCTTGCTAAAAATTTATATTTTTTATTTTATGCATGTGGGTGTTTTGCCTATATATATGTTTGCGTACCACATGCATGCAGTGCCTAAGAAGGACAGAAATGGGCATTGAAACAATATTTGCAACAGGAGTTACAGATTGTTGTGTCATCATGTGAGTTCTGGTATTTGAACCTGGGTCCTTTGGAGCAACCAGTGCTCTCAGCCAGAGGCATCTCTCTAGCACCAGATTTATGCGTTCTTTCATGACAAGGTTTCAGACCTCTGAAATCCAGACTTTCAGCCCCTTTATTCAAAGACTTAGGTAAAAATTTCTATTACTGGTATGATTCTTTTGGACAGACTACTTTATTTTGTTTAGTTTTCAAATAAATAGAAAGCAAGTGAACAGTTCAAGGACACAGTAATAATAAATTCTGCATTCAAGACTTGTACTTGTATGGATCGAACTAGAGATGATCATAATGAGTGAGTTAACCAGGAAGCAGAAATAGTCAAATGGCATATACTCACTTATATCTGGACACTAGCCCAAGGGATATGTCTCATGAAATTCTTCACTTACCAAAAAAGTGAGACAGAGGGGAGAACATCCTATTGGGACTCTAGGTGAGAGAAGCATGGGAGAATGGGGAAATAGAAGGATCCAGAGGGTCCTAGAAATGTACAAGAAGAACATTATGATGGGCAGATCTGGGCCCAGGGGTCTGGCTCAAACTATGGCACCAGCCAAGGACAATATGTGCAGTAAACTTTGAACCACTACTCAGATCTAGCCAATGGACAGGACATTCTCCATATTTGAGTGGAGAGTGGGGTCTGACTTTTATACAAACTCTGGTGCCCCATATTTGACCATGTTCCTCAGATGAGGAGGCCGGATGGCACTCAGAGAAAGGATATTAGGCTACCAAGAAGAGACTTGATAACCTATGAGCATATACAGGGGGAGGAGGTCCCCCTCAGTCACAGTCTTAGGGGAGGGGAGTAAGGGGAAAATGGGAGGGAGAGAGGAATGAAAGGATACAAGGATGGGCTAACAATTGAGATGTAATATGAATAAATCAATAAAATATATTTTAAAAAGACTTGTACTTGTGTATATGATGCCAGGTTAATATAGAAGATCTTGTGTGTTTTAACTATTTGTGAGCAGTTATGAATTACATGGTTGAATTTGCTATTTCAGACTCTTATTAAATATCTTTTATTTTTACTTTATATTTTATTTAAGTAATTTATTCAGATTACATCTCAATTGTTATCTCCCCACTTATATCTTTAAATATCTTTTCTTATCCAGAGGCAAGGCAACCTTTTATTTGCTGTATACGCAACTAGAAAAAATACATTTTTATTCGTGTGTGTGTGTCTGTGTGTGCACGCGTGCGCCAGTTTGCATGTGTAGAAACAAAAGGACAGCCTTGAGTGTCGTTCCTCAGGTGCCGTCTGTCTCATTTATTCATTCATTGATTGGTTCATTCTTTAATTTTAATTAATTAAAAATTATCATTAATTCCTGAGATAGAATCTCTCACTTTCCTATACTGGAACTTCTTTTTTTTTAAATTAAATTTTATTTTTAATTTGTTCACTTTACATCCCAACTGTAGCCTATCCCTTGTTGCCTCCTTATCTCACTGTCCCTCCCTCATACCCCCTCCCTCCCTCCCTCCCTCCCCTAGTCTTTAGAAAGGGGAGCCCTCCTCCCTTAATATTTGTCCTCAGCCTATCAAGTCTCATTTGTACTGCTTGTATCCTCTTTCTTTGTGGCCTGGCAAGGTCACCCCAGGGAGGAATTGATCAAGGACTCACCACCAGAGTCCATGTCAGAGGTTAGCCTCTACTCTCCACTTTAGGGGACCCACAAGAAGACTGTACTGCCTATCTACTACATCTGAGCAGGGTCTAGGTCCGCACCATGCACGGTCCCTGGTTGGTGCATCAGTCACTGTAGCACCAGCCTCCTCCACCCAGATTTGTTGGCTCCATTAAGCTCCTTGTGGAGCTCATGTCCCCTCCGGGTGCTTCTATTCCAGAACTTTTCCAGAAGACTCCTTTTACTCCACCCTGAAGTCTGGCTCTGTGTCTCAGCATCTGCTTGGTTCCCCTCCTAAGTGGAGTCTTTCAGAGGACCTCTATGGTAGGCTCCCTTACTGTTCCTTCTCTTCAATTGCTTCTGGTGTCTATTTTTTTTTTTTTTGCCCTTCTGAATGAGAATAAAACATTCTCCATAGGGCTCTACTTGTTAATTAGTTTCTTTAGGTCTCTTTAGTGTAGTGTCGTTATCCTGTGTCATTTGGCTAATGCCTGCTTACAAGTGAGTATATACCATGTGTGTCTTTCTGGGTCTGGGTTAACTCACTCAGGATGATAGTTCCTAGTTTCATTAGGTAGGTAAATCTGTCTTCCCAGCAAGCTGCACGGATCTCTCTCCAACCTAGTGTTGAAATTATAAATGTATGCTACCACTCTCTGCATTCTTTAACATGGGTTCTGGAGATTGAATTTAGGTCCTCATGATTTCATGGCTAATGCTTTACTGACAAAGCTGTCTTACCACTCCTTAACACTTATAAAAAAATCAGCTTGTTGAGGTGTGATTAGTATAGGTAAAGCTGTGCACATGCTTTAGTAAAAAGTTTAATTCATGTAAAAGCAGAGAGATAGCTGTTATCTGAACACAAAAGAACATGCTGGGAATTATTAAAAAAAAAGCAATATTGGTAGGTGAATGTTAGAACTTTCATTAATGGTGATGGTTATAATATTTATAAAATGTATTGTAGGCTCAATTTTCTTATCAATTATATTTTATTATGAACTTACGAAATGAGCCTACCTCCCTAACAACCCTACTAACCCAAACAATCAGAAAAGAATATTAAAGAACACTACAATGAAACAGGATATCAGTCCCTGGCATAGTCAGCAGAGTTTCAGCAGACCAGTGTTGCTGCTGGAACCTGGAGCTGCAGCTGGAACCTCAGGCCTCAGCTGGAGTCCAAAGCCTTGCAGCTTTCCATGGAGCAGTTCTCTTTAGGAGCCTTTTGAAGTGCAGGAATGAACAGGCAAAAACCAAGTCCCAACCAAAAAGCCTTCCCTCCTGTTTCCTGTTCATATATACATTCTCTCAGTCTGTTCAAGGGTGTTTTTTTTACCAAGCTCCCCCATGAAGTAGTTTGACTTTTTTGTGGAAAAACATCCTGCTCTCTCACATCTAAGCAAAAAATATCCTGCCTTCTTCTCCATCCCCCACTTGGGATCAAAACAGAAACAAGTTTATCTCCCCTTCAGTGTATATAGCTTCTATAGGAGGAGGAACAAAACTATGATGATATTATGATTGAGTTTTGACTTTAACTTTTCCATTGTCAAACCTCCATAGGGGACAACAAAGACAAAAGCATGTCAGTGGGCTTACACTTAGAAAATACTGATTCTCCCCGTCTCAGCTGCCATTATTTTCCTACAGCTCTTCATTTAAGAGTAGGGGCTTATGAAATATCATGCCTTCTTAAAGTTAAGCTTAGAACAGCTCTGTGGACAAACAGGGAATCGTCACTGGCTGCATACCTATCTAAGGTAAAGCAGTACTGCAAAAATAATTAAGTCAATAACTTTACCAATGGCGGTTTTCACCCAAACACACCTGTGGATTAAAGGTAATCCAAGAACTGCACAGTGAAAATCCTAACAATTTATATCCAGCTAAAATATGAAGATTCTAAGTAAAAACTGCATTCAATAATATTCTTTCCAACCAAGATATATGGATTCAAGTATGAAACTTAATGGAAGTACCTTCTAGAACAATGAAGCATTTGGTTGATAAAGCAGTGATAAGAATAGTAATAGCATAATTAAAGAGGATAAGACCTTCGGGATAATACTTACACATGGAATCCCAAATGCTGTCAACCCAACAGAGAGACCATTATTCCAAATATTATAACTAGCTCTTGTTGGATTTTATTTGTAACTTAAAGTGTATTATTTAATTATGACAACTCATTTTAAAGATTGAATAAGTGAGGCTTGAGTAAGTTGGAGTGGGACCAATATTGCCCAGGTGCACAAACCAATATATATCTTTTCCCAGAGTCCTAATTCTGACAAATGCTGTGTCTCCCCTTCAGAACAGCTTTTATTGAACATGTACCTCTCTTTCGCCTCTGTTATCCTTAGGCATTTATTGTGTACATCTCTTAATTTGTTATGAAATGTGAATTTAAATTTGGGAATTTAGAGACAATAAAATTTGATTTAGCTCTAATTAACACCAATGAACTTGAAAACCAGTCACCTAGCTCAAGGTGAATTAACAGTGAATACTTTTATTGATATAAATAAGTTACTTATATCTCTGTTTCATAATTTGCATAAATGTGATAACTAATCAGTCTTATAATATTACTGACAGGGCTCAAAAAATAAGTTAATTGTGTGGAAGATTATCCATGTGAATACCATATATTTACAATATTTTACTAGATTAGAGGAAGATGAAGTTTTGCAAATATTTATTTCAGTTAATAAGTTTGGGCAGTTCATTATATATTCTCTATATTAATTTATATACATGTACAACTAAAAGTGATATAAATATTCTTCAGTAGAATACTTTTGATATATTTATAACCACTAATTACATATTAACAACTATATGCATAGTATGATTAATTAATGACATATAATTATAATGCAGATAATAACCATGTTCTTAGATATGTAAATGTATAAGTATAGATTTAAGACATAATTATGTACATGATATTTACAGATTCCAACATCCTTAGTTTCATTTTACTTATATATTTTAAAGTTCCAATTAGGTTTACTATATCCTAAATGGGATTCAACTAGAGAAAATGTTTCCTAAAATAACTCTTAGTTGAATATGCAATATATATATATAAACTTTTGTTTACTTATTTGTTTACATTTAAGATGTTCAGTTTTATTTAACTTTTATGTGTAATGTTCTGAGCTAATACATGTGTTGAGTTTTTATTGATAAAATAAGGTTATTAGACATTTTAATCTCCCTATTAAATATGGAGCTCTAAGTTCATTTCTTCTCATTCTTTATAAAAGATACAACACCTCATTGTGAACTACTTTCTCTCTACTATAGCACCACAGCTTATTACCTCTGGCCATTTTAGTTGCTTATTATTGAGACATTCTCAAGCTCCACTTTCCACTTTCTTCTCAGCCACTGGCTAGTTACTATCC
Source organism: Acomys minous (assembly GCF_964271855.1). Classification (NCBI taxonomy): domain Eukaryota; kingdom Metazoa; phylum Chordata; class Mammalia; order Rodentia; family Muridae; genus Acomys; species Acomys minous. The sequence continues at coordinate 45,691,736 of NC_140484.1, read as the reverse complement.
AGTATTCACATCAACTTTTCAAAAGCTACCACATGTGAATAAGCATTTGTATTTTTGTGTCTGACTTATCTTATTTAGCATAGATTTCCATCCATCCATTTTGCTATAAAGGGCAGGATTTCATTTTCTCTATAGCTGAATAATATTTTATCTGTATTTATACCACTTTAAAAAGTTATTTATTTTATTATTGAGATTATAATTACAGTATTTACCACTCCTTTTTCTCTCCTCCAAATCCTTGCCCTTTTTCAGACTCATGGTTTCTTTTTTCATGAAGTGTTCATATATTAATTATATCATTATATTATTATTAAATATAATACCCATTCTGATTGTTATAATATCTGTTTTATATCTCTCTCCCACCTCTACTGCTCCTCTGCCTGCTTACAAGTTCCCTTCCTACATACAAGTATTTTTTGAAGAACCTATGCAATATTCTCTGTAGTAACTTACACTCTCATGTAGTAACTTACTTAACCACAAAAAATATACAGGCTCTCTCCAGTTCTATTTTCTCTATATCCTCTGCACAACTATCCTTTAAAAAATATTTGTTCTAAACTGAATGAGGTAATAAATCATTGTATGTTTTACGAAAACAAAAATATTTTTTGTTTATCATTCTCTTCCTTTAATTCTCATTTCTATAGGACATCTACTGACTCTGAGATACTTGATGGAGAATTGTACCAAAGTGAGAGAGTTCATTCTCCTGGGACTAACTGATGACCCAAGCCTGCAGGTCCCCCTCTTCGTTGCGTTCACACTCATTTATCTCACTGATGTGGTTGGAAACCTGGGGATAATAATGTTGGTTCTTATGGACTCTCACCTGCACACACCCATGTACTTTTTCCTCTGTAACCTGTCTTTTGTAGACTTGGGTTACTCCTCAGCTGTCACGCCCACAGTCATGTCTGAATTTTTCATAGTCTCCAAAGTGGTCTCCTACAATGCCTGTGCTGCACAGATGTTCTTTTTTACAGGGTTTGCTACTGGGGAAAATTATCTCTTAGCATCAATGGCCTATGACCGCTATGTAGCAGTGTGTAAGCCTCTGCACTACTCCACCAGGATGACAACAAGTGTTTGTATTTTTCTGAACGTTGGCTGTTATATCTGTGGTTTCTTGAATGCTATTTTTCATGTTGGGGTCATATTCAGCCTCTCTTTTTGTAAATCCAATGTGGTCCATCACTTTTTCTGTGATATCCCAGCAGTACTGGCTCTATCTTGTTCTGATACACATCTTAGCGAAGTGATTCTTGTTTTTCTGTCAACCTTCAATGTCTTCTTTGCTCTTCTGATTATCTTAGTTTCTTATCTTTTCATATTTATTGCTGTCTTGAAGATGAAGTCAGATAAAGGACTCCAAAAAGCCTTGTCCACCTGTGCCTCCCACCTCACTGTAGTCTTTGTATTTTATAGCACTGTCATTTTCATGTACTTACAACCCAGTTCCAGTCATTCCATGGATGCAGATAAAATAGCATCTATGTTCTACACTATGATCATCCCCACACTAAACCCTTTGGTTTACAGCCTGAGGAACAAAGAAGTCAAAAACTCATTCAAGAAAGTAGTTGAGAAGGTCAAGTTTTTATGTAAGATTCAGATTTCACATTGAAAATAATTTTTATTGCCCTTCCATATTCTTTGTGTATTAGTTAGATTTAAGCTCTACAATGCACATAGATTGCTGCGTAACACACTCATATCTTCAGACGCCTATTTTTTTCATTTCTTATTAATTTATTCTTGTTACATCTCAATGGTTATCCCATCCCTTGTATCCTCCCATTCTTCCCTCCCTCCCATTTCCCCCTTACTCCCCTCCCCTATGACTGTGACTGAGGGGGAATTCCTCCCCCTTTATATGCTCACAGGGTATCAAGTCTCTTCTTGGTAACCTGCTGTCCTTCCTCTGAGTGCCACCAGGTCTCCCCCTCCAGGGGACATGGTCAAAGGTGAGGCACCAGAGTGCGTGAGAAAGTAATATCCCACTCTCCACTCTACTGTGGAGAGTGTTCTGTCCATTGGCTAGATCTGGGTAGGGGTTTAAAGTTTTACAGCCTGTATTGTCCTTGGCTGGTGCCTTAGTTTGAGCGGGACCCCTGTGCCCAAATCTGCCTATCATAATGTTCCACTTGTAGGTTTCTAGGACCCTCTGGATCCTTCTACTTTGCTATTCTCCCATGCTTCTCTCATCTAGAGTCCCAATAGGATGTCCTCCCCTTTTTCCCAGTTTTCTGATAAGTGAAGGCTTTCATAGGACATGCCCCTTGGGCTAGTATGCAGATATAAGTGAGTATATACCATTTGAATCTTTCTGCTTCTGGGTTAACTCACACATTATGACCATTTCTACCTCAATCCATTTGTCCACAAATTTCGGGAATTCCTTGTTTTTAATAGCTGAGTAGTATTCCATAGTGTATATGTACCACAGTCTCTTTATCCATTCTTCTACTGAGGGACACTTAGGCTGTTTCTATGTTCTGGCTATTATGAATAAGGCTGCTTTGAACATGGTTGAGCAAATTTTCTTGTTGTGTGCTGGAGCATCTTCTGGGTATATTCCAAGGAGTGGAATAGCTGGGTCTTGAGGAAGCCCTATTCCAAGTTTTCTGAGATAGCACCAGATAGAGTTCCAAAGTGGCTGTACTAGTTTGCATTCCCACCAGCAATCAAGGAGTATTCCTCTTTCTCCACATCCTCGCCAGCACGTGGTGTCGCTTGAATTTTTGATCTTAGCCATTCTGATGGGTATAAGATGGAATCTCAGAGTTGTTTTGATTTGCATTTCCCTGATGACTAAGGAGGTTGAGCATTTCTTTAAGTGTTTCTCAGCCATTTGATATTCCTCTGTTGAGAATTCTGTTTAGTTCCAAGCCCCATTTCTCAATTGGGTTATTTGGTTTGGTGGTGTTTAATTTTTTGAGTTCTTTATATATTTTGGATATTAGACCTTTGTCAGATGTAGGATTGGTGAAGATCTTTTCCCAGTCTGTAGGCTGTCACTTTGTTCTCTTGACAGTATTTCCTGTCTTACAGAAGCTTCTCAGCCTCATGAGATCCCATTTTTAAATTGCTGACATTAAGGCCTGGGTTGCTGGTGTTCTGTTCAGGAAGTTGTCTCCTGTGCCAATATGTTCCAGGCTCTTCCCCAGTTTTTGTTCTAACTGACTTAGTGTCTCTGGTTTTAAGTTGAGGTCTTTGATCCATTTGGATTTGAGTTTTGTGCAAGGTTACAAATATAGAACCAGTTGCATTTATTTTACACATACATAGACCTCCAGTTAGACTAGCACCATTTGTTGAAGATGCTATCCTTTTTCCATTGAATGGATTTGGCTTCTTTGTCAAAAATCAAGTGACCATATGTCTGTGGATTCATATCTGGGTCTTCGATTTGATTCCACTTATCAACCAGCCTGTTGCTATGCCAGTACCATGCTGTTTTAATTACTATTGCTTTATAGTACAGTTTGAGATCAGGTATGGAGATTCCTTTTGAGGATCTTTTATTGTACAAGATTGTTTTAGCTATTCTGGGTTTTTTGTTTTTCCATATGAAGTTCAGAATTGAACTTTCAATGTCTTTAAAAATTGTGTAGGTATTTTGATAGGGATTGCATTGAATCTGTAGATTGCTTTTGGTAAGATGGCCATTTTTACTATGTTAATTCTCATGATCCATGAGAAAGGAAGACCATTCCATCTTCTCATGTCATCTTCAATCTTTTTCTTCAGAGTTTTGAAATTTTTTTCAAACAAGTCCTTCACTTGCTTGGTTAGAGTAACTCCTAAACATTTTATATTGCTTGTGGCTAATGTGAAGGGTGTAGTTTTCCTAATTTCTTCCTCTGCAGGCTTGTCATTTGTGTATAGAAAGACTATAGACTTTTTTGAGTTAATTTTGTATCCAGCCAATTTGCTGAAGGTGTTTATCAGCTGTAGGAGTTCTCTGGTGGAATTTTGAGGGTCACTTATGAACACTATCATATCATCTGCAAATAGGGATAATTTGACTTCCTCCTTTCCCATTTGGATACCTTTGACCTCCTTTTGTTTTCTTATTGCTCTGGCTAGAACTTCGAGTACTATATTGAAGAGATATGGAGAGAGTGGGCAGCCTTGCCTTGTTCCCAATTTCAGAGGAATTTCCTTGAGTATCTCACCATTTACTTTGATTTTGGCTATTGGCTTGTTGTATATAGCCTTTATTATGTTGAGGAAAGTGCCTTGTATTCCCGATCTCTCTAAAACTTTAAACATGGGTGGGTGTTGAATTTTATCAAATGCTTTCTCTGCATCTAAGTAGATGATCATGTGATTTTTTATTTCCAGTTTGTTTATATGGTGGATTACATTGATGGATTTCTGTATATTAAACCATCCCTGCATGCCTGGAATGAAGCCTCCTCAGTCATGAAGAATGTTATCTTTGATGTGTTCTTGTATTCGTTTTGCAAGTACTCTATTGAGTATTTTTGCGTCGATGTTCATAAGAGAAATTGGTCTGAAATTCTCTTTCTTTGTTGAGTCTTTGTGAGGTTTAGGTATCAATGAGACTATGGCCTCATGGTAATGTTCCATCTATTTCTATCTTTTGGAGTAGCTTGAAGAGTATCAGTATTATCTCACCCTTGAAGTTCTGGTAGAATTCTGCACTGAAACCATCTTGCCCTGAGCTTTTTTTTGGTTGGGAGACTATCAATGATTGCTTCTATTTCTGTAGGGGAAATGGGACTATTTAGCTTGTTTATCTGCTCTTCACTCAACTTTGGCAAGTGAAATTGATCAAGAAAATCGTCCATTTCCCTTAGATTTTCAAATTTTGTGGCATATATGCCTTCAAAGTAGGATCTTATGATTCTTTCTATTTCTTCTTTGTCTGTTGTTTTGTCTCCCTTTTCATTTCTGATTTTGTTGATTTCAATACTGTCTCTCTGTCTTATAATTAGTTTGGCTAATGGTTTTTCTATCTTGTTGATTTTCTCAAAGAACCAGCTCTTGGTTTTGTTGATTCTTACGATTGTTTTCTTAGTTTTTAATTTGTTAATTTCAACCCTGAGTTTGATTATTTCCAGACGTCTACTTCTTTTGGCTGTTTCTGCTTCTTTTTTTCCCCTAGGGCTTCCAGTTGTGTCGTTAAGATGCTTATGTGCAATGTTTCCAATTTCTTTTTAAAGGCACCTAGTGCTATGAATTTTCCTCTTAGTACTGCTTTCAATGTATCCCACAAATTTGGGTATGTTGTTCCTTCATTTTCATTGAATTTCAGAAACTCCTTGATTTCTTTCTTTATTTCTTCCCTGACCCAGGTGTCATTTAGCAGAGAGTTGTTTAGTTTTCACATACGTGTAGGTTTTTTGTTATTTCTGTTATTATTGAATTGCAGCCTAAGCCCATGGTAATCTGATAGGATACAAGGTATTATTTCAATCCTCTTGTATCTGTTGAGGCCTGCTTTGTGCCCTACAATGTGATCAATTTTGGAGAAGGTTACATGGGGTGCAGAGAAGAAGGTATATTCCTTCTTGTTTGTGTGAAAGGTTCTATAAATATCTGTTAGATCCATCTGATTCATGGCATTGGTTAATGATGTTATTTCTCGGCTTAGTTTCTGTTTCAATGACTTATCCTTCAGTGAGAGTGGGGTGTTGAAGTCTCCCACTATTATTATGTGGGGATCGATGTTTGGTTTAACCTTTTTAATAGATCTTTTACAAATGTGGGTGCCCTTGTATTGGGAGCATATATGTTCAGAATTGTGATGTCATCTTGGTTGACTTTACCTTTGATGAGTATGAAGTGTCCGTCCTCATCCCTTTTGATTCATTTTGGTTGAAAGTCTATTTTGTTCTATATTAAAATGGCTATGCCTCCTTGCTTCTTGTGACTATTTGCTTGGAATAGTTTTTTCCAACCTTTTATCCTGTCGTTGTGGGTGAGATGTGTTTCTTGAATGCAGAAGAATATTGGATCATGCTTATGCACCCATTCAGTTAGTCTGTGTCTTTTTATTGGAGAATTGAGACCATTGACATTGAGAGATATTAATGACCAGTGACTGTTAAGAGTCTTAATTTTGATGTTGGTTCCAGTCGAGCGTTTGTGTAGTTGTGTTTTTGCCATGGTATAGTTATCTATTTCCTGAGTAGTTTTGGTTGTAGCTTGACCCTTTGGGATGGAGTTTTCCTTCTAGTACCTTCTGTAAAGCTGGATTTGTGGACAGGTACTGTTTGAATTTGGTTTTGTCATGGACTATTTTCTTTTCTCTGTCATTTCTTATTGATTGTTTTGCTGGGTAAAGTAGTCTGGCCTGGCATCTGTGGTCTCTTAGGGTTTGCAGGATCTCTGTCCAGGCCCTTCTGGCTTTGATGGTCTCTGCTGAGAAGTCGGGTGTAATTCTGATAGGTTTGCCATTAAATGTTATTTGGCCCTTTTCTCTTGCAGCTTTTAATATTTTTTCTTTGTTCTGTATGTTTTGTGTTTTTATTATTATGTGATGGGCAGTTTTTCTTTTCTGGCCACTTCTATTTGGTGTTCTGTAGGCCTCTTGTATGTTTATAGGTGTCTCTTTCTTTAGATTGGGGAAATTTTCTTCTATGATTTTGTTGAGAATATTTTCTGGGCCTTGGAGTCTGATATCTCCTCTTTCTTCAATGCTTATTATCCTCAGATTTCTTCTTTTCATGGTCTCCTTGATTTCTTGGATGTTTTGTGTCAAGAGTTTTCCAGATTTGGCATTTTCTTTAATGGTTGCTTCAAGACCTATGATTGTATCTTCTAGACTTGAGATTCGTTCTTCCATCTCTTGGATTCTATTAGAAAAGCTCACCTCTGTGTTGCTCACCTTCTTCTCTGAGGTCTCACTTTTTAGTTTTTCTTCTGTCTGTGTGTATATCATTGAATCCATTTTCATCTTCAGATCTTGAACTGATTTTTTTTTATTTCTTTCATCTGATTGTTTGTATATTCCTGTGTTTCTTCAATTGCCTCTTTATAGGTCATCAGAGCTTGAACCGTTTTATTTACTTCTCTCATCTGGTTGTTTGCATTTCCTGAAAAATTTCCAGTTACACTCCATGTGCTTCTTTTATGTCTCTCACCTGTTTGGTTGCGTCTTCTTGCATTTGATTACTAATTTTATTTGTTTCCTCCATTTATAATCCTCATTACTAAGGATTGGAGGTCATTTTCTTGTATTTCCGTTGTGTTTGAGTTCTCTGGGTTGTTTTCTTTGGGAAAACTGGAAACTGGAGACACCATGTTGTTTTGGTGGTTTTTGCATATGCTTTTACGCTGTACTTTAGACATCTTGCCATCTCTGTTTTTGTTGTGTAGCTTCCAGAGTTGGATGGAGGGAGTCTGATGATAGATTCACTTGTTTTCTCATGATTTCCCTGGGCTGGAAGCTTTGATGCTTCACTGGTGCAGATGGCAGGAGGCTAGCCCTGTCGTGTTGGACTCTCACAGCAGTGATCCTCAGCTCCCCTGTACTGTGGGTCCTCCAATCGTTCTGGGTTTCTGAATGAGCATTGGGTCAGGCAAAAGTATCCACAGCATTTCAGGTCCCCTGCCAAGTCCACCCAGGGACACTGGGCCTGAACCACACGCCGAGCTCAGCTAGATTCTCAGGGCCCGAACTGTCTGCTGAGCTCAGCTAGGGACTCTGGGCCCAAAATGCTCACAGAATCCAGCCAGAATTTTTGGGCTGGGACTGTGCACCAAGCTCAGCTAGGGGCTTTTGGCCCAAGGCGCATGCTGTGGTCAGCTAGAGACTCAGGGCCCGGACCGTCCACCAAGCTCAGCCAGGAATTCTGGATTCAAACTGCACAGTGTGTCCAACCAGAGTCTTAGAGCCGGGACTGTGCCAAAAGCTCAGCTAGAGTATCTGGGACCAACCTATCCACCAAGAACAGTTAGGGACTCTGGCCCCAAACTGCATGCCGAGCTCTGCCCTAGTCTCCAGGGTGGAATTGTGCACTGAGCTCAGCCAGGTACTCTGGACCCACACTGCACGCTGAATTCAGGCCAGGACTCTGGGTCTAAACTGCGTGGAGAGTCCAGCCAGAGTCTCAGGGCCACTGAGCCTGTGTGCAAAGCTCAGCTAGAGTCTCTGGGCCCAAACTGCCCTGCAAGTCGAGCTAGGGACTCTGGTCTGAATCTGTGTGCTGCACTCAGCCTGAGTCAGAGCAGTAGAACTGCACACTGAGCTGAGCTAATGGAACAGCCTGCATCACAGCAGGGGAGCTGCCACTGAGCTGAGCTAGTGTCTCCATGGCACTGCGCACTGAGCTAAACTTGGTACTCTGGGGCTGAACTGTCTGCCAAGTCCAGTTTGTGTCTCAAGGCACCGCGTGACCGAAATCCTGCCCAAAGTCCCCTCTCCCGCAGCAACTCCTACCCGACCACCACACCAATCGCGTCTGCTGGAGGGCTCCAAGCTGCAAACCTCAGCCACTGTTGCTGCTGTCACTGTTACCACTGCTGCTGCCGCCGCTGCTCCAATCCAAGAAAATTCGGGGACCTCAGTGTTTCTGGTTCAGAAATCTGTGCAATTCCCTGAATTGTTTACTGGAGCTTCTAAACACGGTCCACACTGCTCGCCGCCATCTTGGATCTCTTCAGACATCTATTTTATATTAAAGTATTTGCAAATTTATAACATACATAAATGAGAAAAGCCAAGAAAATTTCTAAGAAATGCTGGCATTTGCTTGTCATGTCTTGGTATATGTAGATACATAAATATGCATATATTTTAAGAGTGTGTGTGTGTGTGTGTGTGTGTTCTGAACATATACAGACTTGAGTGGGAAATTTGGAATGTAGCTAGATTTCAATAGAAAGAGTTTAAATAATTGATTTGATTTTTATAACATAAACTTTCTTTTTTTCTTCTTTTTGAATTTTTCCTTATTTTTATGACTTGATATTTCTGTTAATTTTAGAACTGAATAATGTTAGGTTGGATATACTACATCTACTCATGTATTGAAATATATTTTTTTATTTCTTCCAAAGTTTGGCATTTACTAATAAAGCTCTCATAAACATGATAATGGCTGACTTATTATTTCTTCAACCTCTCTGGTTGTGTTTTTGGTTTACATTTTGATAACACAATCTGCATGAGAAAGAAGGTTCCCCCAAGAGACCCATTTTTCTTAGTCCCCAAGAAGATCCTCAGGAGAGCTAGCCCTCTTATCCAGAACTGAATTCAGTGTACAGGATACCTCTTGAGAGTGGCAGAAGAACTCATCCATTTTAATGTTTTTATTAACCCATCAGTGGGAAACACAAGGCCCTGCAGTTTTTCAGCGGATATCTTCCATGCATCCTCACCACTGGATGTGGAGACTTGGAGTGAGGATGAGTTCTGTACACATAAGGTAATTTCAGTGGGGCCTCCAGAAATGAAAGACACAGAGCACCAGACTAATTAAACAAACTATGAATATAAGAGTCATTTAATTTTGGCCAGTGACCAAGAGCTAATTCTTCAGAGTCTCTTGGTGTCAAAGCTCATGGATACAGCTTTTTAAAAAGACAACCCTCCAAATCCACAGTTACATCAGTGTTAGGTGACAGTCAGAGTCAGAGTAAGAATGCAACATTTTATTTGGCATAAAATAGAATTTTATAAAGGACATAGCAAATAATTTTGATTTAAACATTTACTTTGGCAAATATGTATAGGCCATGGTCAGGGTCATGTAAGTCCCAAATGTGTTGTTAAGGCAGATGTGGTTGTTGAGGGAACAGGGTGGAGGATTGAGAAGTGTCTTACTAGACTCAAGCTGGAGCCAGGAAGAGTTGGTGTGACTTTAGTCACATCATTGACTCAACTTATTTTCTTTTTTTTTCCTTTTTTTATTAATTTATTCTTGTTACATCTCAATGGTTATCCCATCCCTTGTATCCTCCCATTCTTCCCTCCCTCCCATTTCCCCCTTATTCCCCTCCCCTATGACTGTTCCTGAGGGGGATTATCTCCCCCTGTATATGCTCATAGGGTATCAAGTCTGTTCATAGCAGCCTTATTCATAATAGCCAGAACATGGAAACAGCCTAAGTGTCCATCAATAGAAGAATGGATAAAGAAACTGTGGTACATATACACTATGGAATACTATTCAGCTATTAAAAACAAGGAATTCCCGAAATTTGTGGATAAATGGATTGAGGTAGAAATGATGATAATGAGTGAGTTAACCCAGAAGCAGAAAGACTCAAATGGATATACTCACTTATATCTGCATACTAGCCCAAGGGGCATGTCCCATGAAAGCCTTCACTTACCAGGAAACTGAGACAGAGGGGAGGACATCCTATTGGGACTCTAGATGAGAGAAGCATGGGAGAATGGCAAAGTAGAAGGATCCAGAGGGTCCTAGAAACCTACAAGTAGAACATTATGATAGGCAGATTTGGGCCCAGGGGTCCCGCTCAAACTAAGGCACCAGCCAAGGACAATACAGGCGGTAAACCTTAAACCCCTACCCAGATCTAGCCAATGGACAGAACACTCTCCACAGTAGAGTGGAGAGTGGGATATGACTTTCTCACATACTCTGGTGCCTCACCTTTGACCATGTCCCCTGGAGGGGGAGACCTGGTGGCACTCAGAGGAAGGACAGCAGGTTACCAAGAAGACTCACCTTATTTTCATACTCTCAAGATAGAGAATCTATGCCACATCCTGGCATGAATCTTGTTTTTATATGTTTTTATTATTTTTTTATTTTTACATATACATTTATATTATTACACATATATACAATAAATTACCTACAGCAAGAAGAACCATAAAACAATCAGGAATTATATAAAATGTTACATTCTTAACGTTGTGGCTATTTGTATTTCACAGCCTTGACATCGTTCCTATCTTGGTGCATCTAAAATTCTGAATGTAAATCTTTATCTATCATATCTCATCATTATCAACTTAAAACATCTATTAAACCTAAAACCATCTTACCCCCTAAACAACTAAGTTTAATTGTAAAACTAAACTATCTGGCCTTCAATCCCACCAGAGACTTGAGAATTCAAATTTAAAAGTATTCTTCACACACATTATATTATTTCTACTGTAATTTGAAGTATTATACCCATATAACTCAATTATCATACAATGTTTACTTCCAGTACTTTGAAAGTATGATTGCAGGTTGTTTAGGATAAATAAGTTGTACAAGTTAATTGTTAGTTGTTCAAATCATGGTCATATAATTACTAATCTATTTTTATCTCAATAATATACATTTTAGGTGCAACAGATAGATATGATTCTATAAAAAGATAAGGTAAAATAGTTAGATAACGTCTTTAAAAAACTCAGCGGCATACAGAATATGACATTTAAAAATGTTTTTGATGTTTTAAAGATTCATTGACAAAGAGACAGGTTGGCTCCTGGCAACACCCAGTCTACCTCAAAGAGGATGATGAGTACCAAAGAACCTCCTTATGGAGATGGCTTGTTTTTATATTTTTATTGACGGCGTCAAAATAACATACCAAAATTCAAAGTCTTGGTTTTAGTCTCCAAATCTAAATTCTGAGTAAATCTCAAAACTGTAGTCTGCAAGGACTATATGACTTCAGAACTATCAGCATGCTGATCATTTTCTACTACATTTTTCTCTGTCTTTACATAATCTTTTAATAATGATCTTTGAACAGGGCAAGCATATTTACAATTTACAAAGCTAAAGCTTTTTTTTAAACAATTCATTCGATGGTGAAGATTTAGCCCATTCTGCCTTTTGATGTTTGTGAATGATACCAGGAAGATACTTATTTAACTTAGATACTGACTTCAACTTGTTGAGACAAGATAAAAAGAAAAAATATTAGCGGTAGTTCAATTTCTAAAAATTGGGCAGCTACTTTACATATTCCATAGCAGTTTGTTTACTTCCCAAATAGTAAGTAGGTATTTCCATTTATTTAAACCCTCACCAATACTTGTCAACTTTTACTCTTAACAGTAGATACTTTAAGAAGTGTGAAATAACATGTATGTGCAGTTTTTTTTCAATACCCTAGGTGTATGTTTCTAATTGTAAGTATGTTCTCCTAGATCTATTGATTATATGTTGGTCTTTTGAGAAATGCCTATTTTAAATATTTATTTTTTATGCTACAGAGATGTGGAAAGAAGGTCCATATTTTGGTTATTGTTGATATTTGTGCTATAATTCCTATCAACACTCTGTATCCTCTGCCCTTCCAAGGCTTATGTATTGAAGTCTTGATTCTTTGTTTTTGGCCCTGTTGGGAGGGGATATATAGTTTAGTAGGTGAAAATTGGTGGAAGCAAATTAGGCACACTACTAAAGGGGACATAGGCATCACATTCCCTTTTCTTGTCCACCTTTGCTTTCTTGTTGCCACCAAGCAATTTTTTTCTCTGCTAGGTTTACTCTAGAATGATATATTATTTCACTATAGATCCAAAGGTCATGTGGACAATTGACCAGGCACTGATATTCCTGAGATCTTAAGTAGAAAAAGGTATTTTTTAATAATCTATTTTCTCTGGTATTTTTTCAGAGTAATAGAAATCTGAGTAGTGTAAGCTTGTTTCTCATGTCTCTACTTTCATACCTAGGAAAATTATTGCAAACAATACAAAATACAAAATACAATACAATACAAAATATTTGTTTTAATTTGTTTTGCAATATACTAAGTACTTTAGTAAACATATAATGACGTGAACACTCTTACTGTTATACTAAAATGTGCACTAAAAAGAATTAAATTAGTAAATTTTGTCACATACTTATGTTATTTAAATTTTTAAATTTAATCTTTGAAATATATATATATATATATATATATATATATATATATATATATACAGTGTGTCTTGATCATAGCTTTCCCTTATTATACCCCTCCAACTCTATGCAAGACTCATATGACATATAAAGAGAATCTGATGCCATGCATATTCCATATCTCCACATGACAACATAAGAGAGACAAGGAGAAGAAAGGAGACGAGAAGGAGAAGTAAAGAGGAGGGAAAAAGAAGGGTAGTGTAAAGGAATGGATATGATCAAACTATACAATAGACTTCCATGTTTAATTTATCATCACCATACAATATAAGTAGGAGAATCTTAATGTTTGTAATATTTGACTTGGATATGCAGCAATTTTTTTGTGTTGTAACTTGTGAAGTAGTAAGTTTACCACAGATGTTCATATCTGTACTTGTGAGTGTGTTGAGCTGCCATCCATCCTGCATGGCAGAGAGAGTAAGAAAACAATTATGATATGGAGCCATGCCAGGATCGGTGGCTTATGTCTGTAATCCCAATACTCAGGGAGGCAGAGGCAGGTGGATCTCTGTGAGTTTGACATGAGCAAGGTCTACACGGTGAGTCCAGGACAGCCAAGGCTACACAGTGAAACCCTTTCTTGAAAAACAAAACAAAACAAAACAAAACAAAAAAGATATGGAGCCAAAAAAATCTGGCCTAATAGTAAAGATCATAGCATTTGAGGTTCTCATCTTTGATTTCTTTTTATAACTAGCTAGCTGCTTTTCTTCTGAAATATATTTGCAGTTTTGTTTTGTTACAGTTTATTTGTGCATAGGCTAGCAATATCAAGGAGAAAAAAAATGCCCTTATCATATCACAAGCTATTCTGTACTGGAAAAGAAGCTGAAAGTTTTTTTGCTTTTTGTTTCCTGGTACAGGTGTGAATGGTATGACTCCAAAGTACTCTACAGATTTTTTAATCCTTTTTTCTTTTATTATTTATTTAATAACTCTGCAGCCTTTACCCTCATCTCCTCCCAGTCTCATGCTTTATGCTCTCCTCCTCTCATTGCCCCTTTCCTTCTTCTCAGAGAAGGAGTGTTCCCCAAAGGGTACCAACCCACCCATGCATCTCAAATTGCAGCAGGAATAAGCTCATCCTCTTCCACTGAGGCCTGACAAGGCAGCCCACCTAGGGGAAAGGTATCCAAAGGCAGACATTGGAGTCAGAAAGCCTCTACTCCTATCTTTAGGGAACCCACATGTTGATCAAACCGCACATCTGCTGCTATGTGAAGGGGGTCCAGGGTCCAGACCATGCATTCTCATTAATTGGTGGTTCAGTCTCAGTGGAAAGCTTTATAGGTGGATTTGTGCCCCCTCTCTCCACTGGAAGTCCAACCTGGCTGCAGGAGGTTGTTATCTCAGGATCCTAAACCCCTGCTACTAAGAGTCTCAGCCAGAGGAGGGCCAAAGGAAGGATACCTGAACCTCACTTAGAAGAGGAAATAAAATAGACATCTAAAGTAGATGGAAAGAGTAAACTGGGTGGATGAGGAGATGCAGAGGGGAATAGAGATGGGAGTCAGATTTGTGAGGAAAGAAGGGGTCTGCACAAGGACTAGGAGAGAGAATGGAAGCTGACAGGAGGAATATCTGGGACAAGAGAGGCTCCCGGGAGTCTAAAGGGGTGACCCAATAGTATATATTAATGAATACACAACATGTTTCTGTTGGCTTGTAGTGGAGGAGAGGGAGAAAAATGCAAGATCCTCCAATTGCACAAAATTGCCCTATTTGTGTTTCCAGCATTAATAGCACAAAGAGTAATAGTAAAAACAGATTTTAACAGGGTATTTTTAAAACCTGAATGACCTGGATTCAGTGGTTATGTCTTTTAAAATTCATTTTGTTGTACATAGGTTAAGATAAGTTCTTAATTCTCCAAGCTTATATTTATAAATTAACAACACGAATCTTGTGAAACTGGGATAATAATATCTACCTCAGATTAACCAATAACCAAAACACACTTTTCATATAGAAGAAGTGATCAAAATCACTGTATCACATTCCTAAGCCAAAAATACTTTAACAAGAATGAAAACACAGTGGTCAGGCCCACTGCTAAGAATTTGCCAAAAGTGGAACTTCAGTGATCCTATCTATCCCCTGAAGCTGTCTTTTATTTGTCTTATTCCTATTCCAGAGATAAGTCCTAGGCTATGCCCCCTCTTGGCAGCAGTCCTTGTCTATCATGATCATATATTATTCCACGTGGACCACCAGGACCTAGATCATTGTGCTTAATATCCTTGGAGTCATCATCTCTGTCTCTGGTTTCTTGCTTTCTTACAGCTCTCATTTTTAACATATACATTTATTTTATTACATATGAATAAAAAAGTTACATACAGCAGGGAGAATCATGAGACAATCATGAGTTATATAAATGTTACATTCATAGTGATTTGGCTATTTGTATTTGTCAAACTTGAAGTAAACAGCTTTCCTATCCTGTTGTGTCTAAATTTCTGAATGAAATTCAAAATCTATCATATCTTATCTCTAGTAACTTAAACTTTTTATCTTGATCTAAAAATATCCCTTCACCAACTAAACTTGGTTGTAAAACTCAATGATCTGTTTTTCAACCCCTCTCAGGGACTTGAGAAGGAATAAAATATAAATGCCGGAGTGAACCGAAAGTGCAGGTTAGCAGATTCCAACATGAAAAAAATGACTGAGACAGTTTACGGCCCAAACAGTCTCACCCAACACTGTGTATAACATTGGTGCATTATCATTGGCCTTCTAGCCCAACATCTCTGCCAGACTCATTCTCAAGGCAGGAACTACTGAGGACTTGCTTAGCCTGTCTTTCCAGAGTTTGGCTGTTGACTATGCCTGCATCTAGTCTTGCCCATTTTTAGGCAGAATTCTGTCTGTGGCAGAATGAGGACATTTTGCCTGGAGGCTTGTTTGCAACCTTCGAAGCCAACTCCATAAGGAGGTTATTTCATGCTCATCATCTTCTTTGAGGTCATCTGGGTGTTGCCAGGAGTTAACTTGTCTTGTTGTCAAAGAATCTTCAGAATAATAAAAAACATCTTTAAATGCCATATTCTGTGGGTCTCTGAGGCTTTTGAAGACCTTATTTAACAATTTTACCTTATATATCTATAGAATCATATGTATCTGTTAGATTTAAGACATATACTCTTGTGCTAAAATCAGACTAGCATTTGGCATGGCCATGATTTTCTCACAATTCTCATTTTTCTTCCATATTTAAATGTGCTTCCAAAATTAAGCTTCTTTGAACTTGTTCAGAGAATTTGAAAGTTTGCCTCTAACACCTCTGGGATTGATGAAATATTCTATTACTTTTCTAAACCACTTAAGAAGTCTTTCTGCTTGTTTTTATTTTTATTTTTTTGAAAAAGAATGTCATGAGGTAAATTACCAATGGAAAACTGATGATAGTTTGGATAGAGAATTATTCTCTGGTTGTCAGGATCCCTAACTCTTCTTGGTGATTTTGGTCCGTGAGGAGGGAAATCAGGATATTCTCAATACCTTTGTTCACACACACACACACACACACACACACACACACACACACACACACACACACACAAATGAGACAGGTGATATTGAACTTCTGCTTGTGGTGTCATGGGACAAGGAGTAGTTTTCTTCTCTTTAAATCTTCTAAGTGTTTTTTCTTTGCTTGTGGATTCATCTGTTCAGTCTTGGCTTCAAATTCTGGCCTAGGTTCATATTCAAGAAAGGATTCTTCTCTCATCTCTTTTATGCCATGAGTCACAGGATGTGCATCACAGGAACTACTCTTTGCATTCTTTCACACAAGTTCAAGAAAAAGCTGCCATCCATCCTTGCTGCACTTTTACTTCATCTTCTTATTCTTCACCAGTTCTGATTCAGAATCACTACACGCCTCATCTACATAACAATACAGATCATTGTAAACATGAAATTATTTTCACAGATCTTTCAGGAATCAGAGCAAAGTTTTGCATATACTTCCCACCTAGACAGCAAACCCATCCCTTATACAATCTACAACCACTCAAGGTTGCATGAACATCTACATTTCAAATTTTGGTATGATGTTCACTGAAGTTTAGAGACAACACATCCACTCCACCATTGACTTTGGAGGAATCGCTGATGTAAAACCTGTGTGAGTATTCTGAAGCTTTATTCAACAAAGTATAATATTGCCTCACAAACTCTCACCCCATAATTAGTGGCTTTTCCTTAGCCCACTTCTTTATGGCACAATGTCAAATGCTTGCAGAAAAGGCAGCGCATCACATGCCTTCACTCTCACTGGAACAGGTAGCTGGTAAGAACAACTCTGCCACAACAATCTTGACACCAAGCACAGGCACCTGATGGTTTCTGTGAGCCATGGGGCAGAGAAAAAAAATCCATGTTGGAAATTTCTTGGCATTATCTTGTGTAGGAAGAACATCTGCTTTGAGTTCATGTGTATGACATTTATGTTCTGTCTGGAAGACAACATTTTATGGCATCCCTTCTTTGCTTTAGTTCTCAGATTCTTTCTGCTTTTCCTCAAGACAGTCCCAGAAATTTGGGTGAGTGAGGAGAGATGAACATTGCACCTAAACTCAGCACACACGACCACTTCTTCTCAGAGTTTAGGGAAGTTATGAGACTCTTAACCACTACTCACAGCAAATGGAAGGATCTCTGACTAAGATTTGGAGCAGCATGTGTCTATGAATTTAAACATAAATATTTAGGAAGAAATTTGATAACATGACAGTTTCACAAAACAATTGTAGATTTCCCTCAGGGTAAATGACCTTTCTAGGCATTTTAAAAATTACTAGATTTACAAAATCAAGCATAAACTTTCCTCCAACAACAGCAATCAGGCTTCAGTATTGTAATATTCAGGGCTCAATATTTGGGTAATAATATTCATATTGTTTCTATCCAGAAGCATACATAGGACCTTCCACCAGTAATTTCTAGAATTAGTTTAATTTATAAAATAAATCCTATATAGTATAAAATGTCTTTAAAATACATTGTATCAGGTTCAATAATGGCTTGTCAAAACACATATGTTAATTTATGAAACCTTTCAATAAAACTCTTTGTGCATCCCAAAGCTATAGAGTTGTAAGACAATCATTTTTAATCTTTTTAAGAGACTGAAAAATTTCCAAGATTATATGTGTGTATTTTAAAGATTATTACATGTGTCCTTATACAGTAGAGTAAGAAAGAATGAACCACACATAAAAGAGGAGTTGACTGTGAGACCAGATAAACAACATGGAAGTAATGGGACCACAAGTTATGGAATATTACCAGTTACTGTAGGAGGGAAGAAGCAAAACACAATACTCCCTAGAACATACAGGGAGACATTGTTTTTAATAATTTCATAGACTTCAGCCATGTGAAACTTGAGATTTTGCATTTCTGGATTCTAGACATGACAGATAAAAATATATATCATTTCAAGCCTCCAGGTTTACAGTAATTCATTAGAGCAGCTTTAGAAGGCTAGCACAAACACTCACTTGGCTTCTTATCTGTAATAAACTCATATATATATATATATATATATATATATATATATATGTTATATATTATGTATTAAAGAGAATTTCCAAGTGAGTTCATCAGTTTCTGGGAATTGATTTGTAAAAATGTTTTTTATTATTTAATTCAAGATACATTGCCTTAGATAATATTAAATTTTTTTCTTGCTAAAGTCAATTTTTTAGTGTGATTATTTCCTCATGTTTGTATTTTTTCAGTGGTACACATCTTGTTGACATACTATTATTAACAGTATTTGATCATATTGTTCTTGCAAGGCTGATCTAGTGATTACCTGGAAAAAATTTGGAAAAAACCAGTTATCATGGAATTGGAATGGAAAGTTATCAAGGAGATGCCCAGAAGAATTGATTTAGGTGACCATGGACATGTTATCCTGACCATTATTGGGATACGATTTCCTAAAGCTGCACACTAGAAAGTGAGATATTTCTGTATGCAAATTATGCATCAATTATTAAAAAAGAAAAGTAATAAGAAATTGTGCACAATAAAAATAACCAGTTGAATCTCCACAGACAGCTTAATTGTTTCTACCCCATAGGATTAGGAAGTTTAGACACTCTCATAGAACACTCTCTAGAGGTCTCAAGGTCTCTAGGATTTTCCCCCTCAGATCTCCTTGTATTGGCCTCTAATTGTAATGTAACTCATGATGCCACTTTAGGAGGAACAGGCTGTATGCCATGCTTCATTGGCCGTTAGATATTTATCTGAGTGACAATAAATCTTAGCATCTATAAGACATCTGTTAACTGAGGATTTCCTAAGAGTTTTCAATTACGATCTAGGGAAAAGTGATAAAATCAAATTGATTGACTTTTGAGAAATAATCTCTTCAAGAGAAGTTTTGTAGAACTGCCTTACATACATTGTGAATGGCATGAGAGACGAAATCTTACATTTATGAAGCAAATTAGGAGGAAGTAGGAAGTTCTACCAGCCAACCAAGAATTAATGGAGTTTTAAACTTTAATACTTGCAAATGCTGTTTCCTTTCTCATTCCCTGTATTGGAGAGTATGGGGCCTTTGACCACTACCTGAGAGGGAGCTTCTCTCACAGTACTTGTGCCATGTTCCAAGGCTGATTGGGGGATTTCAGAATGCTATTGTGGACTGGCTGTTCTCTCCTAGGAAACTGGTAAGATTTGATTCTCCATGAAAGTTTATTATTGTTGTATTTAAAACCCCCCAACAAAGCAACTACATTCTCTATAAGTTATTCTAAAAGAAAACTAGATGATTTCAATAGGCTTTCAAAATCTGAGGTAATGTGAAAAATTCCATCATATGGAACATACATATTCTTATGGTACATCAAGCTTATGTCTCAGTAAGGATGAACAAACCCCAAAACATATGATGTACTAGGTGTTAGGTTATAGCCTCATATTGCGAACTATGTTATTGCTTCTTATTTGAGGAAAGCAACAAACAAAGATAATAGCTAATCCTTAAACATGAAGAACACTTTTTTCACAAGAAAAGTCCTTAATGGATTCAACAGTTTCCAATTTGCTTTATCCTTTACCCCATGATCTCATGCTAATTCACTTGACTACACCTACACATGTTGGCAGTGATATGAACAAAAACATAGGCTTTTAATTATGTTGATGATAGCCTGAACAACTCTGAATCTTGACTCTTTTTAAAAACAGGGTATATAAATTTTAGGTTACTATAAGTTCCAATTTTCAACTTCCTAAAAGTGAAGAATGAAAATACTTTTTTGTACCTCCTCCAGACATAGACACTGGGACATACAGATACATATTTACATAAAGTCTTTATTACTGGCTGTAGAGCTAAGTATATTCTAATGTGATCATGTCTTTATTAAAGCTAGAAAACAATGTTTGATTCAGGCTTATAAATTAAAATTTGAGGATGAAAAGTTAAGGAATAGTAGTTAGAAATTTATGGATATCTTGAAAAGCTTCAATTATAATCAATAAATATAACATACTATTACTACATGAGAAGAGACATAAATATAATAACATACAAGATGAAATTTACCACCAAAGTAAATTTGTGAGCCAAGGACATCCCATAAACTAGGAACATTCCAACTTACATGCTCTAGTTTGGCTCAGGTATGCCACCGATGAGAGTTGGGATGATTATTAAAATTAATTATTCATATCAAAAGTAGAATACAGACTCATCTAGAATTGTGGAGTCATCAGTCACATTTGTGGAATAAGAACAGACTGAAAACACTAGAAAGCTTAGACAACCCCAGTGGCTCTAGTGTCCCATAAGAACAATTTGGAGAGAGACATTTATTTTCATTTAATGAGCTTTTAAAAAAAACAGTATTAAAATTAAGTATATTTGATCATATTATTTCCATCTCCTAGGTCCTTCCAGGTTACTGAAAGATATTTTAAGATGGCAAATATTTACAATCAAAATCTTGTGTGTTAGCAACTAGTTTGATCTAGTTATAAACACAACACTTTGGGAACACAACTGTAACACAGTAGACGACACTTATCTAGCTATGTGGAGCACACATCTATTGCCTTTTACATATTATCTGTTTAAATTTCAGAGTATCACCTCTAACCAAGTCTTATTACTATCTTTATTATTTAGATAAAAATATACACTCAGAGGTTTTGATGAGGATCAGCAACTCCTAGATAGCAAATGTCAGATCTTATAGCCATCTTCTCCAGTAAAACATGTTCCATATCTGTATTTTATGACAGAACTTCAGTAAGAATTTTCCCCTCACTTCATTTATCGTACCACAATGCATAGAGATGTAAAAGGATAATTCCAGAGTCCACCTTGTATTATCTTTAGCCTAGCCAAAAGGTTATGCTTTAACCCAGAGTCTTGTCAATGTGTCTTTATGTTAAGAGGCATAAAATGAATGTATGTGTGAGGTAAAGTGCAATTTAGAGCTTCTTAATGAATTCATGGCACATTTGTAGCTTTACTTCTATCTTCTTTTCTTTTCCTTTCTTGTTTACTTAATAAGAAGTGAACACTTAGTGGACAGAATAAATTGCTACCTGTGCAATCACTCAGTACAATATGAAACTCTAAAAAATAAAGAGTGAACCATAGTAGACACTGTACATTGACATAAATTCAGTTGACCATTAAAATTAGAAATGATTCAGAATAGATTAAAGATTGATTTGAATTCCAGGCATAAATAGACAAATTATATTTGTGTAAATATGAATAAATGACTCAAACTCTTAAGCTTCATAATTTATATTATTAGAACAGGAAAATGAACATAAAACTCTGCTGAGAGGAAACAATGAATACTCCATAAATGTTTTATGACAGCTATTGACAGATGAGAAACATGTGTTTGAATGAAAGAAAAATTCATTAGAAGATAGATTTACCTAGAAAATCATTTGATTAGATTATTAAACTGTTTACCATTTAGCAAATATACCCATAAAATTTAAATTAGGCAGAACATTGGAACACAGATTCAGTACCTTGTAGACATATATATATATATATATATATATATATATATATATATATATATATATATATATATATAAAATTCACAATAATTTCTTTCAAGGTTATGCTTTTCTAGACAATATCAAAGTGCATGTTCTTGATAATATGAGGTGTAATTTAACTTCTTTATCTTTTTGTAACTTTTGACAGTTTGATACAGAGCATCCACTGATTCTCTGGTAACCTTGATGGAGAACAGGACAGAAGTGACACACTTCCTTCTGTTGGGACTCACCGATGACCCAGGCCTACAGCTTCCCCTCTTCATCACCTTCCTCCTCATTTACACCATCACCCTAGTGGGGAACCTGGGGATGATCCTGCTGATTGTCCTGGACACTCATCTCCACACGCCCATGTACATTTTCCTTGGCAATCTATCACTGGTAGACCTTTGTTACTCTTCAGGTGTTACTCCAAAAGTCATGGCTGGGTTTCTGGTAGGAGACAAAGCCATGTCCTACAATGACTGTGCTGCTCAGATGTTCTTTGTTACAGGCTTTGCTACTGTGGAAAATTACTTGTTGTCCTTAATGGCCTATGATCGCTATGCAGCAGTGTGCAAACCCCTGCACTATGCCACCACCATGACTACAGGTATGTGTGCATGGATGATTGCAGGGTGCTATGCCTGTGGCTTCATTAATGCCTGTATCTATACTGGGGATGCATTTGGTCTCTCTTTCTGTAAGGCCAATGTGGTTCATCATTTTTTCTGTGATATTCCAGCAGTCATGGTTCTCTCATGCTCTGATAAACATGTGAATGAGCTGATTCTTGTTTGTGTAGCCAGCTTCAATATATTTTTTGCTCTCATAATCATCTTAGTATCCTATCTAATGATTTTTATCACAATTCTAAAGATGCACTCAACTACAGGACATCATAAGGCCATTTCCACCTGTGTCTCTCATTTCACTGCTGTTTTTATTTTCTATGGCACAGTAATTTTCATGTACTTGCAGCCTAGCTCCAGTCATACCATGGACACTGACAAAACTGTGTCTGTGTTCTATACCATGGTTATCCCCATGCTGAACCCTCTGGTGTACAGTCTAAGGAACAAGGAAGTCAAGAGTGCATTCAGAAAGATTGTTTTCAGAGCAAGATGACACTATATTGATTTTATACATTTCATATATACAATGTCTTCATTCTTTTCTCTTACATCTTTTTCAATGTATCAGATTTGATTTGTTATCTATCTGCTATCTATGTATCTATCTGTCTATCTATGTATCTATCTGTCTATCTATCTATCTATCTATCTATCTATCTATCATCTATCCATCTATGTATCTATCTTTCTCTATCATCTATCTATCTATTCATCCATGAATCCATATATCATCTGTTTGTAAATGTGTATGTGTATATATACATTGTGTACACAAATGTGTAAATATATATATATATATATATATATATATATATATATATATATGAGAGAGAGAGAGAGAGAGAGAGAGAGAGAGAGAAGAGAGAAACAGAAGTAGACAGTAACAGAGAAAGAAGCATTTCATATCACCCATTTAAAGTTCAGAGGACAATTTGTGGAAGGAAATTCCCTATCTTTCTACCACATAGGTTCTGCGGATCAAACTCAGTATCTAAGCTTTGTCAAATAGCACCTTTACTCATGAATCTTATTTGAAAACTGACAGGTTAAAAGGAAAATCCAATTTCCCAAATTCCAGGGGTCGGTTCATATGTGTATAAATGACAGTCAAGGATGAGCCAAGCTGGCTTATAGAAGGATTTCTGGCAGTCATATGAAAGATTAAGGTCAGCGTTTGCCAGGCTGTTGCAGGTCATAGGTTTTCTTCCCTCCCACAGATACCCCCCTTTTTTTAAAAAAAAATCTTTACAACTTTTCCCATCTCACTCTTTTCTCTCTTGCTACTCTTGCTTCTCTTGCAGATAGACCTGGTCATGTCCAGTCTTCCTCTGTTTCTTTCTGCTCTGGACTGTTCAGATGCCTCTGCCCGTACTCTTTTATATACAGTAAAATACTTTCCCCCAGCCATGCATGGAATAGGCATTTCAGGGGTTTCTTTGCTGAACCTCACTTATGAAAGCCAGTTTTCTGAAATAATACCTTATAGAAAAATGGAGACATTCAGAGTCATGTATGAATGAGAATGCTAATGATCCTGAGGTTTTCATATCAAATGCAAACAAAATACAAATCCATTAACTCATCTTTCATTAATTTATCTCTAACTTGGGTCAGTGCAAATGTTTATTAGAACAAGAACCTAATAAATATCATGCATGGAAGTTCATAAAAAGTGCCTTATGAGGGAGGACACATTGACATATATGGGGCCATATTTTCAGGATGAAATGTAATATTTCTTTAAGTGGTAGTTTTTTTTGGTTTAGTTTAACTGTTTTAAGTAGTAAATTATTAATGAAAGTATTCTTGTCAAATATGGTGGTAAATTCATGGAGTCTCAGTTCTGAAGAGGCTGATATGCATGGGTTAATGATTTGAGACTAATGTAAGTTATGTGCCAAGACACTTCAAAACAAAAATCAGAACAACAAAAATGACAACAGCAGCAACAATAACAAATGTGAAAAATCAATAACAAAAATGGTCCAACTGATATCTTCCTGAGAACTCTTAACAATGTTTTTTAAAGTAAGTGTTCTTGGAAGCCATAAGGTCTGCAGAGATTTGTCCTGTTCAAAATGGGTTCTCATCATCCACTCTGAATGGGTTCATACAGATAGAATGAAGTAGGAACTTCCCCCTCTCTCCTTTCCTTCTTTCCTCTCTGTCTCTTCTTCCCTCTGCCCTTCTTCTTTCTGTCTTCCTTTCTCAATTTGCCACATCTAGATACCAGAACAACTAGATCTCCAGCCCTTGTTCTCTCCTCTTCTTCATTTTCTGGTCTTTGAACCTTGCCTTAATTAATCTACCAGACTTTCTGGTTTACCAGCTTTCATATAATGTGTATTTTTTTGCTTCAAATATCAAGTGAACTTATGGCAGAATTTCCATACATGGGTTTGTAACCTATTAAGGAGTGCTAATCCTTAAACATCACACACACACACACACACACACACACACACACACACACACATACTACTCCCCTACTAAGGATCATGAAATATTGTAGAGGAGGGGTCAGAAAGACTCTTAGGGGCCAGAGATTGAGAGGACTTCTGTGAAACACTGTCTTCTGGACATGACATGGCTGCTTCACCCACGAACTCACTGTAGTTGTGGTTACTTGCATAATGTCTGCATAATATTGGGAAAGGGGAAAGGCTTATGAGGCCTGACCCATCCCTGAGGACAATTGACAGTTAATATTGGTAGGGCTGTCATATTTTTCAGTAGTTAGTTGGTGGTGCTCCAACAAGTAATCTCCTCCCAGTATTCATATAAGGAAACTTATTTTAGCTCAGTGGGTCACATATAAATGTCATGAAAGTCCAAAGGAAACTTGTTGACAAGAAGCACTTTGTTGGAAGAAGGTGGGTGAGGAAGGATAACAAGAGGTGAGAAGGACTAAAATTTATTATATACATGCATAAGAAATTTTGTAAGCCAATTGATATTTAAATTTAGAATTTAAATTTAAGCTTAATATTTTGTGATTCTTCTACAACCTTTTCTATTCTCATTTATATACCAGTCCTTCATTCACCACATAAACTATCTCCTCACATCGTCTATCCTCTTCAAAGACTTTATTAATGCTTTCCGCATTGAGTTACTAGTTCCTTTTCTATTTTTCCTAAATAAACTGTAAATCAAACCAGATAAGTGACTCTAATTCTTTTATTAAATGTGGTCATTGGTACTTGACTAGATAATCTTGTTGTAGTAGACTTCAAAGAGATATTTTAAATGAGTGATCAGTAAACTTATAAGTAAATATTTTTAAATGAAGGAGTATAATTATGTAGCTCTGCATTCAATGGCACCATGTGGATCTTCGCATGACTGTAAATCTTGTATGAGATGCATTTTCTGAATAAATGTCTATAACATTTTTAGAAACAGGTTATTATTTGCTTTGCTTTTCATGACATATTTTTTCTGTGTTGTTACTTTTTTCTCACACTTCTTTCTTTTAGATGAATAATTTTCTGGAAGTCCTAACATGGAGTAAGGTTGTGTCAAATAATATCATGATTGTTACTTAGAAGTCATGTCTCAATAAATGACAAGGGACAGACAGAATTTAAGAAATAAAAAGAGGTTAAATATAAGATTAAGAAATGTATAATGATATTTTAAAAATCTATGAACATAAATTGTAGAACTAATAGAAATTATTTTAAATGCCCCAAGCCTAGTGATGGGTTAAAATATGTTTGTCAAAACAAATTAATTCATCCTAAAGGATGGCAGGACTGTCTTTTGAAATTCCAGGATTCATACTAAAATTCACATGGAAGGACTAAATGCTTCAAAGGTAGGTAGGGAGGATCAGGAAGATAAGAGTGAGGGGATAAAAATTGGGATGTAATGTGAATAAATTACAATAATAAAAAATCCAAAAAAAAAACAGAAATAAAAAATCCAAAGTGTAGGCAAGGATGGATGGAACGAATAGCATTAGCTCAGAGTCCCTCATTCATTCACTTGGGATGTGTTGCCTCAATTGAGTGGAGAAGGGAATGTTAATAAGAGATTTTTACAGAGTATGCCAGAGGGAGCAGAGCTGGGGGTTTAATGCTCAAATAGACACTGTAGAGTATTTGCTAGGTTCCCGTCCCTACTGCCTGTCAAATTAATATGTCATCTGTTAGCTATGAACCTGCAATGAGCAGAAAATTGCTAATTTTCAGAAGAGTGTTAGAGTGGATCGGAGATAGCTGAGGAACACAGGGACTTTGCATAGAGCTGTCAGCGCAAAGAGGATCAGATGAGAGGAACTAACTGTGGTCAGTACATGTGTAGGCATGGATACGCTGCAATAACACAATATACTAAAAAACAGGTCTTTTAAATAGGCAAAAATGAAACCTTTAATCACCTGGGAATATAAGATCTCCTGGATCAAACTGTCCAGAAGACAAAGAAACTTCACAGTTGCAAGGAACCACTGGAATCTAAGGAAGAAAGAGTAATAAACCTAAAGGAAAGAGAAAATTACATCTATGCCCTATGTTAGGCACAGTGTAATCTCTCTCTCTCTCTCTCTCTCTCTCTCTCTCTCTCTCTCTCTCTCTCTCTCTCTCTCTCTCTCTCTCATAGTAAGAGAGCTAGGTACAGCAGCATATCCTTATTCCAAGCATCTTAATGTGTCCCAAAGCAGCTGACATGAAGTTTACTGTGGTAGGGCAACCCAGAACATCAACTGCCTTCCTGCTCTCTAGCTCTAAATGCCTTGATGATAGCAATGCTCCCTAGGTGTAATAAAAACAATACTATCAGTGGGCCTAACAGAACATTAATAACAAATTAGACTAAATAAACAAAAAACATTCCATAAAATAAAACCCTTGGACCAGACGACTCCACAGATGAATTCTAGTAAATATAAAACACCAATACCAATTGTCACACCATAATTGTAAAATATAGATAAAATTATCTCTGTACAAGTGACATTATACAGACCAAGCAGATCATGGTGTGTGTGTGTGTGTGTGTGTGTGTGTGTGTGTGTGTGTGTGTGTAAAAGCAGTTTCAAGAAGATATCATAAGCCATGAATTTGAGAGAAAGCAAGAAGGGGGATATAAGAGAGACTGATGAGAAGAAAGAAAAGCGGAATTTAATATAATTATATTTTAATTAATTTTTTTCTATTTTAACATCTTTATTTTTTCTTTTACTGAAAATAGTTTCTTTTTTGAAACTTAGTTATTTTTTATTTTATTAGTTTTCATGATTTTCTTTTTTTAATAGCTGAGTATTATTCCATTGTGTAAATGTTATCACAATTTCTTTATCCATTTTTTGGTTAGGGGACATCTAGATTGTTTCCAATTCTGGTTATTACAAATTTGGTTCTGCCTAAGGTATCTGGCACCAAGAATCTCTCATTATTGATAACCTAAGCAGTGTGAGGTATCGGCTTCATCTTGTGGAGTAAGCCTTAGGTCAAATAAAATGTCAGTTGGTTACTGTGATAAGCTTTGTTCCACCATCGCCTTGGCATACTTTGCAGGTAAAAAGCATTGTAGATAAAGGTTTTGTGGCTGTATTGGTTTTTACAATTCTAATTTGGTAGCTTCCAGAGTACCTTACAACACCAAAGACACTAGAACATAGGAGTGAGGGTTTCACGCAGGCACCAGCTTGTGTTGTCTTCAGTATTGGTGCCTTGCTGTCAGTGTGTGGAGATCAATGTATTGTCTTGAAGCAGCTAGGGTTGTTTGGGGATTGCCATCGTACCACTTTGGCCAACAACTCCATTTGTGTGTAACCCAGTCATGATACAGGAAACTTTATTTGGTGACAGGAGATGGTAAGTTTCAACTCTGTCTCCATTATTTGGGTTCTTCATTAGGATCACCTTCATATATTATTGGACATTTCCACTGCACGGATTTTCCATACCATTCCTCAAATGATTTGTAAGTCTAGTTGTTCCTCCTTGCATTTCTTCCCTCAACTTCATCTCCCTTCCTACTCAACCTGATTTTCCCTTTTGTTCCTGTGTCCCCTGCTCTTAGTCTATCTATAAAATTTATTCTAGTTTTCCCTGCCAAGGAGACCCATGGGCTTTCCATAGTCCCTTCCTCTATATCTACCTTCTTTGGCTCTATTGATTATAGCTTGCTTATAATTTCTTTAGTAGCTAATATCCACATATAAGTGATACATACCACTCAGGATAAATTTTCCTACTTCCATTCATTTGCCTGTAAATTTCATAATGTCATCTTTAACAGCTGAATAATATTCTATTTTGTAAATGTACCACAATTTCTTTATCCATTCCTCTGTTGGGGGACTTATAGATTGTTTCTAATTGCTGGCTATTATTAATAGAACAAGTTTTTCTCAGACTTATATACACTAACACTATAAATGAGCAAAAAATACACAAATAACATAAATTTAATAAAATTTTTTAAAAAATTAATAGCAGTCAATAGAAATAAGTAGATAGTTTTGTAAAAAGTAACACATAGCACTCTAGAATATTATAAAGGGCAGGTCATAAAGAATGATCAATGAGCATTAGACATTACAGTAAGTTACAGCCAGCTAGGAAGGAGGACCTGAGAGGTGCTACTATACAGAAAGGTTATGATAGAAATAATGTAGTATATTTTTGGTTGTATGGAAGAAATCAAAATAAAAGACAAGAAAGAAGAATTTTGAAAGGTATTTTATTTATTTTTTTTCAAATTTAAAAAATTTTTACACATAAATACAATATACTACATACAACAAGGAGAATCATGAAACAATTGGGAATTATATAAATGTGTTTTGGTTGTTTGTATTTGACAGCTTTGAAAAAAACATCTTTCCTATCTTGGTGAGTCTAAAATTCTGAATGTAAATCAATATCTATTACATCTCATCTCTATCAACTTAAAACATCTATCAAGACCTAAAAATAACTTACCCCCTAAACAACTAAGCCTAATTGTAAAATTAAACTATATGATCTTCAACCTCATCAGAGACTTGAAAAAGAATGAAACTTATTTATCTTAGAAAACTGGAGGTGCAGGTTAGCAGCTTCCAAAATGGAAAAAAAAAAAAAAAAAAAAAGACAGACAGCTGGCTTCCTGGCCTGTCACTCAAAACTCTCTATAATGTTGAAGCATCATCTTCAGCCTTCTGACCCAGTATGTATGACAGACATATTTGTGAGTCAGGAACTATTGAGGACTTGTTTATGCCGTCAATTATGCCTGCATTCAAGCTTGCCCATTTTTAGGCAGAATTCTGTCTGTGGCAGAAATAAGGGCATTTTGCCCAGTGGCTGTTTTGCCTTATTAAAAATAAATAAAAAAAAATAAAAATAAATTGATAAGACAGGCATACTTAACCTAATTTGAGCATTTTGTAATATGCATTATGTATAGAGACATTGCATGATAGATAGCTAATATATGTGAC
Source organism: Acomys minous (assembly GCF_964271855.1). NCBI lineage: Eukaryota > Metazoa > Chordata > Mammalia > Rodentia > Muridae > Acomys > Acomys minous. Next base: position 45,661,743 of record NC_140484.1, on the reverse strand, counting down.
TTTTATGTTTTCATTTATCCATTAGAAAGGAAATTCAACTTCTAAGATAGAGAAACAAGTTTGCTTCCCCAAGGCCAGTTAATTACTTTTTCCCTGAGAAGACAGTATGAGGATCTTCAGATATCCTCTAGGGGATGCTCCAGAGTGTTCTCAGTGTCTATAATTCTCTCCAAACCTTCCTGCACTAGCTTCTGAAATCCCAGTGTGACACACGAGGGGACATTAGATGCCATTCTCCATTAGATGCTTTTCATTTTATGACTGTCAGCCCTTGTTAACACATGCAGGTCTTTGGACTAACCTCAAAATTATCTATGAGCCTTCAGTGAAGGTAAGAAAAAATACTCAAAGGTTAAAAACCACACTGATTGGCCTTTATCTGGCAAGCTCTTCATGGCTTTCTTTATAGACCCCTCAGCTTTTTATATACAGTCACAACCTGTGAACTAGGAGAGAGAAGAAATCTTGTCTTCTGTAGTGTGTATTCCTAATAAGGAGGTAAGTGACACTTCCAAGGGAAGAGGGAGAGTGCATGGTGAATTCAGAGCTTGGTCTGTGAGGAAGTTCTGTCTTCCGCCTCTTGGTGTAGGCATACGGAAATGCTGACTGCTTCCTAAAAATGCTAACTGCTTCCTAAGAGCAAGGTGCTAGAAGAGCATGAAGATTTTAGAGAGACTGCTCTGGGTGAAATATTTCCCCACTAAAAATACTGGCTACTCACATTTCATAATCATCTTAGTGAGGAGTATAATTTATGAACCATAAGTAGGGAGTGTATATACCTACTATAAATTACTTGAAAACAGTTGTTTTCATCTGGAGTTTTGTATGTTTTGTCTGCAATGAGAGGAAAAGTAAGTGTTGAAAGCTATGATACTATTACTCAGTCACCCACTCTATTAGTTCACCATGAAAACATAAAGACTGAGCTTTATGAACAATGTAAAAAATAATTACAAATTTGGGTGACTGGATTTGATTTAAATTGATTATACCTGAGAAACACTTGGAATAATTTACACATTGGCATGTGTCCAAAGCAGCTAATGCCAATTAATAGTTTAACAGCAGGAACAAATTACCCCCAGTTTGTACCTTATAATTCACATAAGTGTGAATTAACCAAGTTTTTGTGTTCACAAGAAAAAACAGGAAACACACTTCAAAATGTTCACAATAGTGCTTAGGCAAGTGATCAATATGAATGTGTCAATTGTTCTGAGTTCAGGGGCAATTTCTAGGCAAAGAATTCAAGTAAACAAGTAGTTTCTATTGAATTATTAAGTGTCAACATTGCTGTTTATGAAGCAAGTTTCAAAATTCTGTCCGTTGTCTATTACTATTACTCAGTTCATAAAATAAATAACACTATACAACTAATGCATTCAACTTGATTCCAAAGCCTTTCTTAAATTTAATTCAAGGCACAAATCATATCTCATTGTTTTCTACAAATATTTTACACTTTTCAAATCATTTTTTTATTGTTTTGTTTCTCTTGTTCTCTTGCCACAGCACACCCAGTGTTTCCCAGTAACCTGGATGGAGAACAGGACAGAAATGATACACTTCCTCCTACTGGGACTCACCAGTGATCCCGGCCTGAAGCTTCCCCTTTTCTTCACCTTCCTCATCATCTACATCATCACCCTAGTTGGGAACCTGGGCATGATCCTTTTGATTTTCCTGGACTCTCGGCTCCACACTCCTATGTACATTTTCTTAGGTAACTTGTCTCTTGTGGACTTCTGTTACTCTTCAGCTGTCACTCCAACAGTGATGGCTGGACTTCTTATAGGAAACAAGGTCATGAGCTACAATGACTGTGCCACACAGATGTTCTGTTTCACTGCTTTTGCGAGTGTGGAGAATTACCTGTTAGCCTCAATGGCATATGATCACTATGCAGCTGTGTGCAAGCCTTTACACTATGCCACAACTATGACTACAGGGGTGTGTGCACGGCTAGTCATAGGCTGCTATGTACTAGGTTTTCTAAACGCCTCCATTTACACGGGAGATGCGTTCAGTCTTTCCTTCTGTGAGTCCAATGTCGTCCATCATTTCTTTTGTGATATCCCTGCAGTCATGGTTCTCTCTTGCTCTGCTGATAGGCATATTAACGAGCTGCTTCTTGTTTATGTAGTGAGCTTCAATATCTTTTTTGCTATCATCATCATCTGGATATCTTACATATTCATTTTTATTACCATCCTTAGAATGCACACAGCTGCGGGACATCGCAAGGCTGTTTCCACATGTGCTTCTCACTTTACTGCAGTTTCCATTTTCTATGGGACTGTCATCTTCATGTATTTGCAGCCCAGCTCCAATCACTCCATGGACACAGACAAAATTGCATCTGTGTTCTACACAATGGTCATCCCCATGTTGAATCCTGTGGTTTACAGCCTGAGGAACAAGGAGGTCAAGAGTGCATTATTAAAGCTCAAGAGTGCATTCACTTTTGGAAGAGAAAATAGTCTGTAGAAAGATTTCATTTCTACAGGTGATTTGGGATGCCCAATCACGGATTCACTATTCTCAGATCTCCTCTATATATTGAGTTAAAGTTGAGGTCCCCTCTGAAGTTCTCAAGGTGAGTAGTTTGTATGTTTAATGGCTGATGTCTGCTAAAAGAGGAAATGATACACCCAGAAAGACATAGCTGAATTAGATAGAATAGCTAACATCTGGAGGCTCAACATCTGGAAGATCTCAGAACCCTTACTCAGGACACTGATATATTCATGCCAATGCAAATGAAAGTAAAACATTTTTCAAGCACATCAAGAAGTTCATGAAATGAAAAAATTTACACAGGTACCCCATAATGACATAGTCACAGGGAAATGCTAAATTCACGGCAGTTAAGTATAATATGGCTAATGTAGATGTCATCTCATGTGTTGATTTGACTGTATTACTAGATGCCCAGATGCATAACATGATGCTTTTATTTGAAGGTATTCCCCCAAACAGGTTAATATTGATAAACGTAATCTTAAAAATCTATCATCATTTAGATTTATGTCCTTAATCTAATCCATTGAGGCCTCAACTGAATAGAAATTAGTCATAGAAAGGAAAAAAAACCTCCTTTCATCTCTACTCCTCCCTCCTTCCTTCCTTCCTTCCTTCCTTCCTTATTTCCTTCCTTCCTTTCTTCTATCAGCCCCCTCCTTTGTGCCACATTTTCATGATCTAACTGGGACACCAGAAATTCTAATGCTTGACTATTAGACACATTGATCCAGGCCTGCGTTATTGGCTTGCATTGTTCAAAACTCACAGCATTTCCTGTCCTCTTTCTCAGTCGTTTTTACTTACACTTAACTAATCACTTTAATTTTTCCTCTCCAGCTTGCAGATATCAAATGAGTTTCATCCTCCATAATTATATGAGATCAAAGCCATAACAAAACTCCTTTTATATATTTATCTATAATAAATCTTGTCAATTATTGTTGTTAGATAATCTCAATTAATAAAATAACAATTAGTGATTATAACACTATATTTGTGTTAGAGTTGTGAACAAAAATTGTGTACTTAAAAATTTTATTGTTACTTAAATATTCCTATTTAAAGAACTGTGATATGTTATTAAGTGAAAGTGCTCTTTTTGAGGGTACTTTGATGAGATATGTAAGTCTAGTATATTAAATGAATTGCTAATTTCTGTGTGGCTAAGCCATCTCATACTACAATGTGTACATATTTTATTTTTATAAGGATAATTTGGAAGAAAATGTTAGATAATAAAATATACTTTAATTATATCGAATATTACTCGAAAAATTCTTGCTTAAATCAACCATGATCATACAAAATGCTTGATACTGTCAACCTTACGTGTTTCATGATTGCTTTTTAGTAAATATGGTAAATGGTCTTACCCAAATGGGTGAATAAAACAAGTAAACTAAGGGATAAGTTACATAAATATGCTGAATTTTTGAATCACAAGCTATGAAAGTTAATTTTGCATAATATGACCTTCTAGCTCAACATGGTATGTGTGTGTGTGTGTGTGTGTGTGTGTGTGTGTGTGTGTGTGTATGTGTGTGTATTCTGCTTCTCAGAACATTTTTTAATTCAATATTATTACTTCATTCTCATTCTGTATTTTCAGATAAAGTTATTTTCTGGAACTCTCCTAATGGATTAGATCATAAAAACCCTATAATTTTTCTAGTAATGTGTCATTAAATTGTAAGACTCACCTTGATCAAGAACTAGTTTACCATACATAAAGGCACACTAGATATGAACCTTTAAAAGATTTATATTTGGTTATTTCTACAACATATTTTTGTATATAAACCATAGAATTAACTAGGTTTATTTTTGTTTCCATACAGAATACATATTCTACTATATTCAACAAATAAAACAGAGTACAATTAGTACATTAGTATTAAGATGATGGTCAGGGCTTGAAAGACAACTCATCAGTTAAAGATTATGCATTACTCTTGCAGATGATTTGAGTATGGCTTCTGGCACCAATACTGGATAGTTCACACACTCTGTAACTTCACCTCCTGAGGAAAGGTTACTGGTTTCTCTACTTCATAGGTAACTGCACACAGGTGTACAGAATTACATGTGGACATGCATTTATACATGGAATGAAAAATGAAAAAAAAATCTTTAAAAATATAATGTTTCGATGAGATAGGTTATGTTTAGGATGTTCAGAGCCAGATGTAAATCCACACATCAATAGATACCTGATTTATTAATTTTATTTTATCAAGATGGAGTTTCTCTGTGTGAAGCTCTGACTGTCCTAGATTCACTCTATAGACAAGGTGGGCCTTAAAGGCACAGAGATCCGCTGTCTTGGCCTCCTAAGTCCTGGGATGAAAGTATGTACCTCTACTGTCTGACAACACTTGAGTTTTTATTTTTAAAAAAGCTGGAAATATACAATGGAAAAAACAAAGCATCTTCAACAAATGGCCCTCATCTATCTAGATTTTGGAACATAGAATAATGCAACTAGATCCGTATTTATCACCCTGCACAAAACTTAACTTCAAATGGATCAAAGACCATACATGGAATACATGAAACCTGATCAAAGAGAAATTGGGAGATAGCATTGGCACAAGCCACAACTTCCTGAACAGAATACCAGTAGTGCATGCATTAACATAAACAGTTAATAAATGGGACCCCATGGAACTGAAAAGCTTCTGCAAGGCAAAGGACACCATCAATAGGATAAAATGGAAGCCCACATAATGGGAAAAGATTTTCACCAACCCCACATCTGACAGCAAGTTAATGTCTATAATATATAAATAACTCAAGAAACTATACACAATTAAATCAAATAATCCAGTTAAAAACTGGTATGAATATTTAAACAGAATTCTCAACAAATGAATGTCAAATAGCTAATAAACACTTAAAGAAAGGTTTTACATCCTTAGACATGATGAAATGCAAAGCAAAATAAATTTGAGATTCCATTTTACAGTCAGAATGGCTTATATCAAAAACTCAAGTGACCACTCATGCTGGAAAGGATCTAAAGCAAGGGAAACATTCTTTCACTGCTGATGGGAGTGTAAACTCATACAGGCACATTTGAAATAAATTTGTGGCTCCCCCCTCAAATTGGAAATCAATCTGCATCAAGACCCAGCTACACCTCTCCTAGCTATATACTCCTACCACAAGGACACTTGTTCACCTATTATCATAGTAGCTTTATCAATAATAGCCAAAATCATGAAACAACCTAGATGTCCTTCAACTGAAGAATAGATAAATATGGTATATTTTCACCATACAATATGACTCAGCTGTTAAAAAAAGTGCGTCATGAAAGTTTCAGGCTAATAGATGGTACTAGAAAAAATTATTCTGAGATGGTAACCCAGACCAGAACACAACCATGGCATATATTCACTTATAAGTGTATATTAGCTGTAATGAAGGGATAGTCATGCTACAATCCACAGACATAGAGGAGATAAGTAACTCGCAGGGATAAAGTGTGTGTGTGGGGAATGCAAGGACCTCCCTGGCAAGGGAAAATTAAGTATATTTCATGGGTGGATTGAGGGTGGATGGGGATGAAAAGAGGGGGGGTCAGGTGGAAGGGGGATGGAAAAAGAGGTTACTTGGAGAGGCGACTGGAATTGGGGGTACTTTGGCGGTGAGGTAGAAATCCATTGCAATGGAAACTCACTGGACTATATGAAGGTGACCCTAGTGAAGACTCTTAGTAATGGGGGATATGGAGCCATCTTCTGTAACCAGCAAGGCTTCCAATGGAAAGATTTGGACACCAACCGAGACATTTGATTGACACTTTTCCTGCCTTCACTATGTACTGTGGTAAAAGAGGAATAGAGCTTGTGAGAATGGCCAACCAGTGATTGGTCTAACTTGAGAGCCATGCTATGATAGGAAACTCATGCCTGACACTGCCAGGAGGGCCAGAAATCAGAGGCCGAATAGATCAGAGATATAGAATAGAACAAAAATAATGACTGCCAAAAAGACAAAAACAAAAATAAAAATACTCTTCAAAGTCAATGAAAGGATTCCTGATGATATTTTGCTCTACTTGTAAGCCAGAGCATAATCATCATCATCAGAGAGGCTTCATCTAAATAGGAGATGATTCCCAGCTCAAAGGCTCATAAAATAATTTCAGCAATATCATAGAAGAAAATTTCACTATTCTAAAGAAAAGATGCTTGTAAACGTAGAAGCATCTTACAGAAAACCAAATAGATTGGACCAGAAAAGAAAATATACTTGCCACATAATAATCAAAAGACTAAATATTTGGAACCAAGAGTTAATATTAGAAACTGAAAGGGAAAAGGCCAAGTAACATATAAAAGCAGATTTAATATTAGAATTACACCCAACTTTTCAAAAGAGCCTCTTAAAAAAGAGGCAGAAGTCTTGTAGACTCTAAGAGACCACATATATCAGATGACTACTATACCCAGTACAACTTTCAATAACCATAGATTGTGGACCAAGATAGTCCATGATAAAATTTAAATTTAAATAATATCTATCTACAAATCCAGACCTACAAAAGATACTAGAAGGAGAACTCCGACTCAACAAGATTAACACCATCCACGAAAACAAAGAAAATAAATAATTTCACAGAGATGTAACTAAAAGAAGGGAAACACACACACACACACACACACACACACACACACACACACACACACCTACCATCAACATTAAAAACAGAAATTAACATTCATTGTTCATTAATATCTTTATCAATGAACTCAATGCACAGAATGGATGAGAAAACAGGATCCATCATTTGGCTGCATATAAGAAGCATATTTCAAGGTTAAAAATAGACCTTATCTTATAGAAAATGGCAAAGAAAGATTTTCCAAGTAAATGGACCCAGGAAGCAAGCTGTTGTAGCCATTTTAAAATCTAACAAAATAAACTTCCAACCAAAATTAATCAAAAGAGATGGAGAAGGATATTTCATACTCATCAAGGAAAAATCCACCAATATGGCACCTATGTCCCAAATGCAAAGGCACTCACATTTATAAAGGAAACAGTACTGAAGTTTAAATCACACATAAACCGCACAAATTAATGGTAAGGCAAAGGACACCATGAAAAGTATAAAATGACAGCCTATAGAATGAGAAAAGCTCTTAACCAGTCTCATACCTGACAAATGGCAGATATTCAAAATATATAAAGAACTCAAAGAATTAGACACCAATAAACCAAAGATTCTAATTTAAAAATGCGGTAAAGATATAAATAGAATTCTCTTTTTTAAAAATTAATTTATTCATATTAAATCTCAGTTGTTAGCCCATCCCTTGTATCCTCCGATTCCTCCCTTCTTCCCACTTCCCCCCTACTCCCCTCCCCTCCCCTAAGTCTGTGTCTGAGGGGGACTTCTTCCCCTGTATATGCTCATACGGTATCAAGTCTCTCCTTGGTGACCTATTATCTTTCCTCTGAGTGCCACCAGGCATCTCCATCCAAGGGACATGGTCAAATATGGGGCACCAGAGTTTGTGTGAAAGTTAGATCTCCTTCTCCACTCAACAGTGGAGAATGTCCATCGGCTAGTCCGGGTAGGGGTTTGAGGTTTACTGCCTATTTTTTCCTTGGCTGTTGCCACAGTTTGCGGAGGACCCCAGGGCCCAGACTCGCCTGTGGTTTTCCAGGACCCGCTGGATCCTTCTATTTCCTCTTTCTCCCAGGCTTCTCACACCTAAAGTCTCAATAGGATGTCCTCTCCTCTTACCCACTATCCTGGTAGGTACAGTTTTTCATGGGGACGTACACCTTGGACTAGTGTCTCGATATAAGTGAGTATATACCATTTAGCGCTTTTTGCTTCTGTGTGAACTCACTCATTATGACAATTTCTAGTTCAATCCATTTGTCCACAAATTTTGGAAATTCCTTGTTTTTAATAGCTGAGTAGTATTCCATAGTGTAAATGTACCACAGTTTCTTTATCCATTCTACTGAGGGACACGTAGGTTGTTTCCAAGTTCTGGCTATTATGAATAAGGCAGCTATGAACATGGTTGAGCATATGTCCCTGTTGTGTGGTAGTGCATCCTCTGAGTATATTCCAAGGAGTGGAATAGCTGGGTCTTGAGGAAGCCCTATTCCCATTTTTCTGAGAAGGCACCAGATTGCTTTCCAAAGTGGTTGTATTAGTTTGCATTCCCACCAGCAATGCAGGAGTGTTCCTCTTTTTCCACGCCCTCGCCAGCATGAGGTGTCAGTTGAGTTATTGATCTTAGCCATTCTGATGGGTGTAAGATGGAATCTCAGTGTCGTTTTGATTTGCATTTCTCTGATGACTAAGGAGGTCGAGCATTTCTTTAAGTGTTTCTCAGCCAATAAATAGAATTCTCAAAAGAGCAATAGCAATTGGCCAAGAACTACTACCTGCTCCAACTATGGCACTAGCAAGGACAATACGTGCAGTAAACTTTGAACACCTACCCATATCCAGCCAATAGACAGGACATTCTTCACAGTTGAGTGGTGCCCCATATTTGACCATGTCCCCTGGATGGGGAGGCCTGGTGCCACTCAGAGGAAGGATAGCATGCTACCAAGAGCATATACAGGGGGAGGAGGTGCCCCTCAGTCACAGTCGTAGGGGAGGTGAGTAAGCGGAAAATGGGAGGGAGGGAAGAATGGGAGGATACAAGGGATGGGCTAACAATTGAGATGTAACATGAATAAATTAATAAAATATATTAAAAAAGAAATGTCCTTAGTCTTCAAGGAAATGCAAATCAAAATGATACTGTGATTCCATATTACATCTATCAGAAAGTCTAATATTAAAAACTCAGGTGATAGTTCATGCTGGCAAGGATGTGGATGATGGAACACTCCTCCATTGCTGGTAGGACTTCAAACTTGTACAGTTAGTTTAGAAATCAAGTACTTTCTTAGAAAATTAGGAATAGCTCTTTCTTAAGACCCAGCTATACCACCTCTGGGCATAGAACCAAAAGATACTCTACCATAACCTAAAGACACTTGCTCAACTACATTCATAAGAACCAGTAACTGGAAACGACCTAGATGTCTTTCAAACAAAGAATGAATAAAGGAAATATGGTACATTTCCACTCATCCATTAAAAACAATGTCATCATGAACATTTCAGACAAATTGATGGGTGTAGAAAAGATCATCTTCAGTGAGGTAATCCATATTCAGAAAGACAAACATGGTACATACTCACTTATAAGTGGATATTAGCTGTGAAGTAAAGGATAACCATGTTACAGTCCATAGACTCAGAGAAGCTAAGTAACAAGGATGGATCAAGAGGTGATGTATGAGTCTCACTGAGAAGGGAATATAGAATAAACATTTGGGGTGGAGATTAGGAGGGGACTGGACAGCAGTGGGAGTAAGGACGGGGACAAGAGGGATCAGGATATGGGTGGGACTGAGGGTGAGAGTACTGGAAGAGACAACTAGAATCAGGGGGAGGGAAGCATTTCTGGGAAGGAGTAGAAACCTAAAACAGTGGAAATTCTCACAAATCTATGAGAATGAGCCTATCTAAAGCACACAGCAATGGGGTATACGGAATCTGAAAAGCTACCTCCTGTAACCAGGAAAGATGTCCAGTGGAGGGATTGGGACACCAACCAGACACAAAACTTTTGGCCTGCAATTTTTCCTGCCTATAGGATGCCTGGGTTAAAGATAGAGGAGAAACTGAGGGACTGGGAAACCAATAATTGGTCCATCTTGAGACCTATGCCATGGGAGGGAGCCTACCCCACGGTTAATGATATTCTGATATACTTACAGACACGAGACCAGCATAAATGTAGTCAGAGAGGCTTCACCCAGAAACTGACGGAAATAGATGTAGAGACCCACAGCCAAATGTTAGGCAGAGCTGGGGGAATTTCTTTGTAAGAGGGAAGGAAGGATTGTGGGAGCAAGAGTGGTCAAGGATATCACAAGAAAATCTCAAGAATCAACTAACCTGGACCCATAGAGGCCCATAAGTTCTGAACTGCCAACCAGGAAACATGCACGTGGATGATCTAGTTCCTCTGTATGTATGTTGTAGATATACAGTTGTGTAGCTTGGTCTTCAGGTGGGACTCCTAACAGCTGAAGCATGGCCCTTTAAGACTTTGCTGCCTGCCTTTTTTGATCTTTTTCCCATATGGAGCTACCTTATCTAGCCTCAAGAATTCTCAATCTTCTCAATCTAGAAGATTCTCCAAATCTTACTGCAACTTGATGTGCCAAGGCTGGTTGATACCCATGGAAGGCCTCCTCTTTTCTCATGAGAAACTGAGGAGTAGATGTGGGAAGCAATGTTAGGGAGGAGCTGAGGGAGCAGAAACTTTGGCCAGGATGTGAAGTAAATAAATGAACTAATTAATACAAATGTATAAATCAGAGGAGGTGAATAACTACAAAGGCAGCATTTTTTCAGGCAAAACAGGGTTAATGCATATATAAATTCACTGAGACAGCACGCAAAAAACTTATACAAGTTCATATAGGACAAAATCCCATTACAGAGAAGGGGACGTGATTTCAAGGTCTCACCCCTAGGCAAGAATATGTTTGAAATATAGTTACTTCAAAGAAGTGACAGTAGGTACATCAAGTAGACTCCAAGGCAGGCTTTATGATCAAGAATATTTGGCTAGCACAAAAAAACTCTCCCTCTCCCTCCTCTCTCTCTCTCTCTCTCTCTCTCTCTCTCTCTCTCTCTCTCTCTCAGTAATTTACAATATGCACTAAAACTGTTTTCTAAGATGATTTTTTGTAATGTGTTTTACAATGGCCCCAAAAGAAAGTAAAGTTAAAAGAATAATTATAAATTTTAGATTACAAAACCAGTTAGTAACATATGATACACAAAGATGTATGCATACTAAAGTAACCAATGTGTGTCCCATGGGTCATTTAATTGCTTCCTCCACACTATGCAGGGGCAGAAGCTGCAGGTAGACTCCTGGGGGAAGTCTTCAGAGCTTGCCAGGTCTGTGTAATTTGCTCCAGATCTAGACCCAGTAGACTAAAACTCATATACAACTCCATACCACAGCTCTGAAGAAATAAACTTCATGGTATGCTTCATCAATCAATTTTTTTCATCTGAGATATTTAATCATAAGACAGTGCATTAGCTGGGAGTCTGAAGAATGGTGGGAGACAATATTCAAAGATAAACATTACACTGATGTGTTTTTTTAAAAAATCATTAATTTCATCTTGTGATTTTTCAGTGATGGCTCTTATTCTGTCTTTACAGCTAGAATATGCTAAATATGTGGCATATATGACATTACCTATAAAGCAGAAAGAAATTATTGTCAACTTTAACATCTATCTATGTTACCATTCATTCTTCTATTTCTGCCTTCACAGAGAACTTAGAATCACTTGAACACAACTTGAAAGTGTGTGTGCCTGTAATGGAACTTAGGCTGTGTTCTACTGCTGACTTTATATCAGACTGACTGAATTTGTGAATTAATTTTTCTCTTCAAGACAATTGGTAAGGCAAAATATATAGTAAGAATTGTAATCCATGTCAGTACACGTGAAAATGCATCCACTGTGACTTACTGAAAAAGTGAAAATATTATTTTTAGTAGTTTCCAAAGTCTAAGTTATAACTGAATTGTACATATAGACATTTCCACCATAGGTAATTTACTGACAAATTTCATGTGATGTGCAAAGCTAAGAATAAAATCTGAGGTGAGTGACATTGATAGATTAGTTGATGGTAATATATTTAGTTAATATAAAACATGCCAATAATGAAGAAATAAAAATGATTTTTATTTTTAATTTGTTTTTAATTTTTAAAAATTTTTATTAATTTATTCTTGTTACATCTCAATGGTTATCCCATCCCTTGTCTCCTCCCATTCTTCTCTCCCTCCCATTTTCCCCTTATTCCCCTCCCCTATGACTGTTCCTGAGGGGGATTTCCTCCCCCTGTATATGCTCATAGGGTATCAAGTCTCTTCTTGGTAACCTGCTGTCCTTCCTCTGAGTGCCACCAGGTCTCCCCCTCCAGGGGACATGGTCAAATGTGAGGCACCAGAGTACGTGAGAAAGTCATATCCCACTCTCCACTCAACTGTGGAGACTGTTCTGACCATTGGCTAGATCTGGGTAGGGGTTTAAAGTTTACGGCCTGTATTGTCCTTGTCTGGTGCCTTAGTTTGAGAGAAGCATGGGAGAATAGCAAAGTAGAAGGATCCAGAGGGTCCTAGAAACCTACAAGTAAAAATGATTTTTAAATGATAAAATGTCCCTGAACTCTGTTGGAATGTGTTAGGTAAACACATTCCCTTTATTTCTAAACAAGTTGTTAATACAATGACTTTCTATATTTTGTATTTATAGTCTCTATTTTCAGTTCATTATTATAATATATATTTCTTTCCCATTGCTACAGAACATTACATAGTTGTAGATGACAACAGTAAAGAACAGGACAGAAGTGACACAGTTCATTCTGCTGGGACTCACTGATGACCCAGGCCTGCAGCTTCCCCTGTTCATCATCTTCCTTCTCATCTACATCATCACTCTGGTAGGGAACCTGGGGATGATCCTGCTGATCCTCTCAGACTCTCGGCTCCACACCCCCATGTATTTTTTCCTTGGTAACTTGTCACTGGTGGATTTTTGTTACTCTTCTGCTGTCACTCCTAAAGTCATGACAGGGCTCCTAATAGGAGACAAAGTGATATCTTACAATGACTGTGCTGCTCAGATGTTCGTTTTTGCAGCCTTTGCTACTGTGGAAAATTACCTGTTGGCTTCAATGGCCTATGATCGCTATGCTGCAGTGTGTAAGCCTCTACACTATGCCACTACCATGACCAGAAGTATGTGTGTGTGTCTTATCATGGGCTGCTATGTTCTTGGTTTCCTGAATGTCTCAGTTTATCTTGGAGATACATTCAGCCTCACTTTCTGTAACTCTAATGTGGTCCATCATTTTTTCTGTGATATGCCAGCAATCATGGCTCTCTCTTGCTCTGATAGACATGTTAATGAACTGGTACTTATTTATCTAGCCAGCTTCAATATCTTCTTTGCTCTCATAATAATATTAGCATCCTACTTTATAATTTTTATCACAATATTAAAGATGCACTCTGGAACAGGGCATCAGAAAGCTATTTCTACCTGTGCCTCCCATTTCACTGCTGTTTTTATTTTCTATGGAACTACAATCTTCATGTATTTGCAGCCAAGCTCTAGACATGCAATGGACACTGACAAAATTGTGTCTGTATTCTACACCATGGTAATACCCATGCTGAACCCCTTAGTTTACAGCATGAGGAACAAAGAGGTCAAGTGTGCATTCTTGAAAGTGGTTCTGAAGGAAAAATAATCATTACTATAATATCATTAAATATTTTGTACTGTACAATGTTAAAATGTATTCTTATGAGATCTGCATGTAGTAGACCATATTTTAAGCTTATACTTGTTTGAGATCTGAGTATTTATTCTTGCCTCTGTGAATCATTTTGTTCTAGAAATGAAAGAACATTGTATTTCAATGCATAATATTTAAATAAGGATTTTTAAAAATTATTTTGCATTGATTTGTCAAAATTTTTGTACCACTATTGATACATTCAACTATTTTACTTAATACTTTCCTTTTCTGATATATTTTGATAGTTAGTCATTATCAACTTGACTAGATTTTTGAGTCTACATTGAAATACACTTCTTCAGATGTTCTGTAAGGTGCTTCTATGTTTGTTGCAGCAGTCATAATAATGTAATGCAAACCATATGTACATAGATTATTTTTGCTTTATAGTCAGATATTACCATGAGCTATTTATTGGGAGAATTTACTATTAAGCTTGTAGATCTATGAAACTATGCTTATTTTAATGTTTTTCATTGCTAACTTAATTTCTGTATCTGCTTTCTTTTTTTCTGTTTTTATTTTTGTCCATGTGCATAGATTCATCAATTTATATATATATTTTTGTTACCTAGTATGTTGTTGTTCAGGTTGTTTAGAGTATTCTATTACAGAACCATTTGTTGTTTTGGCCTCTACTCAGAATTACAAATTTCAGATCATATGATAAATAGTCTCAGTTAACAAACATAAACAAAGAATATATTGCCTCCACAATTTTAAAAGGACACATAGTTGTTATGATTTTTTAGACTTGATACCCTATGAGCATATACAGGGGGAGGAGGTCCCCTTCAGACACAGACATAGGGGAGAGGAGTAGGGGGGGAGTGGGAGGAAGGAAGGGAGGAATGGGAGGATACAAGGGATGGGCTAACAACTGAGATGTAATATGAATAAATTAATAAAAAAAGAAAAAAAAGAAAAATAATCCTTTGTCTTAGAAGAGTTATGTCAACATGTCTCATACTATTATATGAAATTCATTGAGATAGAGGACTAATTTATCTTGAATTGACTTTCTACAACCTGACATTATATGCCTTGTAAGTCTCCTGAAGTTTCACATCATGATCACTTAGTTCATTTAGTAAAATGCCGTGATGTAGTGGGCCTGTATAAATTTTTGTACATGGAGTTTGGTGTGGTGACACATGTCTGTAATCTCAACACTCTGAGAGGTTGGGGCAGGCAGATCTCTGTGAGTTAGAGGCCAGTAACGGTCTACACAATGAGTCCAGGGCAGCCAAGGCTACACAGAGAAGCCCTGTCTCAAAGAAACCAAACCAATCAACCAACGAAACAAAGCAAAACTGAACAAAAAATTTGTACACGGGGAAAATATCAAGTTCCCTGAGACATCATAACCTGGGTGTAAAATCTGATACTGAAGCTAGACAAAACATTGTGGGAGCATTGCCAGGAAAAAAATCAAAATAACATCACTGAAAGGGATGAAAAAAATAATTTGCTATTAATGTATCTGCAAACCTAGTATTAGAATGTGTATTGATTGCTAGAATAGTTTACATAGTAGCTATAATTTGAGTCAACAGTTGATTGAGTAAAATGAATAATTTCCAAGAGCCATTGTTTTTCTGAAGGACTAAGAAGGTAAGCAAAATAGTAGACAGTGAGATTAGATACCAATTCATTTTTTAAGACTTCAGTGGTGGCACCAACGTCTGCAAACTTCTATTACTATCATATGACTTTTGGTTTGCTATTTGCCAGGTGGAGACAGTTCTAGTGGCTTCTCCTAAGCCTTTTACTACAATTTTCTAATAGCTCTGAAGGGTCATGTAAACAAATGAACCTTTCCAAATATGCACACTGGAACTTAGGAAGTAACCACAGGATGAGTTGGTGAATGACTGAATTCATCAGAAGGTAAGCCTAGGAAAAGTTTGCCATTATCGTAAGACCTCTATAAAATCATATTCCTAATTGGTGAAGCACAATAAAACTTTTATTCTAAAATTAATTTTAGTTGAGAAAATGACCTGTAGTTTCTCCAAATTCTTGTTATCTCTTTTCTCTAATTCATAATTAAACGGATAAAATACCATAAATACTTTGCAAACTTTCTAGGGCAATGCTTTCTAAATAATTTTTCACAATGCATATGAATCTTAGGTCTATAAAAACTCCCATAATTCATTGGGGAATAGATCTTGTTTTGTTTTTTTTCTTTGAAACATAATTTTTATTTTATTTTTTATTTTTTTTTAAATGCCACCATAAGAGTGGTCTGTGGTGCATTTTAAAATTTTTATTTATTTATTATGTATACAGAGCTCTGCCTGCATGTACACCCACAGGCCAGGACAGGGCATCAGATTACATTATAGATGGTTGTGAGCCACCATATGATTGTTGGGAATTGAACTCAGGACCTCTTGAAGAGCAGGCAATAAGTCCTCTTAACCAATGAGCCATCTCTCCAGCCCCCAAAATTAATTTACTTAGATTACATCTCAATTGCTGTCTCGTCAGTTCTATCTTCCCATTCCTCCCTCACTCCCTCTTTCACCCTATTCTTCTACCTTAGGTCTGTGACAGAAGGGTATTTCCTCCCCCATGATATCGTCACAGCCTATCAAGTCTCATTATAGTAGCCTGCTTATCCTTTTTCTGAGTGCCACCAGACCTCCTCACCAAGGGGAGGTGGTCAAATGTGGAGCACCAGAGTTTATGGCTGAGTCAGTCCCTGCTCTCCACCCAACTGTGGAAAATGTCCTGTCCATTGGCTAGATCTGAAGATGGGTTCAATGTTTATCACATTTATTGTTTTTTATTGGTTGAACAGATTCCCCTGGTCCAGATTTGCCCATCATGATGATCTTTTGAGTTTCTAGGACCTTCCAGATTCTTCTATTTCCCTATTCTCCCAAATTTTCCTCATCTAGTGTCCCAGTAGGAAGTCCTTGCATCTATTCCAATTTCCTGGTAAGTAAAGACTTTCATGGAACACCCCTTTTGGTCTAGTGTCCACATACAAGTGAATATATACCATGTGAGTCTTTCTGTGTCTGGGTTAACTCACTCAGAATGATCATTTCTAGTTTCATCCATTTGCCCATAAGTTTCAGGATTTCCTTGTTTTTAATAGCTGGGTAATACTCCACAGTGTAAATGTACCACAGTTTCTTTATCCATTCTTAAACTGAGGGGCATTTAGGCTGTTTCCAGGTTCAGGCTATTATAAATAAGGGTGCTATGAACTTGGTTGAGCATATGTCCTTGCTGTGTGATGGAGCATCTTCTGGGTATATTCCAAGGAGTGGAATAGCTGGATATTGAAGTAGCCCTATTCCCAGATTTCTGAGAAAGCACCAGATTGATTTACAAAGTGGTTGTATAAGTTTTCACTCCCACCAGCAAAGAAGGAGTGTTTCCCTTTCTCCACATCCTTGCCAGCATGCATTGTCATTTGAATTTTTTATCTTAGCCATTCTGGTGGGTGTAAGATGGAATCTCAGAATTGTTTTGATGTGAATTTCTCTGATGACTAAGGATGTTGAACATTTCATTAAATGTTTCTCAGCCATTTGATGCTCTTCTGTTGAGAATTCTCTTTTTAATTCTGAGCCCCATTTCTTAATTAGGTTATTTGGTTTTGTAGAGTTTAATTTCTTGAGTTCTTTATATATTTTGGATATTAGACCTTTGTTAGATGTAGGTTGGTGAAGATCTTTTCCTAGACTGTAGCTTTGTTCTGCTGACAGTGTGTTCTGCCTTACAGAAGCCTCTCAGCTTCATGAGGTCCCATTTATTAATTGTTGACCTCAGAGCCTAGGCTATTGGAGTTCTGCTCAGGAAGTTGTCTCCTGTGCAAACATGTTCCAGGCTCTTCCCCACTTTTTCTTCTAACTGACTTAGTGTCTCTGGTTATGTTGAGGTCTTTAATCCACTTGGACTTGAGTATTGTGCATGGTGACAAATATGGGTCTAATTGCATTTTTCTACATGTACATATTCAGTTAGACCAGCACTATTTGTTGAAGATGCTATCCTTTTTCCATTGAATAGAGTTGGTAAGTTATGTAAGTGTTATTTTTGACAATAGGGCCTTACTACAAGTGTGTAAAAATCTACCAATAGCCCTGAAAGTAGTCTGGGTTGTTTGGGTCTCCTCAATTAGATGTAACTCATTCTTGGTACTGGAAGCTTTGTTTGGTAACAAGAGATGTCAAGTTCGAGTTCTGTCTCCCTTATTACTTGATTGTTTCATTTATATAACCTTCACATGTGTATATATTATAGGGAGATTCTACAGTATTAGATTCTGTATAACTCATCAAATGGCCCATCATTTTAGTTGCCTTTCCATGAATTCTCTCCTTTAGCCCCTTCTTTGTTTCCCCTTCTCAGTTTATTCTGCTCCAGTCTGCACCCTCCCCATTCATCCACAACTATATATTCCATATCTCACTCCTAGCTAAATCCATGTTTCTTGCACAGCCTACCTTACTCTGTACCTAACTTCTTCGGATCCTCCTTGAAATCATCTCCTTCTATAGTTGTGATAATAGGTGTTTCTTTTATGCTCTATCATGGTAGATCTATGGATTAGGGTAAAATATCCCACCTAATATTCCATTTTTTCTAGAATTAGAATAGTTTTCAATCCAAGGTTGTCATGGATTCAAGTATACATGTTTCAGGGCCCCTAAAGAGTCATACTTCAGGCAGATAAATTACTACTAGAAATATTTCTAACTCCATAAGCATAAATTTTTCAGCTTTGCATAGGATTCAAATTTAGTTCTCCTGAGTATTCAAGTGGTTCATGAAAAATTGAACGATTTGGTTACTAAAAGAAGCAAATATTGTAGCCTATGAATGGGTTTGTTAGAGGAAGAGTATGTAGAGCTTTTTGAAGAAGAACTATTTCAAATATGTACCTCTGTGGCAACGTGCACACAGGTGAATCTGACCTCCAGTCTTAGTTGTTGGCCTATCTCTTCCATGATAAAGACATTGGAGATTGTGACTTGGCATACTCCATAGCCAGGTAAAATTGTCTCTCTGAGTGCACATCCAGACGACATATTGGAACCATTAAGGGCATAGCTTTGATCCCTTTTAGGACATTACTTTAACTATAATTTAATTAAAAAATTTGAGATCATAATATAATTACATACATGAAAAAATAAATTCCCCCTTCTTATTCCTCCCTCCAAACTTTATCATATACCCTTATATCCCTTTCAAGTCTGTGGTCTCTTGTGTGTGTGTGTGTGTGTGTGTGTGTGTGTGTGTGTGTGTGTCTATGTGTATCATGCTCAGTGCATATAATGTTGTTTGTATATATGTGTGTTGAGACTGACCACTTGATACTGGATAGCTAATTGGTGTGCTCTTCCCTGGGGAAGACTATTTCCATCTTTCTTACTGGTTTTTTTTTTTTTTTTTGTATTCTAGAGTTGTTTTTCTAGGGTTGACATGTCATGATTGTTCTCATTCCTTTGACATGCTATTTTTAAGAGTGAATTTGTCCCTTCTTTCCCCATTTTTGTTTGCTATATGTCTTAGGCTTTCAATTTCTTCAGTGAAACACCATGACCAAAAAGCAAATTGGGGAGGAACAAATTTATTTGGCTTACACTTCCACATTGCTGTTCATCACTGAAGGAAATTAGGACAGGGACTCAAACAGGACAGTGCTGTGGAGGCAGGAACTGTGCAGAGGCCATGGAAAGATTCTGCTTACTGACTTACTTTTCTGGATTGCTTAGTCTCCTTCTCATAGAAACCAGGACCACCAGCCCAGGAATGGTGCCACCTACAATGGGCTTGGCCCTGCAAAAGTGATTACTAACTGAGAAAATACCTTACAGCTGGATCTCATGGAAGAATTTATTAAATTAAGACTTCTTTGTCTCTGCTGGCTCAAGTTGATATACAAAACTTGCCAGTACAATACACTTGTAGTTGCTAACTTGGCACATTTACATGTGTAAAAAGCAATTTACTTGCTATATGTGATCTCATGCATATTCTCCCATCATTTTCAAAAGCTTCATCCATCTTTAAAGGAGTGTATATCACCATTTATTTAGTGCTTCTTTTACTTAGATTCTGTAATTAAAATAATAAAACTCTAATAAAAAAACTAAGTCTGTGTGACAAAAACTTCCAGTCTTTGGTGAAAGAAATTGAAAAAGATATCAGATGTTGGAAAGCTCTTCCATGTTCATAAAATGGTATGATTAATATCGTATAAATAGCACTCTTACTAAAAGCAGTCTACATATTCAGCAAAATTCCCATCAAAATTCCAATGCAATTGTTTTCAGAACTTGAAAGAGAAATTCTCACATTCATATGAAAAAAAAAAAACCCAAGATAACTAAAATTATCCTGTACAATAAAAGAACTTCTGGAGGTATCACCACCCCAGATTTTAAGCTGTACTTTGGAACATTGTTAATAAAAATCCTGCATGGTATTGGCATAAAAACAGACAAGCTGATCAGTGAAATGAAATGGAAGACCCATAAAAATAAACGAGATCTTATGAAATTGAAAAGCTTCTGTAAGGCAAGGAACACCGTCAAATAGAAAAAATGGCTGCCTACAGAATGGGAAAATATCTTTATGAACTCTACACCCAAAAGAGGGCTGGTACTCAAAATATGTAAAGAACAGAAGAAACTACACATCACAAAACCAAATTAGCCATTTAAAAATGGTGTGCAGCTGATCCTGATTGTCAAGCCATGGCTCTGAAGCCTGATATTCAAGGAAAATGCAGGTTAGACCCAAATCCTCACCACTCTAAGCCCCTTGCCCTCCTGAGGTGCCCTGGAGCATGCTTAGCTGTCCTGAGCTGCATACTGTCTTCTGACCTTCATTGTCAGGCCACTGCTCTGCCCCTGTTCACCTAGCCTGCTACACCAGTAACATAGAAGCTTTCTGCACTAAGAATATCCAGGTTAGGTCCACATTCCAGATAATTGCCCCACTATGAACATACAGGGACAGACAGATGGCTAAAGGACAGCAGTATTGCAACTTCAGAGCACAGCTATCCTACTAAAACAAGCCCTGGATATCCTAACACAACAGAAGCAGAAGAAAATGAACTTAAATATAACCTTATAAAAATTGTAGGGGCCTTAAAAAAGAAAATGGATATGCCTTTTAATGAAATACAGGAAAATACAGTCAAACAGGTACAGGTCTTTAAACAGTAAAGGAATAAATACTTTAAATAAATACTGAGAAATACAATTAAACAGATGAATAAAACTATTCTAGACCTGAAAATGGAACTAGAAGCAGCAAAGAAAACACAAACTGAAAGAATTCTGGGGGTGGAAAACCTAGGGAAGAGACCAGTAACCACCAATACAAGCATCACCAAGAGATTCCAAGAGATAGAAGAGAGAATCTCAAGGGGGAAAGATATGATAGAAGACATTGATACATCAGTCAAAGAAAACATTACATTTTAAAAATTCCTGACAGAAAACATCATACAATCTGGGATCCTATGAAAGTACCTAATCTAACAATAAAAGGAATAGAATAAGGTGAGGAATCTTAGCTCCAAGGCTCAGAAAATATTTTCAACAAAATCAAAAATGAAAACTATTCCAAACCTAAAGCAAAAGATTCCTATATACACACAAGAAGCATACAGAGCATCAGTTAGATTAGACCAGAAATGAAAATCTTGATATTAATTATCAAAATACAAAATGACAGAACAAAAAAGGAACATTAAAAGCTACAAGGGAAAATGATTAAGTAACCTACAAAGGTAGATCTGTCAGAATTACATCTGACTTCTCAACAGATATTCTAAAACTAGAAGTGTCTTGACAGATGTCTTGCCACTCCTAAGAGACAACAGATGCCAGCACTGACTACCTAGGAAAACTCCCAATCACCATAGATGGAGAAAATAAAATATTCTAAGATAAAACTGTAATTAAGCAATATCTATCAATAAAGCCATATATACAGAAAATTCTCAGAGGAAAAACTCAACCCAAGGAGGTTAACTACACCCAAGAACACAGGAAAAATAATTCCATACCAGCAAAAACCAAAGAAAGGAAGGACACACAAACACACACACTAATACCACCAACATCAAAATAATAGGAATTAACAATCACTAATTATTAACATCTCTCAACATAAATGGACTCAATTCCCCATTAAAAAACACGGGCTAACATAATAGATGTGAAAATATACGCCATCACTCTGGTGCATACAAGAAAGACACCACAGCAAAAAGTAGACAGTACTTCAGAATAAACAGCTAGAAAAAAGCTTTCCAAGCAAACAAACCCAAGAATCAAGCTGAAATAGCCATTCCAATAGCTAATAAAATAGACTTTCAACCAAGATTATTATTCAAGACAAAAAGGGAAGAACACTTCATACTCATCAAATAAAAAAAATCTACTAAGATGATATCTCAATTCTGAACATTTATGCCCCCAAGGCAAGGCCACCCCCATTTGTAAAAGAAATATTACTAAAGTTTAAATTGCATAATGAACAACACACATTAATAGTGAGAGGAGACTTCAATACTCCATTCTCACCAGTGGACAATGTTGAGACAGAAACTATAGAAATAATTAAACTAACCATAATTATACATCAAATGGATAAAAGGATATATATATATATATATATATATATATATATATATATGTGTGTGTGTGTGTGTGTGTGTGTGTGTGTGTGTGTGTGTGTGTATGTATTTCATCCAAACACAAGAGAAAATACCTTCTTCTGAACTCCTTAGTGAACTTTCTCCGAAACTGACCATATCGTCAGTCACAAAGCAAGCCTCAACAGATACGATTGAAATGACTTGCATGTTATCAGACCACTATGGATTAAAGTTGGACTTCAACAACAACAGAAACAACAGAAACACACATGGAAACTGAACAACTCCCTACTTAATGTCAACTAGATCAGGGAATAAACAAATAAATGAAATACTTTCTAGAAAAATTAAATGAAATTGAAGGTACAACACACGCAACATACCCAAACTTATGGGACACAATAAAAGCAGTGCATAGAGGAACGTCCATAGCAATAAGTGCCCTCATAAAGAAATTGGAGAGATCTCATATTAGTCACTTAATTGCACACCTTAAAGCCCTAGAAAAGAAGAAGTAAGCACACTCAAAAGTAGTAGAGATCAGGAAATAAACTCAGGGATTAAATCGATAAAATAGAAATGGAGAGAACAATACAAATCATCACCAAAACTAAGACTTAGTTCTTTAAGAAAATCAACAAAATAGAAAAAAGCCTTAGCCAAAACTAACTAAAAGACAGAGAAACAGTATCCAAATTAACAAAATCAGAAATAAAGAAGCATACATAACAACAGACACGGAGGAAATCCAGAGATTCATTAGGTCTAATTTTTAAAAGCTTCACTCCACAAAATTGAAAAATCTAAAGAAAATGAACAAATGCCTAGATACCTACCACTTACCGACATTAAATCAAGATAAGGTAGACTATTTACATTGTTTTATAACCCCTAAGGAAATAGAAGTAATCATTAAAATTCTCCCAACCAAAAAGGCCCAGTGACAGATGAGTTTAGTGCAGAATTCTCCCAGACCTGTAAAGAAGGACTAATACCAATACTCCTAAAACTATTTTACAATGAAGAAACTGAAGCAACATTGCTAAACCAATTTATGAAGCCACAGTCATCCTGATATGTAAACCACACAAAGACCAAACAAAGAAAGAATTTCAGACCAATTTCATTCGTGAACATATATGCAAAAACACTCCATAAAATACTTGCAAAATGAATCCAAGAAAACACCAATGATATCATATAGGCTTCATCTCACAAATACAGGAATGGTCCAATATACAAAAATCCATCAATGTAATCCACTATATAAACCGAGTTGAAGAAAAAAAACCCCACATGATCATGATCATCTCATTAGATGCTGAAAAAGCCTTTGACAAAATCCAATGCCCTTCATGTTATAAGTATTAGAAAGATCTGGGATATAAGACACATACCTAAACACAATAAAAGCAATATACAGCAAGCCAATAGCCAAAATAAAATTAAAAGGAGTGAAACTTAAAACAATTCCTCTAACATCAGGGAAAAGACAAGGTTGCCCTTTCTCTCAATATCTATTCAACATAGTACTTGAAATACTAGCTGGAGTAATAAGACAACTAAATGAGATCAAGGGGATGCAAATTGAAAAAAAAAAGAGTCATAGTATCCTTATTTGCAAATGGTATGATAGTATACATAAGTGACTCCCAAAATTTTTCCAGGGAATGCCTAGAGCTGATAATCACCTTCAGCAAAGTGGCTGAACATAATATTAATTAAAAAATCAGTAGCCCTCCTTTATATTGTTATGACTAGATCCCAACTTCACCATAGAGCATTCAAGAGCCACATCTGATACACGTGCATGAGTTTTTTTCTTAATTCCAGCCAAGGCAGGGACTCTCTCCCTCACCAATGCTGTGAATCAGGAATGGGAGCCCAGAGCTTAGAAAATTTGTGGTTTTCATAGGTTTAAGACAAAGAAATTGGTTTTACAGTATATGATTGGATGAAATTTGAACAGACAGACATGTTTTTCCCTGATCAGCTGTTGTTATGTGTCAAATCATTTGTGTTCAGTTTGACCAGCAGAAACTATATTTGGACTCTGGGTGCTTTCCCACAGCAAACTGAGTAGATGCCTCTGAGATGTTCATAACTTGTGGATTTTCCAGGAATTGTTAGAAACTTGGCCTAGTTAGGCAGAGTGAAAACCTGAAGCCTGTCATGGATTTGGACCAGTCAAGTAATCGGAGACTTTAGGGGATCTGGGATTCCTGGGGGAAGATCTCTTAAATACAAGCCATAAAATAGGCTGAGAAAGAAATTAGGGAAACAACAAACTTTACAATATCCACAAATAATACAAAACATCTTGGTGTAACCATATCCAAGTAAGTGGCAATTTGTCTGGCAAAAATGTCAATATTCTGAAGAAAGAAATTGAAGAAGATATAAGAAGATGAAAAAAAAATCTCCCATGATCATGGTCAGTAGGAGTAACTTAGTAAAAATGGCCATCTTACCAAAAGCATTCTATAGATTCAATGGAATTTTTATAAAAATCCAAACAAAATTGTTGACTGATCTGGACAGAAAAATTCTCAACTTCATATCAAAAAATAAAAAGCCCAGGACAGCACAAGCAATTCTGTATGATAAAAGCTGATTTGAAGCTGTACGACAAAGCAATAGTAATATAATCTGCATGGTATTGGCTTAAAAACAGACAAGTTGATCATGGAATTGAATTGAAGACTCAGAAGTAAACCCATATACCTATGGATACTAGATTTTTAACAATAACAACAACAACAACAACACAACAACAACAACACCCAAAACCATACAGTGGAAAAAAGAAAGCACATTAAAAAAAGAGTGCTGCTGTACCTGGATGTCTGCATATAGAAGAGTGGAAATAAATTCATATTCATGACTCTGCAAAAATTTCAATTCCAAGTGGATCAATGACCTCAACATAAAACCAGATACACTAAATATAATAGAAGAGAAAGTGGATAACAGCTTTGAGCTCATTGGTCAAGGATATAACTTTCTGAACAGAAAACTAACAGCTCAGGCACTGAGATCAATATTTAATAAATGAGACCTCATGAAACTGAAATGATCCCATCAGGAAAGCACACTATCCACAGGACAAATGGGAGCCTACAGAATAAGAGAACAATTTTACCAATCTGACAGAGGGCTAATGTCCAAAATATATAGAGATCTCAAAAACTTAAACACCAACAAACCAAATAACCCAATTAAATATGGGGTGCATGTATAAACAGAAAATTCTCAAGGGAGGATTTACTAGTGGGTGAGAAGAACTTAAAGAAATGTTAATGCTTTAGACATAGGGAATTGGAAATCAAAATGACTCTGAGATTCCATTTTACACCCACCATAATGGCTAAGATTAGGAAACACTCAAGTGACAGCACATGCTGGTGAGGAAGTAGAGCAAGGGGAACACTTCTCCACTGTTGATGGGCATACAAATTTATACAGCCATTGTGGAAATATATCTGGAGGTTTCTTAGAAAATTGGGAACAAATCTACCTCAAGACCCAGCTATACCATTCTTGGGCATATACCCAAAAAATTCTCCACCATACCACAATGACACTTGCTCAGCTATGCTCACAGCAGCTTTATTTGTAATAGACAGAAACTGGAAACAACTTAGATGTCCTTCAGTCAGAGAATATATAAGGAAAATGTGGTACATTTTCACAATAGATTGTTAATAGTTATTAAAAACATTGACACCATGAAATTTATAGGTAGAGAAGATCATCCTGAGTAACATAACCCAGACCTAGATAGATAAACATACTATGTACCCACATATAAGTGGATATTAGCTGTAAAGAATAACCATGTTATAATCTACAGACCCAAATAAAATAAGTAACAATGATGGCCTGAGGGGGGGGGGCTGCTTGTTTCTCAAAGGGAAGGGGGAATAGAACAGACATCAAGGATGATTGGAGGGACAGTATTGGATAGGGAAGGAATGGAGTGAGGATCAGATGGGATCAAATTGGAGATAGGGTGGGGGCCAGAGAGTACTTGGAGAGAGAAATGGAATTGGTGTGTGAATAGGGGTAATCCTGGGATGAGCTAGAAACCTAGGTCAATGGAAATGCCCAGAAATCTATGAGTGTGAAGCTAGCTAAGACTCCTAACAATGGGGCATATGAAAATCTTCACTAACCAGAGAAGACTTCCAATGCAGAGTTTTGGATACCAATCCAGCCACAAAAACTTTGACCCAAAATTTGTCTTGCCTGCCAGATGTGCAGGGGTAATGATGGAGCAGAAATGGAGGATATTGCCAACCAATGACTAATCCAGCTTGAGATTCATGCCATGAGAGAGAACCTATTCCTGACAATATTAATAATTTCCTGCCATACTGGCAGTTAGCCATCTAGTATAAATGTCATCAGAGAGGCTTCACACAGCAACTGATGGAAATTGATGCAGAGACCCACAGTTAAATATTAGATGAAGCTTGGGGAATTCTGTGGAAGAGAGTGAGGAAGTATTAAAGGAGCCAGAAAGATGGCGGGCACCACAAGAAAACCTACAAAATCAACTAACTTGTGTCTGTAGGGGCCTGCAGAGACTGACATACTAAACAGAGAATGTTCGTGGGATTGATCTGTGTAAACGTACCAGTTGTACACCTTGGATTTCATGACGGACTCCAAATAGTAAGATTTGGATTCTGTTGCTTGCCTTTGAATCCCTTTCCCCTCACTGTGCTGTCTTGTGTAGCCACAATAGAAGACGTGCCTAGTTCTACTGCAACACGATATGTCAGGGGTGTTGATATTCATTGGAGGCCTCCTCTTTTCTGCGGAAAAAAAGGAGGACAGAAGAGTGGGAAGGAATGGAGTTAAGAGGGAGAGCCTGGGAAAAGAGTAGGAAGGGGAAGCTGAGATTGGGATGCAAAGTAAATAAATAAAGTAATTAATTAAAAAATAATTTCAGAGCTAGATATGCATTTAGGATATGTTTAATAGTTCATATTAAACTCTCATCTTAGTGTTCAGGGTTGGTCTGGTGCTTTGTAATCAAATGCTAAATTCCTGGCCCCTAAGATCTGATTGCAGATCAGGTGAACATGTTCTCAGGTATACCAAGTGACGCTGTACAAACCTTGTTTGCCAATATTCTCTGACTGGTTAAAGTTGCTGGTAGCCTGTAACTTGGCACAAGAGAAATTGGCAAAGTTAGGACTTGTGGTTAAGATGGGGACCATGAGGAAGGAGAGAAGGAACTCACCATGGGGCAGTATCTCTCATGAGCACGTAGGCAGGCATGAGGGCTGACCTGATGGAACAGAAGGGGTCCAGGTGGAACAATTATGACAAGTAACTTGGAATGTGTAGCTGAGATAGCAAAATAACTTAGAAGATTGATATCTGCTCAGTTACTGTGCTTTAAACTTTTATATATCCAAAAGGTCTCTTTCTCAATTTGGAAACTAACTGAGGTAGAGAAGCCCTCTAGAGTCTAATATCCATTCCACAACATGTTAGTATCTATAATCTGTTACTTTTAATTTAGAAGTAAGGTCTACGAAATTTTTATTATTAGCCCTATAATTATTATCATGGTGGTATTTTCTAACCTGCTATCAGTCAATGAAAACACAGATACCTGTTATATTTTAAGATAGTCTTGGTTCTCCTTAGGCAGGGCAGATCTTAATCCTCCTAAACTACATCCCATATTGGGGCGTGTATCCCATACCTTGCCCCAATC
Source organism: Acomys minous (assembly GCF_964271855.1). NCBI lineage: Eukaryota > Metazoa > Chordata > Mammalia > Rodentia > Muridae > Acomys > Acomys minous. Next base: position 45,633,390 of record NC_140484.1, on the reverse strand, counting down.
CCATGCCATCTGATTCTAATAATTGCTATGGTGATACCTTCCATCCATAATCCTAATTACTTGCTAATTTTCACCATCTGCGCTGAATCCTCCATCCATACCTGCTATGTGCTTCTTACTCCCATGGCCTTCTCCTCTTCTTCCTCCTCTCTGACACTCTTCTATTCTCTCACTGCTTCCTTTCCCAGGCACCTCTCTGTCCTATCAGCCTAGGAAACTTAGCTTCACCTAAATCATTTTCTCTGTCCAGGTGTGTTGGCTTCTTATTGATCAAACATGAAAAAGTTTTTAGACAAGGTGCAAACATTTTGAGGTATATGAATCTGCTAATGTGGGCAGCATTCAGACCAAACTCCAACAATAATCTAATCATAACTGAATGTCATTGTTATATAAATTAATATTTAAATCTTAGGTATTACGGTGTCATCAGTTGAAGCCTAGGGATTGGTTTCTTATGTATGATACCACATGTCAAACTCACAGGTTTTATGAGTAAATTAAAGTCTTCTTCAATGTTTGTCAAAGATGCTTAATGCCAAAGCATCATTACAGCTGTTGCAGCATCAAGCCCAGTGTACGAACCAGACCCAACTGGGCTGCCTGCCTGTCTTGCTGTTTCATGTCCTGTTTCTAGCAGCTTCCATGTCTGTGTTTATCTTGGTTAGCTAGTCGTGTTTACTACTCTGAGAACGCGCCCCTCCCTTCCTCAAGACTTTGCCTCCTGTGTGAGATCACTGCTTGAGGGATTTCACCTGGGAGGAGAATTCCTGTTTTGCTGCCTATAAGAAGGCTCTTGGGAATTCTGGGAAAACGAAGAATAATAAACCACTGCCGCAGCTGCTGCTGTGGCTGCTGCTCTCTTAGCACGAAGGACCTGCTGTGTTATTGTGTGTGTGTGTATGTGTGTGTGTGTGTGTGTGTGTGTGTGTGTGTGTGTGTGTGCGCACATGCACGCACGTGTGTGTGCATGAGTTAAATCCACAGTCCTTCGCCCTCAACTCAGTACCGCAGTGGCGCGGGCGCCACAATCCAGTAGTTATAAGAACAGGATAGATGATCTCTCAAAGAGTGTGTGCATTCTGGATATGAGATAGATAATGACAAAATGAAAATGAAATAACAAATACATAGTAACAAATATAAGTGAAAACAGAACAATTTGAATGTATTGCCAGTCAGAAGAAATATGATAAAACTTTCTGAGAGCTATTTGTTAGTTTTTTATTCACTCAAACAACTTTCAATTAACAAAACAAACTAGCCAACCAAGAAAGCAATCAACAAAGAACAGCTAGGGGACAGTGAGTTATAGGGATAGATGATGGACACAAATCCCAACAATGGAATAGACTAGAACCTCAAAGAGATCATAGAATAAAATGTCCCCAAACTAAGGAAAGACACAGCCATATAGATACAAGAAGCAAAAAGAATACCAAATATACAAGGCCAGAAAACAAAATCTCCAAGGCATTTCATAGTTAAAAATTAAATATACATAACAAATTATCTTGAAACCATCATCATCAAAAAAAAAAAAGAAAGAAAGAAAGAAAAAAGAAAGAAAGAAAAGAAAAGAAACAGTTCACATATAAGTAAAATCCAACAGAATAATAGCTGAGTGGTCAATGAAAACTGAAATCTGTAGTAGCCTGGAAGAATTTATCCCATGTCCTAAAAGATTATGATGACACTCTTCATTGACTAATATACCGTAGAAAACTATTTGCCATAACTGAAGGAGAAATAAAAAATTTTCATGACATAAACAGGTTGCTCAACCATGTTCATAGCAGCCTTACTCATAATAGCCAGAACATGGAAACAGCCTAAGTGTCCCTCAGTAGAAGAATGGATAAAGAAACTGTGGTACATATACACTATGTAATACTACTCAGCTATTAAAAACAAGGAATTCCCGAAATTTGTGGACAAATGGATTGAGCTAGAAATGATCATAATGAGTGAGTTAACCCAGAAGCAGAAAGACTCAAATGGTATATACTCACTTATATCTGCATATTAGCACAAGGGGCATGTCCCATGAAAGCCTTCACTTACCAGGAAAGTGAGACAAAGGGGAGGACATCCTATTGGGACTCTAGATGAGAGAAGCATGGGAGAATAGCAAAGTAGAAGGATCCAGAGGGTCCTAGAAACCTACAAGTAGAACATTATGATAGGCAGATTTGGGCCCAGGGGTCCTGCTCAAACTAAGGCGTCAGCCAAGGACAATACAGGTGGTAAACTTTAAACCCCTACTAAGATCTAGCCAATGGACAGAACATTATCAACAGTTGAGTGGAGAGTGGGGACTGACTTTCACACGTACTCTGGTGCCTCATATATGACCATGTCCCCTGGAGGGGGAGACCTGGTGGCACTCAGAGGAAGGATAGGAGGTTACCAAGAGGAGACTTGATACCCTATGAGCATACAAAGGGGGAGGAAATCCCCCTCAGGCACAGTCATAAGGGAGAGGAGTAAGGGGAAAATGGGAGGGAGGGAAGAATGGGAGGATACAAGGGATGGGATAACCATTGAGATGTAACAAGAATAAATTAATTAAAAAATAAATAAATAAATAAAAAGAAAAAAGAATATATTCAATAAAACTATCAAAAAATAGGAAGTTTTATTTTGGGTTGAAGAGAGAAAGGAGCATATAAGAGAGACAATAGAAAGAAATAAAAGGTGTATTTACTAAGTATAAAATACTGTGGAGAATACAATATAAAATGCTATATACAGCAAGCCAATAGCCAACATCAAATTAAATGGAGAGAAACTCAAAATAACCCCACTAAAATCAGGGCCAAGACCCTGCCTACTCTCTCCATATCTATTCAGTACAGTACTACATGTTCTACCTAGAGCAATAAAACAAAGGAGATCAAAATGATATAAACCGGAAAGGAAGAAGACAAAGAATCACCACTGGCCGATTATATGATAGTATATGATATGATAATGACCCCAAAAATTCTACTAGAGAACTCCTACAGCTGATAAACACCTTCAGGCAAGTGGCTGGATACAAGATTAATTTTAAAAATTCAGTAGCCCTCCCATATACAATAGCAAAAACCAAACCAAACCAAAACAACAACAACAAAAAACGAAACAAAAGTAAAAACAAAATGTTATCCAAGTAATTTATAATTACTGGTCCTATAGAAGATATTAGAAGGAACACATTAATTTTTAAAAGTTTAAACACATCTAAGAAGACACAAGGAATAAATAATCTCAGACTAGTATATCAAAGAGTGGAAAAACTCACAGCACGATAACAAAATAATTAGTAAACAATACTCATTGATAACTCTCAATGTTAGTGGTCTCAATTCACCAGTAAAACAACACAGACTAACAGAATGAATTGTAAAACAGGATCCATCTTTCTGCTGTATCCAAGATTCACACCTTACTATTATGGATAGACATCATCTCAGGATAAAAGGATAGAAAATGTATGGCCAGCACATGGACCCAAGAGGCAAAGAGGTATAGCTATTTTAATATCTGACAAAATAGACTTCAAACCAGGACTAAAAAGAAGAGATAGCAAAGGACATTTGCGGTAGGACACTTGATCCCAATGTGATCCCTGAGATTGTGAACTGTAAAACTGTCTTTGATCCCTGAGATTGTGAAATGTAAAAATCTGTCTTTGATCCCATTGTGAACCCTGATATTGAAGTGTAAACCCCTGTTTCTTGTGGTTTAGCTTTAACACACATTAATGCAAGAACTTCCTGTTCACTATATACAGATTATTAAAGTGTGGTTCCACCAGCCTTGCACACACCTTTAGTCCAAGAAGTATCTGTACCCAGGATTTAATACTTAACCCTAGGTCAAGAGGCAGAGCAATAAACCAGCTGACAGGTATTAAAGAATAAGAAGGATTTTGAATTGAGGGGTATTTAAGACAACATGTAAAAATGGAAGGGGTCTTTGGTGCTTTTAACTCTTGGGCTTTACTATTGGGATTTTAGCTCTTTATATCTTGGCTCTCTAGCTCTTGAGTTCCTCAGCTCCTTTGTCTTTGGATTTTTAGGCCTTAAGCCAGCAAGCCTTCGGCCTTTTTTTTTTTTTTCTGCCTTTCCCTTATGGGCTGTCAGCTGAGCTACTTAGACTTTTGGGCCTTTTCCACTGGGATGTGAGCTGAGTAGAAAGGTCATCTGGGTGATTTCTCTTCTTCTCTGAGCTAGCAGGTTTCCCACCACATCTAGCTTCTGAGTCTTTATTGGTAAAGTAGAAGGATCATGAAGACGAAGAAATTAGGAAAACTACACCCTTCACATTATCCACAAGCAATATAAAATATTTAGGAGTTACTCTAACTAAACAAGTGAAGGACTTGTTTGAAAAAATTTCAAAACTCTGAGAGATTGAAGATGACATCAGAAGATGGAATGATCTTCCTTGCTAGAGGATTGGGAGAATTAACATAATAAAATGGTCATATTACCTAAAACAATTTTCAATGCAATCCCTATCAAAATACCTACACAATTTTTAAAAGACATTGAAAGCTCAATTCTCAACTTCATATAGAAAAACAAAACAAAACAAAAACCAGAATAGCTAAAACGATCATGTACAATAAAAGATCCTCCGAAGGAATCTCCATACCTGATCTCAAGCTGTACTATAGAACAACGGTAATTAAAACAGCATGGTACTGGCACAGAAATAGGCTGGTTGATCAGTGGAATCGAATCGAAGACCCAGATACGAATCCACACACATATGGTCACTTGATTTTTGACAAAGAAGCCAAATCTATTCAATGGAAAAGGGATAGCATCTTCAACAAATGGTGCTGATCTAACTGGAGCTCTACATGTAAAAAAAAATGTGATTGGACCGATATTTGTCACCATGCACAAAACTCAAGTCCAAGTGAATCAAAGAGCTCAACATAAAACCAGAGACACTAAATCAGTTAGAAGAAAAAGTGGGGAAGAACCTGAAACACATTGGCACAGGAGACAACTTCCTGAACAGAACACCAACAGCTCAGGCCTTAAAGTCAACAACTAATAATTGGGTCCTCATGAGGCTGAGAAGCTTCTGGTAAGGCAGGAGACACTGTCAATAGAACAAAGCAAAAGCCCACAGACTGGGAAAAGATCTTCACCAACCCTTCGTCTGAGAAAGGTCTAGTATCCAAAATATATAAAGAACTCAAGAAATTAAACACCACCAAACCAAATAACCCAATTGAGAAATGGGGCATGGAACTACACAGAGAATTCTCAACACAGGAATATCAAATGGCTGAGAAACACTTAAAGAAATGCTCAACCTCCTTAGTCATCAGAGAAATGCAAATCAAAACAACTCTGAGATTCCATCTTACACCCGTCAGAACGGCTAAGTTCAAAAATTCAAGCAACATCACATGCTGGCAAGGATATGGAGAGAGAAGAACACTCCTTCATTGCTGGTGGGAATGCAAACTAGTACAACCACTTTGGAAATCTATTTGGCACTATCTCAGAAAAATGGGAATAGGGCTTCCTCAAGACCCAGCTATTCCACTCCTTGGAATATACCCAGAAGATGCTCCAGCACACAACAAGAAAATTTGCTCAACCATGTTCATAGCAGCCTTATTCATAATAGCCAGAACATGGAAACAGCCTAAGTGTCCCTCAATAGAAGAATGGATAAAGAAACTGTGGTACATATATGGAATACTATTCAGCTATTAAAAACAAGGAATTCCCGAAATTTGTGGATAAATGGATTGAGCTAGAAATGATCATAATGAGTCAACAGAGAGTCAAATGGTATATACTCACTTATATCTGCATACTAGCCCAAGGGCCATGTCCCATGAAAGTTTTCACTCATCAGGAAAGTGGTACAGAGGGGAGGACATCCTATTGGGGCTCCAAGTGAGAGAAGCATGGGAGAACGGGTAAATAGAAGGATTTAGAGGGTCCTAGAAACCTACAAGAAGAACATTATGATGTATGGATCTGGTTTTTTGGGTCCTGCTCAAACTATGGCACCAGCCAAGGACGATATGTGCAGTAACGAGTATTGTTAAAATCTTTATCCCAACCAATATATAGTCTTTTTTTCCATATCAATGTCGTTTATTATATCACAATGAGATAGTGCAATTTCTATCAAAGTGCATTGGAACTCTTCAAAGAACAATAATAAAATTAAACCATACGTTTTGGAGTAAATTATTCCTCAATAAAACCATTTTATGGTCTAGCTACTCCACTAGTAAACATAATTCAAAGAAATTGAAATCAGTATGCAGAAGATACATATCATCCAATGTTTACTGCATCTCCAGGAATAATATCTATGAAAATAAAACACAGAGATCATCCACCAGCTGGTTGAAGAATTAAAAAAATGTGAAATGTGAACACCATAGAACACTATTCATACTTAAGAACGGAAACCTCTATTTATAGCAACATAGATGGAACTAGAGGTCTTTGTGTTAGGTGCAATGAGCCATATTAAGAAACTTTTTCTTTATTAATCTCATTAATATTTGATATTTTGAAAAGTGGATCTCATAGAATTTGAGAATTGAATAATGGTGACAAGAGGGTAGAGACAATAAGATTAAAAGGGGTCAGCAAAAGCTGGACAGTAGTTCTTAATTTCAATCAGAGCTTTTGCAGAAATATTTCATGATGTAACACATCAGGATATATATTCTATTGCTTTCCTTATCAAGGAAAGAATGCATCTTATATTTTGAAAAGATAATAGTCAACTCAATCCCTGTAGACAAGATAATTCCCTCTTCTGTAGGATGGGTGGATTTATGGGTTACATAGTCTCTGGAGGGAAATCTCTAGACATTTCCAACGCTCTGCAATTATTACCATTTTCCATGTATTTCCCAAAGCAATTCAGCATTATGCATCTTATAAGGAGTGCACTATTTACCATGTTCCATTGGACATATTTATTTTTCTGAATGATAATCATTGTGAGTACATAACAGCCTTTTCCTGACCTGATGGTTTGCTGTGGAGCTTCAACCATGGTGATAGACGAGATCAAAGAAAAAACTGTATTTTCAATAACAACCTCTTCATTCAATGTTTTGTAGCCCTCTTTTTTTATTTGAAGGCAATTTGTGAATTGCATGAGAAAAATTAATCTGTCTTTTATACATAATAAGGAAGAGAATGACTCTCCAAAAAACACAGAAGGTATACAAGATACATTCAAATTTTGACCTGTTTTATATTCTTTTAACCATTCTCCACTGCATTACAGAAGGTAGAATATATTGACTTCCTTCCTGAAAAGTTTGTCTGATAGTACTTATTGAATACAATATATGATAGTACTTATTGAATACAATATAGCTGAAATTGTAACTTCACAATTACTTTCTGAATAGAATATTTTTTCTCTTTTAGCAAAGTGGCATACTAGTCTCATGTTTCACAAATAATGAAGTGAGAAATATAATTTGTGTTGCAATAGTGGAAAACTTCTTTCTTCTCTGGGTTGTTTGAAGATAGAAAAAGATGATTTCAAAAGACCAGTAAATTGAGGTGAGACTGGAGCTTAAATATCAAAACGTCTATCATAAGTTATTTAGAGATTCATCTTACAAGTCATACATCTTAGAAAATATGAATAGAAGTGAGAGAAATAATATTTAACTGATGAAATGATGACTATCTTGTGTACTACATATTTGCATTTTATTAAATTTTTTTTCTCTCTCTCTCTCTCTCTCTCCCTCTCTCTCTCTCTCTCTAACACACACACACACACACACACACACACACACACACACACACACACAGAGAGAGAGAGAGAGAGAGAGAGAGAGAGAGAGAGAGAGAGAGAGAGAGAGAGAGCCCATATTAATTAATCAACTTGAAAATTTTTATACTGATTATACAATTTTAAAGCATCACACAGTTTCTCAAGTTGTAACTTTTCTTGCTACTAAGGGAAGAATAATTATGTCACCTACCTAACTCGCACAAAACCACATATATAAAGTTACAACATAATATCTTTTTTGGAGGGGAGGAGGTCACCCTCAATCACAGTCATAGGGGAGGGGAGTAGGGGGAAAATGGGAAGGAGGGAGGAATGAGAGGATACAAGGGATGGGATAACAATTGAGAAGTAATATGAATAAATTAATAATATATAAAAAAGGAAAAAAAGAAGATAATATCTTTAAAGTCCAGGTTAATGAATCAAATTTTCCAAAGTCTTATGAAAAGAAGTAAGAGTAATTACAGAATAATATCTACCCTCTATAGGCTATAATTAAAATAGGGAAATCCTAAGTATATTTGGTACACTAGAAAGGTTCCAGTCAATATTTTAGAAGATGGACTGTGCTAACACAGCTGCTATGAGAACCAAACTCACCCAATCATGTGGGACTTCTCCAACCCTCAGAGTCTATGATATTTGGTTGTGACATGATGGGAACAAAAGAAAGAGTGATGGGCTCTTGCTCAGGTAAGCAGGAGAGTTGTTGGTTTCTTTTGTTGTTGTTTTTTGAGACAGGTTTCTCAATATAGCAGACCAGGCCATCCTTGAACTCACAGAGATCCTTGTGCTTCTGCCTCCCAAGTGCTGAGATTAAAGGCATGTGCCATCACAGCACATACACAAGAGTTTTATGGGAGTAATTTTTAAAAATAAGTTGCTCGGATGGAATTGCACAAGGAGAAGTTACATGCTTGTAGTAAGGAAAGATAAATACTGGAGCCTGTAGATACTCACTGACATCAGTGTCTAAGAGAAGAAAAATTGGGCAGGGAAATGGCAACTGATGCTCTGCGTTGTGAGTATTGATCTTGATCAAAATATGATGTCCATTTTCCCATTCTAATAACAACACGGTAACCTTTGTTACCTATGGTAAACACTGAAAAGTTGGCTTTCTTGTATTTACTACTGAATTTATTTCTAGCAATGCTAACTGAAAGTACGTCTTAATTATAATCATGTTTCAGATAGAAATACGTGTTAGGAGATAAGTGGCAGATATCTCTATTAAATGAATTTGAATTCTTCATGGCACACACCTGGGGATATACATCACTTAGATTTGCCTTTGCTGGTTTAAGTTGCCCTTATAGTTCTTTAGATTTCTCACCATTTAATCATGCCTTGAAATGCAATATTATTCAGTAGTTAAACTCATCATTAGTTTCAATTTATATTAATAAATATGCATGGGTGTGCAGGCAAAAATAATCATGAACTAGTGTAGGAAAAGGTTATGAGTCAAATAAGCGTCATAAATTAATTGTTGGCAATTTTGTCACTAGAAAAAACTCATTTCACACTTCAGAATTCTATTTGCTTGGTATTATCTCCACTGGGATTTAAAAGTATTGTGAACATGTAAAACTAATTAATCACTCAGTTAATTGTTAAATGCTGAAATTGAGTCGAAGTTTTAACTTAATTGAACTTAAATTGGCTTTAGCCTTAGGAATTACTGAGCCTGAGTTAAGTTTTCACATAGTTACCGAAAAAAGATTGTAACTAAGAGTAATGCCAGTATGAGGTAATTACTTGCTCTCTTGTGTTTAATAATTTATTATAATGTAACAAGCATCGTTGTTGAGTGGATATTGTGAGAACCCAATCAAGGTGTCTACAGCAATTTTTGACAGGAAAGCAAAGGAAACTGTCAGGTTTTAGTATAATTAGGAGAAATGAGCTGTAACACAGGTTCATCTATCTTAATAATTTTCATCAAATTATTAAGTTATTTATATGTCTGTTTACCATATATTTAATTCAATTTTCAGTTTTACACATTCTTTTGGAAAAGCTTGACATAAAATTTGTATCTGAGGTGGCAGCATATGTACTGTGCTCATACTTTCTGATTACCATTTTAGTTTCTTACCACATTACACTTTTTTCATTGCTGCAGAGCTTGTTCAACATAATGGAGAACAGGACAGAAGTGACACAGTTTCTCCTCCTGGGGCTCACTGATGATCCAGGCCTACAGCTTCCTCTCTTCATTAGCTTTCTCCTCATTTACACCATCACCGTAATGGGTAACCTGGGGTTGATCCTGTTAATTCTCATGGACTCTCGGCTCCACACTCCCATGTACTTTTTTCTAGGCAACCTGTCTTTGGTAGACTTTTGTTACTCATCAGCAGTCACTCCAAAAGTCATGGCTGGTTTTCTTGCAGGAGACAAGCTAATTTCCTACAATGACTGTGCTGCACAGATGTTCTTTTTTGCGGCCTTTATTACCGTGGAAAATTACCTGTTGGCCTCAATGGCCTATGATCGTTTTGCAGCAGTGTGTAAGCCCCTACACTACGCTACCACCATGACTACAAGCGTGTGCCTGTGGCTTATCATTGGCTCTTACATTATTGGTTTCCTGAATGCCTCCATCCACATTGGAGACACATTCCAGCTCTATTTCTGTGAGTCCAATGTGATCCATCACTTTTTCTGTGACATTCCAGCAGTTATGGTTCTCTCTTGTTCTGACAGACATGTCAGTGAATTAGTTCTTGTCTATATAGTGAGCTTTCACATATTTTTTGCCTTCACAGTTATTTGGGTATCCTACATATTCATTTTTGTCACCATCCTGAAGATGCATTCAGCTGCAGGACATCACAAGGCTGTATCCACCTGTGCCTCTCACTTCACTGCAGTCTCTATTTTCTATGGAACTAGTATTTTTATGTATGTACAACCCAGCTCCAGCCACTCCATGGACACTGACAAAATTGCCTCTGTTTTCTACACCATGGTCATTCCCATGCTGAACCCTCTGGTCTACAGCCTGAGGAATAAGGAGGTGAAGAGTGCATACAAAAAGATCATTTTGGAGGCAAAATGTTCTTGGTGACTTTGTCATTTTGCAGAGACTTATGATACTTGTATTCATTCTTTTATGATATTACATAGTTATTGGGTTATACTTTAAGTCCACATTTTGTGCAAGTTCCAGCAAATGTGTTACAGAAACAAACAGGAAAATAGTCCCCAGAAACACATACCTGAATGAGATTGTCTAAGTCATCTCAGAAATTGCTTACATAAACCTTCAAGCAGGATATTGATGAATTCACTTATTTTTCTGGAATTCTGCACTAACATGTTAATTAAAAAGCACATAAATATAAAAAAAGCTTATGAAGAGAAAACATGCACATGGACTTTCTATGATGGAAGACACTTGGGGATGTGAAAAACTTTTTAGAGTTAAATACAAGATGGTTTCTATAGAGGTTGAAATTATCTGCTAATTTCACTGGATTCAGACTAACCAGGAAATAATGAGACACTTTTCTATTTATGTCTAAAAGAGCTCTCTAAAATATCTTATATGTACAGCCATATATTTATAAAGATTTGCCTTCATCAATGTTTGTGGTCAGCATCTCACCCATTTTGGATCTATTGAATAGGAAAGAAATCAGAGAAAGGGCCAGTTCCTCCTTTCATTGTCTCTCTAGACGGTTCTTTCTTTTTTACCTCTTATTTTATCCCATTCTCTTTACCACTCCTCTTTTCTTTCTTCTCTTGCTCATTTTCTCTAACTCTTTGACATGAGAACTTATGTCTGAGTTTCAAGTCTTACTCTCCCCTTTCTTAGGATGCTGAAACCAGACTTGATTTCTTTATTCTCCAGACTTTGGTCAGTATATCAGGGATTTTATACATACAACTATCACAGAAAATATCCACCAATATTTATTGTTGATAATTCAATTTCCAATTTAGACATTGTGATGTAATAGTTGTATTTTTATTTGTTTTACTGTAATTTTAGGATGTCAATTTTAAAAAATGCATTAATAAATGACAGTGTGTATTACTTGTACATTTTTCTAAAATATGAACTATCCTGACATTTCCTATGGACTAGAACTTCAACTCGATCATGTCTTTTTATACAGCCAATACATTCACATGTTAATTTTCAGATGAATAATTTTTCAGGGTACAAACAAACAATAAAAAATAAAAAAAATAATATTTTCATCTATTACTAGACATTCTAGAGTATTTATAACAAAGAAAGTAGTAATGTGTAGTTTCCTTTCTGAAAAAGCTTTTTTACATTAGGTGCAGTCTTTTCTGCCATATACTGAGTCTTATCATAGCTTGTTCTTAAGATTACCAACTATTATCTTGCTTTAGGTTCTTTACGTTTCTCTTTGAGAAAGGCTCTCATTTTTTCAAGCCTTTGCTCAAATGTTCCTGTGCCCCAGGACCCTTCCCCTGCTACCTTCATGAAAGAGTTATACTCAACTCATTGTGTAAGCAGTCCTGCCTGCCTGTGTCATTTGCAGTTGTTTCATCCCACTTCACTGATTAGGCATTCACATTATTAACACTATTCAGTTTCACATGTGAAGTAAAAAATTCCTCGGATGAGGAAAAGTTTTATTCAAATATATTTCTACTTTTACACAGACATGCATGCACACATACAAATACACACATGCACACACAAATATACATGATAGAGGGTGATGGCAATCACTTGCACACAACTTAAAAACTACTATAAAGAAACTTCCATTCCTCACATTATGCCTAGTTAATTCCTGGGATTCTCTTTTTCAACCAGAACGTCTAAGCTTCCAGTACATTTTGCTAAGAATTGATGTCTAATTCAGTGTTAAGTAGCACATCATTTAAATACAATCTTAAAATTTATTAATATGCCCCTAAGCTTCACCATCCAGCCCACAGTTCTGCTTGCCTTCCTGAAGATGCATAGTGGACCCCAGGAAAATCCAGGTTAAGGATAGGTAGGGATCCCTGCCAAACCCCAGTCTACTAAGTCCCCCTGCAGCACATCTAACAGTAGTGAGCTGGGCTCTGTCCCATGAGCACCATCTTCAGGTCCATGCCTCTGACTGCCTTCCTGAGGAGGCCTGCAGAGGTCCCACGAATATGTAGGTCCACTTGGGGCACAGTCAGCAGAGGTGAGCCACATGCTGCCCCCTTAGCTCCATCATTCAGACTATGGATAGGTCTGCCTTCCTGAGGATGTGTGCTGGGCCCCAGAAAGCTCCAGGTTAGGTGCCTCCCAGCCAATTCTCTGCTTGCAGGTTCCACATGGTGCACATCTAGCAGAGATGAGAAGTATGTTCTCTGAGCTCCATAGTCAGCCCATGGATCTTCGTGCCTCTCTGAGGAGTCCTGCTGATACCAGAAAAATCCAGCCAATGCCAACACAAGAGATGCCCAGATGAATGAAGGCCAGTGTAAGAACAAAATAAAGAATCTTGGTAATATGGCATCAACAGTGGCCAGAAATCATAATCCAGCAAGCCTTGGATATTCTAACAAAGCTGAAGCACAAGAGGATGACTTTAAATCCAATGTTATAAAGATGTAGCCTTGATTAAAATGTATTACTATTTGACCAATAAAAAGCAGACACAGCTGGCCAGAAATATAGAATAGTCATGGCTGAGGTTCTTAGGCTGTGGATATAGGATCTTGGGAGAGAAAGAGGACAGAGGAAGAAGAAGGAGGCAAATTGCCATGCAGTATGAAAACTATCATGTGGGCCCAGAGAAAGAACTCTGATGTTCTCATGGAAAGAGATGGAGAACATTAGCAATTAATTTAGGATTATGAATGGGAGGTAGCTCAAATAGAAATTACTAGAAGTAGATGGAGTAGGATGGAGACTGGGGGTTTCTGGAGGATAGTTTAGGAGGTTATATATGCTTTGTTCTGGTTAAAGGGTTATTCTAACATGCATCATGTATCTGTGTTCTCATAGATTGCTAGTAGGTTAGGAAATATTGTTGTCACTACTTAGTGTATCAATATTTATTAGGCAATACTTATAAATTAACCACAGCACACAGAAAAATATACTTTCTCAGCACATTTCAGAACTTTCTCCAAAGTTGACCCTATACTCAGTCACAAAAAGCCTCAACATATACAAGAAAATTTATATTTCAGACCATCATGGATTAAAGCTGGACTTCAATAACAACAGAAACAACAGAAAGCCTACAAATTCATGGAAACTGAACAACTCTCTACTCAATGACCACTGTGTCAGGGAAGAAATTAAAAAATTAAAGTCTTTATAGATTTCAATAAAAATGAAGGCACAGCATACCCAAGTTATGGCATACAATGAAAGCATTGTTATGGGGGAAAGTTCATAGCACAAAGCTTCTATATAAAGTAATTGGAGAGATCTCATACTATCAACTTAAAAGCACACCTGGAAGCTCTAGAGCAAAAAGAAGATAACACACACAAGAGGAGTAGGTAGCAGGAAATAATCAAACTCAGGGCTGATAAATTAGAAACAATGAGAACAACACAAATAATCAAAGAAACCAAAAGATGGTTCTTTGATAAAAACCAATAAGATAGACAAATGAAGTAAAAAGCAGAGAGAGAGACAGACAGACAGACAGAGGAGAGAGAGAGAGAGAGAGAGAGAGAGAGAGAGAGAATCCAAATTAACAAAATCAGGAATGAAAAAGGGGACATGACAACAGACACTGAGGCAATCCAAAGAATCAGTAAGTCTTACTTCAAAAGCCTGTACTCCACAAAATTGAAAAATCTAAAAGAAAAGTACATTTTAAAATAGATATCACTTACCAAAGTTAAATCAAGATCAGTTAAACAATTCAAAGGGGTGTGTAACCCCTGAGGAAATAGAAACAGTCATTAAAGTTATACCAACCAACCAATGAACCAACCAACTAAATAAAGCAGGGGCAGATGGTTTTAGTGTAGTATTCTACCAGACTTTCAAAGACAAGCTAATACCACTACTCAAAAATATTTTATGAAATATAAGCATAAGGAACATTACCAAACTTATTCTATAAGACAACAGTCACCTTGATACCTAAACCACACAAGTACTCAACAAAGAAAGAGAATTTCAGACCAATTTATCTTATGAATATTGACACAAAAATGGTGAATAAAATACTTGCAAACAGAATCCAAGAACACATAATAAAGGTCATTCTCTTTGATCGAGTAGGCTTCATCCCAGGCTTGCAGGGGTGGTTTAGAACACAGAAATCCAACAATGTAATCCACCATATAAACAAACTGAAAGAAAAATATCCTCTCTTTACATGCTAAAAAGCATTTAACAAAATCCAACAACAATTCATGCTAAAAGTCTTGGAGAGATCATGAATATAAGGCACATACCTAAACACAATAAATGTAATATACAGCAAGCCAATAGGCAACATCAAATTAAATGGTGATAATCTTAAAGCAATTATACTAAAGTCATAGACAAGACTGCCCCCCTCTGATTGTCTGTTTAGTATAGTTCTTGAAGTTCTAGCTAGAGCAATAAGACAACTAAAGGAGATCAAGAGATACCAATTGCGAAGGAGGATGTCAAAGTATTGTTTGGAAGATGATAGAATAGTATACATACATGACCAAAAATTCTACCAGAGAATTCCTACAGCAGATAAACAACTTCCAAAAAGTGGTTTGACACAAAATTGGCTTGAGATTATTAGTAGTTTTCATTTACACAAAAGACAAATGGGCTGAGAAGAAATTAGGGAAACAATACCCTTCACAACAGCCACAAAATAATATAACATATCTTTGTGTAAATCTAACCAAGCAAGTGAAAAACCTCTGTGACAAGAATGGCAAGTCTTTTAAGAAATAAATTTAAAACTATCAAAAGATGGAAAGATCTCCCATGCTCATGGATCTGTAGAATAGACATAGTATAAACAACTATTTTTATACTGCACTATACAGCAATTTACAGATTCAATGCAATTCCCATAAAAACTCCATTGCAATTCTTTACAGACCTTGAAAGAGCAATTCTCAAGTTTATATGGAAAAAAACCAGGCTAGCTAAAAGAGTCCTGTACAATAAAAGAACTTCTGGATGTATCACCGTCTCTGATTTCAAGCTGTACTACAGAGCAATAGTAATCAAAACTGCATGGTGTTGTCATAAGAAGAGAAAGGTTAGTCAGTGGAATTGAAATGAAAACACAGAAATACACCCACACATCTACAGACATTTGATTTTCCACAAAGACAAAACCATACAATGGGGAAAAAAAGCATCTTCAATAAATGGTGATAGTCTAATTGGATGTCTGCATGTAGACGAATGCCAATAGATCTGTATTCATCACCATCATTCATCTGTACAAAACTCACATTCAGGTTTATCATAAACCTCAATATAAAACCAGATACACTAAATCTAATACAAGATGAAGTGGGGAATAGCCTTGAATGCATTGGTAGAGGTGACAACTTTCTGGACAGAACACCAACAGCTCAGGCAATAAGATCAGCCACTAATAAGTGGGTCCTCATGAAACTGAAAAGCATCTGCAAAGCAAATAGTCAACTGCTCAGGAGCTAAGATAACAATTAATAAATGGGACATCATAAAACCGAAAGCCAACGATACAATCAATAGGACAAAGTAGCAGCCCACAGGAAAGGATCTTCACCAACCCTACATCCAATAGAGTCCTAATATCCAAAATATATTTAAATTCACTCAAGAAATTAAACAACAAAAAATAAAATAGTCCAATTGAAAATGGGAGAACAGAACTAAAAAAAAAAGAATTCTCAACAGAAGAATCTGTAATATCCAAAAAGCACTTAAAAATGTTCAACATCTTTTAGTCTGAGATTCCATCTTACACAGAATGGCTAAGGTCAAAAACTGAAGTGATAGCACATGATAGTGAGGATGTGGTGCAAGGGGAACACTCCTCCATTGTTGTTGGAAGTGCAAACGTTTACATCCATTTTGAAAATCAATTTGTCAGTTTCTTGAAAAGTTGGGAGTAGCTCAATCTCAAGACACAGCTACAACATTCTTGTGCATATACCCAAAAGATGATCCATCAAATCATGAAGACATTTGCTCAGCTATGTTCATATGGCTTTATTCATAATAGCTAAAAACTGGAAACAACTTATGTCCCTCAACTGAAAAATGGATATAAAAAATGTGGTTCATTTACTTAATGGAGTATTACAATTATGGGCTTTGCAGCCAAATGGATGGAACTAGAAAGTATCTTTAGTGACGTAACCCAGACTCACTTATGGTTTTCCATGGTCTCTTTTCCACTGAACACATAAAGATTTTATATTATTGGCATATATATTTATATTATTATACATAAATTAAAAAAAATCTATGCTAGGTGTGGTAGCACACATCTTTAATCCCAGAACTTGGGAGGCACAGGCAGGAGGATAGCTGCAAATTGAAGGCTAATCTGGTCTACAAAATGAGTCTAAGGCAGCCAAGGTTACACAGAGAGACACTGTCTCATAAAACCAAACCAAACCAAACCAAACCAAACCAAAACAAACCAAACCAAAACAAAACCAACAACAAAAACCCAAAATCAAATCAATCAATCAATCAATCAATAAAGTAAATTACAAAATTAAATACAGCAAGAACTACAAAACAATCAGGAATTATATAAAGGTTGCATTCAAGGTGTTTTGGCTAATTGTATTTGCCAACCTTGCAGAAAACATCTTTCTTATCTTGGTGAGTCTAAAATTCTGAATTAAAATCAATCTCTATCATATCTCATCTCTATCAACTTAAAACATCTCTCTAGACCTAAAAACATCATAACCCTTTTGCATACAATGCCCCCAAACACCAGGAACAATCTATATTGAGCTCTCTAGGACTATGCTCCTCAAGTCCCAATATCACAGTCAGACTCTGGTCAAGTAGGGATATCAACACAATCATAATTAATAGAATCTTTATTTACTTGTTATAAGGAATCAATTCTTCTGCCTGCAGAGTATGAAAAGTTCACTAGTGCAAATGGGCCAGAATGGTCAAGGTTAAGTAAAGCACATGCTACTGAAAATTTCTCCTACATAACTGCATCTTCGGTTTTCATATTCTTTAACATGAATGATATTTTATTTTCACTAACAGATTAATAATTATGCCTTATGTATTATTTTACCTACATAAGATAATTTTTATCTAAAAGTACAATGCCATTATTTAGTTTTAAATTGACCTTCGCCATTAATTTCACCAATATTCTTAATTAATATTGTTTTTAAATTTAAAACCTATTTAATTTTTCAATAATTAATTTAGTATTTTAAGTGTGTGTGTGTGTGTGTGTGCACGCGTGTGTGTGTGTGTTATTTATAAAGTGCAGATGCCTGTAGAGGCCAATGGCACCAGATCCCCTAGAGCTAGAATTACTCCCTAATATGATTGCTGGGAACCAAACTCTGATCCTCTTCCAGAGAATTAAGTGTTCTTAATCACTGAGAAATCTCTCTAGCCATTTGAATTTTGATGTTTAACTGATACATAATACTCAAATACATTTTCAATGCACAACATGTGTATCTGAGTTGATTTTCAGACTCCTTTCATTCAGGGTAATGAACATTACAGCATTTCTTGCAGAACCAGGGAACAGCTCTATAGTCTCATTACATCTCCACATCAGGCACCTTCACTTGTTCAATGCATTTGAAGGAACCTTGTTTGGGGCCTCGGACTTTAAAGAAATATACAAGATAATCTCAAATATATTGGTGCAAGTACCAGGTAGAATATATGCAAGTCGCTCTCTATATAAGTCTACACCACAGTGTGTGGGTACTGGAATATAGATATACATCAATTGAAATGCCTTAAAAGGCACATAACAAGTATTATGGACCCAAGTGCTCAATTAGAATATTCAGAGTTCCCTAAGTTTTTAAATGATCTTTCATTTGTTATCTGATAATTTCATATACTTATATATGTATGTTGAACATATCCATCAACCACAACTTCCCTCCAACCCCTCCCAGTGACTCTCAACTAGTCTCCCAACTCCGTGGCCTCCTTATCCCACTGTCATTAACAACCCCCTGAGATCAATTAAAGCTTCCCATAAGCACACGGGTGCCCACAATTTTAATTGCTTCTTCCCCAGAAAGGAGAAGAGGAGCATGGTATTCCCATTAAAGAAATTGCCAGAGGTGTTTAAGTTGTTCTGGTTCTTCATGAATTAGCTTACTAAGTATCAACATACTTGATGTCATCTTTCAGAAGAGTTCATCTATGCATTTGCATGGCATTCAAAGCTGTCTCTTTTAGGGCTACCTCCTGACTGAATGAAGATATTCCATCAGTCTTCATGTATGGCTAAGGAAAAACCCTGAAAGGTAGAAGCTATATTGATAGACTCTTAATTGGTATGATATCATGTAGACTTTTCTTCTTTTTCTTAAGTCATAAACAATATATTATATGAGAGGTGCAATCTTCTCATTTTTGTTTTGTAACTAAGGCAAGTGTGTGGCCCTCCCTTGAAAGAGAAAGAATTAATAAAGGTTCATACATCAATAAATATTTCTGCCATTTCCTCTGTTTTTCTATGTCTCAGAGAACATGGAAGTATTAGATTACTACCTGAGAAAGAACTGTGTAACCATCATTTTGTAGCAGACTTACTTATTATCATTTTCATGTTGTTGGATGTACTGTCTTTCTTAGAAAGAATTGGTGGTCTTATACACTACATAAACATTGGCTGTGAGATTTGTAGTTTATGGAAAATGAGTGGGGCAGTAACACCTGCTATGAGTTATGCTAAAGTGGAAAGGGATCATGGAAAGAGTTTCTATCTATATAAATTTATTTATTTATTTATTTATTTATTTATTTATTTATTCTTTCTTTCTTTCTTTCTTTCCCTTTACATTCTGGTCATAGACTCATCTCTACTCACTTAGTTTTACCCTTCCTCCTTCCCTCTCCCCATTACCCTCCTTTATTCCTCAGAAAAGGGGAAGTACCCTTTCCCATCCACCCTAGCTCCTTAAGTCATATCAGGACTGAATATATCCTCTTATCCTGTGGCCTGGTAAGGTAGTCCCCCCAGCATAACCCAGAGTAGAAAGACACACATGGTATGTACTCACAAGTCGTTTTAGCCGTATAGTACAGGATAAACATACTACAATGAACAGACCCAAAGAAGATAAGTAACAAAGATCCAAGAGGGGATGCTAAATATCACTCAGAAATGGAAATAGAATAGACAGAGGTAGTGGTTGAAGGGAGGGAACAAGATAGGTGAAGGAGCACAGAGAGATATAAAGGTGGAGATCAGACCTGGGGAGAGTGAGGGCAGGAGGACAAAAGGCCACATAGTAAAAGGAATCTGTGGGTGATGGCATCTCTGTGACACGATCGAAAGAGTTTCTTAAAGCAAAACTGGAGGAAGTTTATGCTACAAATGCAAAAAGTCCCATTTTAGGGAGTTTATCTATTCTCTTACACATCATATGTATGAACCAAGACATTCTGAGTATCTGTGATTTTTGTCTATTTCCTATAATTATTCCTATTGTTGATAATAAAGAAACATACAGAAAAGTAGGAGAGTGTACTTATTCTTTTAAATTTTAAAAAATGCTCTAAGATTCACCACGATTTTATATATTTTTAAAAGTTTCTCTACAGTCACAGAGATGATCATTACATTTACATATTTTTGAAATGATGGGATTTTATGCATATATAAGCCTTAAATACCTTGAATTTTGTTTCAAGGTAAGCAAATAACTTTAAAAGACCCGGAAACATCTTAAATGCTCAGTCTCTTCAGTCATTAAACAACAAAAATAGTACTTATAATACCCATTTACACATTTATATATACATCCCTTGTTAATTGTGGATTATAAAATTTTCTTGAAGTAGTCTCAAATTATAGTTCATTACCTTAAATTTCCAGAATTTCAGAAAAATTGTGGTAGGGACTATGAAGCTGTTTTATGTAGATTATATTTTCAAAGGTTTCAATTAAAAATAACTTTTGTCAACATCATAGAACCTCCTTATGGAGTTAGCTTCAAATGTGACAAACCACCCACTGGGCAAAATGTCCGCATTTGTGTTACAGACAGAATTTTGCATAAAGATGGACAAGCTTAAATGAAGGCAGAATTGAAGGCTGAGCTCTGACAAGACAGGGTAAAGCAAGTCCTCCATTGTTCCTGCCTTGTACAATATATCTGTCAGATATATTGAGATAGAAGGCCAGATATGATGCTCCGCCATTTTAGAGAGTGTTGGCTGACTGTTCATGGAATGAACTGTCTCAGTCATTTTTTCATTCTGGAAGCTGCTAACCTGCACTTCTTGTTCACTCAGGTATTTAAGTTTTATCCCTTCTTAAGTCTCTGATGAGGTTGAATACTAGATAGTTTAGTCTTACAATTAAGCTTAGTAGGTTAGGGGTTAAGATGTTTTTAGATCAAGATAGATATTTTAAGTTAATAGAGATGAGATATGATAGATATTGATTTTCATTCAGAATTTTAGACTCAACAAGATAGAAAAGATGCTTTCTTCAAGTTTGACAAATACAAATATCCAAATCACTATGAGTATAACATTTATATAACTTCTGGTTATCTCATGGTTCCTCCTGCTGTATGTAGTTTATTTTATTCAAGTGAAATAATATACATGTATATGTTAAAAATAAAAAAAATACTGTTTGTTGAAGCTATTCTTAAAGCTGGGGAAGGAGTTTTAATCTAAGATTTAAGGATCATCCTAAGTGTATAACAAGTGTCAATATCCAAGCAAACAAAACATATGAAAGTTGAAACATTGTTAATATATAAAAACCATGTTATATGAAATATTTTTGCTAAAGACAATACTCTTGTGAGAAATTTGTGAGACAAAGACAGGTCCATAATTGGCCAATTTTATTGGCCAATCAATCTTAGTGATTTTGCTATGTTGTGTCATAATTAAAGAAAGTATAAGTTGACAGACAGTGGACCTTATGCCTTTAAAATAAGAATTTGAAGAAGAAGACTGGATTACAGGACATTCCAACAGCAGCAATCAAATATTGAGAAGAAGCAGAAATATATTGGGGAGCATAGATACTCAGTAGTACTATTGCAGGAGAAAAAGCAACATGGGGAGGAGAGGGAAGGGTCCATGTCATCTTCAACTGATGTCCTGTTTTCCAGCCCTCATGTAAATCAAATCACCACAATACGAAGGGCTGAATATAACATGAAACTGACACCAACCAAAGAGGTTAAAATCAACTTTTTCCTTTCTTTTATATTGTCCTGTTGGCTTCTCACAATACTACATGCTGGTCTGATTACACACGTTGTTCCTTTTCTTTTTGGTCAGGAAAGGTAGAGAAGGACCAATGAATCCTAAGTAGCATATAGACCAAAGCTCATCATGTACTGTAGCTGATGATCTATCTGCATTCATTTCTCACAACTATGTCTACAAGCTAATGTTGCTGCCAACATTTGAGTTAACCCAACACATCTATTACTTGCTCATAGAGATATTCTACATTTCTTACCTAGGATTTCCACATTTACTGTCCATATTTTATTCTCGTTAATAAGCTATATTATAAATAACCTCAGATAGAAGCTTGAAGATACTTCTTTTTAAATTTTTTATTATTAATTTATACTTGTTACATCTCAATGGTTATCCCATCCCTTGTATCCTCCCACTCTTCCCTCCCTCCCATTTCCCCCTTATTCCCCTCCCCTATGACTGTTCCTAAGGGAGATTACCTCCCCCTGTATGTGCTCATATGGTATCAAGTCTCTTCTTGGTAAACTGCTGTTCTTTCTTATTAGAGTTTGAGAGAAACACAAGAACACAGTGAAGTTGCAAATATAGTAGCTCCTATTAGTAAGGAGATGGAGATAGAGTATTAGGTATAAGAAAGCTGACATGTTCAGAAGTGGTGGTCCACAAGCAGTTGTATGCAGGAAGAGGAAGGGGCTTCAAGAGAAAAATGTGAGTCAGTATAGATTTTATGATAACATATGATGGGAGTTTGATATTTAATAAAATGTAAGTGAATAAAAAAGGGAAAATTCTCCACAGTAGAGTGGAGAGTGGGATATTACTTTCTCACATACTCTGGTGCCTCATTTTTGACCATGTCCCCTGGAGGGGGAGACCTGGTGGCACTCAGAGGAAGGACAGCAGGTTACCAAGAAGAGACTTGATACCCTATGAGCATATACAGGGGGAGGTAATCCCCCTCAGGAACAGTCATAGGGGAGAGGAATAAGGGGAAAATGGGAGGGAGGGAAGAATAGGAGGATACAAGGGATGGGATAACTATTGAGATGTAACAAGAATAAATTAATAAAGGAGAAAAAAAAAGAAAATCTAAAAAAAAATAAAATAAAAAAGGGAAAATGTGCTTAATGTCAAGCCACAGAATTCAGTAAAGACATCACTACATTCTGGAATTTTGTGTCTCAGGACAAAGTATTGTACCAAGAACACACAGTTATAAATGAGTACAGAATTCTGTAATTCAAATAAAGCTGAGTTCTTACTAGGGTATATATGTAATTATATTCTAAGCTATTTTCAGTTTAATTAAAATTCAGTTTGGACTCTAAGACTCAGAAATTGGCATGAATTAAATATTGTCATTGGCCTAAAGCAAATACTGGCATTTCATATTTGAGTAAAATGAAGAAACTACTCAATTTCCTGTACTTCATAATTTACATGAAAGCACTAACCACAAGATTCTAATATTGTTGATGGGACATGTGGAATGCACATCTTAAGTTCCTGTCTGTAGCAGTCCTTGGAAAGGAAGCTACGGAGAATGTGAGCTTTTACTGAGCTCAGAAGAGAAATCATCCACACATCACATTTAATAAGTTATTAAACAATCTCAGACTTTTGTATATCGATAATAAGAGTTTAAAGTTGAGTAGAAAAGCCATGAATAATCTTTTAATTCCAGCATGTGTAACACTGTATAATTACTGTATCAAAATTGACTTGTGGAAACGTGTATTTTCTGGACATTCTTAAAGTACAGATTTTTGCTAAGTAAAGGGGCATGCCCATTCTTATGCTTTTATATTTTAATTATCATGTTTCTCTTTTTCCAGTGGCTGTAGATCATCAAATGGTTGAAAGACAACACTGATGGAGAACAGTACAGAAGTGACACAGTTCATCCTGCTGGGACTCACTGATGACCCAGCTCTGCAGCTTCCCCTCTTTTTCATATTCCTCATTATCTACACGATCACCCTGGTGGGGAACCTTGGGATGATCCTGTTGATAGTCCTGGACTCTCGGCTCCACACTCCCATGTACTTTTTTCTAGGCAATCTGTCCTTGGTTGATTTTTGTTACTCTTCAGCTGTCACACCCACAGTCATGACAGGGCTCCTAATCGGAGACAAGGTCATTTCCTACAATGACTGTGCTGCTCAGATGTTCTTTTTTGTAGCCTTTGCTACAGTGGAAAACTACCTGTTGGCCTCAATGGCTTATGATCGCTATGCTGCAGTATGTAAGCCCTTACACTATGCCACTACCATGACTATAAGTGTATGTATGAGTCTTTCTGTAGGTTCCTATGTCTGTGGTTTCCTGAATGCCTCAATACACATTGGGGACACTTTCAGTCTTTCCTTCTGTGGGTCCAATGTGGTCCATCACTTTTTCTGTGATATCCCAGCAGTCATGGTTCTCTCTTGCTCTGATAGACATATCAGTGAACTGGTTCTTGTTTATGTAGTGAGCTTCAATATCTTTTTTGCTCTCTTGGTTATCTGGATATCCTACATATTAATTTTTATCACAATCTTTAAAATGCAGTCAAGTGCTGGATATCAAAAGGCTATGTCCACCTGTGCTTCACACTTCACTGCAGTGTCTATTTTCTATGGTACAATCATCTTCATGTACTTGCAGCCCAGTTCCAGTCACTCCATGGACACCGACAAAATCGCATCTGTGTTCTACACCATGATCATCCCTATGCTGAACCCTCTGGTCTACAGCTTGAGGAACAAGGAGGTCAAAAGTGCGTTCACAAAAGTTTTGCCAATGGCAAAATAATCTGTAGTGATTTCGTTTTCATGTGCTATGGTGAATAATAATTCTACTTTATTCTTCCACATTCAAATTCTAGAGTGGATTCTTTTATTTCTTCAAGTCTATACTATAGAAAATAAAATAATACTGTATTCAGGATCATAGCTATAAGATTTATTTTCTTTTTTGGTCTTGTTGACAATACTCTTGTGAAAGGTAGTTATATAATCCTAATGGATAAATCATTAAGTATAATCTTACTGTTGTTAAAATGCAGATAATATTTTAATATAAACTATAACCCACATTATGCATTTAATGTTGATGGATAGCTCCAAAGAACTTTCATGAGTACTTTTTATCCTGCCATATTCTGAACATTTTCATCTCATTTTAACAGCATTTATATTATTGCACAGATTGTTCCATGATGAATTGTAAAACTTGCATTTTATTACACAAGTTTAGGAAGAGTTACCCATTTCCTTTATACTGAGAATTCCTAGGAAAGCTTGTAGATGAGTGCTATAATTACATCATTTGTTTAAATGAGTGGATAGGTCACAATGATTCTACCTGTCTCTTATGCATTGAAATTAGACACTTTTAAATAAATTATTAGAATGTGTGCAGTATGAGTTTAGTGTAAAGTGCGAGTTGGTTCTGTAGCTTGAGATAAATAGATGCTTAAATGTTTCTTGTTCAAGAAATTTTGTATTAGATTTTTAAAAATCATTTTTAGTGCTGTGAAATACATTCTCTAGACATTATCCGAATTGGTGTTTCAGAACTCTACACTGGGATTCAAAGAATGGCCTACAATTTCCAGAGGGAAATTTTTCCTTTCTGTTTGGAGGCCATTCTTTGTGGTCTGACTATTGTTTGTGAACTAGAAACTGATAAAAATAGCTGCAGCATTATGATTTCATGAATTCATGAACACAAGAGTGTGGTTACCGTATTTTATGTATTACTCAAATTTATATCAATTTAAATTGATAATATCTTACATTTCTTTCTCTACAATTCATGTAAACTTTCAGATAAACAAGATGTCCAATACACTCTGGTAAAAATGACATTCTGGGAACCATATTCTAAATTATAATACAAGCCTATAATCTCACATTTTAACCATCAATTGTTTTATCAGCTTTTAGAATAATTTCACAAATAAAAATAGAGCAACTTTTATTTATGAAATAAATCTTAATTTGGATTTCACTTCTGTGATGGCTAATATTGATAACAACTGACCAGGATCTAGAGTCACTTAAGACCTTAGCCTTTGGCATGACTATGATGGAGTCTCTTCACTGTGTTACCACAAAATCTCAATTGGTCAGTTTTACCAACGAAGACTCAGGTGCAAGATTCTGGAATAAAATCTTGCTAACTCAGAGAGGCAGAGAAAGCACTCAGCTGACCTTCTACTTAGCTGATATCCCAGAAGGAGAAAACCCTTCTTACTTAGCTCACATCCTAGAAGGAAAAAGTTATTTCTCTGTCTCCATGATGTCTTAAATCACCTTCATCTTTCCATGTTCACTTCCTGCCAGTCTGGTTGTTTTCTCTGTTTCTTGTACTAGGCTAACTTAATTTTATCCCATTTATGTAAAGCTCTTGGATGGATTAAAGGTTCGTTCTAGGGTTGAAGCACAGCAAAAGTACTTGTTTACATTAAACAGAAATCTCTAGAAGCAATGACTGAGCCATGCCACAATTAGAAAGAGGGTTTTACAGTTCACAATTTCAGAGTTCACAGTGGGGTCAAATGTTCTTCAATATCTGGCTATGCCTGCGAGATATTGTATTAGTTGAGGCTGGATGACCCCCTATAAAAGTTGGCTATACTATTCATTTTCTGGACAAGAGTGCTAGACAGTAAAATGGAGAAAGCTAGCCCATCAACAGAATTCTTCTTCCTGCCTGTCGGAATTGCTACTCCCCTTCTATCATGGGGATTTTAACTCAGATTGTTAAGTTTTGTAGTTAATTTAAAGATAAGGTCTAATAAATGTTTATTATTAGCTCTATAATTATTATTATTATGGTGATATTTTTTTAACCTCTCAGCAATCAGTGAAACACAGACACCTCTTACATTTTAAAATAGCCTTGTTAACCATGAACAGGGCAGATATTAATCCCCTAAACTGCCTTCTATACTTCCCTACCACAATCCCATGCCATCTGCGTCTAATAATTTGTTTTGAGCTACTTCTCATCCATAGTCTCAAATACTTGCTAATGCTCTTCATCTGGGCCAAATCTTCCATCCATGGCAGCCATGTTCTTCTCCTCCTCCTAACCCATGGCACCAGCCTCTTTTCTTCTTCCTCTTCCTCTCCGACCTCATTTCCTTTTTCTTTCCCTTCTGTCTCTCTCCAAAAAGCCCAGGATTTTTGTGCCCATTCAGCAGAGTCATGCTATTTCTGCTGGATTATGCCACCACTATGGATTCCTGTTGCTATTTGATTTTGCTATTGGACTGGACTGCTGGTATCTTGACAATGCAGAGTGGAATTGGCTAAAGAATCTGTCTAAACAGGTCTACAACCTCTTTTTTTTTCTATTAAAATTCTTTCTCCCCGTCCTCTGGTCAGTGGGATAGAAGTGAGGTTGAAATGTTTAATAGCCCCAAATAAAGTTGGTTTTGAAAAATCTAAGCCTACATGCAATAAAGTTCTATGAATATTGAAAACCTTTCAAAAGTGTTCACTAAAAAAGAGTTAGGCATGTAAAAGAAGTGGGTGCTCAGAAATTAAATAAATGGAAAGGAAACTAAACTAACCACATCATCTATATATTTTCTAATTCTATGCTCAGGAATTGGTGTTTTCCTATGTATACAGGATTATGTATGCAGATGAGTGGGTATACATGTGTAGTGTATCAATACATTATAAGACCGAGTCTTTGGCTAATAAGCCTCAGAAAATTTACCAATTTCTATTTGCCCAAATTGTTAGTTTAAATATTATTTCTTTTGAGATTGTAGTATAAATAAATAATTTACTCCTTCCATATTCTTCCTCTAACCCCCTGTTATACTCTTCCTTGCTCTTTTTCACATTCATATCCTATTTCTTCATTAGTTGTGGTTACATGCTCCACAACTATGAATACTTATTGGATGTGATTTTCTTTAAAGAGCTCCATCTCTTGCTGAGAGAAAATTTTATGATTTGGGGGTGAGCATGGGAACACACTGACCTGTGAGTAGAAAAAAAAATAGGTTGGGAGAATAAAACTCAGATCCTCCTACCTTCAAGGCAAGTTCTTTAAAGACTGAGTTCTTTCTCTAGACTCCATGTACATTATTACTTAGTATAAACATAGAACACATACACTAAGCCATATTAGGTCATGCTATAGATTCATGTTAACCTTAAATCCAAATTTTGAATACACAAATTACACACACACACACAAACACACATACACACACACACACACATTCTATCTATCTGTCTGTCATCTACTATTCACGTTACATACAGATTGGATGGTAGCCATCTCCCTCCTTTCCTCTCAGTTCCACTTTCCCTCACTCTTCCCCCTTCTCCCTACCCCATTCCTCAGAAAAGGGGAGAATACTAACTGCTCAAATACTAACTGCTCAGCCCAGCCCGGCTCAATAAATTGTATCAGGACTGAGAATGTCCTCTTCCCTGGTGGCCTGACAAGGTAGCCCCTCTGTGAGGAGTGGTAAAAAAGCAGACAACTGAGTCCATGTCCTCTCCCCTTATTAGGTAATCTACAAGAAGTCTGAGGATCCCATCTGCTATATCTGTGTAGAAGACCCAGGTCTAGTCTATTCATGGTTCTTGGTTGGTGCTTCAGTCTCTGCAAGCCCCCTTGGCCCTCATTAATCCTAGTAGCAGGCATCATGGAGACTGGAGAGGATATCCTCTAACTCAACAGACTCCTAGTAAAGGGAAGGGAACACCAACCCACCCACAAAAGCTTTGATCCCAAATTTACCCTGCCTATAATATGTGCAAGGATAAAGATAGAGTAGAGATTTAGAGAATGGCCAACCATGTGTGGCCCAACCTGAGACTCACCCCATGGGAGAGGCCCAACCCCTGATACTATTAGAGATACGCTCTTGTGCTCACAGACAGGAGCCTAGAGAGACTAACCCAGCAGTAAATACAAATAGATGTAGAGTCTCACAGCCAAACATTGGGCAAAGTGTATTGAGTTTTATGAAAAAGTGGGCAATATGTATAGAATGACCTGAAGGCGACAGGAACTCCACAAGAACACCTACACAAATAATTTTTAATTTGTTTGTCATTGCAATAAATTTCCACAAATGAGAATATGATTTTTTTAAAAAAAATGAAAATCCCAATTACTTGATATTTCCAATAAAAACTCAGGATCCAGATGCTGGGGTGAAAACTTGCTAACTCAGAGAGGCAGAGAAAGGATCCAGCTGACCTTCCTGCTCAGCACATGTCTCTAAGGAAAACGTCTAAAAAGCTTACTAGCTTAGCTGACAAACCAGCAGAAAAACACCAAAAAAACCCAACAACAAACAAACAAAACAAAACAAAAACAAACAAAATCGAACAAATGAACAAACAAAAAACCAAGGCCAAAACCTCAAAAACTTGCTTCTTATACATGCTGTTGTATTTAATACCCCTCAACTCAAAGTCCTTCCTACTATTTAATCTCTGTCAATTGGTTGTTTTCCGCTACCTTTTGACCTAGGTTTAACTTTATTATATCTTATGTACAGAAAGCTCTTGGATTACAGGTGTATGCTAGGGTTGGCTGAACCACACCATAATCATCTGTTTACAATAAACTGAACTTTATTGCATTAAAGTTGTATGATGGGGCTAAACTACACCAAACAAAAGACCAGTTTTAACATAGTGTTCACAATGTTATCAAATATCTTTCAACATTTCCTTCTTTTTGTCTAAATAAAAAGCTTTCTCTAAAACCAAAAAACTTTATGCTAGCTGGTAAAAAGAAAGACACACATAACAGGAATCAAGCAGCATTTTCCTCAAAGAGGGTCCAGCTGGGAGCACCTCAAAACAGATGCTGAGACTTGTAGGCAAACATTGCTCAAGGGATAGAGAGCCTTGTGAAAAAGTTGGGACAAGCAGGTAATAGAAGCTTCACAAAAAGACCAAAAGATCCAATGAATCAGGGCCCAGAATGTCCTGCTGAAACTGAAGCAATGTCCAGGGACCTTGCATGGACTGGACATAGGTCCCCGACAAAGATGTAGCTGATTAGCAGCTCTGGTTTCATGTGGGTACCCTAGTAAAGAAAGCAAGGGCTCTCTCAGACATGGACCCTCTTACCAGCTTTTCAATTACTTCCCCCTGCTGGGACTGCCTTTAGGCCACAGGGGGAGAGGACACATTTGGCACTGATAGGACTTGATGAGCTGGGGTGGATGGGAAGGGGACCTGCCCGTTTATGCGGAATAGGGGAGAGAGATAAGAGAAAGAGGGAGGGACGGTGGTATGAGGAGGTGAGGAGGGATAGGGCTATGACCAGGATTTAAAGTGAATATATAAATAAATGAAAGAATGAATGAATAAATAAATA
Organism: Acomys minous; assembly: GCF_964271855.1. NCBI lineage: Eukaryota > Metazoa > Chordata > Mammalia > Rodentia > Muridae > Acomys > Acomys minous. Next base: position 45,602,879 of record NC_140484.1, on the reverse strand, counting down.
CATAAATTTTAAAGAAAATGCACCCATAATTTCTAGCCCATTATTTTTCAGCAGTCTCTGAGAAAGTATTCTATTATCTATCCTATCTTGGTGAGGCTAAAATTTTGTACTTAAATTATTCTCTTATCATATCTTGTATCTATCAACCTAAAAACGTTTATCTAGACCCTTAAACATCCTTTTTAACTCTCTAAGCAACTAAGCTTGATTTTGAGATTATAACTGTCTAGTCTTCAACCCCATCAGAGACCTGAGAAGGAGAAATATTATCTGAATAAACAAGAAGTACAGAGCAAACAGCTTCCAAAACTATAGAAATGACATATTATTCTGGTTGCCTGACATATATCTATATATGTGCCCAAAATACATCTATAACTTTGGAGCATCATCTTCAGCCTTTCAGCTCAGAATATCTGACAGACTACTGTGAAGCAGGTGGTGTGAAGGACTTGCCTTTCTCATCTTTGCAAAGCTCAGCCATCTACTTTCCTGCCTCAAGTTCATCCAGTATACTCTATCTGCAGTAGAAGCATGGCCATTTATTGCCCAGTAGCTAGCATGTTAATATGAAGCCATCTCCTAAAGGAGAAGTTTTTGATGCCCATCTTCTTAGAAATGGAAATGGGGTGTTGCCAGGAGCTGACATGTCTCATTGTCAAAAAATTATCAAATTAACAAAACATCTTTAAATTTTTTTTTAAATTTTATCTTTTTTTGTTTTTTTAATAAAACATCTTAAATGCCATATTCTATAGATCTCTGGGGTTTTTGAAGACCATCTATCATCTCTAGTATTCTGAGTTGCTTGTTTACAGCTATATACTGGTTAACTAAGAAAACAGTAGTGAACTGAACTAGTACTTAACAAAATCACAAATATGGTTGACTATTAGTTTTAATTTTGTAAATATCCTAAATGGGTTGTGACAGTAGCTTTCAAAGGGACTAGACATTCACATTGCATTTTTAGGAATTATATAGGTACAATACCTTCATAAGAGTTGATACGTAATATGCTGTAACCAAAATATAACCTTAGTTGTGTATCAAAATACAAAGGATCTATACCAACGCAACCAATTATAACTTTTGATTTATAATTTTGAATCGATGTTCAAAGTTCTATAAGAGTAGGTTCAGTGAGTGGTGCTTACTAGCTATTTTCTTAAAATACAGTGCTAGTATGGTCATTGTTCTGGTTTTTTTAAACCTTTTCTTTTTCTCTTCCCTTTCCTTTCCTCTCTTCTTCTTCTTCTTCCTCTTCCTTCTTCCCTCTCCCACACTCAACTCTTCCTCTCCTTCCTCCTTTCCTCATCCTCTTCTTCCTTTTCTTCTTCCATCTCTCTACTGACTGTTTATTCATTAAATCATTTTAAATCTCTTCATTGAGATAGACAAACAAATTAATGTACTAAGTCTCTTTTGAAGGATTAGAATGAAAAGTTATCGTATTTTTTCCTGAGGAAATTTGCTAATATCCTAAACTAAGCACATTGGTACCGTCAGAGTAGGTGTCGTTATTTAAAATTGTTTCCTTTTTAACATATACATTTATTTTATGACACATAAGTGAAATAAACTACATTCAGCAGGAATAACAATGAGACAATCAGGAATTATATAAATGTTGCATTCTAGTGATTTGGCTATCTGTTTTGATAAACTTGAAGTAAACATCTTTCCTATATGTTGGGTCTAAATTTCTGAATGGAGATTACTATTTATCATATCTCTATTATCATAAAATCTATCATGATCTAAAAACATCTTAACCCCTAACCTGCTAAGTTTAACTGAAAGACTAAGCTATCTGGTCTTCAAACCCATCAGAGGCTTGAGAAGGAATAAAACTTAAATACATGAGCGAATCTGGAGTGCAGGTTAGCAGGTTCCAAAATATTTGTATTGACTAGTTCATACATCTTGCTGGTAAGCACATATGTTCTCATGTACCCTTCTAACTATATTTCCAATTCCACCTCAGTCACAGAGAGATCTGTCACCTTCATCTCCTTCATCCATGTTATATGTACTGAGGTGACTCCATAGGCTCTCTGCTTATCATTAGACGTATCACACTCCTCCTTCCAAGACTCTGCCAGATCTTCATGCCGTTAAAACATTGTCCTAAATCATGGTGAACCTCCACAGGGCATAAATTGCTACTGATTTTCCAAGTGACTAAAATTATTTATTTTTGGAGTTTTTTTTCTCCCCTGAATTTACATGTCAATTTCTTAGCTGGATAATAAATTTCTCTAGGATATGAGTAACAAATTACAGATGTGATCCACTCTGCCTGACACATAGAAGATATTTAGTAAGCCGTTTAAATCAAGGATTTACTTTTTTGGCAAAGGTCAGAAACAGATTGTGTGTGTCTTCTGGATTTAACTTTGATTGTTTGAGTAAATGAAGAAATTCTTCACTTTCTTTGAGATTTTTCATTTTAATGGATGAAAACTTTCAAAAGTATTTCTATATAAAAATTTGTTCTGGGGGGATAGCGAGAGACTGATGCATCAAACAAGGACCATGCATGGAGATGATGTATCCCCTCCACAACTCAGAAGTAGCCCATTGGTAGCTCAGTCTCCTTATGGGTCCCCTATTTTTCCTTAAATATATTTTTTATTTTTATTTATTTAATTAGTTTTTCTTTTTTTATTATTAATTTATTCAAATTACATCTCAATTGTTATCCCTTCACTTGTAGCCTCCCATTCCTCCCTCTCACTCTCCCTCTTTCACCCTATTCCCCTCCCCTAGGTCTGTGACAGAAGGGGATCTCCTCCTCCACAATATCGCCACAGCCTCTCAAGTGATACCTTGGTAGCCTGCTTATCCTTTCTCTGAGTGCCACCAGGCTTCCCCACCAAGGGGAAGTGGTCAAGCATGGGGCACCAGAGTTCCTATCAGTCAGTTCCTACTCTCCACACAACTGTGGAGAATGTCTTGTCCATTGACTAGATATGAATAGATGTTCAATTGTTACTGCATGCATTGTCCTTGGTTGGTGCAGTATTTTAAGGTTTAAGTATACCCCCCTTGGTTCCGATCTGCCTGTCATGATGTTCTACTTGTACTATGGTTCCCCTATTAAGGGGAGTATGGGCTGGCCCTTCCATGGACTCTGTTGCCTGCTTTTTCATCACTTTCCCTTGTCAGTGTGCCTTACCATGCCATAGAGGAAAAGGATGAAGGCAGTCCTGATGAGACTTGATAGGTGGGGTCAGTTGGTAGGGAAGGAGGACTTCCCCTCTCTGAGGACTAGGGGAGAGGCATGAGGCAGTGAGAAGAAGGGTGAAACCAGGAGGAAAAAAGGGAGGGGGCTACAGTTGGGATTAAAAGTGAATAAGTTTTTTTTAAGATTTTATTTTATTTTTTTTGGTCTATTCATTTATATTATTACACATACGTAGAAAAACTGCATACAGCAAGAAGCACCATGAAACAATCAGGGATTATATGAATGTTACATTCATGGTGTTTTGGCTAATTGCATTTGGCAACCTTGTAGAAAACATCTTTCCTATCTTGCTGAGTCTAAAATTCCTTTTTTTGTCATTAGATGTATTTTCAATGCAAAGACACAAGAAAACTAGATATAATTTGTCATATTCTTCAGCAGGGACATATTTCCTTTTTTTTGACAAATAGATTGATCTAGAAATTATCATAATGAGTGAGTTCACCCAGATGCAAAAAGAGACAAACGGTATATACTCACTTATATCAAAACACAAGTCCAAGGGATATGTACCATGAAAAACTTTACTTACCAAGAAAGTGGGTCAGAGGAGAGGACATCCTATTGAGACTTTAGGCAAGAGTAGCACGGAAGAATGGGGGAATAGTAGGATCCACAGGGTCCTGGAAACCTACAAGAAGAACTTTATGACAGGCAGATCTGGGTCCTGGGGTCCTCCTCAAACTAAGGCACCAGCCAAGGAGAATATAGGCAGTAAACTTCGAACCCCTACCAAGACCTAGCCAACAAACATGATATTCTCTACCATTGAGTGGAGAGTGAGATCTGACTCTCACACGAACTCTGGTGCCCCTTTTCTGACCACATCCCCTGGATGGGGAGGCCTGGTGGCTCTGAGGAAGGATAGCAAGTTACCAAGAAGAGACTCGATATTGTAAGAGCATATATGGGGGAGGAGGTCTCCCTCAATCACAGACATAGAGGATGGGAGAAGGGAGAAGTGGGAGGGAGGGAAGAATGGGAGGAAACAGGGGAAGGGCTAACAATCGAGATGTAATATGAATAAATTAATATAAATGTAAAAAAAAGAGTCTAAAATTCTTAATGAGAATCAGTATCTATGATATCTCATCTCTGTCAACTCAAACCATCAATATAGACTTAAAAACATCTTAATCCCTAAATAGCTAAGGTTAATTGTAAGACAAAACTATCTTGTCTTCAACTCCATCAGAGACTTGAGAATGAATGAAACTTAATTACTTGAAAGAACCAGAAGTACAGGTTAGCAGCTTCCAAAAGGAGAAGGAAAAAATGACAGAGACAGTTTTCTGCCTAAACAATCACCAAAACTCTTTATAACGTTGGAGCATCATCTTCAGCCTTCACCCCAATATAGATGACAGATATCTTTGTGAGACAGGAACTACTGAGGACTTGCTTACCCTGTCTTGGCAGAGTTTGGTTGTTGACTATGCCTGCATCAAACCTTGCCCATTTTTAGGCAGAATTCTGTCTATGGCAGAAATGAGGACGTTTTGCCCAGTATCTGGTTTGCCACATTTGAAACCAACTCCATAAGGAGGATCTTTGATGGTCATCATCTATTTGAAGCAGGCTGGGTGTTCCCAGGAGATAACCTGTCTTGTCAAAAATCTTTAAGATATTTAATGCTTCTTTTTAAAAATTTTTTTAATTAATTTATTCTTGTTACATCTCAGTGGTTATCCCCTCCCTTGAATCCTCCCATTCTTCCCTACCTCCCATTTCCCCTTATTCTCCTCACCTATGACTGTTTCTGAGGGGGATTTCCTCCCTCTGTATATGCTCATAGGGTATCAAGTCTCTTCTTGGTAACCAGCTATCCTTCCTCTGAGCGCCACCAGGTCTCCCCCTCCAGGGGACATGGTCAAATATGAGGCACCAGAGTTGGTGTGAAAGTCATACCCCATTGGCTAGATCTGGGTAGGGGTTTAAAGTTTTACTGTCTGTATTGTCCTTGGCTGGTGCCTTAGTTTGAGTGGGACCCCTGGGCCCAAATCTGCCTATCATAATGTTCTACTTGTAGGTTTCTAGGACCCTCTGGATCCTTCTACTTTGCTATTCTCCCATGATTCTCTCATCTAGAGTCCCAATAGGATGTCCTCCCCTCTGTCCCAGCTTCCTGGTAAGTGAAGGCTTTCATGGTACATGCCCCTTGGGCTAGTATGCAGATATAAGTGAGTATATACCATTTGAGTCTTTCTGCTTCTGGGTTAACTCACTCATTATGACCATTTCTACCTCAATCCATTTGTCCACAAATTTCGGGAATTCCTTGTTTTTAATAGCTGAGTAGTATTCCATAGTGTAAATGTACCACTGTTTTTTTATCCATTCATCTACTGAGGGACACTTAGGGTGTTTCCAGGTTCTGGCTATTATGAATAAGGCTGCTATGAACATGGTTGAGCAAATTTTCTTGTTGTGTGCTGGAGCATCTTCTGGGTATATTCCAAGGAGTGGAATAGCTGGGTCTTGAGGAAGCCCTATTCCCAGTTTTCTGAGATAGCACCAGATAGATTTCCAAAGTGGTTGTACTAGTTTGCATTCCCACCAGCAATGAAGGAGTGTTCCTCTCTCTCCACATCCTCACCAGCATGTGGTGTCGCTTGAAGTTTTGATCTTAGCCATTCTGATGGGTGTAAGATGGAATCTCAGAGTTGTTTTGATTTGCATTTCCCTGAAGAAAGAGATTGAAGATGACATGAGAAGATGGAATGATCTTCCTTGCTCATGGATCAGGAGAATTAACATAGTAAAAATGGCCACCCTACCAAAAGCAATCTACAGATTCAATGTAATCCCTATCAAAATAACTACACAATATTTTAAAGACATTGAAATTTCAATTCTGAACTTCATATGGAAAAACAAAAAACCCAGAATAGCTAAAACAATCTTGTACAATAAAAGATCCTCTGGAGGAATCTCCATAGGGCCTTCTGTCCTCTTGTCTGCACTCTCCCCAGGTCTGATCCCCACCCTTATATCTCTCTATGATCACTTGCCTAACTTGTTTCCTCTCTTTGACCACTACCTACATCTATTCTATTTCTCCTTCTGAGTGATACCTAGGCATCCTCCCTTGGATTCTCTGTGTTGCTTATCTTCCTTTGTTCTGTGCATTGGAGTATGCTTATCCTGTGCTATACCGCTAAAATCTACTTATAAGTGAGTACATTCCATGTGTGTCTTTCTGAGGCTGTGTTACCTCACTCCAGAATATTTTGATTTTTAAATTATTTATTTCATTGTATATTTCTTGCTTTTTTTAAAATAAACAATCAGATGTCCATAGGTATGTGGATTTAAATTTGTACATTATAATGCCTTGTTTTTACATTTGGTTGGAATTTAAGTGAAATTTTATCTCAGTATAGATATATCAGTTGATATTTATATTAATTAAGTCATTTAAAAACATAAGACCATTGTATTTCTTCTATAAGCAACGAATGACATTATCTTATTACAATAAAATTTTGCTTTGCCAGATGTAGGGCGCATACTTTTAATCTCAGTTCCTTGGGAGGATGAGGTAGCATGACCAACGCCATGTTCAATACCTGCCTGAGCAATTTTTGTTTAGTTACTATCTAATTGTGTGATTTCTCATTGATTTTTCTTTTTATATTTCAGGATGTTTATTATGAACCATGCCTTTTTGTCTCACTTACTTTCACCTAGGTGGCATTAGAACTTATGTAGAATAGTCTAGATTATATAATATTTTATCACCTTAATTGTTAATTTTATTTATCACCAGGGCTAGGATCTAACTAGCCAATTTGTTGAACATATTTGGACCTTTGTGAGGTTCGGTCTAGCTATCTGGCTCACTATACAGTAAGTACAGCCCCATCCAAGTTGGGCAGACATCCTCCAGTCTATTGAGAGTCTGACTGAGCAAACAGAGGAAGGATGATTTGGGGGCATCTGTCATGAAGCAGTGGCTCTCCTGGTACTCACGCCTTCATACTTAGATTGGAAGTCACACTCCCGACTGGGCTTCTTTTTTGTATTGTTTTGAGAACTGAGTTATCCTAGTGGTATACCATTGGCTCTCACAAGCCCCAGCTTCAAAATTACAGGTATGGGGCTTCTTCACCTCCAGAATCTCATACCTGCATTCCTCACAGTTGTTCTAATATATTTCTTGGTATATTCTACTGACTCTCTTAATCTAGATAAAAGTAACTATATACTATCAATTTACCCACTCAGTTAGGGACTTACTAGCTTTTTTGCGTGTCGGTTAAGAGTGAACCGAGGGCTTTGTAAACAGTAGACAAATGGTCTATCAGAGTCACATCATGAACCCTCGAATTATTTTAATGCTCAGTAAAACGGTTTTTAAAATATAATTTATTTATAGCTTTATGAGTGAAGAAAATATAAAATCCTGTAGCATTCTCAGATACTTATAGCAACTCTCACTTCAGTCACTAAAACAAATGTTCATTCTAGATATCACTCTCCAGCACAATATATGTTTGCTTATTGCTGCACATAAATTTTGATGTAGTAATGACAGTGCTAGTATATTTTGTGGATACAATAAAATTTAAAATTATTGCATACATTGATAACAAATTTATTGATAATTTTATGTGAATACTAAAACAGAAATTAAATAATACTGAAAAATGACAAAATCTGAATAAGTCTGGAGTTAGTTATGTGCCAATGTTGGAACTACTGACAAATCTACCAAATCAATATAAGATGACCATGCTATTCAAAACAGAGTGAGTGAAATATGCAAACATCTTATAGTAACTTGTAAAATTTTTGCAAATTTAATCTTGGTCCAAAATGAGACAATGTATGTAATTTTAAGAAAAAATAGTTCATTAGAAAGTGTGCCACTTTCACTACAAACATGGGCATAAAGAAATATTTCTACTATACCCCACATCTCCAGAAATAATAACAGAAGACCCATGTGATATTTAATCACAGTTTTATTAATATTGAATTAATGCTTTTACTTTTATAGAATTTAGGAAAATCATTTCTTAATGTAGTAAATATTTGATTCTCTATGTGGCAGGTAATGTATGAACTAGTGAGGATAGAACTCTGAACAAACTAGGCCTAGTGTCTTTTATCAAGGAGTTTCTATTCATGTTTAGAAAGATAGATGAATACATGAACCAAAATTAGAAAGAAATGTATATTAACATGTACTATGAAATGTAAATCAGACAGAAAAATGAAGATCCACTTGTGTTTTGAATATCTTGAAGCAGTTCATAGATTCCTTAAAGATCTCTTTGCAAGTACACATTATTTAATTAGTAAACTAAAGGTGATGAAGAAATTTTTTTTCTGCAAAGACATATGCAAATGGTAAGATTTTAAGCCATAAATCTGCTTAGACTCATCCATGAATAGAAAGATATTTTGTGTGAACGTAATGGATGGAATGTTTAGGAAAAAGAAGATATTATATATCAATTAAAATGTAATTAAAGTGATGCTATCCGTTACTTAAAACAGTCAGACAAAGAGGGCATTGCTATTTTAAGTGAAGTATTGTTTGTGTTTTAGTAAACGTGAAAGGATGGTTTTCATAAACATAAGGTTAAAAATTACTCAGACTCCCCTTCAAATACATTACTTTAAAAATTTGCCACATGATCATATTTTCATTACCAAATAACTCAATAATAAAATATTTCTTATTTATTTACTATAATTTTATAACCATTAACTAATCCAAAGAATAAGCATGTATTTCATCAAATAAAGTTTATTAGAAACTAGGATACATTTATAAATTTATGCTTTTACTATTTTTATAAACTTTATTACAAAAACCTTTGAAATTTCATATAAACATCACACACCAAATATAACCAGCCCCAAAAGTGTATGTGAGCATATATTCATCAGATAAAGAAAATAATTATACTAGATGTAATTTTATGTTGTAAGTATTCCATATGATCATTAAAATTTGAATAGTGTAATAGGATTTATGAGAAACGAAATACTATTTTATTAGTGTACCTCATTTAGGGTACTAAATATACACATAGATTTGCCCTTTTAACAACCGTCTTTAATGCACTCTTAACTTCTTTGTTCCTCAGGCTGTAAACCATAACACTCAGCATGGGGATAACCAGAGTGGAGAACATAGAAGCAAATTTATCTGTGTCCATGGAATGGCTGGAACTTGGCTTTATGTACACTTTGGTGACAGTTCCATAAAATGTGAAAACTGCAGTGAGGTGAGAAGCACAAGTGGAGAAAGCCTTCTAGTATCCCACACTAGAATGCTTCTTCAAAGTGATCATAAATACGAGTAGGTAGTCAATCAAAATAACAAGGAGAGCAAACATAATGTGAAAGTTAGATGTAAGAATAAGATGTGCCAGAACATGGAAACAGCCTAAGTGTCCCTCAATAGAAGAATGGATAAAGAAACTGTGGTACATATACACTATGGAATACTATTCAGCTATTAAAAACAAGGAATTCCTGAAATTTGTGGATAAATGGATTGAGCTAGAAATGATCATAATGAGTGAGTTAAGCCAGAAGCAGAAAGACTCAAATGGTATATACTCACTTATATCTGCATATTAGCCCAAGGGGCATGTCCCACAAAAGCCTTCACTTATCAGGAAACTGAGACAGAGGGGAGGACATTCTAGTGGGACTCTAGATGAGAGAAGCATGGGAGAATAGCAAAGTAGAAGGATCCAGAGGGTCCTAGAAACCTACAAGTAGAACATTATGATAGGCAGATTTGGGCCCAGGGGTCCCGCTCAAACGAAGGGGGCTCAAACCAGCCAATACAGGTGGTAAACCTTAAACTTCTACCCAGATCTAGACAATGGACAGAACACTCTCCACAGTAGAGTGGAGAGTGGGATATTACTTTCTCACATACTCTGGTGCCTCACCTTTGACCATGTCCCCTGGAAGGGGAGACCTGGTGGCACTCAGAGGAAGGACAGCAGGTTACCAAGAAGAGACTGGATACCCTATGAACATATACAGGGGGAGGTAATCTCCCTCAGGAACAGTCATAGGGGAGAGGAATAAGGGGAAAATAGGAGGGAGGGAAGAATGGGAGGATACAAGGGATGGGATAACCATTGAGATGTAACAAGAATAAATTAATAAAGGAGAAAAAAAGTAAAAAAAAAAAAAAAGAATAAGATGTGTCTCACTCATGTGCTTAAAAGAGATAGCCAGAATCCTCAATGTAGGACTATCAGAGAAGAAGTGATTAAACACATTGTATGTACAGAATGGGAGGCAGAAGGTGTCTCCTGTTTGTATAGAAGCATTCAAAATGCCAAAGGCATAGAAGCCAATGGCCTGATAAGTACATACACCTTTTGTCATGGTGGTAGTATACAGTAAAGGTTTACACACTGCTGCATAACAATCATATGCCATTGAGGCTAAGAGGTAGCTATCTATGATGGCAAAAGACACAAAGAAGAACATCTGAACAGCACATTCCTTCTAGGAATTACATTGTTTCCTGTAAGAAGTCCAACCATGACCTTTGGAGTAACTGTTAAGGAAGAACCAAAGTCTACCAATGACAAGTTACTGAGGACAAAGTACAAGGGAGTGTGGAGATGAGCATCTACTAAAATCAAAAAGATCATTCTAAGATTTCCAGCCAAAGTGAAGGCATAGATAAATGTGACCATCATAAAGAGAAGAACTTGAAACTCTGGTGCTTTGTTTAGTCCCAGGAGCATGAACTCACTCACTTCTGTGTTGTTCTTCATAGCTGTTTTTCTGCAACCATGGGATGTTCTTTAAAAAGGACAAAACTAAAAGAACAGAGTCTCAAATGCTTATAACATTATATGCAGAGATAATTTAGTCTCTTTTACTTTATAAATCTGATTAGTTATACTTTCCTTACCTATGGGAGGCCAGCGCAGAAAAAGTTGGAGAAAAAATTGTTTATACAGATACTCAGAGAGTACAGAATGTCATATAAGTTAAGCAGTCACTTCCAAGCTGTTGTATTTATGAATCAATTTTAACTTCATTCAGTTCATATTTAATCATTAAATTTTGTGTACACTGCTTAATGCTTAAAACTAAATTGTATGTCAGTTCACAAATATCTGCATATTATAATCATTAAAATAAATGTGTCATTACATGTCAGTTCAACAAACAAAGATGATTTTTTTTAAAAAGATAAGTGTCAAAAACAGTCCTATACAATAAAAGATCCTCTGGAGGAATCTCTGTACCTGATCTCAAGTTGTACTATAGAGCAACAGTAATTAAAACAGCATGGTACTGGCACTGCAATAGGCTAGTGGATCAATGGAATCTAACTGAAGACCCAGAGATGAATCCACACACATTTGCTCACGTGATTTTTGACAAAGAAGCCAAATCCATTCAATGGAAAAATGACAGTATCTTCAACAAATGGTGCTGGTCTAACTGGATGTCTACATGTAGAAAAATGCAATTAGACCCCTATTTGTCACCATGCACAAAACTCAAGTCCAAGTGGATTAAAGATCTCAACATAAAACCAGAGACATTAACCCAGTTAGAAGAAAAAGTGGGGAAGAATCTGGAACACATAGGCACAGGAGACAACTTCCTGAACAGAACACCAACAGCCCAGGCCTTAACATCAACAATTAATAAATGGGAACTCATGAGGCTGAGAAGCTTCTGTAAGGCAAGTGACACTGTCAAGAGAACAAAGCAACAGCCTACAGACTGGGAAAGGTCTTCACCAACCCTTCATCTGACAAAGGTCTAATATCCAAAATATATAAAGAACTCAAGAAGTTAAACACCACCAAGCCAAATAACCCAATAGAGAAATGGGGCACAGAACTAAACAGAGAATTCTCAACAGAGGAATATCAATTGGCTGAGAAACACTTAAAGAAATGCTCGACCTCCTTAGTCATCAGAGAAATGCAAATCAAAACGACACTGAGATTGCATCTTACACCCATCAGAATGGCTAAGATCAATAACTCAACTGACACCACATGCTGGTGAGGGTGTGGAGAAAGAGGAACACTCCTGCATTGCTGGTGGGAATGCAAACTAATACAACCACTTTGAAAAGCTATCTGGCACTTTCTCAGAAAAATGGGAATAGGGCTTCCTCAAGACCCAGCTATTCCACTCCTTGGAATATACCCAGAAGATGCACTACCACACAACAGGGACATATGCTCAACCATGTTCATAGCTGCCTTACTCATAATAGCGAGAACTTGGAAACAGCCTAAGTGTCCCTCAGTAGAAGAATGGATAAAGAAACTGTGGTACATCTACACTATGGAATACTACTCAGCTATTAAAAACAAAGAATTTCCAAAATTTGTGGACAAATGGATTGAACTAGAAATTGTCATAATGAGTGAGTTCACACAGAAGCAAAAAGAGCTAAATGGTATATACTCACTTATATCAAGACACTAGTCCAAGGTGTACATCCCTATGAAAAACTGTACCTACCAGGAAAGTGGGTAAGAGGGGAGGACATCCTATTGAGACTGTAGGTGTGAGAAGCCTGGGACAATGGGGAAATAGAAGGATCCAGTGGGTCCTGGAAAACTACAGGCGAGTCTGGGCCCTGGGGTCCTCCGCAAACTATGGCAACAGCCAAGGGAAAAATAGGCAGTAAACCTTGAACCCCTACCCAGACTAGCCGATGGACATGACATTCTCCACTGTTGAGTGGAGAAGGAGATCTGACTTTTACACAATCTCTGGTGCCCCATATTTGACCATGTCCCTTGGATGGAGATGCCTGGTGGCACTCAGAGGAAGGATAATAGGTCACCAAGGAGAGACTTGATACTATATGAGCATATTCAGGGGGAGGAGGTCCCCCTCAGACACAGACTTAGGGGAGGGGAGTAGGGGGGAAGTGGGATGAAAGGAGGAATGGGAGGATACAAGGGATGGGCTAACAACTGAGATGTAATATGAATAAATTAATAAAAAAGAAAAAAAGGAAAAAATAAAAAATAAAATGTGAATACTGGGGAAAAGTGTATAAATATTGATTTATCATCTTTATTTTACTACTAAAGATATTGGTTAATACACAACTTCTCTATTCACAAATAATATGTAGATTGTGTTTAGTTTTTCAGTGATTTTTGTAAGATTTCAATGAGACAATGGTTTGAAAAAAGCTAATAGAAATAGTTACAATATTACTCTCAGAATGGAACATGATATATTTTCCGTGTTAGGAGAGGTAGGAGCACAGGTCTTCAAGGTCGAGGTAAACTTTGAAAAAGAGGCAGCCTTGCTTCGTGATTTGTCTCTAACCATATGCTATATCCTCTCACCTCTCCTCTTCCTTTGCTATTCTTCTGATATTCCTTCATCTCTCAGGAGTGGCCATATTAACAATTCTTTTTAAAATTTATTTATTAATTCATTCTTATTATATCTCAATAGTTATTCCACACCTTGTATCCTCCCATTCCTCCCTCCCTCCCGCTTTCCCCCTACTCCCCTCCCCTATGACTGTGACTGAGGGGGATTTCCTCCCCCAGTATATGCTCATTGGGTATCAAGTCTCATCTTGGTGGCCTGCTATGCTTCCTCTGAGTCCCACCAGGCCTCCCCATTCAGGGGACGTGGTCAAATATGGGGCACCAGAGTTCATGTAGAAGTCAGTCCCCATTCTCCACTCAGCTGTGGAGAATGTCCTGTCCATTGGTTAGATCTAGGTAGGGGTTCAAAGTTTACTACACGTATAGTCCTTGGCTGGTTCCATAGTTTGAGCAGGACCCCTGGGCCCAGATCTGCATATCATAATGTTCTTCTTATAGGTTTATAGGACCCTCTGGACCTTCTATTTCCCCATTCTTCCATGCTTCTCTCACCTAAATTCCCAATAGGATGTCCTCCCCTCTGACCCACTTTCCTGATAAGTGAAGACTTTCATGGGACATGCCCCTTGGGCTAGTGTCCAGACGTAAGAGAGTATATGCCATTTGATTCTTTCTGCTTCTGTGTTAACTCACTTATTATGAACATTTCTAATTCAATTTATTTGTCCTCCAATTTTGGAAATTCCTTGTTTTTAATAGCTGAGTAGTATTGTGTAGTGTAAATGTACCATAGTTTCTTTATCCAATCATCTATTAAGGGACACTTAGGCTGTTTCCATGTTCTGGCTATTATGAATAAGGCTACTATGAACACGATTGAGCATATGTCCCTGTTGTGTGGTAGAGCATTTTCTGGGTATATTCCAAAAAGTGGAATAGCTGGGTCTTGAGGAAGCCTTATTCCCAGTTTTCCGAGATAGTGCTAGATAGATTTCTAAAGTGTTTGTACTAGTTTGCATTCCTACCAAAAACAAAGGAGTGTTCCATTTTCTCCACATCCTCACCAGCATGTGGTGCCACTTGAATTTTACACCCATTCTGATGGGTGTAAGATGGAATCTCAGAGCCATTTTGTTTGCATTTCTCTGATGACTAAAGGAGCATGTCTCATGAAAGTCCCATGTCACTTACCAGGAAACTGAGACAGAGAGGAGGACATTCTAGTGGGACTCTAGATGAGAGAAGCATGGGAGAATGGCAAAGTAGAAGGATCCAGAGGGTCCTAGAAGCCTACAAGTAGAACTTTATGATAGGCAGATTTGGGCCCAGGGGTCCCACTCAAACTAAGGCACCAGCCAAGGACAATACAGGCGGTAAACCTTAAACCCCTACCCAGATCTAGACAATGGACAGAACATTCTCCACAGTAGAGTGGAGAGTGGGATATTACTTTCTCACATACTCTGGTGCCTCACCTTTGACCATGTTCCCTGGAGGGGGAGACCTGGTGGCACTCAGAGGAAGGACAGCAGGTTACCAAGAAGAGATTTGATACCCTATGAACACATACAGGGGGAGGTAATCCCCCTCAGGAACAGTCATAGGGGAGGGGAATAAGGGGAAAATGGGAGGGAGGGAAGAATGGGAGGATACAAGGGATGGGATAACCATTGAGATGTAACAAGAATAAATTAATAAAGTAGAAAAAAAAAGATGCTGAACATTTCTTTGTTTCTCAGCCATTTGATATTCTTCTGTTCAGAAGTCTCTGTTTAGTTCTGAGCCCCATTTCTCAATTGGGTTATTTGGTTTAGTGGTGTTTACTTTCTTGAGTTCTTTATATATTTTTGATATAAGACCTTTGTCAGATGTAGGGATGGTGAAGGTTTTTTCCCAGTCTGTAGGCTGTTGCTTTGTTCTGTTGACAATGTCTCCTGCCTTACAGAAGTTTCTCAGCCTCATGAGGTCCCATTTATTAATTGTTGATGTTAAGGCCTGGGCTGTTGGTGTTCTCTTCAGGAAATTGTCTCCTGTGCCAATGTGTTCCAGGCTCTTTCCCACTTTTTCTTCCAGCTGATTTAGTGTCTCCGGTTTTATGTTGAGGTCTTTAATCCACTTGGACTTGAGTTTTGTGCATGGTGACAAATATGGGTCTAATTGTATTGTTCTACATGTAGTATATTCTTTGAAGAAAATTCTACTATGGAACTTCAAATCAGAGGTAAATATGTAAAAAAGATTCAAATCATTTATTTTTATTTCAGTTTGAGATTATAGTATCATACAATTTTATTACATTTCTGTTTTAAAACCTTCCTATATACCCCTCTTGCTATTTTTTAAAAAGTCATGGTCTCTTTTTCATTGATTGTTGCTACATGCAAATATATATGCAAATATACACACCTATAACATAAGTATTATATTAAAGGAATAATATAATATGTATACACATGTATGTAAATATATGTATATTTCCATATATATGTGTGTGTGTGTGTGTGTGTGTTTTGACATAACCTGATTTATTTACTTTTAATTGTATATATGTTTTCACAGCTGATGTTGGTAGTGGATGACTGATTTCTGTGGATTTTCTTAGAAAAGGCAATTTCCCACAGTCTCAGCATTCCTTAGTTTCCTATTGTTCTTTATGTCAGGTTGGGGCCTCATATTTGCGTCATTCAGTTTCATATGTTATTGTTGCTGTACATGCTCAGTAATTCTTAGGCATTAATGTTGAGACTTTTTGGGTATAGCTCAAAATCTTAAAGGGAAAAAACTTTCTCCTACTAGTTAGTTTCAATCATACTACAAAATAAGATCACTTCAGCTACAAAAAGCATAGTGTATACTTTAAATAACTACAAAGGAAATCTTTGGATGTTTTCACAACTCCAAATCACTATATAGTATATAAATGTGAAAATATATCACATCCTTTCTCACAAGTTGATGAATATATATGTTATATGCTGATATTCTATAAGAGGAAGTGACAAAGAAAAATCTTAGAAAAAAATCTGTGATCTTAAAATAGTAAATATTTTACTAAGAATCATCTAGAAGGAAAGAAAAATAATGTCCCAGAGCTATGACCCAAAGCTGAAGGTCAGAAGCACAGGGTGGGTGCTTGCCCTTGAGATTCTAATGTATTTTTCCTGTCTAACTAATTATGGCACAGACGACCTGATAATTAGAATCACACTTCTCTATGCATCTATTCTCTCATGTCATCATAAGGACTCCACCAAAATTCTAAACTTTTTATACTAAGAGCGGGCTGAATGGCCAACATGGGATCACAAGCCTCCAAAGGTATCTACTTTCATACACGAATTCTCCTGAGACATGTGTAGAGCTTGTAACATCTGCCTTGATAGTGACAAAAGCACAGGCCTGAATTTTTTTTTTCTGCAGCAGGGTTTGTGACAGAGGGGGAGAAAAACATTCCTCACAATGCTTTTTTGGGTGTGGATGCAGGACTGGTGAAGTTGTTCAAACCCCATTACCTTTTTACATGTGTCTGTCCCTAGAACAATGGTAAGTAATAAAATGTGAATTGATAGGATTTTAGAATTGCCAGGGAGACAAAACTAAGTCATTTTTAATTTCCAAGTAAAATCAAAGCAGGAAATAATGGTCATAAAGATTAAATAACTATACTACAAACACATTGTTAATTATCTTTTACCTTTTGTTCTATCGCTTTTTCCACAATACCAACTGTCTTACGTTATTAATTTATATTTTCATGTTCAGTATCAAAAGATTCCCTTTAGAAAATGAAATGATGATGGTTATACTGAAATTATTCTATAGAAGGTAGAAAAATCATTATCTTCAGCTTGGCTATTGTTAAACGTCTTCTCCTGTCTTGCTGAGAATTAGTATGTACAATATTCTAGAGTAAGAGGTTTACTTGGGTGGAGGGGCTTTCATATTGTAACTGGTAATAGTCATCTCTCATTTGAGCCTCCGTGGAGGCGAGTAAATCAGATACGCTAGGCAATATGGCTTGCTAGAGTAGGACATCTCTATGGAAGAATGATAACGGTTGATGGTGGGTAAGGGATGGCATCAGTTTATGTGAATATGAGTGAAGTGAAACAAAGCAGTTTTGCCCATCAATTTTGAAAAAAAATGTTCCCTTATATTTAGTCTTGATGAAATACATGAATATATTGTGCAGTTTATTTAAAGTGGTAATATTTAGTTTGGAAGAACCAACATCGGGCTCTCATGAATAAGTGAGAAAATATGAGTGTGGAAGTATCAGACTAACAAACTACCAGAGTATTATGTGTCTTACAAAATAATATGGTGGGGGATGTATCAGACATCTAAAATCTATTTTCTAGATCTTATGCTAATATAAAGCAGCCACACACTCTTCACAGGTTTTAGTGCTGATCGAAAAACTTTCAGTGTTAATGCTACACAAACATGCATGTAAGTGTTACCAGCAATAATAATAAATAGCATATGATTCAACAGAATACATAACACCCTATTCAATGGAAATGAACTAGAACTCCACAGTTATATTAGCCACTACTGGTATCAAATGAGCTCAGTGTCCATCTGTATTACTTCCATATGAGTAGACTGACCACAGTTCTCCAGCAGGCATTTCATCATCTTCCAAATAATGTCTTTTACTAGGAAAAAAAAAAAGAACGAGTAAAAGTCCTTGCTCATAGTCTAGATTTCCATTGATATTCAAATAGCATATTTCTTTATTTGTCCTAGGCTTTTGTCATCATCAGTCCCAAATGACTTTGATGGAGAATATTTCAGAGGTTTCTGAATTTATTCTTGTGGGGTTAACAGATGCCCCAGAGCTGCAGATCCCTTTGTCGATTGTCTTCACTCTCATTTATTTGGTCACACTAATTGGGAATCTTGGCATGATCATGCTGATTCTGTTGGACTCCCGACTTCACACTCCCATGTACTTTTTCCTCAGTAACCTCTCCCTGGTGGACTGCGTTTATGCCTCAGCAATCACTCCCAAGGTAATGGAAGGGTTTTTCACAGGAAATAAGATCATATCCTACAATGCGTGTGCAGCCCAGATGTTCTTCTTTGTAGCCTTTATTGCTACTGAGAGTTTGATTCTGGCCTCGATGGCCTACGACCGCCATGCAGCAGTGTGCAAACCCCTGCATTACACTACCATCATGACAAGTACCACTTGCATCCTAATTGTCACCTGTTGCTACATGTGTGGAATATTGCAATCCTCCATACATGTCACCCTTGCATTTCGTCTGCTCTTCTGTCACTCCAATGTGATCAATCACTTTTTCTGCGACATTCCTCCACTGCTACGTATTTCTTGTTCTGATACCTACACAAATGAGGTCACTCTCCTTATCTTGGCTACACTGGATGTTGTTTTCACTCTCTTGGTTATCTTGAACACTTACCTGCTCATTTTCATCGCTATCCTGAGGATGCGTTCAGCTGAGGCACAGAGGAAGGCCTTCTCTACCTGTGCATCCCACCTCGTCACTGTGTCCATATTCTTTGGCTCATTTATATTCATGTATTTGCAGCCCAGCTCCAGCCACTCCATGGACACAGACAAAATAGCATCTGTATTTTACACCATGGTCATTCCTATGCTGAACCCTGTGGTGTACAGCCTGAGGAACAAAGAAGTAAAAAATGCATTCAAGAAAGTTGTTGGGAAAGTAAAGTCTTCACTGAACATAACCAACTAATTCCAATATATTTTTAAGAATGTGAAAAGTTTGGACCTTTATCTTTGAAGAATAGCTTATTTGAAATTATTTTTTGTTTTTTTGTGGTTTGTTTGACTTTTATTTTACAAAGGAGAACTCTGTCTTTGTGTATTGATAATATGATTAATTTATTGTGAATTTGGTGTATATCATACTGGAAATGACATATCAATTTAATATTTAAATCAAGATTACAATGTTAGAGAAGTCACATGCAACATTGCTTCATAAATTGATATGAAATATTTTTAGCTAAACTTCATGTGTGCATTATGACAGTTATATTTTCAATTATTTCATTATTATGATTATTAATTGCTATTACTTCTTTTTTTAAGAATAATTAAATTTTGTTTCCATTCTTCCTTTTTAATCATAGTATATACTTCTTCTTGGCTTTCTCTCTTTATAATTCATGGCCTCATATTTCATTAATTGTTAAAGCTCAAAATGGGTCCATGATATTTATATCTGATATAAATCAATTGTTCTCATATATTCATATTGTAAAATTGATCTTGAGATTTTTTTTTGTCAAGCAGAATTCCAAAATCTGAGCCCTAATAGCATTATTTCATATAATTTTGGTGATATGGAGATCTTGAATCTTGAGAATAAAATAATTTCAGTAATGGAGTTTTCATAATGAATTGGAACATATTATCTAAATCTAACTAATTCTGAATTCCAGAGACCAAATACAGACTGCAGTCAACAAAAATTAGTTCATAGGATAAACAATGTACATCTTAACTTACATAGTTCTAAGTAACAGCATTTGGATCCTCTGACCATTTAAGTAGTATTTTCCTTAAAGAAAACATTTGTGAAATGCTGAAATACTATTAACTGATCAAACAACAAAACATTAATTGTAAAAGCTCTATTCCTTTCCTGCATTCTAGATAATTTTAACCACATTTAATGTCTATTTTGCAAGTACTGTTTTCCATCTCTGTGTTTTTGAAGGTTTTTTTTTTCAAGGAAGTATACTACCGAATCAAGAGAATGGGAAATCTAGATTATAACTGGATTACTTCTCGAAACTTAGTCAATAGAAGGTAAAAATGACAATGCATTCTTCCTTTCATCACTAAATAATACTTTGAGTTAAATGAAGATGTCAAACTTAAGAAAATAGGCATGGGGAGTTCTTTTTGGTGGGATTCAGAGAGAATGTTTGATAAAGGAACTCAATACCAAAGTTAATATGGAGTTACATTAATTATGATCACTGAAACTGATACCCAGGGGGAATTGTGCCTTTCTGAGGATAGTAACTGCTCTCTATTAGCCCCATTGTAATCTACCAAGCTTGTTGTTTATAGGAATTTTCAAATGATTATTCAACAAAACAATTAAAATTAAGTAACAAATAAATAAATTATTTAGTCAGTGAATGACTAAAGTAGGGAATGCATGAGTGGGCGAGTAAGAGGAAGCGTTACTGAGACTGAATGAGTCAGTAAACATCAAATTGTAATCCTTGAGTGGCCATATGACTCTAGGACTGTTTATTCTATTTTCTTAAAGAAGGGACAACTCTGAGATTATGAGACAATCTGCTACCTTACTATACACGGATAAACTTTTCATGAATTAAACTTAGAGCCTATCTCTCAGCAGATCCTCTACCTTGAACCTTTAACCTGTTTATATGCTTAATAAAATTAGGGAAAATCATTGATCTTGAGTCAAATCTGCAATGACACGAAGTATCCAGAAGCTTGCTGCATTTGGATGAATCTCTACTGGTGAAAATGTGGCAGAGGAATACAGCCCATCTGGTGGGCAGAAAATAGATAGAGGTGATGTGAGCTAGTGTCCATCTAAGGGAGTCAGCTGTAGTGATATATACTGACAAAAAGATTTTTTTTCAAAGATACCTCACATATAGTGTGAGTCATGGAAAACCAGGTTATTAGTGCCCAGTGCATTCTCTGAGGAATTCACAGTAGTAAGGTATACCTACATAATATCCATGGTTGCCTTTATAGTTATAACAACATTTTCATTAGCTCTTTAGTATGAAATATATACCAACTATATTAACACAATAGTTAAAATCAAAGACCTCTCATAAGAAAAGGGAGTAATAGAAATATTTGCTTCCTGGGATTGGCTTGATGTTTCATAGATGCTTTATTTATTAATGGGTGGATTGCTTATTAATTGCAATATTTACTGTACTGCACAAAAATAAATGTAAAAAATATTTTTACCTTTAGTAAAAATAATATATAATTTGCCTATTCCTTGTCTTTGCCCATCAACTATGAGACTACTACAGTGTTCTCTCTTCATGCTGCTGAGTGTTTCAGTACAGATTTACAAGAAAGTCCAATCCAGCCCACAAAAAATATATCTCCATGGATCAAAGATACTTTTTCTGTCTAACTTTTTAATCAAAATACTTAACTTGTGTTTGGCATTGAGACTTCATACAGTGAGTGAATCATCTCATTTCTGCCTGCTTTGGATATTCAAGAGGTATGAAGAGGAAAGTTTATTGCTATTCTCATGAGAAGTCCTAAATACATACCCCAAATATTCTCAAAATCTTCTCCCACTAGTCAGAGCATATAAAATCTATGCCATGTAGCTTTTAAAACTCTTATTCTTGGGATGAAAAATAATCCACAAATATCTGTTGTGCAAAGTATACAAAAATTCACAATGGTGAGAGCTGATCTTATGATGCTCTAAACTTTCTGAGTAGACAAACAGTAAAGTTCTGACATTCCTTGGAAAACAAAGAAAAAGCATGTTTAGGAAGTAAGTATTGGTTTATATGATTCTAGTCTACAAATAAGGTCAATGTGATTGCCTAACAACTTGTCTTCGTAATGATGCCTTGGGCCTTTAGCAATAGAGAGAAATTGAGTTGTTTCTAGGCAAAATATTAGGACAAAAACACTTCTGGAAAAAGTCTATCTCATCCATATAATATCTATGAATACAAGGAACTTAATTAAACCTCAAGATGAGTTACTAGATATGGTTTATTTAAAAATAATAAACACTATGCAGTAACATGTGATGAACCCTCCTGAAATAGATTTTTCTATATGAAAACATCATTAAATATGGAATAAATAGTATGGATCCCACCCAAAAGATAATAAAAAATACTATGGAAAGAGACAAGAAATTACACAAACTTGGAGAAAAGGCTGTGAGTTGGCTGCAGTGCTGACCAAGAGCACTGAGAATGAACCAGCCGTGGAAGAGAAAACACTGCAAGTTGGCAGTCAACTGGGTGCTTCATGTCTTGGGAAGCAACATGCTCTTTGTTGACAAGATATCTCTGAGGATTTTGTTAAGAAAACAACCTTGCTGTCACCAGAATAATTTAATGCTGCAAGTAGAGAAAATCGTGAAGATGCCTGGTACTTTGATGGAAGAAACGGATGGCGGCAGTAAGATGAGCACAGGAAGAGGAATTCTTAAAGGTAAAAAGACTATAGCTACACATAGTTTATCAATTATATAATAAATTTACATTTTTGCAAAAATTATAGTCAGTGGTGGAATTAGTTTGATAACCTTTTTTCTCTTTTCTATGGAATAATTATGAAAATTAAATGCAAACAATTGGGAAAAAAAGATCCATGACCTCACTAGTTCATATTATTTTATGTTAGTTAAATTACATATATGTGTATATAAATAACATGTAAAATAAATAAAAGCATATGTAAAACTACATGAGCATATAAATTACATGTGAACATGGATAAATACAAATATATTTTTAATGAAGTTGTGCCACTTGGTGTGGTAATCCTCCTACCAAAAAAAAAAAAGGTAAAAAGAACACAGAAATGTTAATTGCTGGATTTCCGTATGTTGCTGATCTTGAAAACATGCTTCAGTATAGGAAAAATGAACATGGACTTCACAGGAAGATAATCGATATACCCAAAAGGGGCATGGCTGGGCTTAGGATGGACTGTGTCACTAGCAAAAGAGAGCTTTGCAAATGTTGCAGATGGTGTATCTGTGCAGACTGGAGGGTCTGTTCAGCTTCCAGGGCCATCTTCCACATGGCCCCTAACTTCAGTGGATGGTCAGTTAACCAGCCCTGTAACACCATCTCCTGATGCAGCTACTTCTCTGGAAGACTTATTTGCTCAGTTACAGCTCAGTGGAGACAGCATAGCTGAAAGGATTCATTGAGGCAAAGATGAAGAGGATTGTGACTCACTAATTTCTGGCAGAGTACCAGATACCTTCGTCGAAGAAGTTGAATCAGATGCCAGTAGTGATATGATAGTAAGGATGCCCCTGTGGTTGTTGCACAGCACTCCTTGCATTGTGGGATTTGGGGTGGAAAGGGATATGGAAAGAACAGACCTGAAATTGAAATGTCTTATATGTCTCCACTGAAATTAATTTATTGTGAGGAGTCAGGGTGTCGATAGCTGAGAGTGGTTTAGTCAGTAATAACATTTTCTTGACACCTGTTTACTTTGTAGTATATGTCTTTTAAAGCTTTGGTTCTTTTGGACAGCATATACCTGTGCATCAATGGTCCTCATCTGACTCTTGCACTACCTTATCTTTCTGCATGGATTGGTATAAAATCATTAGTAAAATTTGGCACTTGTAAGATGTTTGATATCATTATGAGCAGGAAGCTTCATGTGAAAACTAGATGACTAACACCTACTTATGGTTGGTCTTAATGAGCTAGAAATGTAAAGCTTCATCTGATACATTGTTTCAGAATCTGTAACAGTTCATAGCATCCTTTCCATAAGATTTGCTGTCTTGTCCTTGTACTTTGAGGGTCTCTTAATTTGTATTTTTTGATTAAAAAACTTTCTAATTTAGTAAATACTGAGTGTATAAAAAATATACAAACTTTAAAACATTATTAAAAACATAAGAAAGCCTACATACAGCAGCCAATGGCGAACATCAAATTAAATAAAGAGATACTCAAGGAAATTCCTCTAAATCAGGGACCAGACAAGGCAGCCCACTTTATCCATATCTCTTCAACGTAGTTCTTGAAGTTCTAGCCAGAGCAATAAGACAACAAAAGGAGATCAAGGGTATCCAAATGGTAAAAGAAGAAGTCAAATTATCCCTATTTGCAGATGACATAATAGTGTACATAAGTGACCCTCAAAATTCCACCAGAGCACTCCTACAGCTGATAAACACCTTCAGCAAATTGGTTGGATACAAAATTAACTCTAAAAAGTCAGTAGCCTTCCTATATACAAATGACAAACATGCAGAGGAAGAAATTAGGAAAACTACACCCTTCATGATAGCCACAAGCAATATAGAATATCTAGGAGTAACTATAACTAAGCAAGTGAAGGACTTATTTGAAAAAAAATAAACTTTAAATCTCTGAAGAAAGAGATTGAACATGACATCAGAAGGTGACGGGATCTCCCTTGTTTGTGGATCAGGAGAATTAACATAGTAAAAATGGCCCTCTTTCCAAAAGCAATTTACAGATTCAGTGTAATTCCTATCAAAATACCTACACAATCTTTTAAAGACATTGAAAGATCAATTTTCACCTTCATATGGAAAATGAACAACAATAACAACAACAACAACAACAACAAAACCGAATAGCAAAAACAATCCTATACAATAAAAGATCTTCTGGAGGAATCTCCATATCTGATCTCAAGCTGTATTATAGAGCAACAGTAATTAAAACAGCATGGTACTGGCATAGCAGTAGGCTGGTTGATCAATGGAATAGAATCAAAGACCTAGAAATGAATCCACACCCATACAGTCACTTGATTTTTGACAAAGAAGCAAAATCTATTCAATGGAAAAGAGATATTGATTTTTCTTTCTTAAGTTAGTATATTGTCCTTCATCAAGCAATTGATCTCTAGTAATATTTATTTATTTTTCCTATTTTTTGTTCTATTTTTACGGCCTCAGTTTGCCACCATGATAACCATTGTAACTGTTGTGTCGCTTTTTCTCTTTTTTTCTCCTTTATTAATTTATTCTTGTTACATCTCAATGGTTATCCCATCCCTTGTATTCTCCCATTCTTCCCTCCTTCCCATTTTCCCCTTATTCCCCTCCCCTATGACTGTTCCTGAGGGGGATTACCTCCCCCTGTATATGTTCATAGGGTATCAAGTCTCTTCTTGGTAACCTGCTGTCCTTCCTCTGAGTGCCACCAGGTCTCCCCCTCCAGGGGACATGGTCAAAGGTGAGGCACCAGAGTATGTGAGAAAGTCATATCCCACTCTCCACTCTACTGTGGAGAATGTTCTGTCCATTGGCTAGATCTGGGTAGGGGTTTAAGGTTTACCGCCTGTATTGTCCTTGGCTGGTGCCTTAGTTAGAGTGGGACCCCTGTGCCCAAATCTGCCTATCATAATGTTCTACTTGTAGGCTTCTAGGACCCTCTGGATCCTTCTACTTTGCCATTCTCCCATGATTCTCTCATCTAGAGTCCCAATAGGATGACCTCTCCTCTGTCTCAGTTTCCTGGTAAGTGAAGGCTTTCGTGGGACATGCCCCTTGGGCTAGTATGCAGATATAAGTGAGTATATCCATTTGAGTCTTTCTGCTTCTGGGTTAACTCACTCATTATGATCATTTCTAGCTTTAATACCACTGAAACTAAATTTTTTAAATCTTGGAGAACAAGTCTATTTTGTGTGGCCCAGTTGTTTAACATTTATTTAACTAAGGCAGAGTGCATACCATATTTGACAATGGATTCCTTAAAATATTTTAAATCCATCATGTGTACAGGATGCCATGTCATTTCATCATAACCTTCAGCTCCATTTTAGCAGGGGCTTGTCTTATAGTGCCTGGAAAAGCTGAAAGTGTCTGAGTGACTCTGGAGATGTCCTTCATTGGGACATTTTTATTCAAAGACCCTTTGGTCTTTCTTTCTTTTTTGGTCTGACCTTCTTTACCTTTTTTAATCAAAGATATTTTTGTCTTTCCAGTCCTTTCAGATTTTTTTTTGTATTTTTTCATTTGTTTAGTCAAGTCAGTAATTCTTTCTAAAAGTATAGAACGTATTGACTCTTTTTTTTTGCTTTTTTGTCTCTTTACTTTTTGTTACTTTTTACTTTCATCCAACAAATATGTTATCTATTCTTCTATCCTTTCATTTTTTTTCATTTTTAAATCTGTCCAGTCAAATCTGTAATGTTTTTCAAAAGGATAGATTTTATTGTTCCCTTCATTTTTTATCTATTAGTCTTTCTCCTAATCATTCTAATAATGAAATACAATAAAACAACAACAACAACAACAAACCAGAGAATTCCCTCAAGTATAAAGCAGGACTTTTGTAATTGTAGTTGTGATTTTGTTGATACCCTGAAACAGCATTTCTGTCTTTTGAATCTTCCCTCATACTATTATCAATTACAGAACCCATCGTGCCCCATGTTGAAAGTCACTTGTTAGCTCTGTTTCTTAACAATTTGACTTAATTATACAACCCAGCTACCCTATACAGGAGGCAGAAAAGGTTAAAGGGAAACAAGAATAAACCCTGTGGGTATCAGATCCATGGAGTGGATCTCCTGGTGTCTCTGGGCCTGTGGGCCTGTGCACTGATCCTCTCCCGGATCTGAACCACACCCTTGTGGTCCAAGCCTGTAGCCTTCTCCTCTCCTTTCCTTCTGTGTCTCTCTCTAGGGGTGCAATGGCCAGACTTGCCTCCGGATCCCTCCGCTCATTGATGTTTGATTAGAAACACAATAGCATGGCTGCAGTCCACAGTCCCTTTCTTGAATTCTGGACCCAGGATGGCTCCACTCAGCCTATTACAACATCAATCTCAGTGGGATATCCATGATGTTTCCAAGGGGCAAAGCCAACCAAAACTGCTTTCACCTTTGAAAAAGCCTGCAGTCTTTCCATACACATTGACACACAAAAAAATACTCAAAAATATTCACAAACAGAATCAAACAACACATCAAAAGCACCATCCACAATGATTAGGTAAGATTTCCCCCCAGGGATGCAGGGATGTTTCTACATATGAAAATCTATCAATGTAATCCACCATATAAATAACTAAAATAAAAGGCTCACAGGATCATCTTATTCTATGCAGAAAAAGGCTTTCACAAAAATCAACCCCTCATGTTAAAAGTCTTAGATATATCAGTGTTATAAGGTGCATACCTAAACACAATAAAGGCAATATGCAGCAAGCCAGTAGCTAACATCAAAGAGAGAAACTTAAAGCAATTCCATGAAACTCATGGACAACTCAAGACTACCCACTCCCTCCAGAAGATGTAGCTAGAGGAATAAGAAAATTAAACATCAAGGAGGATTAAAATTGGAAAGGAAGAAGTTAAAGTATAACTAATCACAGGGTTATGACATTATATATAAGCAACCACCTATATTCTACCAGAGCACAACTATAGCTGATAACCACCTTCAGCAAAGTGACTGGAAACAAAATTAACTAAAATTTCAGTATCCCTCCTTTATAGAAGCAATAAATTGGCTGAGAAAGAAACTATGGAAACAACTCCCTTCATGATACCTGCAAATAATAGAAAATATCTTGGTATAACTCTAATGAAGCAAGTGAAAAACCTGTATGGCAAGAACTTCAAGATTTTGTAGAAAGAAACTGAAGAAGTTTTCATAATATGGAAATATCACTCATGTGATTAACATAGTAAAAATGTTTTAGGATTAACATAGTAAAAATGGTCATCTTACTGAAACAAATCTAGAGATTCAATGGAATCCCCATCAAAATTATAACACAATACTTTACAGACCTTGGAAGAGCAATCCTCAACTTTATGTGGAAAAATTAGTAACCCAGTATAGATCACCATCCCTGATTTAAAGTTGTAATACAGAGAAGTAATAATAAAAGCCACATGGTGTTGCCATTAAAATGTACAAGTTGAACAATGTAATTGGATTGAAGGCAGAATAAACCCACACACCTATGGACACATGTTTTTTTGACAGACGGGCCAAAATCATACAATGGAAAATATAACTCATCTTTAACAAGTGATAATGTTCTAATTGCATGTCTACATGTAGAAGAATGCAAATAGATCCATATTTATCATGCTTCAGAAAATTCAAGTCCAAGTGGATCAAAGACCTCAATATAAAACCAGATAAACTAAATTTAATAGAAGATAAAGTGGAGGATAGTATTGAATATATTGGTACAGGAGACCTGTTCCTGAATTGAATACCAATATCTCAGGCCCTAAGATCAAAAATTAATATATGAGGCCTGCTGAAACTGTAAAGCTTTTGCAAAGCAAAGAACACTGTTGGTAGGACAAAACAACAGCCTACAGAATGGGAAAAGATCTTTACCAACCCTGCAACTTAGAGGGCGAATATCCAAAATATATAAAGAACTCAAGAACCAAACACCAACAAACCAAATAACTCAATTAAAAATGGAGCACAGAGATAAAAAGAATTCTCAATAGAAGAATCTCTAATGGCCCAGAAGCAGAAAGAATCACATGGTATATACTCACTTATAACTGGGCACTAGCCAAAAAGGCATGTCCCATGAAAGTCTTCACTTACCAGGAGATTGGGATAGTTGTGAGTGCATCACACTGGGACTCTTGGTAAGAGAAATATAGGAGATGGGGAAATAGAAGGATCCAGAGGATCTTAGAAACCTAGAAGAAGAACATTGTAAAAGGTGGATCAGGGCCCAGCAGGGTCTGTTCAAACTATTGCACTAACCAAGGACATTACAAGTAGTAAACATTGAACCCCTACTCAGATCTAGCCAATGGACAGGACATTCTCCACAGTTGGGTGGAGAGCAGGGACTAATTCTGACATGAACTCTGGTGCTCCATATTTGATGACCTCCCCATGGTGAGGAGCCCTGGTGGCACTCAAAGAAAGAATAAGCAGGCTACCAAGATGAGACTTGATAGCCTATGACCATAAATTCTGGAGGAGATACCCCTGGGTAATAGACCTAGGGGAGAAGAATAGGATGAAAGTGGGAGGGAGGGAGGAATGGGAGGATGCAAGTGATGGTATAACAATTGAGATGTAATCTGAATAAATTAATTAAAAAAAGAAGCATTCAATGTCCTAAGCTATTAGAGAAATGAAAATAAAAATCACCTTGAGATCATTCTTACACCCCTCTATGTACAGCTCATGTTTGTCAGGATGTGTAGCAAGGGAAACACTCTTCTATTGCTGGTGGGAGTAAAACTTTGCAGAACCACTTTGAAAATCAATCTGGTAGTCTCAGAAAATTGAGAATATTTCTGCTCAAGGTCCAGTTATACTACTCCTAAGCATATATTCAAAATTTGTTCCACCATACCACAAGGACACTTGATCAACTATATTCTTAGTAGTTTTATTCATAATAGCTATAAAATGGAAACAACCTAGATGTCTCTTAATCAAAGAATGTATAAAGAAAATGTGGTGCATCTACACAATGGAATACTACCCAGCTATTAAAAACAAAGAGATCTTGAAACTTTCAGTCAAGTGGATAGTATTTTAAAAGATCATTCTGTGATAGGTGACCCAGACACAGAAATATAAACATGGTATGTACTCACATATAAGTGGATATTAGCCATAAAAACAGGGTAACCAACCATGATACAATCCACAGTCTCAAGGAAGCTTAGTATGAAGGAGGGCCCAAGGGAGGATGCTTGTGTCTTTCTCAGAAGGGAAAATAAGACAGTCTTCTGAAGTAGATGGAGGTAGGGGACTGGGTGAGAGATGGGGTTGGGAAGTTAACTAAGGTGGGCATCAGGCCGGCTTAGAGAAGGATGGGGGTTGGGGTGGACCAGGATAGTGAATGCAAATTGGTTTGTGTGGGTGCATTTCTGGGACAGAGGAGGCTCCTGGGAGTTTATGGGGTTCACCATAGCTGAGACTTCTAGCAGTAGGACATATGGTTCCTGAAGTCACCACCTTTTATAATAGATGGGACATCCAGTGAAGGAAAGGGGACAACAAACCACCTATATAATCTTCAACCCAAAAACTGTATTGCTTATAACAATTGTAGGGATAAAAATGGAGCAGAATTTGATGGAATGTCAAACTAATGACTGGCCCAACTTGAGCCCAACAACATGCGAGAAATCCAAAACTTGACACTATTAATAATACATTGATTTGTTTGCAAGCAGGAGCCCAGAATAACTGTCTTTTAAGAGGCTTCATCCAGCAGCTCATGAGAACAGATACAGAGAACTACAATGAAGCAAGAGGCTGAACCTGAAACATCTCATGGAAGAATGAGAGGACAGACTAAGGTAGGCAGAGGGGTCAAGGACACCATGAGAAGACCTACAGAATAGATTAATCTGATCCTATAGGGAGTGACAAAGATTGACCTGACTACCAAAGAGCAGGTATGGGCTAGACATTGGTACCCTACACATGTGTAGCAGTTGTGTAATTTACTCATCCTGTGGGTTCTGTAACAATGGGAGTAGGGGATGTATCTGACTCCATTCTCTGCCTTTGGATCACTTTCCTATAACTGGGCTGCTTTGTCTGGCTTCAGTAGGAGAGGGCGTGATTAGTTCTCCTGTACTTGATATGCCAATGTGGGTTGGTACTCATGTGGGCTCTCCCATTTTCTGCATAGAAAGGTAGGGAAGGATGGGGGAAGGATGCGATGATGGGTCTTGGAGGAGGGGAGTGAAGGGTCTGCAATCAGAATTTGAAGTGATTAAATAAATTAATTAATAGATAAAAAGAAAAACATATAGCAAACAATGTATGATGTGATAAGAAAAAATGAGCATTTTCTTTACAATGCTTAAATGAAGGGATGAAATGTTCTGTGGCCATCTCTTAACTTTTGAGAAAATCTGATATCAGAATGCTTGTATAAGTGGCTAAAGTTGCTTAAGTATAAAATTCAATGTCAGTTTTAAGCTTTTTGTTTGTTTGTTTGTTCAACCTGGTTGTGGAATACCTTTGATTAATAACTGGAGAGTTTTTCTTCTGCATTTCTATTCCCTAATGTCTTAATAAATATTCTTAGACAAAATGCAAACTATGTTCTGCTGCCTCCATTAAGTTCAGGCTGAAACACCAATGTGAGTTCATAAATCTCCAGAGACATCTACCCACATGTACTTCTCCCCATGAGAGACAAGTACAGCTTCTGTTTCTGCCATGGTATTAGCAATATTATAAGATCTGGTTTCACTCCACAGAAGAGCTCTACCTGTGGTGAAGGAGAACAGCAAGATGCTTTCTTAGAGATGGATGTTAAGTCAATTATCTGTATCTGAAATATCAAAAACCTTTCCTATTTATCTTATTAGTCTGTTCCTAGAACAACAGTAAGTATTAAATATGTAAATATAGGTAAGTAGAACTGTACATGGTGAAAAAATGATCAGTCATTTTTGTTTCATAGGTGAAAAGAAGTAGAAGGAGGAGGAGGAGGAGGAAGAGGAGGAGGAGGAGGATCAGGGCCAGAGACCAACAATTATCAAGAATCTACTTACTCTTGTCCCAATGCTCTTCTTACAATCATGCTGCGTTAGAGAAGCCAGAATTCTACATTAAGGTCCTTTAGATCCTACAGTGATGGTTTTACTTTTTTAAAATATTTGTAATGTTCTACAGGATGATACACCAAGATTTTAGCTCACTTTTAATTTTAGAAGGTTGTAGAACATCCAGTATCAATTTTAATATACAAATTACTAGATTCATTTTCTTGGGTATACCAAATTTTAGACATTAGTATCCTGACCTGTACATTCTAAAGAGAGCAGGAAAAGGTGAGCAAGGGAATAGAAGGTACTGGCTATGGTTCATATGATTTAGAAATGTTAATGTCTTTTATAACTTGCAAAAACATACACATTCCTTGTAAGTGAAGATATATCTTGTGAAGATAACAATTTGCACACTGTTCATGTAAAAGAATAATATTACATTATATGTTGCCTTGAATATAAGAGTTTAGTGATGAGGAATGAATAAGCCCAAGATTCCAAAATTGGAAGTGGCTCTCAATTTAAGAATCAGGCTCATATAAAATCATAGCTGTGCTGTCAGGTGTCACGTGATCTACTATGAACATTGTACAAGATTCATCATGCAATACAGTATGTTTGAGGTTAAACATTATGTAGAGAGAGCAGAGAGAACTTTTCATTAGTTTTTACCCTATTCTCACTCAAAGAGAAATATTACAAACTTGTTTGGTGGTAATAGAAATAGCAGCTTATGTAAAAAGGAAATATTAGACCCATTAGATGTAATGAAAACATTTAAAATTTTTTGCTTTTTGAAAAACTATGAGCTTAGACTCACAAAGAACATGCCCTTATGTTAAGAAGGTATCATCTGGTTCAAGGTTCAAAAGAAGTAATTTAATGCAATACCTTAACAAATTAGAGGTAAAGCTGGGCATGTTGGTACATGCCTTTAATCCCAGCACTTGGGAGGCGGAGGCAGGTGGATCGCTGTGAGTTCGAGGACAGCCTGGTCTACAAAGTGAGTCTAAGACAGGCAATGCTAATACAGAGAGACCATGTCTCAAAAAAATAAAACAACAACAACAACAACAAATTAGAGGTAAAACAGTATTCATGGAGCAGCACATAAGATTATTGCATAGCCACAGCAAGAACATTAATGTTAATGGAAGTATACGAGATGTTAAATGCATTAGACATGTTTTGTTACTAACAAAGAAGCACAAGGTATTTTCATGCTCTTAAATTGCTCTTCCTTCAAAATAAGACTCTAATGCACATCTTAGAAAAATATGTTTGTACATTTTTGCAAATAACAAATCAGTCCTATGTGAGTTACTGAAATAAATATCATCATTTATCAGAAAACTGAAATAAGGCCTAGCTTTATAGTAGGGACAGCAAATAATTGACAGTTCCCATGTGAGCCACTCTCAGATAAGTGGCCATTGCTAGTTAGCATTCAGTTGAATGACATATGAGTAAGAGCACTTGAACATACGTATGTTTTAATGATGATGACCAAACAGAATAACTTATATTTTCTCCTTTCACCCTAGGAGCCTGTAATAATTCCCAAGTAACACTGATGCAGAATATATCAGAAGTAACTGAATTTATTCTTGTGGGGTTAACTGATGCCGAAGAGCTGCAGGTCCCTTTATTTATCATCTTCACTTTGATTTATTTGACTACATTGGTTGGGAACCTTGGGATGATTGTGCTGATTCTCCTGGACTCCAGACTCCACACTCCCATGTACTTTTTCCTCAGTAACCTCTCCCTGGTGGACTGTGTTTATGCCTCAGCTGTCACTCCCAAGGTAATAGAAGAGTTTCTCACAGGAAGTAAGATCATATCTTACAATGCATGTGCTTCCCAGATGTTCTTCTTTGCAGCCTTTGCTACTATTGAAAGTTTCATCCTGGCTGCAATGGCCTTTGACCGTTATGCAGCAGTGTGCAGACCCTTGCATTATTCCACCACCATGACAACTACAATATGTGCCCTGCTTATTGCTGGTTCTTATGTCAGTGGACTCTTACAGTCTTCCATCCATGTTTCCTTCACTTTTCATCTCTCCTTCTGCCATTCCAATGTGGTGAATCACTTTTTCTGTGATATTCCCCCACTGTTATCTCTTTCTTGCTCTGATATTTACACAAATGAAATTATACTCTTCATGTTGGCAGCATTCAATGTTGCTTTTACTCTATTGGTTATATTGACCTCTTACCTACTTATTTTTGTTGCAATTCTGAGGATGAACTCAACTGAGGGTCAAAGGAAGGCCTTCTCCACCTGTGCATCCCACCTCACCACTGTTTCCATATTCTATGGCACAATCATCTTCATGTACTTACAGCCCAGCTCC
Organism: Acomys minous; assembly: GCF_964271855.1. Taxonomy (NCBI): domain Eukaryota; kingdom Metazoa; phylum Chordata; class Mammalia; order Rodentia; family Muridae; genus Acomys; species Acomys minous. Next base: position 45,568,695 of record NC_140484.1, on the reverse strand, counting down.
AGTCACTCTATGGACACTGACAAAATGGCATCCGTGTTCTACACCATGGTCATCCCCATGCTGAACCCTCTTGTTTACAGCCTGAGGAACAAAGAAGTAAAGAATGCGTTCAAGAAGGTTTCTGTAAAAGCTTTTTCTTCACTGGGATTATTCAATTAACTGTAAAACATTTGCCACTACAAGGTATTGCTTATAAATATTTAGTCATAATTATTTCTTGACTTTAATTCCTCTCAATAAATAATTTATGAAGTCTTTTCTACTCATTCTTTTTGGATTCTGACTGTGTACAGCTAATTTTGGATAAGTTATTATAGAAATTAGGCACTTCAGTTTAAACATCTAGATTGTAATCCTAAATTCTAGAATACCCAATAATGTATTCCTGCACCACAATTCATGTGCAAACGGATGTTGTGCAACTACTTCTTCTCAGTTGAGACATTGGCTTCTTGAGAGAGTAGGATGCATCTTTCTTAGATACACTCATTTTCCTGGAGGCAGTTTCACATCCATACTGATGTAAGTCACAACCGTAATTAACTCATTGGTTTGGCAAGATAGATTTGAATAGAGTTGTTTATTTGGTATGTAATTGACTCTTGGTTGAATACACATTTCTTTACATCTCAGTCACAAAAAAGCTACGTTGATAACAAACTTTGAATAGGAAAATGAATAGATAAGGAGATACATGAGTTATAGCATCATTTTACAAGGCTTTCTAGTTTTTTTTATGTGTTCTATACAGTGCTTTGTCATATTCATCTGTTATCCCTCAACACTCCTCCATTTTCTATCATCTATATTTTTGCAAATTTGTTTCATCTGCTTAAGACCAAATTTGTGATCTCCACATAATCTTTGATGTGTGGCCTTCCAATGGAGTATGGTCAAATTCATAATAGGTATGCTATTAGCAAAAACTGTCTCTTTCTCTGTGCAGCTACCAATTGGCAATACGTTTATGGCCAGTGCCAGGATTATATACCCAGCTTTTCTCAGAGGTTTCCAGTTAGGTGTCTTTTTTCAATTTCACCTTCATTATAGCTTGGGTTCCCTTCAGGAGTTCTATCTCTGTATTGAAATCACTTTTCAAAACCCATGCTGTCTTTTTCATTTTATTCAGTCATGTCTGTGTTTGCTTGGGCATCACTCAGGTATTTATTGCTAATCATATTAAGTTCACAGAGCTGCCTGTTCATGACTATCTAAACACCTCTAATCTTTTGATAAGGTTTATGATTATCTTTTTATGTTCTGTGTACTGGGGTTTATCCAGAAAGACAACTTTTTAGAACCTTGCATTTTATTGGAAATATACAGTTTTAGCCTTACCTATTGTAAGTCTGTTTATGATGAGCTCTAAATGTGTTGTCTTCTTTTGTTGGCTGTGTGGTCTGATCTGAGATTCTAGGACACTTTGAGGTGTGTTGTCTGGACAAGAACTGAAGGATGCCGTGAGCAGGTAAGAGGCCAAAGATTAATCAGGTTGTAAAGGAATACATATAGGAAACCAAAGCTGGGGCTGGGGTCAAAAAGAATCATAAGACTTCACACCAGATATAGGATATGTGCAGTACAGGGAGGCTGAACGCAGTTTAAGCACCTAGAATGGAAGAAAGAAGAAAAACAAAGGACCTGTGCTGCTAGTGTTTCTCTAGAAGCAATAGGTGTTGAGAATCATGTGAATTTCAAAGTGGTTCCAATAGATTGAAAGAAGGGTGTATTTCATAGCAAACAGCTGCCATACTAGAGTGACTAGAGTAGATGGGAAGGGTAGAGAGCAATGTAGTCTACCTAGATATGTCTCATTTCCTTCATTCTTTTTTTCTCATGGCTGGCTCTTTTCTTAAAAATATGAGTACACATTTTAAAATATATTAATTTAAGAGTTTCATGCAGAAATATTATATTTACATCATTTCTATCCCTCCATCTTCCTCTTCAATTCCTTCCTTGCCCCACTGTATGACTTCCTTCCTCATCTTTAATTTAATGAATATATTATATGATACACACATTGACACACATGTATAATGCAAAAACTAATATGACAGACCACTTGAGATTAGATAATCTATTTGGTGTTTTATCCCGTGAGAAAACTTATTCTTCTCTTAGCAGAAACTTCCGTTTCTAATATGTAATTCATATGCCATTTGGTACTGACAGCTTTAGATTACTGTTAAGTAATAATTCAGCTTTAACTTACTGTAATAAAATATATAAAAATAGAACAATGAAAAGCCCATATTATTATTTCATATAGCATGCATGTCTGTGAAGCTTACGTTACCATCTTCTAGGTTTATGATGATTTTTTGTATGATTGTGTCTAAATTGTATATATCAATGGAAATACTCCAATTTTTTAAAAAAAATTGTCTTTATTAAACAAAAGAAGAAAATATACAAATTGTTCTGGGTTAACCAATGTTCTTTTACATATGCATTAAAATGTTCAGTCTTCTCCAGAAAGGTGTGCAATTTGAGAGATAAATAAAATGAAGTAAAGAAAAAACAATAATAGAAAAAAAGAGGATTATGAGGCATACTAGTTTTTATATAAAGGAACAAATTTTTCCATTAATTGTAAAATCTATACAGCATATAACCTATACACTTCATTGTTATATTTTAAAAGAATTAAAACTCTATGATACCTTTCATAAATAAAATTGAAATAATCATGTATTTAGTAGATGTCTCTTGTGTTTATTCTTTTTAAAATTTATATATTCATTAATTTATTCATTACATTTCAATTGATATCCCATCCCTTCTATCCTCCCATTCCTCCCTCCTTCCCACTTTCACCCTATTCCCCTCCCCTATGACTGTGACTGAGGGGGACTTCCTCCCCCTGTATATGATCAAAGGGTATAAAGTCTTTTCTTGGTAGCCTGCTACCCTTCCCCTGAGTGCCACCGGGTCTCCCCATCAAGGGAACGTGGTCAAATATGTGGCACCAGAGTTCATGTGAAAGTCAGTCTCCACTCTTCACTCATCTGTAGAGAATGACCTGTCCTTTGGGTAGATCGGGGTAGAGTTCAATGTTTATTGGACATATTATCCTTGGTTGGTGCCATAGTTTGTGCAGAACCTCTGGGCCCAGATCTGCCCATCATAATGTTCTACTTGTAGGTTCTAGGACCCTCTGCGTCCTTCTATTTCCTCATTCTCCCATACTTCTCTCACCTAGAGTCTCAAAAGGATGTCCTCACATCTATGTCACTTTCCTGGTAGGTGAAGACTTTCATGGGACATGTCTCTTGGGTTAGTGTCTAGTTATAAGTGAGTATATACCATTTGAGTCTTTCTGTTTCTGGGTTAACTCACTCATTATGATCATTTCTAGTTCAATCATTTGTCCACAAATTTTGGGAATTCCTTGTTTTTAATAGCTGAGTAGAATTCCATAGTGTAAATGTACCACAGTTTCTTTATCCATTCTTCTACTGAGGAGCACTAGGCTGTTTCCATATCCTGGCTATTATGAATAAAGCAGCTATGAACATGGTTGAGCATATGTCCTTGTTGTGTGCTGGTGCATTTTCTGGGTATATCCTAAGGAGTGGAATAGCTGGATCTTGAGGAAGCCCTATTCACAGTTTTCTGAGATAGTGCCAGATAGATTTGGTTGTGTAATTTTTTTCCATGTACTACACTTCTTCACCTAAGTTTATTCAAAGTATGTTATATTAATTGTGTTTTCTAAGTCTTGTGTGATTTATAATGTGTTAATAAAGATAAACATAGTTCAGTTTGTGTTCATTATTTTATGTTTCAGTTTTTCTGCAATGATTAGCTCTTATAAAAATTGTAAATAGAATTTCCTAATATTTACTCTTTATAATATGGTTATAGAAATACAAATACACAGAAACTCTTGTTTATTCTTTCTGATTTGGGTAACACACAATGCACACATGAGTAAAAACATTAAATTATATATTACAAATTGGTAAAACCAGCATTTACAATTTTTAAGGAAATAAAAGATGTGACATAGGGGTGGTCCATGGATAAAGAGCACTTGCCTCCTTGAAGAGGAGCACAGTTTGGTGTCAACCACTTGTTTGTCAGATCACAACTGTTTGTAACTCTGGTTGAATGGAATTTAAAACATTATTCTTGTCTCCATTGGGACCAAACACACAACAAATGCCAGGTCTATGTACAGGCAAACATTCACATACATAAGACAAAAGAAGTATTTAAAAATAGATTTAAAAAGAAAGAATAAGGGAGAAATTAATATCAAGGATCTTGTGGTAAGGTAAATAGGTTTTTAATAGAAGAAAAAATGCCTTGAGATCATCTCACATGCCTTTAGACAAAAGTAAATTTGTGTGGTGTCCTAAAGTCATCCTAAATGGAGATTTAGTAGAATGTTTTTCTGCTTGATTCAACTGTGAAAGTGAAGATCTAATAATCAGATGTTATCTCATCTAAGTTTTATTCCCTAGTGTCATCCTAAGTACTCTCAGGAAATAAAAGAAACTACAAAAGTTTGGGATAATGGACCAATATGGGATTACAGGCATAAAGAGACATCTGCATTCATGTCAGTTCTTCCCCTGAGATATGTGGTGAGCTTGCTGTCTCTGACTTGATATTTGGAGAAGCAAAAGTCAAAGTTATATTCTAAAGCAGAGCTTCACACGTAGAGAAGGAGACACATTCACGGTGTTTTACATTGTACTGATGCTCTTGACATGAAGTGATCCATGCTGTTCCTTTGTACCACACTTATCTGTGCCTGATACAACAGTAAGTACCACAACAATGAATTACCATAATTGATCAAAATCATAAAAGAAAATGGGATGCCTGATCATTTCAATTTTACAAATGAAAGCAAAAATGTAAAAAGAAAGGTAAGAAAGGGAAATAGTTGTGTTACCTACACACAGTTATTCTACCCATCTTATTATCCTTGCTCTACTGCTATCTCCACGTTATGAGCAGCTCAACAGCCTTTGTGTTCAATGATCCTAATGATCAGATCATGGAGTCATTGTCATTATAAAGACAGATTTTCTTGTATTTAGAATGTTTTATGAAATTAAAACAACAAAAATTACTGTTCCCTCTTTGCATTTTAGCTTTGGAAATTGTGTAATATAAGGGGGGTGACATCTCTCAAATTGAAAATGAAGGGAGCCTAGTTCAGAAAAACAAGTAATCCTCAAGATTCTAGGACATAGAACTATCTATATCAAATTGACATGTTAACTGTTAGGCTATATTATTTATGAATATTTTAGTTTACACTAAAACCATAAATTCAATGTCAGTTCATAGCCAGGAAGACATGAGATATTATTACATCAACATTAATGGAACTAATGGTTTAACATTAAAATATTAGAAATTTCTAATTAGCAATCTTATTTGCTGCCTTATATTAACAGGAATAGCTTAATAAGGAGGAGACAAATTTATCCTTGGTTATTGTTTAAGAGAAGGCGTACATTATCTTTCACATTGAATGAAAAGGGAGCCTATTTCAGAGAGATGAGGAAGCCTCAAGATTATATAGCTAAATTGCTAAACTCAGAAATTCTCTCAGGTTGAATCTGCTATTCCTAATTCAACCAGAGCAACATTGTGAAAGGTTATTCTAGCTATAACTTGGTGAATACAAGAATAAACACCTCATAATACAATCTGGCTGAGTATACAGAATCTGAGGAAACTACAAGTGTAACCATTTCTTCTTCTATTCTCACAATACCCACCCATGCATAGAATAGTAACATATGTGACAGGTAAAGAATTTGATATAAAGTAAAAATAGCTAAATCTTTACTGAAACTGTTTGAAAAACTTCTTTTAGATTTTGAAGCACTAAATAGTATTAAATCATCAGTAAAAATATGTTCAAGAGATTGTATATTCCAACTCACCAGTGTTAAAAGGGAAGAGTCTATCTAAAAGCTCTCAAAACACAAAATAGTGTCTCTGGAGAAGACACCAAAACATTATTAATCTATAGGTAGTAAGAAAAAAGAAAGCTGGTGCTATAGCTAAGTGGCATAACATTTTATTAATATGAGCAATTCTCTGCTATTGATCCCAGCAATAGCAATAGCAAAACAGTAAATAAAACACAAAATTCCATTGACATGCACTTATTCTGATAGGATAATTCACTGACAGCTTTTGCCTCCACTGTATAATGAAATATCACGGCATGTTTCACTGAACCTACTGCTGACTATGCATTCAATGGACATTTCTTAAAAGTTCCTACCAGATACTTCAAGTAGTAGAAAATAGTCTTAGAAAGAATATGATAAAACAAGAAATCTAAAATGGGACCAAGAGTCACAAGTTCCTCAGCATCTCCTAGTCGTGGCCTGCAGTGAGGTTCTGATGTCATTTATGCCTTACTCATCGTTTTCCTACACTGAAAATTCAGGTGATGTTATTTCATGGTAAACAAGACACTGATGCATGAATAGGAGTCTATTCACACAGTTTAGAATTCATGATAGTGTTCAAGTAGCATAATGTTTGATTTCCTAATCTGCTTCTAGGTTCCTGTCATAATTTTCAAGTGACGTCGATGGAGAACATTTCAACAGCAATTGAGTTTTTTCTTTTTTTTTTTCTCATCAACAAGACTTTATTTTTATATAAAGTTTATATATAAAGAATAAGTGTTTCCTAATTACATCTTCATTTCTATTTCATAATTTTACATAGAGTTTTCTCTCTTACAAGTTAAAAGATCATAATATATATCATTTTCAGATTTGAAATTCTTTTTTTTTTAAAAAAATACATTTTTATTAATTTATACATATTACATCTCAGTTGTTAGCCCATCCCATGTATCCTCCCACTCCTCCCTTCCTCCCACTTCCCTCCTACTCCCCTCCCCTCCCCTAAGTCTGTGTCTGAGGGGGACCTCCTCCCCCTGAATATGCTCATATGGTATCAAGTCTCTCCTTGGTGACCTATTATCTTTCCTCTGAGTGCCACCAGGCATCTCCGTCCAAGGGACATGTTCAAATATGGGGCACCAGAGTTTGTGTGAAAGTTAGATCTCCTTCTCCACTCAACAGTGGAGAATGTCCATCGGCTAGTCCGGGTAGGGGTTCAAGGTTTTTACTGCCTATTTTTTCCTTGGCTGTTGCCACAGTTTGTGGAGGGCCCCAGGGCCCAGACTCGCCTGTAGTTTTCCAAAATATATAAAGAACTTAAGAAATTAAACACCACCAAACCAAATAACCCAATAGAGAAATGGGGCGCAGAGCTAAACAGAGAATTCTCAACAGAGGAATATCAAATGGCTGAGAAACTCTTAAAGAAATGCTCGACCTCCTTAGTCATCAGAGAAATGCAAATCAAAACGACACTGAGATTCCATCTTACACCCATCAGAATGGCTAAGATCAATAACTCAACTGACACCTCATGCTGGCGAGGGTGTGGAGAAAGAGGAACACTCCTGCATTGCTGGTGGGAATGCAAACTAGTACAACCACTTTGGAAAGCTATCTGGTGCTTTCTCAGAAAAATGGGAATAGGGCTTCCTCAAGACCCAGCTATTCCACTCCTTGGAATATACCCAGAGGATGTACTACTACACAACAGGGACATATGCTCAACCATGTTCATAGCTGCCTTATTCATAATAGCCAGAACTTGGAAACAACCTACGTGTCCCTCTATAGAAGAATGGATAAAGAAACAATTGAGTTTTTTCTTGTGGGATTAACAGACGCCCCAGAACTTCAGATCCCATTATTTGTCATTTTCACTTTCATCTACTTGATCACACTGATTGGGAACCTGGGGATGATCATGCTGATTCTCCTGGACTCCCGACTCCACACTCCCATGTACTTTTTCCTCAGTAACCTCTCCCTGGTGGACTGTGTTTATGCTTCAGCTGTCACTCCCAAGGTAATAGAAGGGTTTCTCACAAGAAATAAGATCATATCCTACAATGCATGCGCTGCCCAGATGTTCTTCTTTGCAGCCTTTGCTATTATTGAAAGTTTCATCCTGGCCTCAATGGCCTTTGATCGCCACGCAGCAGTGTGCAAACCCCTGCATTACACTAGCACCATGACAAGTATCACATGTGTCCTAATGGTTTCTGTCTCCTACATTTGTGGGATCCTGCAATCCTGCATTCATGTTGCCTTTACTTTCCAGCTCTCCTTCTGTCATTCCCATGTCATTAACCACTTTTTCTGTGACATTCCTCCCTTGCTTGCTATTTCTTGTTCTGATATCTATAAAAACGAGATCACCCTCTTTACATTAGCATCATTTGATGTTGCTTTCAGTCTCTTTGTTATCTTGAACTCTTACCTGCTTATTATTGTTGCAATCCTGAAGATGCACTCAGCTGAGGGCTGAAAGAAGGCTTTCTCCACCTGTGCTTCCCACATCACCACTGTTTCCATCTTCTTTGGGACAATCATCTTCATGTACTTACAGCCCAGCTCTAGTCACTCCATGGACACTGACAAGGTGGCTTCTGTCTTCTATACCATGATTATACCCATGCTTAACCCTCTTGTCTACAGCCTGAGAAATAAAGAAGTCAAGAATGCATTCCAGAAAGTCATTGGAAAAACAAAGTCTGCATTTGTCTCAGACAGATAATGGCAATCTGTGGAAGCCACCTAAAACTTGTATTCAAATCTAGTGCTTAGGGAATATTTTCATCATAATTATTTGTTTTTAATATCTCTGAACATTTTTGAAAATAAAGAAAAAGATAAAAATATCTCACATTTCATACATAAGCATCTCCTCATGCTTTTGGGATATGGCTAAGGTAGAAGAATTTTTATGTCTTGTAACCAATTTTGAGATCAGGATTCTAATGACAAATATTAAAGGATTCTGTATTGAAATTTGCTGATGAACTTCATACATACATGAAGCCAGAGTTGTTTTTAACAGCTCAAATTCAAAGTAATTCTATCATTCTTCCACAAACTTAAAGAAACCTTCCTCAGAAATCAGTGTTCCTAAGAGGATTTTCCAAATTGGAACCTCATTCAAGATAATCTTACATTCTATTTTCATGACAACATACAGTAATCTGTAGCTTTCTTGTTTTCTACATTTAATTAGCTCTTGGCCTTAAAAACGTCCAAAGCTGAGTATGATGGTGAAGTTCATGTAATCAAAGTCCATTTTGTCCTTGGATTTTAGAATCTAATATATATATATATATATATATATATATATATATATATATATATGATAATAGGTATTTACCAAACTTGAGCTTCATTTCTATTCTTTACTAAATTTTAGAGAGTAGTTTAATAATGCCAAAATATATGTTGCATAGAAGCATCTAATATTAAATATACTTTTATTTTTAAAAATATATGTAACTAATTCATTTATAAGGCTATAAAGTATATACCTGCATTATTTCTTGAAATTGAAATAATAAAGTTAAAAATGAGCTCAAATTCTCCCAAAAGTAATTATGATGAAAATAATTTGAATTTGGTGTTCAAGAGTCTCTAAACTCAAGACCAACAATGAGATGAAATTCTATCAAAATGCTTCATTATACTGATATAATATTATGTTGTTGGTGACCTAGATTAATTTAGTAAAGCACAATCAAACATGTACTAAAGTAGAAATTGTAAGAAGTTAAAATGTTCTCTGGCACTGAAATGTTTACTTTTGAATTCTTGTTCCATAATTTTTATGTCCTACCCAGCTTTGTTTTTTCATCAAAACCCATTAATGGTTGTGTAATGAAATAAATTAAAATTAGCATATAATTAAGTAAATAAATAAGGATATAAGTATATATTTTTACATAGTAGACAAGTAAGTGAGTGTTTATAAGGAAGTAGGGAAATGATTGAATGTTAAGTGTCAAACTGGATCTCTAACAACTGAACAGGAGTCAATGGTTTTTTATTGTATGTGACTGGGCAAGAGATACCTCTCAGTGCACTCCATGGTGTTCTCTGTTCCCTTATCACACTAAAGCATAAACATTGTACTTGTTCACTAACTGCATTCATACCTCAATTCACAATCCAAACCCCTCCTGATAATCTTGCACTTATGTGGATTGTCATAAAAATCAAAATAATAAATTCAAACTATCAAAATGATAAAAATCAAAATGTCCAGACCTATGGAGGAACCTCTACTAGAAAATAGAGAATAAAATGTCACTATTCATTGCCTAATGAGCTGAAAGGTAACTATGGAGAATATGAACCAGTATTGATCTCACATACTCATCTAAGTCAGGCACAGTCTGGATACTTACAATAAGAAATTTTATTCCTCAAAATGACTTTACACATAAAATTATACATATTTATCAATTCAGGACTTGCTTCATCCTTAGAATTCTCACTACCAAAAAAAAAAATGCCAACAAAAGAGATCACAGGTGGACTTAAAAGATGATGGTTTTTTCATTATTAATTTTAGACTCTGAATAGAAGTGTCCCTAACTGTACAAATGCAAGAGTAAATATCATAGATTCTAACTTGAGATAGATAAGTTCATTTCAAACAATTTGCTCTGTGCCTCTGCTAGTATGCTTGCACAATGTGCACATGCACACCTGCTCATATAATTGAGGTGGCATCTAATGAAATAATTTGTTTGAGCTATTTATTACAATGTTTGGTCTAGTATAAAGAAATAAATATGAACTTATGCGCATTATAAGTTTAGAAGAAATATTGATTTGGAAGATGCCATCTTTTTGTCCTTCTGTGGCTGGATTGCTCCATGTTGTGGTCTAAGTCTTAATTATTTTGAGTCTTTCAACAAGGACCTATGTGCAAGTCCATGGTCGCTAACTAATGGATTCTATCCTGGATATTAATAATCTTGTGAACAAGATGTGGTGAAAATATCCCAGTTGTGAAAGCCCTAGACTGAATAAGAATCTTACGATTAAGCCACAAGTCATATTTCTGTGTCTGGTTTTATTAACCTACACATTTAAGATATGTGTGATAACATTATGGCCTCAGCTACAGATGATCCATATTTTCTTTATCTTTCTATCTTTTTTTTTTAAATCCAGGATGTCTGTTAACATGTATACCATGCTTATCTCAGAAGGATTACTGAAATATAAGTTAAGAAATCTAACTTCATATAATGAAAAGATTAATAATATCCGTAGAGGATGTGAACATATTTTTGTTTTGACTCCAAGTGTTTGATGTGAAACATACTTTTGTAAGGGTGTGCAGTGTTTTTCCCCCCACTAAAAACAGAGTAGCTACAAACAAAAGGCAGGGCTTTTTGGTCTTTGCTGCTCATCTTGCCACTACAAGACGCTCCTAGAGAGAAGTGCTCCAGGGAACGCTTTGAGGTTCCAGGTTCCTGCTTCCAGGTGCTGCTCCAAGATCTGGTGGATGCTCCGTTTTTGGTGGTTGTGGTTGCAGTAACCTCTGCTGAATCGCTGCTTTGGTGTTTAATGGGTCAGCTGAAATCCTGCCAACTAGCCAGTGGTGTCACCCCAAAGAATTGGGTCTAAAAAGTTCTACTTCTCCTGTTCCCATTAACCTCTCTTTTCTCCTATCTAGGGTAGGTGGATTAGAAGGGGGTATAAACATCAAAGAACCCCAAATAAAGTGGGTTGGAAAAGTCTACAGATATCCCTTTGACATTATCACTATATAGTACAGGTTTCTGAAATTTTGGTGTGGGGGTTCAAAATTGCTGAAGAGTTAAAATATTTTAAATGGACTTGAGACCACATATTGTGCTTCATTTTATTATTTTCTAGGAAGGTCAGTGTAAATTTCATCAATAATTATCTATTAAGCATCTGAAAGAGAAAGGGGAGATTTTTTTCTTTTTGAACTTCAAGCATATTTACAAATATTTGTGTTCCAGAGAGTCCAGGCATCACCAATATGAGTAATCAGGCTGTGATTCATTGAGCTGTGAGAACAGAGCAAATTGTTGACACCTTAAAAATAACATAGTTTTATGGTTGGCTAATACTCACTTATAAGTGAGTATATACTATGGCTGTCTTTCTGGGTCTGGGTTACCTCACTGAGGATGATCTTTTCTAGTTCCATCCATTTGCCTGCAAATTGCAAGAATTCCTTGTTTTCATAGCTGAATAGTCTTCCATTGGATAAATGTACTACAGTTTCTTTATCCATTCTTCGGTTGATGGACATATAGGTTATTTCCTGATTCTGGCTATTATGAATAAATCTGCTATGAACACAATTGAGAATATGTCCTTGTTTGCTGGATCATCTTTTGGGTATATTCTCAGGAGTGGTATAGCTAGGTCCTGAGGTGGTACTACTCCCAATTTTCTAAGAAAGTGCCAGGTTGATTTCTAAAGTGATTGCACAAGTTGGCACTCCCACCAGCAATGGAGGAATGTTCCCCTTTCTGAGTAATTCCACAAGCATGGGCTCAGACAGATACTGGGGCTTTTAGCAGGACCTTGGGAGGAGAGCTGAGAGTTATATGGAATAGTGGGCATGGGAGGAGCAGGAGGGGTCAGAAGCTCCACAAGGAGATCACTAAGGACATTGGATCTGGACCAAGGGGGCCTGAACAAACTGATGCACCAACCAAGGACAATGCATGTAGAGTACCTAGACTCCTTGTTCAAATGTAGCTGATGGACAGATGGCTCAAGCTCCATGTGTATGCGGAGTGAGGAGATAGGGGGCTGCCTCTGACATGAACCCTGATACCCATGATTTGATCACTGGCCCTTGGTGGGGTGGACTTCATGGCACACAGAGGAAGGGGATTCAGTACATCCTTATGAGACCTGATAGACTGTGATCAAATGGGTGGGGGAGGAGGCCACCTCATCAGAGGTCTAGGGGAGGGAAATAGTGCCAAAGAGGGAGAGTGTGGGAACTGCAAGATAAGATTGAAGGAATAATAATCAGGATGTAATGTAAATTAACAATAATAATAGAATAGAGAAAATTTTACATACTTGGATGAATAGAGATAAAGTACTATAGGTACTTTCCATGTGAAGGAATCTTTTCTATAGCACTAACTGAATTTATACTGCAATTATATTAGTAATAGAAAACTAATTTCTAATAGACAAAAGAAGATATAAAGTCTTAAAGTGGATATTAGCTGTGGAGTTAATGATAACGAAGCTAAATAGCATATAACCACAAAGGGTAAGTATAAAGCAAGGGAATGGAAGAAACAGAACTTGTTAGGAAAGAAAAATTGAATAAGATAGTTAGATATAAGAGAGGAACTGGAATGGGGAGATGGAAAGAGGGAGAAGAGAGGAGGTTGTAGGAGAAAGTACAGGGAGACAGTTAAAATTAAAAGACACTTAATAAGTAGTATGTACACATAAAACAACAGAAACTTCCTAATATAAATTTGTGAAGGCTACCTAAATGAAATAATGGTGGAAACAGTCTTAAGTGGATGTTTGTTGTCACCAAATAAGCATTCCATACTGGAATTAATTTACATTCAAGTGAGATGTTGTCTAAAGGTGTCCATGGGAACCACAAACAGTCCAGCCTGTTATCAAGACTTAAGTTTTTTCTCTACAAAATGACAATAAGTTTGTATCATTGAAGACAACATCTACACAACGCGTGAAAAATCAAGATTTCATCTGGGTGAGGTGTCTCATGCCTATACTATCATCACTTAGAGAGGCAGAGGCAGGCAGATCACTGTGAGTTCAAGGCCAGCCTGGTCTACAACATGAGACCAGTACAGCTAATGCTACACGATAAATCCTGTCTCAGTAAATGAAGAAGAAGATGATGATGAAGAGGAAGGAGAAGAAGGAGGAGGAGGAGGAGGAGGAGGAGGAGGAGGAGAAGAAAAGAAGAAGAAAGAGAAGAAGAAAAGAAGAGAAAGGAAATCAAGATTTTAAGTCAGTGCCTACAGAGAGCCTTGACCTATATGTTACAGACTCTTTGATAAGGAACATATTTTGTACATTCTTAGAAGTGAACCATTAACAACAAGCATTCATAAACCATTTATTTACATTCCTGTACTGCACTGGTTGCAAAAAGCTTATAGAGGTAGCCAACTAGTAACATATTTTACTTAAAGTCTGCTCCATAAATTAGAACCCATACACAGCACTTCTTGTGTGGCAAGACCTGATACTAGATAGCCCAAGACCTAGGGTAAAACCAAATAATACTGGTCTAAAGAATGCAGTCATAAAACCGTCATAAAATGATCCTTAATGACATTCTGCTAAACTCACAGATGAGTGTTTTTCCTAGCTCTTATCTGCAAAGCTGCATCCGGAGGGGGTGGGAACAATTATAGAGACCCACAACCAGCTACTGTGCACCGAGTGACAGTACTGGAACACTCCACCATAACGGGGTATCTTTTTCAAATATCTTGACTCAGATCCCAGGGAATCCTATGAAAGAGAATGTAAGAACCAGAGGGGATGGACGGTACCAGAAAAACAAGGCTCTCCAGAACCGAGAGGCAAGGGTCATATGAAGTTACACAGACGGAAGCAACAAGCGTAAGACATTCACGAGTGTGCAACAAGTCCTCCTCACTTATATTATGGCCTCCTGGTTAGTGTTTTATTAGACTCTTGAATGTGAGAATGAATGTGTCTCTGATTTTTGTGCATTCTCTTGTCAGTGTTTTTTCCTGTTGACTTGTCTTGCCCAACTTTGGTGTGACGTTTTTTATATTATTATTTTTAAAAAATGAATGAATGAATAAATGAAGACCGTGCTACTTGGATAAAGGTTAACAACTGAACCCAAGATCACTTATGCCTGTGGGAAGAATGAAAATCAGTTTTCTCCAATAGAACGCTACTGGGTTTATCAACCACTTCAGGACAAGTCTCGTGTTTAAGAGCAGTTAATCAGTGTGTTAATGGACGGCACAATTTTTGGTGTACTTTTATTTGTTTACAGTTTTTCTCTTTCTACTTGGTTTAATTTTGCTTTCTTGGAAGTGGGGGTTTTGTTGTTTGGTGATTTAATGTGTATTTTAAGAAAGAACTTAAATTTGGTGGCTAAGGAGTAGGAGAGGATCTGGAAGGACTTGAGGGAAGTAAACAATATGAAAAAATACATTTGAATTAAAAACAACAATGATAAATAAAATTACCTAGGTGAGATTCGGAATGAGGAAGGCAACTGGATTTCTCAAGTATGTTTTAGAATTTCGGGTGGTACGTATATTAGCAAACCTGTGTTTTAATTAATTTATTTACTTACTTTGCATACTGTCTGTAGTCCTCCCCTCTTCTCCTCCCAGTCCTACCCTCCCTTCTTCCTCCCCCATGAAAACTTAGTTTTTAAAAAATTTATTAATTTGAGATTGGTTATGTACACTGAGAGATTCTGTCAGTGATGATATTGTATGCACCACTATATTTGAAGGACGTTCCCTTTCCTTCAAAATGAATATTATACATAGAATCAGAAAGCTAAGTAAAAAACTTTGAAATGATTTTCATTCTGAATCTATGCTATGAAATACTTTCTATCTTCTAACTTCAATAATAGCAAAAATTGGTTATTTATTTTAACTTCTACCAGGTCCTTTATCCAAAATTTCATTAACTCTATATAATTTTGATCCTAAATCAAACAGTCCAAACAGAAAATTGAACTTGTACTTCCTATAGAATGAGTTTTTCTTTTACTTAAAATAGATTTCTCCCTCCTCTTACTATTGGGACATAAAATGAACAAATAATTAATTAAAAAGAAATTTAAGTTATCATTTGAAAATACCCAAAAGTATTAGTCATTAGCAAAATGCAAATTAAAAGTATGAGTTACTAATTTATATTCATTAAAATGATTAAATTTGAGGGAGAGGAACACTATGGGACCCACAAAAACTTTGACCCAAAATTTATCCTGCTTACAAAGTGTGCAGTGATAAAATTAGAGCAGAGATTGAGGGAATATGTAACCTATGTCTGGCCCAGCCTGAGACCCACGCCATAGGAGAGAGCCAATACATGCCACTATTAATGATACTTTGTTACGCTTTCAGGATCCTAGTGTACTTGTCCTCTGAGAGGCTTAACCCAGCAGTGGATCAAAACAGATGTTAAGACTCACAGCCGAACATTAGGCAGAACATAGAGAGCCTTGTGAAAGAGTGGAGGAAAGGATAGAAGGACCTGGAGGGGAAAGGAGCTCCACAAAAACACCAACAGAGCCAACAGAGCCAACTAACCCGGGCCCAGGGGACTTGCAGAGACTAAAACACCAAACAAGAACCACGCATGAACTGGATCTAGGCCCCCCAAATTCTCTCTCTCCCTCTGACAGGCAGCTGAGTGAGCCCTCATGTGGGTTCCCTAGTAAGGGGAGCACAGGCTATCTCTGTCACGGATTCTGTTGCCTGCTTTTCAATCACTTCCTTTTGGAGAGGCTACCTTCTTGCTTCACCTCAGTGAAAGGATGAACTCAGTCCTGGATGAAGTTTGATGCGCTTGGTGGTTTGGGGGGGATGGGGGGTCTCCCCTTTTCTGAGTAGTAGGAAAGGAGGGATAATGTGAAGCTAGAACGAGGTGTGACAAGGAGGAGAGGAGAGAGGGGGGCTAAGTTCGGGATGCAAAACGAAGTAAATAAATAGATAAATAAATAAAGTAAAGGCAATGTTGCAAAATAGCATGAAGTAGTCAAAATAAATGGAATGCATATATCATGACACAAATTGGTAAAGCAATTTGAGACTGTTTGATTCTTTAATAAAATTTAATATACAACTCTCAACATAACCCAGCTCTGCTACTTGAGGATGTTTACTTATTTTAGGTAAAAGTTTATAGTCACATAGAGACCTATATGTAAATACTGCCAGTAGCTTTATTAATCATCAAAACTTGGGAATTACCAAAATATCCATTATCCAATTAAACATTAAATTGTGGTAATTTATTACAATGAAATATTCCTAAACAACAAAATCGGCTGGGTATGCCAAAGTGAATGATTCTCTGATACATTATGCTGTCAAAGAAGCCTCACTTTTCAAAAGGATATGATTTCATTAATATGAGTTTAGTTCTATGAAGTTCTGGAAAATGAAGAGGCATGGAGAGAAAAAGCTAGAATAAAAAGAACAGTTGATTAGGAAGATAACCTAAAGTGCAGGGAGTGATAGACTTCTTCCTCCTCCTGACCTGAGTATTCTATCCCATAGTTCAGAGATTTGTTACTTTCTAAGTTATTACTGAGACACACTCTGTCTATAAAGAATAAAACATTTATTTACTTACAAAAATGTTAAGATAGATTTTTTTCATATCATATAATCTGTTTCACTAGTTATGCTCTTCTACATCCTCTGGGATACTCTCCACTATGCCTTCCATGAAAATCAATAATAATAATAATAATAATAATAATAATAATAATAATAATAATAATAATAGAAACAACAAAACCAACATAAGAATAGGTACTGAAGAAAAACTACAAGAAACACATATAGATGCAGATACTCATGTTTGTATATGTGGTGATCTCATAAAAACAAACAAATAATAGAAGATAAAATACTACAAAAAGGATGTGTAAAGAACATAGGCAATCATTTAATCAATCAATAGGCATGCAAATAAGCAAATAAATAAGTGAATACCCCAAGTAAACACTATGAGACAAAGAACCTCCAAAGATACACCTGAGTTCTTTTTTGTTGTTGATGGCGGCCATCTACTGCTGGGCATGGGGCCCACTCTTAAGATTGGTTTGTATTCCTAGTGAAAGTGCATTAGTGAAAACACTTTTCATTTGTGGATATTTATCAATTACATATAGCCTCTGCTTTAGGGATAAGGACTTGTGTCTATTTCTTCCCTCAGCACTGCAACTCCATCTAGTACTGAGGTAAGCAGCACACAATCCATGCTGCCATAGTCTCTGTGAGTTAATATGCGTGATATTCCTGCTATGTTTAGAAAGGCTTGATTTTTGGTGTCCTCAACCCACTCGGGCTCTTATACTCTTTCTGTTTCCCCTTCCACAGGATTCTCTGAATACTGTGGAGAGGGATTTGTTGGAGACCTACAATTTAGGACAGAATGTTCCAAGGTCTCTCACTCTGTACATTTTCTGACAGCAACTTAAGATGAGAAGTCACAGAAATTTTTACAAACTACTAATATTTATTTTAAAAACAGGGTAAACCACAAAAATCAATTTTATACTTTTGTCAGAAGAATATTGTCTATGAACTTAATCTATAAAATATTTTGTCAAATATAAATCATATTTTTAACAAATACATGAGTTCTAGAATAAAAAGATGTCTAATTTTTTGCTTTGGACAGAAAAGCTCATTTAGCTTAAATATATATGATACCTATTAATTGATAATGATGACCAACATAATGACCCTCAATGACTTGAGAGTTTTTAATTATTGAACACATCTTAAACACCATTATTTGAGACTTTTAATTCAAGAATTTAGATTTTAGTTTTACATATGGATCTGTATTTAAAACTTTTTCTTTTTTCTTTTTTGTAATAGTTTAATGAATTTTAATAGCAAACTTACAGGAACAATACAGAAGACAAACAACATTAAAAATATGTACTTGGATGTAGGACAACTAAGTTAGAAAAGCATAGTGAATGGATGGAATTTACTGTATAATAAAAATGCTACAAACACCATTTAGTTGCCTTCAATAAGAAATTTAGTTATTTTTAAAAGTCTAAATGCTGGCATTATCCTCAAAAATTTAACAGGTTTATTTCTAATTGCTATAAAGTTGAACTGTTGAAATGTGTTCACTGAAACATTTTGCTTTTGTTACTGCTTTACATTTTGCATTTATATTAAAAATTCACACACAAAAGAAAATGGAAAAACTGCCAATACCTGATTTCTGTCCCCTATTTTTCCACTCGACTCCTTGGTAATGGGCTCTGAATAACTTTCATTATAGAGGCTGTGCATTTTCAACAGGGGCTTGTGTGGAGAAACATCCTGGGCAGGATACAAACTCAGATAATCATAGTTTCTCTATTATCTTTCACAGGTTCTGACTTTAAACATTTAACATTCAAGTGTAAGATCCTTTTAAATTATGCTATAAAAAGTTTTGTCAGTTTTACTACATGTTTGTTTCTTATTGACTTTAAAGGTATTAAAACTGTATCTCCAGCATATATCTGTGAACTTTTATTTAAAGATTAATGATTTGCTTATTAAATACAATGTTACAAGGAGCTGTGAGTTATATAAAAAAGTGGCCCAGATAAAACACATTAACAAGTGTTTAAGATTATGAATAAAAGGTAACTTAATAAAAATCATTAAAAACAGATGACATGGGATTGGGGCAGGATCCCATACCTGCCCCACTATGAAAAAAATAGTTTAATTAATTAATATCTGCTGTGCCCCAGATACAAAAAGAGAGACTTGTACCCTTTCAAAGGATCTCCCAGGAATGCTCTTACCCATGCCTTATTCATTCTAAACTTCCTGAACCTAGATGCCAAAGGAAAATGGGCGGCAGATTCCTTATGGCACCCAGCTACAAAAGGTCATTATGTCACTATTTTATAAAAAGATCTGTTGACCTACAAATGGTCAGGACCCGACCCAGTGCTCATGTGGGGTCGCGGATCAGTTTGTGTGTTTGACACCAAAACACATGCAGCCAGGTGGCTGCCAGAAAGACTTACGAAACAGGTGAGGATAAAACTCACTGAGATAAGTCCATTCTGTTTCCTTCACAGAGATGTTGAGGAAAAAGACCATCCTTATCTGCTGGATCACTGCTGGATTCCTTTTCCCGATGACCTTTTGTGGTTTTGGAGGTCCTCATAAGGCCATAGAAATCATCCGGAAGATGCATGAAAAGCCTTGTGATTGTCTGGGAGGAAAAGTGCTGTTTCTACGCTACCAAGTCTTGGACTGTTCAAAATAAAACTAAAAGACTACAAAAAGACCTGGAAAAGTGGCAACAAGAATAAATGGATTGAGCTAGAAATGATCATAATGAGTGAGTTAACCCAGAAGCAGAAAGACTCAAATGGTATATACTCACTTATATCTGCATATTAGCCCAAGGGGCATGTCCCACGAAAGCCTTCACTTACCAGGAAACTGAGACAGAGGGGAAGACATTCTAGTGGGACTCTAGATGAGAGAATCATGGGAGAAAGGCAAAGTAGAAGGATCCAGAGGGTCCTAGAAGCCTACAAGTAGAACATTATGATAGGCAGATTTAGGCACGGGGTCCCGCTCAAACTAAGGCACCAGCCAAGGACAATACAGGCGGTAAACCTTAAACCCCTACCCAGATCTAGCCAATGGACAGAACACTCTCCACAGTAGAGTGGAGAGTGGGATATTACTTTCTCACATACTCTGGTGCCTCACCTTTGACCATGTCCCCTGGACGGGGAGACCTGGTGGCACTCAGAGAAGGACAGCAGGTTACCAAGAGGAGACTTGATACCCTATGAACATATACAGGGTGAGGTAATCCCCCTCAGGAACAGTCATAGGGGAGGGGAATAAGGGGAAAATGGGAGGGAGGGAAGAATGGGAGGATACAAGGGATGGGATAACCATTGAGATGTAACAAGAATAAATTAATAAAGGAGAAAAAAAAGAAACCATAAGAAAAAAAAAAGAACTCTTCGATAATCCCCTTTGGAGTGGGCTCCACGGGTTCCTCCCACATCTTCTTTCCATTTTAGGCCCCTTCCTTGACTTACTAATACTATTATCATTAGGACCCATTCTCTTAAATAAACTCGTGGCCTTTGTCAAACAGCAAGTGGATGCCATCCAGGCCAAGCCCAAACAGGTCCATTATCACAGACTGGAGCTTACAGACCAAGGCTATTCAGATGAATAGCAGGCCATACCTCGGGTGACCCCACCTAGGACTGTGCCAGGGGTCAAAAGACAACCCTTGGACCCAATGATGGATTATAGAGGGCACCAGGGATCCAGAGCCAATGATAGGATTATGCACTATCAGGACCATATCCAACCTAAAAAAGATATGTCAACCCATTTTTAAAGACATTAAGCTGCTGGCTTCTCAATGACAGGTAATGAATGGTCTGATGAGATTGATGCAGCCTAAGACACCCATCCAGTATATATATATATAGACCTGTAAGGGGCCAACTTTAGTGGCTCTTGGCCTAAAACATAGGCAATTCCAGCTTGCCTGTAGGCTCCATTTTCTACACCTCTGTTTGGCATGTAGCAAGCTGAGGGTCAGCCCAAGGCCACACTACTCAGTCCCCATCTCGAGAAACTGCTTATTTACCTTATCTCTGCAGCTGCATTCCTCAGAACATACCTCCCTATCCTTGAAGTTTTTACTACTGGGATATATAGCAGAGCATCCCATAAGCTCCTAGAAACCCGCTTGCTTATCAGCTAAATTCTCTCAAAGTTTACTCCCTTATCTTAAAGTTTTTACTACCGGGCTAGAGAGCAGAATAGCGGCCATTAGGTTTCCATAGCAACCCTGCCCTTGCCTCTCTGAGACCCTATAAAAACTCTGTGAAAATTTTCAACAAACGGGGTTTGATCAGAATCCAGACTTACCCCCATTTCTTTGTGTCTATCTGTCCTGTCTCTTTTTCAGCCTTGCATCCCCCTCCCAGGTTCCGTTTGAAGACCCCGCGGGCCGGAGCATATAAAGGTTACATTCATAGTGATTTAGAAGTAAACATCTTTCCTATCTTTTTGTGTCTAAATTTCTGAATGGAGACTAATATCTCTCAGATCTCATCTCTATAAACTTAAAACATCTTGATCTAAAAACATCTTAACCCAACCTACTAAACTTAATCGACAGACTAAACTATCTGGTGATCAAACCCATCAGACTCTTGAGAAGGGATAAAACTTAAATACTTGAGTGAACCCGGAGTTCAGGTTAGCAGCTTCCAAAGTGAAAAAATGACTGAGACAGTTTACTGCATGAACAGTGTCTATAACTTTGCCACATCATCTTCACCCTTCTGGCCCAATATCTCTGAAAAACATATTTGCAAGGCAGGAACTGTTGAGGACTTGCTTACCCTGTCTTGGCAGAGTTTGGCTGTCAACTCTGCCTGCATCCAAGCTTCCCCCTTTTTAAGACAGAATTCTGTCTGTTGTAGAAATGAGGACATTTTGCCCAGTGGCTAGTTTGCCATATTTGAAGCCATCTCCATAAGGAGGTTCTTTGATGCTCATCATCTTCTTTGAGGTAGGCTGGGTGTTGCCAGGAGTTAACCTGTCTCATTGTCAATGAATCTTTAAATTAATAAAAAACATTTTAAAATGCCATATTCTGCATGTCTCTGAGGTTTTTGAAGACCTTGTCTTTCTATAGAATCATATCTATCTGCTGTACCTAAGATGTATACTCTTGTGATAAAAGTAGACTAGCAATTGACATGACCATGATTTAATCTACTAACCTTTAATTTGTATAACTTATTTCTCCTAAACAGCTTGATAGAACTTTCAAAGCATTGGAAGTAAACCTTATATTATAATTGAGTTATATGGGTACAATAACTCATATTAGAATATATATACATATATGTGTGTGTATAGTGTGTTTGTATGTGAAGAATAATCTTACACTTGAGTTCTATACGACTGTATCTAGAACTTATTTTGCATCTATATACAAAGTTCTATATCAGTGAATTAAAATTATCATGTGAGTGACAATTGAGGCATTAAGTTGAGGAGTAGATTCACTAATCTACATTTTGTTCTATCTTCCATGTGCATTTCTATATTCCTCCTTCTTTCTTTTCAACCACTTTCTCTAAACAGGATGTCAGTGCCCAGTAAGCTGTGAGAAATGCATCTTGTCAGGTCAGATCCAATGTCAGTGTCTGTTTCTTTTGTTCTGAAAGCATATAATTTCTCACAAGCATTATACAGTCCTAAAATTATAAATGTATAAAAGGTGTGGTTGATGCATAGAACAATTAAGGCTGGATTTCTGCTCTTTGTATTAGCAGGAAAAGAAGACTTCTGTAAATCTTCATTCATGCCATATGAAGAATGGCATCCAATAGTAATTCATAGGGATTTTCTTTTTTGGTTAAATCTATTTGGAGTTCTGTAGGCTTTTTGTATGCTAATGGACATTTCTTTCTTTAAGTTGGGAAAGTTTTCTTCTATGATTCTGCTGAAAATGTTTTCTAGGCCTTGGAGCTTGGAGTCTTCTCCTTTTTCTTTTCCTATTATTCTTAGACTTGACCTTTTTATAGTGTCCCAGATTTCTTGGGTGTTTTGTGTCAGGAACTTTTTAGTTTTAACATTTTCTTTGACTGATGCACTGATAACTTTGATCATATCTTCTACAGTTGAGATTCTCTCTTCCATTTCTTGTATTTGGTTGGTGTGGCTTGTGTCCATAGCTCCTGTTCTCTTCCCTATGTTTTCCAAATCTAAGATTGCTTCAGTTTGTGCTTTCTTTGTTTCTTATAAATCCTTCTTTAGGTCTTGAATAATCTTATTTATTCTTTTCTCCCATTTTATTGTATTTTCCTGTAATTCAAATCCTTCATCTGTTTGGATATATTTTCCTGTAGTTCTTTATAGGATTTATTCAATTCCTTCATCTGATTGAGTGTATTTTCCTTTGTTTCTTCAGTGATTTATTTTCCTCTTTCAAAGCGTCTATCATTTTTATCACCTCAGATTTAAAGTCTTCTTTTTGCATTTCATGGGTATTCATAACTCCAGGTCTTGCTGTGTTAGGATCACTGGTTTCCTGTGTTGTTATACGCTCTTAGTTTTGTTGCTAGTCTTCTTGTACTGTCCTCTAGTCATCTGGTTGTCTCTGGTGTTATCAGGCATAGGGGTTCCTTCAATGAGGTCACTATCTGTGTCCCAGGTTGGCCAGGAAGATTGAGAGCAAGTACAGAGAACTCCAAGCCAAAGGTAGTTTCCTAGGGCTCTCCAGAGGCCTCCTTAGGATGTTGGAGAGTGGGTGTTAGAGCTTGTACCCAGATCAGATCAGCTGGGTTCCCTGACTTATTCCAGTTGGGTCTGGAAGGGGAGGATTGAGCTGATATATTTCTAAGCCCAATGTTGCTTCAGGCACTCTACAGTCCTTTTTGAGATGGCAGGGCTCTGTCTATCTGCTGTGTTACAGATAGTTCTCTGTGCCCCTTTTGGGTAAGGCCAATGGAGAAAGTTTAGAACTCCAAACTTCTCGTGAAACAGCAGGAATGTGGGGTGTGGCCTGCACAAATCTCTGGTCTGTGACCTAGGTGGATCTGTCCTATAGGCTGTAGGTAGATGGGGTGAGATCAGAGCCAGATGCTCCTAGCAGGACTGCAGTTAATGAGTAATGTGGCCCAAGCTGGTCTCTTCTTAGTGGGCTTGTCTTGTGTCTTAGCTATATCTGAGTGGTATGCTTCAGTCAGGTGTGTGTATACAGACCAAGGACTGAAGTTGCTTGTAGGATGTGGCTAGTGCAGACTATGGCCAGGGCCTGGATTCAGTTCTTCCTACCATAAGGTTTGTTCCCAGCTAGTAAGCAGTCGGGGGTACTGTAAGAGACTGGGTCTCCAAGCTGCTCATAAGTTCCACAGTCTTTCGTGGGATGGCAGGGGTATATTTACTACTCTATGACCCAGCCAATCTAGGCCAGCAAGCAGCTGAGGGTCTGAGATAGCTCAGGGCTCAGAGGTACTTAGGTGCCCCACACTCTTTTCTTGGGAGGCAGCTAAAGTAGACTGTATCCTGTGCTGAGACTAAGCTCAGCCTGTTAGCTCCCTATCCCAGATCTAGCAAGCAAAGGACAGGACAGGGGAGTCAGGGGAGGGGAGTGTGGGGGCGGTAGTGACAGACTGGTGCTGCAAATATGTCAAACAGTGTTACTATCTGGGGTCCTGCAAGCTGTAGCTAGCAGTGAGGGCCCGAAGCTACAGAGATTTCCCCCAGTTCTTCCCAAGATGGCAACTAATGTGGGCTGTTCCCAGGGATTGTTCTATGCTTTAGCTGGGTGGCCAGGCCTACACAATTTGCATTCCTCTCACCTGAGAATCAGAAGCACTGATGTTTTGTAGTTCTCAGTTTGGTCTTTACTTCACTGTGCAGTCCTGGACTTCCTGCTAATCAGATTAATCAGATGCAGTTTGCGATTCGTGCTGTCATCTTGGAAATCCCCTAATTTGTTTTAAATTTATTTTTATTTTTTATTTTTTCTCCTTTATTAATTTATTCTTGTTACATCTCAATGGTTATCCCATCCCTTGTATCCTCCCATTCTTCCCTCCCTCCCATTTTCCCCTTATTCCCCTCCCTTATGACTGTTTCTGAGGGGGATTACCTCCCCCTGTATATGCTTATAGGGTATCAAGTCTCTTCTTGGTAACCTGCTGTCCTTCCTCTGAGTGCCACCAGGTCTCCTCCTCCAGGGGACATGGTCAAAGGTGAGGCATCAGAGTATGTGAGAAAGTAATATCCCACTCTCCACTCTACTGTGGAGAGTGTTCTGTCCATTGTCTAGATCTGGGTAGGGGTTTAAGGTTTACCGCCTGTATTGTCCTTGGCTGGTGCCTTAGTTTGAGCGGGACCCCTGTGCCCAAATCTGCCTATCATAATGTTCTACTTGTAGGCTTCTAGGACCCTCTGGATCCTTCTACTTTGTCATTCTCTTATGCTTCTCTCATCTAGAGTCCCACTAGAATGTCCTCCCCTCTTCAAACTCTACTATAAAGCAATAGTAATTAAAACAGCATGGTACTGGCACAGCAACAGGCTGGTTGATCAGTGGAATCGAATAGAAGACCCAGAGATGAATCCACACACATATGGTCACTTGATTTTTGACAAAGAAGCCAAATCCATTTGATGGAAAAGGGATAGCATCTTCAACAAATGGTGCTGGTCTAACTGGATGTCTATGTGTAAAAAAATGCAACTGGACCCATATTTGTCACCTTGTACAAAACTGAAATCCAAGTGGATTAAAGACCTCAACATAAAACCAGAGACACTAAATCACTTAGAAGAAAAAGTGGGGAAGAGCCTGGAACATATTGGCACAGGAGACAACTTCCTGAACATAACACCAACAGCCCAGACATTAATGTCAACAATTAATAAATGGGACCTCATGAGGCTGAGAAGCTTCTGTAAGGCAGGAGACACTGTCAAGAGAACAAAGCGACAGCCTACAGAATGGGAAAAGATCTTCACCAACCTTACATCTGACAAAGGTCTAATATCCAAAATATATAAAGAACTCAAGAAATTAAACACCACCAAACCAAATAACCCAATTGAGAAATGGGCTTGGAACTAAACAGAGAATTCTCAACAGAGGAATATCAAATGGCTGAGAAATACTTAAAGAAATGCTCAACCTCCTTAATCATCAGGGAAATGCAAATCAAAACAACTCTGAGATTCCATCTTACACCCATCAGAATGGCTAAGATCAAAAATTCAAGCTACACCACATGCTGGCGAGGATGTGGGGAGAGAGGAACACTCCTTCATTGCTGGTGGGAATGCAAACTAGTACAGCCACTTTGGAAATCTATCTGGTGCTATCTCAGAAAAATGGGAATAGGGCTTCCTCAAGACCCAGCTATTCCACTCCTTGGAATATATCCAGAAGATGCTACAGCACACAACAAGAAAATTTGCTCAACCATGTTCATAGCAGCCTTATTCATAATAGCCAGAACATGGAAACAACCTAAGTGTCCCTCAGTAGAAGAATGGATAAAGAAACTGTGGTACATTTATACTATGGAATACTACTCAGCTATTAAAAACAAGGAATTCCCAAAATTTGTGGATAAATGGATTGAGCTAGAAATGATCATAATGAATGAGTTAACCCAGAAGCAGAAAACTCAAATGGTATATACTCACTTATATCTGCATATTAGCCCAAGGGGCATGTCCCAGGAAATCCCCTAATTTCTAATTTGTTCATTTTACATCCTGATTGTAGCCCCTGCCGTCTCTCACCACCACCTGATCCCATTATCCTTCCTTCATATCCCCTCCTTCTCCAAGTTCTAAGAAAGGGAAGCCCTCTTCCCCTAATATCCGACCTCAGGATATCAAGTCTTACCCAGACCGCCAGTATCCTCTTCCTCTGTGGCCTGGTATGTCTGCCCTGCCAATGAGAAGTAATCAACATGTGGGTGCCAGTGTCCATACCAGAAGTAGTCCCTATTCCCCGTATTATGGGACTCACAAGGAGACTGCGTTGCCTATTTACTATATCTGAGCAGAGGGTCTAAGTCCACACCATGTGTGGCCCTTGGTTGGTGCATCCGTCGCTGCAGCACCCCTTCCTTCTGGATTTATTGGCTCCACTGGTCCACTTGTGCAGCTCCTGTCCCCTCCAGATCCCTCTACTCCCAAACTCTTCCATAAGACTCTTTGTGCTCCACCCCAAGTTTGCCTAGGTATCTCAGCATTTGTTTGGATCTCTTGTTGGGTAGTCTTTCAGAGAACTTCTATGATAGGCTCCCTTCCTGTTTCTTCTCTTCAACTGTTTCCGATGTCTATTAAATTTGTCCTTCTGAATGAGAATTAAGCATTCTCTCTAGGGTCCTCCTTGTTATTTAGCTTCTTTAGGTCTGTGTATTGTAGGGTGGTTATGCTGTATTATTTGGCTTATATCCACTTATAAGTGAGGGTACATCATGCATTTCTTTCTGGGACTGGGTTAGCTCACTCAGGATGGCCTTTGCTAGGGTTGTCTCCATCCTTTGGAAGCTTGTGTGATGTCTTCTGCTACCATCAAAACTAGTCCTGAGGATGGGGAATTCAAGTTAGTTTCAGCTCAGGGGTTTATGGGCTCTCTTTATGAAGTGCATGGTACCTGCAGCAATAGTGACTTACATTTCATCTCTGGGGAAAAATGAAGAGCAATAGCAATAGGCTATATGTTTTGGGAGTCTCTTAAACATCCAGGCATTTTTATTTCTGGTATTAATGTTTTTGTTATGTGGTCTTTTGCTCTTGGAGAAACAATTGCTAGACCATATGAGAAATTATACACTGAATTATATATACTATAGAGTTTTTAGGTAAATAGTTAATAAGATGATTCCTTGTGATTTTCTCAGACTTCCTATTTTATTTATCTATCCTCTCTCTCTCTCTCTCTCTCTCTCTCTCTATATATATATATATATATATATATATATATATATATATATATATCTTGTATCCTGAGATTCCTAGTTACACTCCACTAACAGAGACCAAAAAACATAACCAAAGAAAATTCAGTTGTGAAGACCAGCAATGGGAACATTGCTGAAGATCATGTGGAATTATTATAATAGCCAGAGGAACAGGGAGTTTGCTATGGGATTCTGTCTCCTAGTAACATCAAATGCTACACCCATAATGTCTCCCCAACATGACTGGACAAACATGATTAATGACACCAATTTACATTCCAAAATGGACAGAAAAAAAAACATAAGCCTACACAAATTGAGAAGGTCTGGGAACAGTGAAAATCATATCAATTAACAGTCCAGTGTGAAACTAAATGAAAACATACACACAATTAATATTATATGTACTGAATAGGTTATGGGTAGGAATATGTATGCATATATGTGTAGAAGTATGCATGGAATAACAATCAATGAAAATGGGCAATGTCCATTGGCTATGAACATATACAGGGGGAGGTATTCCCCCTCAGGAACAGTCATAGGGGAGGGGAATAAGGGGAAAATGGGAAGGAGGGAAGAATGGGAGGATACAAGAGATGGGATAACCATTGAGATGTAACAAGAATAAATTAATAAAGGAGAAAAAAAATTAAAAGAAAAAAGAAAAAAAAAGAAAATGGGCAATGTATTTTCAATAGAATATAGAGAAGTATATTGGAGAGTTTTGAGGAAAGAAAGGTGATGGATAAATTATGTATTTATACTACAATCTCAAAAAGAAAAAAGTAATTGAAGAAATAATCCCTGATTAAACCTTAATGATCATTTGCATGTTCAAGTTGTTATAAATAATAGATAATTGTATGTAGTAAGTATCATTATTAAACATTATGTACAAGTATTTGAGTACTATACTTTCTTTGTTCTGCAATCAGTTTAGAATATTTAGATTTTTCTTTCCACTCCCTGTGTATTGTGAATACAACTGCAAGGATTCTGTAATGCAATGGTTTGTTGTTTTTCCTTCCAAATTGATTTTATTCCTTTTAAATTTTTACTCAGTAGCAGGATATGGGATGTTCCCTATGATTATGTGTAGTGGTTATATTAATCTATTTTCCTGCCAGAAGTATGCAGAAGCTACATTTCTCTGTGTTTTTGATAGAGTAGCTTCTGTGTTAAGATGACAACCACTTATGGTACAGATTATGATAGTGAGGTAAACAAGGCATCTTGCCCAAATTTCACGTAGGTTCTGGTCATCTAACAAACTTTTACCACTGAGCCATCTCCAATGCTTAGCATATTTATTTTTTGCTATAAGTTCATGAGATTAGGGAACCTAGTAAGACTTATATTGAATCATCACTAGGATGGAGAGCCAATAAAGGTAGGTGAATGATTCACCTTGACATCAAATGCCTCATAGTGAGAAAAGGGAAGTAGGGCTAGTGCATATTTTAGAGACTGATAAAATAGGAGTGCAAGGAAGAAGGAAGTGGGGCCTAACTCTCACCCAATAACTCATTTAAAGAAGAAGGTAGATCCATTTTTTGTGACTTTTGCCTCTATCCAGGTGAGCCCTCAATGGACTCAATGATAAGGATAGGCACTTTAAAACTAGGTCTACTTTTTCAAGTATTGTTTTTAAATACATCCTCATATTCTAGTAACTGAATAAGCATTAACTGTGTTCTATGTTCATCTGGACATCCCCATGAAATGGTTGCAATTAACTGAACACAAAACTAGACACATAACAAATCCATGTTACATTTTATTAGAAATTTTCTGACATCCATTTTCAAAAGTCTTCACATGAAACCTATAAGTGTGTCTTCTCTATAATGGGCTTTTAATGCAATTGCTTAAATAGACTTACATCAATGTGACAGAAAATATTATGTAGAAAAAAACTGAATAAGATAATATAGTCAATTATGTTTTTTTACAAGCCAACCTAAATTTATCATAGCCATTTTTATCCATGATTTACTCTTCTAAAAAGGATGTTACCTTTTTGATAGCCAACTCTATTGCAGAGGTGAAGACGTCACTTCACATTCCTGAATTCAGTACAGGGTAAGAAAATATGACTCAATATAGAATTAAGGTGAGAGGAACGAATCCAAATGTTTGGCATCCCCAAACATTAAAATCAAAGTGGTAAACATTATCTTGACCTAAATATAATCTTTGTGAATGCACCCTTCACATCTTTATTCCTCAGGCTGTAAACCATAGGGTTGAGCATGGGGATAACCATGGTGTAGAAAACAGATGCAATTTTGTCAGTGTCCATGGAGTGACTGGAGCTGGGCTGCAAGTACATGAATATGACTGTCCCATAGAAAATGAAGACAACTGTGAAGTGTGAGGCACAAGTGGACAGAGCTTTGCGATATCCTGCAGCAGAGTGCATCTTTAATATGTTGGTGAAAATGAATGTGTAGGATATTAAGATGAGTATAAGAGCAAAAAAGATATTGAAGGTGGCTACAGAAATAAGAACCAGCTCATTGACATGTCTGTCAGAGCAAGATGCAATCATGACTGCTGGAATGTCGCAGAAAAAATGATGGACCACATTAGATTGACAGAAGGAGAGACTTAATGCATTCACAGTATAAATGGAAGCATTCAGTAAACCACAGGTATAACAGCCAATGACTAAATATGCACACACACGTGTTGTCATGGTGGCGGTGTAATGTAGGGGCTTACACACTGCTGCATAGCGATCATAGGCCATTGAGACCAAAAGGTAGTTTTCCACATTGGCAAAGGTTGCAAAAAAGAACATTTGGGAGGCACAAGCATTGTAGGATATAATCTTGTCTTCTGTAAGGAACCCAGCTATGACCTTTGGAGTGACTGTTGAAGAGTAACAAAAGTCCACCAGGGAAAGATTGCTGAGGAAAATATACATGGGGGTGTGAAGCTGAGAGTCCAAAAGAATCAACATCAACATGCCCACGTTCCCCACCACTGTGATGGTGTAGATGAAGAGGAAGGTAATGAAGAGAGGAAGCTGCAGATGTGGATCATTGCTGAGTCCCAGGAGGATGAACCACGTCCCTTCTGTCCTGTTCTCCATCAATGATATCAGGCCTTAAATTTTTTAAAGAATAAAATAAAGAAATGGAGAGGCGGTTCCATGGTTACGAGCACTGGTTTTCAGTTTCAAAGACACAGCACCTACATGGCAGCTCAAAACTGTCTGTTATCTAGTTCCAGGGGTTCTGACACCCTCTCCTGGCCTTCTCAGAGACAGGGTACACTTTTTAGAAGGACATAGATGTAGGCAAATCACTGATACACATACTAATATTTTTTTAATCTAAGAATAGGATAATAAAGAAATTGAAATCTGTGGAGTTTTAGTTGACTGTCTATGAAAAATCAAAATGATATATATTTGTTAGCTACATATAGACAGTTTAGAAACTGTGTGAGATGGAGAATGTTAGTTTATCTATATGCCATTTCACTTGTTCCTACCTCAGTAAAGCACTGCTGTGGTAAGTAATCATGGCAAGTGGCAAAGGCTACTTTAGATATAGCCTGTTCTGTCAAAAACATAATGACTTTTATACATTGTTATCATATCATTTGTGAAGAACAGGAAATAGAAATTTTGTCATATGTAAATAATATAATTATCAGTTTCTGTACTGGATCCTAGTAAACCTTTAACCAATATAAAGCTAATGGTTTAAAATGATTTAGCTTATTTATAATGAACATTTTTTTCTTTGTTCAATCATAGTCAACTGAGTGGTACATTGTGTTTTGATTTCATATTGGTCACTATATATACTGATCATTAAAGATCAAACAAGTGAGTAATCCTTAGTCATTAAGTGTTTCTTTTAAATACTAGAAGGTTCTGAATGAAGTAACAAGCTCTGGATTGCATGTTAACTGTCCTTTCCACACACATTCTCATGAATTTAAGATAGAATATCTAGATACACTGATAAAGATATATCCAAAAGCATGAATTATGATTTGGCCAAGAAAGGTTTTAACTTGAAAAACTATATTAATCATATAATTACTAGTTTTTCTGAAGTTACAATTATGTTAAGAGAATGTTTAACCTCAGAAAAAAATTTGAGTGAAGACATATCATTAACTAAAATTACAGAGAGCTCAAGTTCTTGGAAGAGATACACACTAGATCATTTACTGACTACATAGAAAACCCCTAATTTCTCTCCACATCACATTGCCATTTGAAAAATGAAGACTGTAATGAGGCCTACTTGGGAATATTGAAAAATAAAATAGTATATCAATGACAATACAATGCTAGCTTTAGTGAATAGTAGTGATCATTTTGTTATTTCTATGTGATAATAGCATACAGGGCTTTTTAGTTCCTTATAAGTTTGAGACACACATGAAAATTCTCTCTTAAAATCACCCTTTCTGCATTTGGGCTTTTGGTATTGCCTGTGCCTTCTCAGGATCCTAAGTTTATTTTCATTTTAAGAACATGAGTGCTGGTCATGTTATTTTACATCTTAATTTTCAGTTTCATTTTTCTCCGTATATCATTCCCCCCCATGAGAACAAAGAACAAAGAGCCCAAGTTCCAAGATTATGGGCTTTGTTTATCTCAGACATATGTTGTTCTTTTACTCTAATGATACTTAAGATTTCTTGTTTGCCTTGGCATATTTCACAAAATATTCACTCTAAATCATCATTTTTTCTTATCATCTTTTTCTTGAGCTTTTACTCCCTTTAGTTATGTATTTATACCTTGAAAACATGTAAGTGGCTAATCTTACTTCATAGTAATTTTATTATTTGCTACCTTATTTACAAAGGGAGAGGAAGAAAGAAAAAAAGTATAACATAGAAATGGAAGTATTATTTATTGCTTTTTGCTTTTTATGGAAAAACTGAAGAGCTAAGAAATTACATTATAATCTCAATTTTTGTAAATAGTATGAAAAACACTCAAGGTGGAAGAGATACAAATTCCATCCAACAAATGAGGATGACCTGATGGCATTACTGTTAAAATGTGCTTGAGAGAGTATTCATTTACTTCTAACCCTTCATCCATATGCAGAAAGATTAGTTAATCTTCAGGGGTTGTGTCTTTTCTGATTATTTTCTCTCCAATTAAATCAAGCATACAGTGAACAAATAAAGATTCATTAACCAAATTACATTTACTTCTTTCCGAGAAGAACAATTTATTATATGAATCATCAAATCTCCCACAGTGTTTTGACATCTATAACTTGACTCAGGATTCCAGAACTAGTTTTAGAAGAAAGACTTGTATCGTTTAAACAGATTTAGTTCTGAAACCCATTTTTAAACAATTTTTTTCAAGTAAATGGTAGTAGGTATATACTTCACTCTATTTATGGTTCATAAATAATACTTCTCACTGAGATTTTTGAGAAATATAAGCTGCCAGTTGTTTATTTATTTGTGCAGTTGGTTGGTTAGTTGGTTTCTTTTTGTTTGTTTGTTTTGTTGTTTTGAGACAGGGTTTCTCTGTGTAGCCTTGGCTGTTCTGGACTCACTTTGTAATCCAGAATGGCTTCCAGCTTACAAAGATTCACCTGCCTCTGCCTCCTTGAGTGTAATGAGCCAGATTTTAGTAGGGAAATATTTACCCAGAGCAGCCTATTTAAACTCTTAAAAAACTTAGTATGTAATATTTTATAAATAGTCCTCCAGCAGCTTACTCTTAGGAAACCATCAATATTTCCAGCTCGTCCAAACAAAAAGGGAGGACTGAGTTCACCACACATTCCTCCTCTTCCCTTGGAAGTGCCACTTACCTCCTTAGGAGTGTTACTTACTACAGAAAAACAAGATTTCTTCTTCTCATAGTTCACAGGTTGTGATTATATATAAAAAGGACAGGCCTATAAGGAAATCCATGAAAAGTGTGCCAGATAAAGGCCAATCAGTGTGGTTTTTTAACTTTCAGTGGTTTTTCTCACCTTCACTGAAGGCTTATAGATAATCTTGAGATTAGCCCAAAGAACTGCATGTATTAACAATGACAGCCCTTCATAAAATGAGTAACATCTAATGGAGAATGTCATGCAGTGTGTCCCCTCACGTGTTACATTGGGATTTCAGCAGCTAGTCCACGGGGGTGTGGAGAGAATTATAGACACTCAGAAAGCTCTGGAGCATCCCCCCAGAGGGTATCTGAAGATCCTCATACTCTTTTCTCAGGGAAAAAGTAATTAACTGGCCTTAGGGAACCAAACTCATTTCTGTGTCTTAGAAGTTAAATTTCCTTTCTAATGTATAAATGAAAACACAGAAGTACTACATATTAATGAGGTAACATGCAATATTTCTATACATAAAGTATTTTTAAAATGTTCAAATTCAAATAAGAACATCTGTCTCCTCATTCACTGCTTATTTGTAATTTGAAAATTACAAAGGATGGGATAACAA
This sequence comes from Acomys minous, assembly GCF_964271855.1. Taxonomy (NCBI): domain Eukaryota; kingdom Metazoa; phylum Chordata; class Mammalia; order Rodentia; family Muridae; genus Acomys; species Acomys minous. The sequence goes on along the minus strand of NC_140484.1, from coordinate 45,534,102 downwards.
TTGAGATGTAATATGAATAAATTAATAAAATATATTAAAAAAGAAATTTGTCAAGAATAAGGCCTTCTTTAAGATACCAAGTGAGATTTTGAAGGCAGCAAGAGGGTAAAATTGACTACTATGCCCAGAAATGACTGGTGATCCAGGACAAAAATAAGTACAACACACTCAAGTACAGGATTATAGTCCAAGTCACTAACAGAGACATCATCTGCCAGATTGTGTATGCCCATATAGACAGAGATATGGTAGTCTGCACAGCATATGCATATGAACTGCCAAATATGGTATGAAAGTTGTCCTGAGAAATTATTCCTCATCCAATTGCACTGGACTGCTGCAGGCTCACAGGCTTCTCAATAGATTTGGCGTAGACAAAATCTCCAAAGGCTGAGTGGCGGTGATGGGAGATGAATAAAATGTGGACAGCATTTATGGTCAGCCTGATGCCTTTACTTGCTTTTTGGATGCAGGTCTTGCCCAAACTACAACTGGCAATAAAGTTTTGGGGGCCCTGAAGGGAGCTGTGGATAGAAGCTTGTCTATCTCTAATAGTGCCAAACAATTCCCTGATTAGGACTCTTAAAGCAAGGGGTTTAATGCAGAAGTGCATCGGAAGCACATCATGGGTCAGATTGTTGCATACTACATGCAATATCTATTTAAGGAATATGATGTGCATAACAAATAATTCTCTCAGTATATAAAGAACAGCATAACTGGTGGAGAGATCCAAGAAGGTGCTACCTAAAACAGACCTTGTTTGATCAGTGGGACAGCAATGACTATTCGGCAATATAAGAACCAATCTGAAAACCATAAAACACGAGTATGAGTAACCCACAGGTGAGAGGGGTCCAAATTGTGTGGAGACTAGTGGGTCTGGCCTCTGGCCACCCAGAAAAAAAATGCAGGAAAGTCTGGGTCTCCACCAAAACAGGCACACAGCCTCTAAAGTTCTGACATGCACAGCAAGCCTGGACTCACAAAAAATATCAGCTTCTGTGGGTTCTAACACTGAGAAGATACCACAGTCTGGATCACAGGTGGATCTGACCTCAGGTCACTAAGAAAACACCCCCAACAAAAGCTCCCAGGGGCCAAACAACCACAGGATGTCCAGGAGCAGGCCACATGACTGGATGTGGGTAACTTCTGGATTCCCAGGGTGCACAGTGAGCCTTGACCCACAAAAATACCAACATCTGTGAGTTCCAGGACTGAATAGATGCCACAGACTGGAAAACAAGTGGATTTGACTGCTGGTCACTCAGAAAACCCACAAAAAGTTCTAGGTGTCCAAACATCCACAAGGCACATGCTGCAAACAGAGGCATCACAATGGAAAAGGTCAGTGTAAGAACACAAAGAACAATCCCCAGGACCATTTGATGCCACCAGAATCCAGCAGTTCCACCACTACACAAGCCCAGGAGATACTATCGCATCCGAGGCACAGGAGAAACATTTCAAAGCTGAGGTTATGAAAATGATAGAGATCTTAAAGGAGGAATACATAAAGAAAGAGATGAAACAATTGAACAGAAAGCTTAGTGAAGAACAGGAAACTATACTCAAACAGGAGAAGAAAATGAATAAATAGTTTCAAGATCTAAAAGTTGAGATAGAGGTAGCAAAGAAAACTCACTCAGAAATAATCCAAGGAATAGGAAACCTAGAGAGGAGAAAGGGATCTAAACGCACTAGCACTACCAACAGGATTCAAGAGATGGAAGAACGAATATCTGGGTTAGAAGATATAACTGAAGAAATGGATATATCAGTCAAATAAAATGCTAAATCTAAAAAGCTCTTGACACAGAATATCCAAGAAATCTGGGACACTATGGAAAGACCAAACCTAGGGGCATGTCCCACGAAAGCCTTCACTTACCAGGAAACTGGGACAGAGGGGAGGACATCCCATTGAGACTCTGGATGAGAGAAGCATGGGAGAATAGAAAAGTAGAAGGATCCAGAGGGTCCTAGAAACCTACACGTAGAACATTATAGTAGGCAGATTTGGGCCCAGGGGTTCTGCTCAAACTAAGGCACCAGCAAAGGACAATACAGGCAGTAAACCTTAAACCCCTACCCAGATCTAGACAATGGACAGAACATTCTCCACAGTGGAGTGGAGAGTGGGATATGACTTTCTCACATACTCTGGTGCCTCACCTTTGACCATGTCCCCTGGAGGGGGAGACCTGGTGGCACTCAGAGGAAGGACAGCAGGTTACCAAGAAGAGACTTGATACCCTATGAGCATATTCAGGGGGAGGAAATCCCCCTCAGGAACAGTCATAGGGGAGGGGAATAAGGGGAAAATGGGAGGGAGGGAAGAAGGGTAGGATACAAAGGATGGGATAACCATTGAGATGTAACAAGTATAAATTAATAAAAAAATAAAATAATAAAATAATAAAAAAAGGAGAGCAGAAAAAAAAGACTCCCAACAGCAAGGCCCATAGAGTATACAAAATTATGGAAGAAAACTTCCTTAACCTAAAGAAAGAAATTCCCATAATTATAGAGGAAGCCTACAGAACTCCAAATAGATTGGACCAGAAAATAAAATCCCTACTCCACCACATAATAATCAAGACACTATATGTACAGAATAAAGAATGAATATTAAAAGCTGCAAAAGAAAAAGATGAAGACATATAAAGGCAAACATGTCAGGATTACACATGCCTTCTCAATGGAGGCTATGAAAGCCATAAGGGTATGGACAGTTGTCATGCAGACACTAAAAGAGCACAGATGCCAAGCCAGTCTACTGTAACTAGCAAAACTTTCAATCACCATACATGGATAAAACAAGATATTCCGTGACAAACCAAGTTCAAACATCATCTAACCACATATCTGGCTCAACAGGAGATAATAGAAGAAAAACTCAAATCCAAGGAGGGTAACTTTAACACAGGAAAACAAAGGAAATAAATAAGCACATATCCACAAAAGCAAAAGAAAGAACGCTTTCTCTCTCTCTCTCTCTCTCTCTCTCTCTCTCTCTCTCTCTCTCTCTCTCTCTCTCTCTCCCTCTCTCTCTCTCCCTCTCTCTCTCTCTCTTACTCTCTCTCTCTCTCTCTCTCTCTCTCTCTCTCTCTCTCTCTCTCTCACACACACACACACACACACACACACACACACACACACACACACACTATCACCACCAACATCAAATAAATAGGAACCATTAACCACTTGTCATTACTATCTCTCAACATCAATGGACTCAACTCCCCAATGAAGAGACATGGGATAACAGAATGGATGCAAAAACAGGACCCATCAATCTGCTGCTTACAAGAAACACACCCCAGCATAATGACACACATTACCTTAGAGTAAAGGGCTAGAAAACTATTTCATGCAAAGAGACCCAAGAAGCAAGTTGGAGTAGCCATTCTAGTACCTAATGAAATAGACATTAAACCAAAACTAATCAAAAGAGAAGATGAAGAACATTTCATACTCATCAAAGGAAAAATACTTGATAATTTTATGGCATTATTTTCCATCTTGTGATCGTCTGTGAGTATAACATCCATATTCACTAACTTCATGAACCAGGATACAAGAAAAAATATTCATATAATTCTTCCCTACAACACTTGAAATCTTTTCTATGTATGAGTTTATTGATACTTAATAATGAGTTTACTGAAATAATTTAATTGTTACTCCTAAAATACCTTTATGGATCCTCCCATTCCCCCTGTTTCTTTTAGTTAATAGTCTCTCACTGCCAAACTGTTTTCAGGTGGAAATTAACATGTGAATTTACATGTGAACCTATTTCATAAAAATACAAAAAATTTAAAAATCCAGTCCTTACATGGTTTTTGTCTAAATCTAGATTTGATAGTAAAATGAAGTTAACCCAGTTAAATTACCATTCTGATAGGTTTTGTTTTTGTTTTTTGTTTGTTCGTTTGTTTGTTTCATGCAAAAGATAATGACTGTGGCCTCAGTGACCTGGGAGAACAATTCGAAGTTCATGGAGTTTGTTTTTCTTGCCATCCAGAGCTATGTGTGCTCTGTTTCTTTGGAGTCAGCCTGGCATATACATTGATCCTCTCTGGGACTATTCTTATTGTGGTCTCCATCCAGACTGAAGCCTGACTACATGCGCCTAGGTACTATTTCCTCAGCAGCTTCTCAGGGATAGAACTATGCTACACTGCAGTGGTGGTACCCCACATCCTGGCCAACACCTTTCAGTCTGAGAAGACCATTACTCTGCTGAGCTATGACATAAAGATAATTTTTCTCATTGGACTTGGTAGTGCTGATTGTTTCCTCCTGGCTATCATGGCCTATGACAGTTATGCTGCCATCTGTCATCCCTTGCAGTACCCTCTCATCATGACTGTAACTCTTTGTGTTCACTTGGTTATGGCTTCTGTGATCATTGGCTTGTTCCTTTCCCTACAGCTGGTGGTTTTCATCTTCTGTCTACCATTCGCTTCTTCTGTGATGCTCCACCAGTGATGCATCTTGTGTGTGCCACAAGTCATATCCATGAGCTCTCTGTGCTAGTGGCAGCCACACTGGCCACTGCTGGGCCTTTCTTTTTCATTGTTACTACCTATGCCTTGGTAGTAGCTGCTGTGCTCAAGCTCCACTCGGCAGCTGGTTGTCACAGGGCCTTCAATACCTGCTCCTCTCATCTCACTGTGGTGCTGCTGAAGTATGGCTGCTGTGCCTTCATGTACCTACACCCCAACTCCAGCTACCATCCTAAGCAAGATCAGTTCATCTTCCTGGTGTACACACTAGGAACCCCATTCCTCAACCCTCTCATTTACACTCTGAGGAACAGTGAAATCAAAGGGGCTATAGGGAGAGTTCTTACCAGAAAATATCTCTCCCAGAAAATGATACTATAGAAAAAAAATCCAATACAACAAGGTTTGGTTCCAGCCAAAGCAAACCGCTCTGCCACTACAAAAGTATTGTCTCTGCTGATGTTTATAGAAACAAAAACATAAATTATCTAAATGTTTTCCTATGTGGGGTAACATTCTTTACTATGTGCTACTTTTAGACTAGGTTTTCTTGAAAGAAAAACATGAGCAAGTACATGATCAGAAAGTAATGTTAAGTGGCAAGTATATGGTATTAGGTACTACAAAAAATTAGTTTATTCTATAGATAAAAAGATGAAATAACAAGATTGTATTCAGCACTTGGAATCCAAGGAATGTAGAAACACATAAATATGATTGGCTGCAGGGAACCATTATCATTAATACAACTAAAAAGTAAGAACATAATACACTGTTAAGAGAAACTAGTGAGAGCTAAATGCAAAAGGGAAACTATTTTAGGAATGCTAGATTTTATTGGAGCACAGAAACTTTTCACCAATAACATCACACAAAGAGACACCATCGATAACAATACCAGAATGTCTTTTGTATCTATTACTCAGCATTGTACTGGAAAACTCAATTAAGTACAAGAAGCCAGGTATATGAGGCACTCAGCCATGATATAACTCTCTTGATATATAATCTGTGTAAAGAAGGAGTCTGAGTGCTAGCAACAAACAGAATGACTCATTATTGATCCAATCTCTCTAATAAAGTATTGAGTAACTTTTGCATTAGGAATATAATTTAACTTTATATTTTTCTTAAAATATTTTGTATTACTAGTGTTATCATTAAGTGCTTACAGTGTTCAAGAAGTATAGATAATGCATATACATATAATATGCATGTCTATAAACACACACATTTTGGGCCACTACTTCATATAGCAATCGTTTGCAAATAAATACTAGATGATATAATTTCTCTATAAGTAAGGGATGTAATTTGATTTCAGGTCTAAGAGATTGACAAAGTGCCCAGTTAGAGTCAATATTGTACAGACAAAGTTTCCAAAATGACTCCATTTCCCTTATCTTCTTTACAGAGCTCTGTATATAATTTAAATATAGGACTAGTGATAATTACAACTATATTTTGAATATGGTTTGAAGTTTGTAATATTGAGATGTGCTTCAGGACAATACATCTGATCGACTGAATGTTACATATGATTTAGGAAAGAATGTTCTTCATTCAAATCACAAAGGATAGCAATAATTTAAAGTTAGCTAATAGTGTATGGTTTGGATTTTGTCTTCGTTTGATTTTTGTTTGTGGAGATTGGCTGGCTTTAAACTTGCAAAATTTCTACTTCAGCTGCTAAAGGACTAGGAATATAAACATGAGCCACCGTTCCCAAGTAATTTTGTGGTTTTAATCTTTTATGGTTGGCATGGTTATATATTTACATTATCAATTATTTATTATTTTAACTTGAAATACTAATCTTCTGACTAGAATCCTAAATGGCTTATATTGTGGAAGCTAAATGCTACTTAAATTGATGGATAACAACATATTCTGTTTTACAAACAAGAAACTCCATCCATATGACAATAAAGAAAATAATAAGAAACACTGTTGCACGATATTTGATCACACTGTGAATCCAGAGGTTGTCTTGTGGTATGGTTCATCCCTAACATACACCTTTAATCAAAGAGCATTCAGCTTGAATTAAAAAACAACAACAACAACAATAAGTCAAGAGCTGGAGCAATAAACTGGTTAGCAGGTAGTAAACATAGGAAAAAAAACAGAGAGAGTAAGAGGAACTTAGGAGGATGGATAGAGAGATGCACAGGAAGTATAAGGGACGGACATTTAATCTGAAGGTTTTGTGAGACAGCATAAGGAAGGAAGTTTCCTTTTCATGTTGGAATAAGGAAGGTCAGCTGGCGGCTTTCTCTGCCTCTCTGAAATAGCAGGCTTTCACCATAGAATCTGGCTTCTGAGTCTTTTTTGGTGAAATCAAATATTTGAGATTTTAATAGAAACAACAAAACATGTGTGTGCATGCACATGTGCATGCACACACACACACACAGGCAGACATGCAAGCACACATGCACACATGTACCCATGCAGGCACACACACAAGGGCACACACAAATATGAGCACAAATACACACACACACACACACACACACACACACACACATACACACAAAACCCAAAGTCAATTAAAACACAAAATTGATCAGAAACTGGGCTATAAATGACCAGTGATGGGAAATAAACGACATAAAACATGAAAAGTCTACAAAACTACTGTTGAGTTCATTTTGGGTTGGCCATCTACTACTATACATGGGGCCTACCATTAAGTGTGGTAAATGTAATTTGTGAAATTCCATTGGAGAGAGGTAATTTTTCTTTTGCAACTGAATATCAATTGGATATGGCTTGTTGGTTAGAGAACTCTTCACATTGCCTATCAGTGTTGGGACTATTTGTGCTGGAACCTGTGCCGGCTCTGTGCATGCTACCACAGTCTCTATGGATATGTACAGTAGTCCTGTAGTGTCAGAAACACAGTGTTTTCATTCTTTCTGCATTCTCTTTTACAGAGCTATCTGAGCCCCAAAAGGAGCAGGTTGATGAAGACACCACATTGTGCCAACATCTCTCTGCACATCATCCAGTTGTGGATTTATGTAATCCTTCCCAAATTCTGCAAGGGGAAGTTTCTGATGATGGCAGATCAAGACACTAATCAAAGAATACAGAAGAATATCAATAGGAGTAAATTTTTTTGCTATGTTACCTTTGCAGAATATTATCTTATTTTCATCTAGGCCCATGAACTATTAATTCTCAGGTTCCTGGATACCTGAGCAGTGTCAAGAATGGACTTCATTTTATGGAGTGGGCCTTAAATCCAAGCAGAGAGTGCTTGGTTACTTTTACAGTATTTGTGGCACTATTGCAGAAGCAAATCATGCAGACAGATCACCATTCTAGACTGTAGGGCTTGTATGTGTGCTACTCTTCTCCTCTTGTAGCATGCAAAGTATATTTCAGCATCCTTAACATTAGTCACAAGGCAAGGTCCTATTGCTGAAAACACCATTTACCTATCACATTGAACATGAAGAAGTCTAACTGATGCCTAACTAGAGTTGTCAGCCATCCATTCTCCCCAAAGTCTCTCCATAATTGTTTATTCTATTTCTCTTTCTTGGGAAATCCCTCCCCATTATCCCTTACTCCATACCTAATCTCTGTGGTTAAACAGATTAATGCAGACTAAATAAAATACTAAATAGCTAACATTCACATAGAAAAATATACACTATTTTTCTTTTGAAATTTATGTTAATTGACTCAGAATTTTTCCTACTTTTGTTCATTTGCTTGTGAATTTCATAATTTGAATGTTAATACAATATTTAACAATTTTTAAATTATGATCTTTTTAAAATTAATGGACATATACTTACTGTACATAGTGATATATGTTGGTGTATATTTATTTCCTTGTATTTGAATGTTTAAGTGGTAGACAAACATGCACACATGTTTCAAATGTAGACTATCTGATAAAGGTAAATAAATTTTGATACCTTTTAAGTTATTTTCTGTATTAATGTGTTTTGACCAACTCCATCTTTCCATGTTTATGTAGCATTTTCTTTTGTTAAAAACTAAGGGACTATGGCTTGTTAGATTTCAAGAGAACACATTTTCTTCTGTTTTATTGCATTAGGCAAAAGAATAGTTGAACCATCATTTTACTTCTGTTCGAATAATATGCATTTATCACATATTACAGAGAAGGAAGAGGAAGAAAAGATGGAAGAAGAAAGGGAGGATAAAAAGGGGAGAATACTGATGCTTTAGTGATAGATTCCAATTATTAAAACTTATAATGATGGTAGTGGTGGTTGCCATATGGTGGAGGTCATGTTATCTAATGGTGATTATAGTGGAAGTGGTGATAGTGGTTGTATTGAGGTGATATTGACTGTAGTGATGGAGATGATGATGATCATGAAGAGTATTGAAAGCTAATGCATATTGATAGATGTTATATTTTGACTAACTTTTACCTTTACAAATCCGTTAGGAGGAGGAGAATATCCTTTTCTCCAATTTATACATAAAAAGGACAGATATTAATAATTATAATATCATTCAAGTAAATATAGTAGTGCAATACATAATTGGGACTAGAGCCAGGCAGTGGCACCTATGCATATACATATCATCACTCTTTTGCATATAGGAAGAAGTCTGTGGGTTTTGGAAGTCCAAAAGAAGAGAGAACAAAAGGAGAGTGGGATGGGAAAGTTTGATGTTATAATGTAAAAAGAATCAAGATCTTGGTCACATTTATAGATCATAGTGAAAAGATTTTATTCTGAGCAAGATGCAATGGAACAGCAGAGATTTGAACAGAAAGATAGAATTAACAGGTTTGCACTTTAATAAACGATGCTTCTGGCAGGGGAAAAACTTTTGTATTTTTAAAGAATGATTATTTGGCATCCTATTTCCACACTATTAGCAGACAAGCTTGTTCAGATGTGTTTGAAAGGTTAAACAATGGAATTTTTTGTGGACTAAGTGTGATGTCAATGATAGCAGTAAAAAAAAATATTTGATCTGTGTAAGTGAATGCTGAGATTTCATTTAATGAAAAGATTAAGCCTATTAGAGAATTTATTGTAGTACAGAAAGTTGAAAAATATCTGGGATTTTGAAGGGTACAGGTTTCAATCCTCAATGATAAAGTGAAGGAAGTGCACTTGTTGCTTTGCAAGTGTTGTGTTGGTAATTTTTGGGACATTTAGACACTGTCTGCATAAGGAAAGTGATAGCTACAGAAATCAATTCAGAAATCTTGACTCATTGTTAGTCTTACTCTCCTATAGTTAATAAAATTTCACTGTGCCTAAATTTTTGTTAACAGGTGTATTTTAGCTGTTTTTGCCCTGCAAAACTTGAAGAATAATGGACATGTAAGATGGGCATGAGCCTGTCTTCCTAGAGGAATGAATTTTCAGTTTATATGCATCTCAAATATTTAGGTTGTGTACATTAAGTATGTCCAATAAAATTATTTTTAAAAATAATACATGCAAAATGCCAAACAAAATAAACCTTTCCGTCTTTTTATTTTACCTTTGCTCCTTGAGTAAATCCTCATGTTCATTTGGCTACACATCTCCAGAGTTCTATGTATTCAAGATTTTTAGTTTTCTTCATTTACTGGAATTTTAAGGAGACCTCATTTGGTATCAGCGTTTTCAACTGTGTTTTAAGTGATCAATTCTACCTGCCATTGATTATACAGTTGAAAATCAGGGCATCGTCTTTAGTACTTTGTTGCGGTTAATTGTATCTGTGTATGACCTAGGAAGGCGATAACTGACACAAAGAGACTGAAATGTAATTCAAAGCTGCAGGCACTATGCTGGGAAGAATCTATACTGCTACCAATGTACTAATAAGCTAAAACTAAACTAGTCTAACCCTATGTCCTCATAACCTACTCTATTCCAAGCACTTGCCAATCTAATGGTCCCTGGGCAGCTTTCTCTCTCTCAACTCCCTCTGTCAACTGTCTACTTCAAATGACTCCTCCAGCTCTTCCTACTCTCCAGGAAGCTCTTCCTACTCTTCCACGGATTGTCCTTCTGTCCAGCTGATTGGCTAAACAGTGTTTTATTGACAACTGTTACATCCGCTCAAGGCATTCCACCACAGTCCTTACCCTCCTGAATTACATATTTTGGATTTGTCATGGCTAATTCTAAAAATATCAAGAATCTTAGAGATAATCACAGATAAATAAATAAAAAAAATGAATTTGAGCACAGCCTTTCTATACAATGAACTACCATTCAGTTGTGCATACTCTTAGATCCAGTATCAATCCTGGATTAACCATATGGATATAAAAGCAAACCATCTTTGCTTGTATGGATTTTAGACACTGTGTCTTTGGAGGTTGATTTGAAATGCTGGCATTAGTTTCATGAAGGATTTTTTTGTCTTTTTGATGCAATAATTTCATAGTTGGCCACACAAGAGAAATTCTCCTTAACTTTTGTCTTTCTCCCATTGAATTGTGTTTAAGTGGTCCCACTTGAGGTTTTCCTTCTCTTGAGGGACTCATTAGTTTTATAGACATCCCTAAAGGACATTCAAAATATTACTGGATGAAGCAGGCTTGGACTCAGTAATCACTCAGTATATATTATATAATATTAAGGAAGGCACAGGTCTTCCCAGTCAAGACTTAAATTAATATCATTATTTTTATGGATATCTTTCTCACTTAATTCTATTCTAGTCACTAATTCTTAAGGAGCCTTTCTTCTCCTGAGTTTCAGCATATAAAAATGCTTCCTACTGTCATGTGGACCTTATGAAGATATCATATCCTGAATTCTTGTTCCCTCTGTAAGACACTGACCAAAAATTCATGGGGGAGCTTCCCCAGTCATCCGTGGCAGCAATATCTCAGCAACAAAGCTAATTTGCTCTTTGGTGAGTTTCCTTACAAGAGTAATGGAATAAAACAAAATTGAAAGTGTTAAGGGGTGTCTAAGAGACCCCACTTCCTTGACGATTGTTTTCTTCTATTATAAATAAAAGTAAGAATTTCTATAGTGCTTTATAATTTAAATGAATAACCATTAATATCAACATGAAATTATAGGCCACAAATAAGTTATTGAATATTTTTGAAATTCAAATTTTATTTGAATATTTTGCATTGACAGATACAGAAAAGGGAATTGTGATACACGGTTGAATTGTCTAGTTTTACATATCTGATAAGGCCATGCTAAAGTTTGGTCCTTGTGGCTTTTATGCATGTCATTGAAACATAAGAGGACAAACTGTTCCTTGTGAAAAATTACATATCTTCCATTAAAATTCTATATAAAATGAATATATTTACATCAGGACTTACCAATTTTTTATACTATATACTGCAAATGTATGAGAATGTATGACCATTTTTCAAGTTGACCTTTATATATTTCATTTCTGAAGAAGAACAAAAATTTATGTTATAAGAAAAAGAGTTTAGGATTAGTTCTTCAGAATATTTAAACTCATAACTTACATGAAGTGTTCTTTTATGATGTTAAGGTTGTCTATCATTCTTTTTTATTCTCTCATTTGTGTGCAAGACTTGAGTTAACAGTTTCCATTAAAGCAATGCTTATCTTATTGTTTTATTTGTTGATAAGCTGCCATGAACTGATAGTTGAATTAAGGATAAGCTCACTAGGAAGTTCACACATGGCATCTCCATCATGAAAGTGGAGAAAACATGAGGATAAGGGAAAGGTTGGCAATGTAAGGCTAAGTGTTTTTCTATTATACATATATCTATGTAATGTATTACTGTGATGCCCACCAAGCACTGAGGGACAGCTTTTACACAGCTGGTGTCTCATCACTATTAGACTTCCTAGAGTAAAAACATACATCTAAATTTATTTTTTATGCTTTCCTTCCTCCATTGACTAATCACATGCAATACATCCAGGTCTTAAATTTTCAACTGTAACAAACACATATAAATAAATGACCATTGGACAAAGAAAAGACACAGTCTCTCTGAACTAATCATAGAAAAACTGAATTGTAGAAATAATTCATGAATATGTGTTTAGAAGTTTGTTTATGGGATTTGAAAGTTAAAAAATGACAAATACTGAAATATAAGTAAGGAGATGAATGGGATAGATATTCTGTAGCCTAGAGAATTTAAAATAACTACAACATAAATCTTTGTTAACTTGTCTTTGACAAAAGTTGACATTTTTGAGGATCAGGCCTTCAAGGAGGCAATACAGCCATTCATAACCAACTGTCTTTACATGGGGATGATAACAAAGTTGTAGTGGTCTCTGAAAATGTTTTTGAGGAAATCCATAAAATATTCAGGATGAAAAAATGAAAACTTTCTATTTGGAGGAGCTGTAAAGTAATGGAGAAAATGTTTCAATGTAACACACAGGCATATGTACATATTGCAAAGATGTTTAAAATGCCTCTGACACAGACCTCCAAAAAAGTCACTAAGAAATATTCAAATATAGTTTTTAAACACAAATTCTCATTTGCATGATATGTTTTTAAGTCTTAGCCTAACTTTTTTTTCTTTCTTTATGCCATTTCATAAACACAGGCACACAAAAATATACTTGTAAATTATCAAATAATAATCAAAATGCTAAAAAGTTACTAGTAATGCTTTTTAATAGAACTGCACTTAATTCTCTCTAAAGGAGAACTGTAGCCACTGAGTTCTGTGTTGAAAATTTAAGGCAAGTCAAGTGATTCTCAATCTATAGGTTGTGTCCACCTCAGGGGTCTCATATCAGATATCCTGCATATCAGATACTTACATGATGGTTCATAACATAGCAAAATTACGATTATGAATTAATAATGAAATAAATTTATGGTTGGGGATCGCCACAATATGAGGGGCTGTGGCAGCATTAGGAAGTTTAATAACCACTGCCCTAGTCTATCATTTGCTGTTTTGGAAGATTCAGAATTCCAAAACCATGTCTTGGTTAATCCACAAAAATGGTAAGTTTTGTATCAGTTTGCTGTTTTATCATGTGTGCAATATTGCTACCTTGGTTCTCATGCTTTAAGAAGATATAATCATTCTTGAAAGCATCCTGGAACCAAGTTCTACCATATTTAGTTTTGCTGATATATATTTGTAATTCTCTTTCTGAAATTCTTCCTCTATTTTGTTTTCATATTTATTTATCTTTTACTAATTTCCTTATTGAATGTTTAGCAGAATGGTACAAGGTCTGAGAAGATAGAGCTCTTCAGTGCCTCACCCTCAATTCCAAAAAAAGGAGATGAAAGTGTAAGTATCCAAGGTGACTTTTATCCCCAGAAAAGGGTTTGGATGATGCACTCACTAGACCTTTGTTACCCCAGAAACGTTGCATATTTAAAATATTTGCTTTTTGTAAATTGATTATAGATCTCATATTTACATTCCTTGTCACACATTAAAGAGAGAAGTAATGTCACTCAATGTGATCACTGTGAAATTTAGTAGGTTAGAGCACTGAGCTTCAAACTCAGATCTGATCACAAATCTAATCAATCAGCATTCTCACACCCTGTATCTTCAAACTTTCTGAGTTGCCAAGCAAAAACAAGATTCCTTAGTTATGACATAACCACAAGTAGAAATACTCATGACTCTTTCAACCTCACAATGCCAGTGTTTAATGTTGTATAAGTGTCATATTTCATTTTTATGAATGTATACTATTATTTTTAGTGGTGTGTTGTCTTACTATCTGGTATTCATGGACTTTTCTAATCTTGAGATTTTTTAGTGTCATTTCTAATTATTTCAGAGATTTGAACAATAGGCATAAAACATCAATAAACATTCTTCTCTTGTTGATACTTTGATTTTTATGATATTTCTATATTTCATTGAAAACTATGACAACATCCTTGTATATATTTATGTATAATTTATAAAAGCAATTTCCAAAAATAATAATCCTGGTCAAAGTGAATTCATTTCTTCAAGTATTTCATTGCATGATATCTACTTATACTACATAAAAATATTTATAGCAATTACACTTTGGATATATGAGAATAAATCCATGCCAAAAACTTGAAAGCACCAACAATTATCATTCAATGATTACAAACAGTACTTAGAAAATTGTTTCTCATTTGGTTTGTATATTTATCTGAATACTAATGAAATTAGATTTTTAAATATTTCTTTGCCTTCACATATTAAAATGTTAAACATCTTTCTAATAGGAATCTTATTTTTGATGAATAGTAAAACTTAATTGTTATTAAAATACTTGATATATTCTTCCTTAAAGGATTTTTACATTTATTGTTTTCTGAAGTAAATGGTTTCTGCTCTTTGTTCATTTCTTTATATATTTATATACTTTGAGGTGTGGAAATTTTTATGTTCTAGCTTTTAACTACTTATTATTTTTATTTTTAAAGTACTTAAATTCTACACAAAAGAATGAATTTCATGTATATAATTTGAAACATAACCATAAAAGTGATTATCTCATTGTCATGTTATGATGTTGAGGCTTGGTAGTTATGCTGAAATAGTATCAAATAATAATACACGTTTGCTGGATATTCTATTGGCACTGTTTAAGTAATTCATTTCTCTCAGAAAGTCAAAGAGGACATACACCTCTTTTCTGCTCCATTTCACAGACAATTAATCTGGTACTGGAGATGCAAAGGGTACTGGAGGTCAAGTAATAAAGTAATTACAGGAGGAGACTTAGGTTCAATGTGCCTAGGTTTTAATTCCCACTGCAATATATAATAGTGTACTATTGAGCAAATGTCTGATTTCCTCATGTATAAAACACAGCATAAAATTCATTACTCCTAAGTAAATTAATATTAAAACATTGAAATTTTATCCAATGAAACTTAATTTCATTAAAATGTCAATTTAAATAATTTGGTGTTTTCTCTTAATTGACATGAAATAATGGTTCTTTTCTGTATTGCTTAACAAGATATGCTGTACATGTACACTTGTTCTTTATGTGTATTCCCTGACATGTTATTTATTATTTATTTATTCCATTGTTTTCTATTTTATTTTTGTTGTTCAATGGGAATTGTATATATGTGTGTGTGTGTGTGTGTGTGTGTGTACAATTTGAGTGTTTCTTTTTGACTCTTAGAAAAATAAAAGCAATTTGACTTTATTTGCATCAGAGAAATAGTTACCATTCTTGTTTTATTTGCAGAAATTTGTCTTTAATTTTGATCATACTTTTTTCACTTCAGCTATTTTCTCACTATTATATTTTCAATCCCATGGCCTTTGGGAGTTAACAATTTTGTTCTTCAACCATGTACAATTAGAGATGTATATCCGTAGTTATTAATGAAATATTCATTTCTATTGCCTCCTCTTAATTATATATACATATATGTTATTTTTACAGATTATATCATTATACATGTGTCTTTTCTTATGTGCATATGTTTTATATTAAGTGTGTTTCCTTATGCTTCATATTCTTTCTTTTTTGATTTTCAGAATTTTTACATTAACCAGTAAATTTTAATGCATATTTTATATTCTAATTAAGCATCCAGAAATGTGGAATCTATTGAGGAGTTGTTTTGATTACATTAATAATATGTATTTCCATGTGCTTGTAAATCTCAGAAAGTCTAATTCTTTAAGACACAAGATACTATGTCTCAGTATAGTGTTGTTAATTTTTCTTTAAACTCCTACATTCTATTGTTTCTTTATTCTTAAAATATGAAATTGGAATCGAATTTAAGTGAATAATCTACCATGACTCTCTAATGCCTTCTGCCCACAAAACTTTTTTATAATCATCCATTAATTTCAGTGTATAATTTAATTCTGATACTGAATTTTTTGTTTCTTTTTAATCAATTTATATCTTAGGTAACAGTACTCTAAACACATTTCTTTTTAGTTCCTTGTCATAGAAATCATGGTCTCATACAAAAAGATTTGGTTAACAGTTGAAAATTTAGAAAAAAAAACTGAAAGAGAAATTATAAGAAATTTATATTATCATAAACATGGTATTAAAGTTTCTTTCTTAGTTTGATACAGAGTACAAAAAATTGGTTGCAAAGTGAATTTCTCATGAAAATTAGAGTGTGGAAATAATGTAGAGCCACATAAATCTGTTGAAGGAAAAGGGTATCAGTATATAGAACTGTAAGAATAACCAAGAAACCTTTCAAGCATGATGTGGAAGGCAGGTGCGATAAAGTATATACATTATCAGTACATACAGAAATTGAAAGGAAAATTATGCTAATCTGTAGTGATAAAAGACAAAAATACTGACAGTTATGATACATAAAGATGAAGGAGATAGGAAAGGTGCCTGTATATTATTATATATCTTCATCTTGGTGGTGATGGAATTTCATTTAAAACAAAAACAAACAAACAAACAAAAACCTATTATTTACACTCAGTGTCTATGTTTTATTTGGATAAGAATGTATACCAAATCTGTGAACACTACATCTATTCATGTCATTTTAAATATACTAACATACTTTTTAAGAGATATATACAAAGTAATCTTTTTTTTTGCATACACTTGTCCATTGAATTAAAGTGCTAAATAAAAGATCAAAGTTATTCGACTAAAGGCTTTGGTCTTGGAGTTTGTCTATAGATTAACAATCCCATCATTCATGGAGATTCTAAGGATTAAAAAAAAACACACACACACACACAGCACAGATGTACTTCTGTGAATTCATTAACTATTCTTCTTCCAGAAGACATGTTGACTGGAAAACCGGTTCTCAACCAGTCTGGGACCCCTGAATTTGTTTTCCGTGTTTTCACCAATGTCCCTGAATTCCAAGCTCTCCTCTTCACACTCTTCCTCCTGCTCTATCTGATGATCCTCTGCGGCAACACCGCCATCATCTGGGTGGTGTGCACACACAGCTCCCTGCGCACGCCCATGTATTTCTTCCTGGGCAGTCTGTCTCTCCTGGAAATCTGCTACACCACAGATGTGGTGCCCTTGATGCTTTCCAACATCTTTGGAGGCCAGAAGCCCATATCACTGGCTGGTTGTGGGACACAAATGTTCTTTTTCCTCACTTTAGGTGGCACGGATTGCTTTCTCTTGGCAATCATGGCCTATGACAGGTATGTGGCGATCTGCCACCCTCTGCACTACAGCCTCATCATGACCCAGAAGCTGTGTGTCCAGATGGTGCTGGGCTCTTTGAGCTTTGCACTATTCCTCTCCCTACAGCTCACTGCCTTAATTTTCACCTTGCCCTTCTGTGGACATCACCCAGAAATCAACCATTTCCTCTGCGATGTGCCCCCAGTCCTGCGCCTGGCCTGTGCTGACATCCATGTGCACCAGGCTGTCCTCTATGTCGTGGGCATCCTGGTCCTGACAGTCCCATTCTTGCTCATCTTCATTTCCTATGTGTTCATTACTGTCACTATCCTGCGCATGCGCTCAGCAGAAGGTCGCCAAAGGGCCTTTTCTACCTGCTCTTCCCATCTGACTGTGGTCTTGCTACAGTATGGTGGCTGTAGCCTGGTGTACCTGAGGCCCCGCTCCAGCACCTCGGATGATGAGGACCGCCAACTCGCCCTGGTGTACACATTTGTCACTCCATTACTCAACCCTCTGATTTATACCCTTAGGAACAAGGATGTGAAAGGTGCTCTGAAGAACTCTGTCTTCTGTAAGGCAGCTTCTTGCTGTAGTTAAAGGCTTCAGGTTGTAGCAAAGGACTAGTGTGGTTTTCTGTCAGGTAAACCAATCAACTGAAAAGGAGAAAGAGAATTATATTATTTGCTTTCCTAAATGTCACATTTTATTATTATTTTTAATGTCCATGCCACTAGGATAGCTATATTTATTTTCTTGAACTTACTGAAAACTTGGAGTGAGAAAAGACAAGTGACAAATATCATAATTACATAATCTCAAAAAAAAAAGAGAGAGAGAGAGAGAGAGAAAAGAATAGCTATGAAAGCCAAACAGAGAGTGCTCAAACCCCTGGGAATGTTTACCAATGAATTTGCTTGTATAAATAAAAGACTATCTTATTTTACAAAGGATTTTCAGTTCACTCATGACAGTTGCTTTGTTGGAAACCTCATATAGATGCTACATTTGAATATAGGCTGCTGTCTGTTTATATGCTGCTTCTGCATGAGGAAAAAATGCTCATTTTATAAAAGGAAGTTACCTCATTTAAAAAAACTTTTTCTTGGATCTTTATGAATTTCACATCACGTATCCCAATACCACTCATTTTTCTGTCCCCTCATACCTGCCTTCTGCCTTTGCAACGTCTCCATCAAAAAGAAAAGAAAAACTCATTGTGGAAGCTGTAGTGTGTCATAGCGTACCTCACAATATACACTTTTGTCTACACTTCTTTGCCTGAAATTGTTCATTGCCACGAGTCATCGGTCTGGAATGAGGCCTCTGGCTTCTGCTACACTATCAGCAATGGAACCTCACTGGGACTCCTTCCAGATATCCTGTTGTTCTCCGGTGTCATGGAGATCCTACCAGCTTTAGATCTATAGGACTGGCTCCTTCTTGTGCTCCAGCAGTTCATCAATAGGGTAGCCCTGGATCCAGTCAGCCAGCTCTCCTGCATCAACATCAGGGCGAATTCTCCAGCTCTGCCCCAAGTAGTTCATCCGATGCCACAGCCACCAGGAGGCAGAGCCAGCTCTCCCATGCTCATACCTTTGGGGCTGGCTCACACAGGCCCCACCATCAGTGCCAGCTCTACTGTATACGGCCAGATCTCCTGAGTAATGCTGCTAGAGAGCGGTAGGCCCAGCTCTCCTACTCTCACACCCTCAAGGCCACATGTCCCATTATTTCCAGGATAGAGTGGGGTCCAACTATGCACAGCCCTCAGATGTCAGCATAGCCTTGGGAGGATGAACAGACCTGGCCTTTGGTGGTAACAGACCCTCCACTACTGAAAGGCCATAAACACAGACATGATTCTCAGAGGCAGCACAGGCAAGGACTTCATTGTGGCCTTGCATGGCATCACGTGTTACTCATAACAGGCTGTTTCTCCCTATGTATGAGTCTCCAGTTCTTCCTGTCTTCTTTGGGCTTACACCCTTCTGCTTCTCTTATCTTTCATTACTCCACCATGTATTGCTCATTTTAGTGACCCCAGGATCTCTGGGTGTTTCGAGTTATCTCAGAAGTGATCTTAGGAGTGCATGCCCTGCCTGTGTAGTGTGGCACAAGCAAGAGTCTTCTGTACTATGATCAAGAGTGGTCAGCCTGCCCAGGTCTATGTTGTGGTAGATCTGTGGTTGACTCGGGCTCTGGGCAGTGATCACCTGTTACATACATGTTTTTCAAGTGTGCATTAAAATTTTTCAAAATTAATCTCTTCTTCTGTGTTTGGTATGAAGATATAGTCAGCAATTGCTTATTTAGTGTATAGGTTTACTTCATGTCAGATGGTTCCACTGCGGACTTCATCTTCTACTACTGGTAAAGAAACAGGAATTAACTTCCACTGCCAAGCAACTATGGACAACTATACTAATGTGCTAAGAGCTAACCCTTGTGGATCCAACATAAAGATTCTGATAGAAATTCTGCCGCCAAACTTGGCTCTTTCTCCACCCTCTACATTTCCTTTCTTTTTTTTATGACTCTTGGTGCAAGATGCACTCAGCGACTCTTCTTCTCATTTCTGCCTGGGGCTGGGACTTGTTTATAGGCATAGATTAAGGTGTTTAACACTCAAATAAATATACATTTATGTAGAAGTCCTTGAACTCTGTTATTCACAGTAGATTCTCTCTGCTCATTCTGCTGTATGGCCAAGAACAAGAGTTACAGCTATCTGTATGTCCAGGCCATAAAGATAAAGGTAATGAGAATCTATGTCCATGTGCATAGGAGCTGGCTTGGTAAATGTACAAAATATACCTTAGTATTATATTAATCTGTCTACTAAATGTCCTGAAACATTTATACTCTTTGCACCTATTAATCACTAGTGTATTTCAAAAATACCTTGAATAGGTAGCTTAGAAGCAAGAGAAGCAATGATAGACATAAATCTATGTTATTAACGTTTAAATACATACATTATATAATACACAGAATGTTTTGGTGGCATGATAAAAATCTGTAGGATGGAGGAGGAATAATCTGTGAGTTGAGAAATTGTCCTTAGAAATCATTTGAAGGGGATTCTTGCAAGTACCATGGCAGGCAGAGAAATAATTCACAAAGAGGTAAGAATAAAAAACTCAATTCAGGCTGAATTAGTCGGCCTGTATGGAACTTCTATCACGTCTAATATTAGGCATTTTATTACCAGGATATTTATACAGTACAATCTTCAAATTTTTTGCTGTAATATTAGTAGTTTTACTATTCATACAAGCCATTGTAAAGGTTATTTTTGTATTCCAGTAACTGTTCCTGGGGTAGGAAATAAAAAGCTGTTGTGGATGCAACCATTACAATGTCCAGTAGATTCAAAGAATCATCAGAGTTTTGGGGGGAGAGTTCCCTTATTTCTACTGATTGGTTGCAAAGACTTATTGAGAATAATGGGTATAATATAGTCTATCTTACAAAACCTTTATAAATAATCCACAGTATAGCAAATCAATATCATACTGTCTTCTATCACATGACTGCCTCTTATCCCCTCCCCCTGAATAAAAGCATTTGGAATCTGCATTGACAAGCTGATAATTATCATGTAATGTAGTCAGTAAACATAATACCTCTTCTCCCATCCACTTCACTACTTCCAACTACTTTAGATGCCCTTGTTGTATGGTGGAGCATCTCTCAGGTATATGCCCAGGAGTGGTATAGCTGGATCTTAAGGTAGCATGATTCCTACTTTTCTGAGAAAGAGCCAGATTGATTTCCAAAGTGGTTGTACAAGTCTGCACTCCCACCAGCAATGGAGGAATGTTCCCCATACTCCACATCCTTGCCAGCATGTTCTGTTACTTGAGATTTTTTTCTTAGCCTTTCTGATGGTTGCAAGATGGAATCTCTGAGTTATTTTGATTTGAATTACCATGATAATTAAGGAATCTGAAATTTTCTTTAAGTGTTTCTTGGCCATTAGAGATTCCTCTGTTGTGAGGTCTCAGTTTACATCTGTAGACCAATTTTTAATTGTGTTATTTGTATTGTTGGCATTTAATTTCATGAGTTCTTTATATATTTTGTATATTAGACAAAATATTGCATGTAGGGCTGGGGAAGATTTTTCCCCATTCTACAGGCTTCTGTTTTGTCCTATTGACAGTATCTTTTGCCTTGCAGAAGCTTTTAAGTTTCATGAGTTTCCATTTATTAATTGTTTATATTAGTTTATGAGCTATTTGTGTTCTGTACAGAAAGTTGGTTTCTGTACCAATAAGTTTAAGAATATTTTCCACCGTAGCTCCCCTGTTAAAACCAGCTATAACACAACATATCAGAAGCCATTTTACTCCTGATTCTCCATTTTGATTATAAGGTGAAATTAAGTTCAAGTTCTAAAGCCCTACTTGGGTGAAATCAAGAAGGTTCAATGCTTGCTGCTTAGAATAAAATGATAGATGATAAATGCAAGTTCTGCTTTGGTTAAAGAGAAATGTATGTTCTATTAGAGTTAAGATGCAGCATCCTCTTATGGTCCTTACTCCCAGAGAGCTGAAAAGTCCCCAAGAGCTGCCCTACCCTTTCCCAGGTAATCAATTTAAAATGCTTTGTCTACATACAACAGAAAAAATAACTTTTCTCAGTTGGATAAACATACTGTACCTGAAAAACTGTTTTTCCTGTGTAGTTGTGGGTTTTTTCCTCTAAAAACTCACTTTGAAAATGGCTCGATGACATGGCCTGACTTCTAAGTTCACATTGTACCCCTGGCTGGTCAGTTTTTGCTTAAGTATACATTAAATATCTTCTGATCTGAATCTGGTGTTTGAGTGGTCAGTATGTGATTATTACTGAACCTTAACAAACAAAAAATATGAAAAGCAGATTGAAGAGATACAAGCCATAGAAGGAAAATTAGAGAGAATTATAAATGAGAATAAGAAAAAATAATCAGACCCAGACAGAGGAATTTAGACACATATTAGAAAGACCTAAGAAAGCAGTCAAATATAGAAAGAAGGATTTAGGCAAGCCTTAGAAATACCTATAAATAGCTGAGTAGTATTCCATAGGGTAATTGTACCACAGTTTCTTTATCCATTCTTCAACTGAGGGACATATGGTGACACTCTGAGGAAGAGTAAGCAAGCTACCAGGAAGAGAACTGATAGGCTGTGTTCACAGAGAGGGGACAAAGTCCCCCTCTGTCACAGACCTAGGAGAGTGGAATAGGATAAAAGAGGAAGGGAGGAGAAACAGGAAGATACAAGTGTGGGGGTAACAAATGAGATGTAATTGGAATAAATCACTTAAATTTAAAAAAGAGAAAAAGAAATACCTATAAATAAGATTAAGTGAAATTCTCTGACACAAACAGAAGAATTTAGAAAAGAGCCTACAATGCCACAGCATAATGAAACTGGAAGGTTATTAGAAAACAAGCCTTTGTTTATCCAGTTACTTTATAAGACATGCCAGCAGATGATAGGTACCCCTAAGGTTATTTTGAATTTAAGTGTTATCATATAGACATATTAGATTTGAAAAGATTGGAGAAAGCAGTCGTCTCCAATAGTATGAATTTATCCTATGTGAAGCCAATTCTAAATTCATGAGCAACTCTGAAGAGCATTATCTCTGAAGATTAGAAAAATTTGACAACAGCAATACTCGAAAGTGGTCCTCAGTTACAATGTCAATCATGGTGGAAAGAAAAAGTGAAGGCCATAGAACAAGATCAGGCCAGCTGTATTAACATTTCTCAGGATCACTTGCTAGGTGAAGGATTTACAAATGCAGTTTGATTTTGACATGTTGTTACTAGTTCCTCTGGCAGCTTTAATTGCTAGGATACAGTTGAAGAATCAGGAAAGATGTCTGAGTCATTTTCTAAAATTATACAAAGCCAAAAAGAAGCCTTCAATGACTTTTTGCAAAGATTGACTGCAGTTTTAAGTAGAATAGTATTATATTCAGAACTCAGAATAGTACAAATTGAATCTTTGGCTTTTGAAAATGCTAATTCAGAATGCAAAAAGTGACTAAATATTCAAAGGCAATATCAACACAAATAGAGGAATAGATTAGACATATGACTGATATTGGATCTCATGTTTAGATGCTAATCTGATAGAAGTAATTTCAAAACGACTTAGGAAAAATAAAAAATGGCAGATGTTTTAATTGTGATGAGCAATGCCATTTGAAGAGGGATTGTAGGCAAGACTTTTCTAGAAACAATGTTTTTTCCAGGATAATCAAAGCAAAACTGCCCATCATTCTGGAATATACAGAAAGTGTGGCAAGGTCTGGCATGGACTAAGGTCTACATGTAGAAAATACAATTGTACTCATATTTGTCACTATGCTCAAAACTCAATTCCAAGTAAATTAAAGACCTTAACATAAAACCAGAGACACTAGATCAGTTAGAAGAAAAAGTGGGGAAGAGCCTGGAACACATTGGCACAGGAGACAACTTCCTGAACAGCCCAGGTTTTAAGGTCAACAATTAATAAATGGGACCTCATGAGGCTGAGAAGCTTCTGTAAGGCAGGAGACACTGTCAAGAGAACAAAGCGACAGCCTACAGACTGGGAAAAGATCTTCACCAACCCTACATCTGACAAAGGTCTAATATCCAAAATATATAAAGAACTCAAGGAATTAAACACCACCAAACCAAATAACCCAATTGAGAAATCAGGGCCAAGGGGAGTCTGCTCAAACTATTGCACTAACCAAGGACAATATATTACATTGAACCCCTACTCTGATTTACCCAATAGACAGAACATTCTCCACAGTTATGTGGAGAGCAGGAACTGACTTTGACTTGAACTCTGGTCTTCCATGTTTGACCACATCTCCTTGTGGAGCAGCCTTGTGGCACTCAAAGAAAGAATAAGCAGGCAGACTTGATAGCGTATGACCATATAGTGGGGCAGGAGGTCCCCCTCGGTCAAAGACCTGTGGGGGGGGAAGGGTGAAAGCAAGAGGGAGGAAGGAACGGGGGGACACAAGTGATAGGATGGCAATTGAGTTGTAATCTGAATAATTTAATAATAAAAAAAGAAAGAAAGTGAAGTAAACATCAGAAGATGGAAAGATCTCCCATGTTTCTGTATTGGGAGAATCAACATAATAAAAATGCCCATCTTACCAAAGGCAAGTTACAGGTTCAATGCAAGTCCCATCAAAATACCAATATAATTCTTTACATAACTTGAAAGATCAATTCTCAGTTTCATACAGAAAAACAAAAACCCCAGAACCATTAAACCAACCATGCAAAATAAAGGCTCTTCTGAAGGACACTCCTGGATATCAAGCAACAATAATTAAAACAGTGTAGAACTGGCATGATTTGTCACTGGAATTAAATAGAAAACCTAGAAATAAACCCACACACATTTAATTTTTAACAAAGAAGTGAAATCCATATAGTGGAAAAAAGATAGCATCTTCAACACATGGTAGTAGTCTAACTGGATGGCTACATGTAGAATAATGCACCCTGCACAAAACTAAAGTCCAAGTGGATTAAGCACTTCAAACTAAAGCTGGACACACTAAATCTGTTAGAAGAAAAATTGGGGAAGAGCCTTGAACTCATTGACATAGAACAAAACTTCCTGAGCAGAGCACCAACATCCTAGGCTGTAAGATCAATGATTAATAAATAGGATCTCATGAAACAGAAAGCTTTTAAGGCTAGGGAAACAGTCAATGAAACAAAATGACAGCCTACAGATCAGAACATCTTCACCAACCCTACATCTAGCAAAGGGATAATATCCAAAATATATAAAGAATTCAAGAAATTAAACACCACCAAGACAAATATATCAATTAAATAGTGGGGTGCAGAACTAAATAGAGAACTCTAAACAAAGGAGTATTGAATTGCTGAGAAACAAAGAAATGGTCAACATCCCTAGTCATCAGGGAAATTCAAATCAAAATGACTCCGAGATTTCATCTTACACCTATCTGATTGGCTAAAATAAAAATTCAAGTGACAGCACATGCTGACAAGGATGCAGAGAAAGAATACTCAACCATTGTTGGTGGTAGTGCAGACTTACACAACCACTTTGGAAATTAAGCTGGCACTATCTCAGGAAATGGGGAATAATTCTACCTCACAACCCAGACCAACCACTCTTGGGTATATACCCTAAAGATATTCCAAAGTACAACAAGTACATTTATAGAAGCCATATTCACAATACCCAGAATCTGGAAACAACCTATACATCCCTCAACTGAAGAATAGATAAAGAAACTATGGTATATTTACACAATGGAATACTATTCAGCTATCAAAAACAAGGAAATCTTGAAATTTGCAGGCAAGTGGATGGAATGGGAGACAATCATCCTGAGTGATGTAACCCAGACCTAGAAAGATGTACATGGTATATACTCACTCACAAGTGGATACTTTCTTTTTTTTTTTATTTTATTTTTTATTTATTTATTTTTTTTAAATACATTTTTATTAATTTATACATATTACATCTCAGTTGTTAGCCCATCCCATGTATCCTCCCACTCCTCCCTTCCTCCCACTTCCCCCCTACTCCCCTCCCCTCCCCTAAGTCTGTGTCTGAGGGGGACCTCCTCCCCCTGAATATGCTCATACGGTATCAAGTCTCTCCTTGGTGACCTATTATCTTTCCTCTGAGTGCCACCAGGCATCTCTGTCCAAGGGACATGTTCAAATATGGGGCACCAGAGTTTGTGTGAAAGTTAGATCTCCTTCTCCACTCAATACTTTGAAAGTGGTATTGTAGTCTGTTTAAGATAATTAAGTAATGCAAGCTAATTGCTAGTTGATCAAATGATGGTCATGTCAATTACTAGTCAATTTTTATCACAAGACTATACATCCAAGTTTAACAGATAGATTTGATTCTATATACATATAAGGTAAAATAGATAAGGTCTTCAAAAGCCTCAGATACATAAAGAATATACCATTTAAAGAGGTTTTAAAAATTATTTTACGGCCTATATTGTCCTTGGCTGGTGCCTTAGTTTGAGCAGGACCCCTGGGCCCAAATCTGCCTATCATAATGTTCTACTTGTAGGTTTCTAGGACCCTCTGGATCCTTCTATTTTGCCATTCTCCCATTCTCTCATCTAGAGTCCCACTAAAATGTCCTCCCATCTGTCTCAGTTTCCTGGTAAGTGAAAGCTTTCGTGGGACATGCCCCTTGGGCTAATATGCAGATATAAGTGAGTATATACCATTTGAGTCTTTCTGCTTCTGGGTTAACTCACTCATTACGATCATTTCTAGCTCAATCCGCCATAAAACTTTAAACCCCTACCCAGATCTAGCAAATGGACAGAACATTCTCCACAGTAGAGTGGAGAGTGGGATATGACTTTCTCACATACTCTGGTGCCTCACCTTTGACCATGTCCACTGGAGGGGGAGACCTGGTGTCACTCAGAGGAAAGACAGCAGGTTACCAAGAAGAGACTTGATACCCTATGAGCATATACAGGGGGAGGTAATCCCCCTCAGGAACAGTCATAGGGGAGGGGAATAAGGGGAAAATGGGAGGGAGGGAAGAATGGGAGGATACAAGGGATGGGATAACCATTGAGATGTAACAAGAATAAATTTTAAAAAAATAAAAAATTTATTTTAAAGATTCTTTTACAACAACAGAGGTTAACTCCTGACAAGACCCAGCCTATCTCAAGGAAGATGAGGTGCATCAAAGAACCTCCTTATAGAGATGGCTTTAAATGTGGCAAACAAGCTATTGGCCAAAATGCCTTCATTTCTACCCCAGGCATAATTCTGCCTAAAATGGGCAAGTTTTGCTGCAAGCAGTGTCGATGCCCAAACTCTGCCAATGTGTCTCTCAGATATATTGAGCCAGATGGCTAAAAGTAATGCTACAACATTATACAGAGTTTGGAGTTACTGTTCAAACAGCAAACTGTCTCTTTCATCTTCTCATTTGGGAAGGTGCTAACCTGCATTCCCTCTATACTCAGTTAATTAATTTTAATCCTTCTCAAGACCCTAATGGGCTTGAAGACCAGATAATTTCATCTTACAATTAAGACTAGATGTTTAGGGGTTAATGTGTTTTTAGATCTAGATAGATGTTTTAAGTTGACAGAGATGAGATATTATAGATACTGATTTACATTCAGAATTTTATACTCACAAGATAGGAAATATGTTTTTCCAAGGTGGCCAAATACAAATAGCCAAACCACTTTGAATGTTACCTTTATATAATTCCTGACTGTTTCATGGTTCTTCTTGCTGTATATAGTTTATTTTATTTATGTGTAGTAATATAAATGTATATGTAAAAAGAAATATAATTAAAATTTAAAAAAGAAATATGCTACTGTTACTTATCTTCATTTATTCCTGAACCTTCCTGATATGTTACAGTATATGGAATCAACCTGGTAAAGTTACATCTCTCCACTGCTGGTGATGGAGTTTTCAGTATCTATGCTGCAGATATTGATCCTGTTCTTTGATATTCTGTCTGTGGGTAGGCAGATCTTTACTGAATTCAATTCAGGAATGACAGGCCGGCATCCTAATCTATCATTAGTCTTAAGTAGCACGATGAAGGACTGTCATCCTGTATCCAACACTTCCCAAAGCATGCTAATTCTTGACTATAGGAGCCTTGACTCGAATGAGCACATGGCACTGAAAAAGAATCTAACCCAGTTACTCATTTTTTAAATTATGGACCATTTATTCTTACATTCTAAGCTCTTTGTTGTGGGAAGATAGTCTACAAGCTACTGAAAGAGAAATCTGGACAGGCAACAACCCAGCCACAAACCTTTGACCTACTTTGCCTATAAGATGTGCTGGGGCAATGGAAGTGCAGTACTTATGGGAGTGACCAACAAATGTGTGGGTTATCTTGAGGGCTTGGGCCACAAAAGAATTCCCACGTCCTACAGTTCCTTGATGGCCAGGAACTGGAGAATTGAATCCATTCCATTTACCTATGGTAAAACAAAACACAACTGGCTAAAGAAAGGAAGAAAGAAAGATAGAAATAAAGAAAGAAAGATAAAAGAAAAGAAAGAGAGAAAATTGATAAAATTTATTCCTAATGATGTTCTTCTAAATTCATATATTGGTGTGTTCTCCAGTAGTCATCAGAGATGCTTCCTCTGGGAGCATAGGGGAATGTGTGCAGAGGCCCACAATCAGCCAATATGTGGTTAGAGAGTCAAAATTGGGGGTTGCAGTTTGGTTCTTCCCTTTGGAACTCAGTGTACCCCATAAAGAGCCTGACACTGTAAGAGTCAGATAGGATGGAAGACACCAGGAGAACATGGCTCACCAAATCAACTAAGCAGGGCTTATATGGACTCTCAGTGAATGGAAAGGCAAGCATGGAGCCTGCATGGGTCTGTACCATGTCCTGTACATACACATTGTGGCTTTTAACTTGGTGGTCTTGTGAGACTTCTAACAATAGGAACTCTTTTGCCTCCTCTTGAAACTCTTTTCCCCTTATTGGGTTGCCTTGCCCATAATCAATATGATGGATTTTTGCCTTGTTTTATTGTATCTTGTTTTGTTCTGTCTGGTTATCATCTCTTGGAGACAAGCCACCAAGAAGAGACTTGATACCCTATGAGCATATACAGGGGGAGGTAATGCCCCTCAGGAACAGTCATAGGGGAGGGGAATAAGGGGAAAATGGGAGGGAGGGAAGAATGGGAGGATACAAGGGATGGGATAACGATTGAAATGTAACAAGAATAAATTAATAAAGGAGAAAAATGAAAAAAAAAAAGGAAATTGGAAGGGTAGTGGATCTGAGGGAGAGGGCAGGTGAGGGGAATCTTTCCTATGTATGCTGACATTAACTGTGTTTGGGATGTAATGTATGAACAAACAATCTATTTTAAAGTTTTAAAAGTTCACAATAAAAGAAAGGAAAATGAGAAAAGCACATAGTAATTGTCCTTCTGAACCTGAATTGTCATTTACCATGATGATCTTAACTTCACTCCTGAAAAATATTTGCCTGTGCACATACAGCATGTCCCCTTTATTCATTTATTCATTATGGAGACTTCCACTTGGTCAATAACTGAAATACTGTAAATAGTGCTATAATAAAAACGAATATGGCAATCACTCAGTGCTATGTTCCTTTTTGTCCCCTTTGAGAATGTGCACAGCAGTATTCTAGCTGGATTATGTCATAGTTCTATTTATCTTTTTCAACTGGGCATTTTTTATCTTAATTATTATACCACATGATTTCTATGAATACTTTATTTTGATGATTCTTCCCTGCTTCTCTTGTCACCCCCATCAATTTTTACTATTATGAGTATTTGTGTTTTCATATGAGTCTAAGAGTTGCTTTTCTTGTTCTATGAAGAGTCATAGAAGTTTTGTAAGGCTACATTGAACACATAGACCACCTTTGACAGCATGCAAAAGCAACAAACCCTTATTCTTTTAAGCCTCTGTGATTTCATTTAATTTATCTCATTAGCTAAATCTATTATCGCTTACCTGAAAACTTGGGCTCCTGGGTGATACAAAAAGTGATGTATGTGTGAACTATTATTTTACCTGATTTTCCCAACTTTGCATAGCTTTTTACATATCTAGTTTTAAACACTTACTATAGACAATTACACAAATACGTCAAATATTTTATATTATTTACTTGAATTTTATGTTTAAGGATTAGATTTTCCTAAATATCAATTATACCCCTGGACCAGAGAAAATAGATATGCTGGTGAGGACAGAGGAAAGCACAAGAAATCTAAATCTTACACCTTAAAAGAACACGGGCAACTAAGAAATGTTGAGGGTGAAAGAAATGGTATTCCCTGGGAAAGAGCATACCACTTAGGTATAGAATAGCAAATGGCTATCTCTGAAAATATGCATAAAGGTAACATTATAACCAACAAGGCCATGAATTTGAATGAGAGCAAGAAGAAGTACATGGAGTTTGGGGAAAGGAAAGGAGAGGGAAATGTTAATTATATTACAATCTCATAAATAAAATTTAAGTTTCAAATGAAACATATATACCACCAGGTGTTTTGAAAGAAATTAAAGGCTTTCTTGGGTATATTATGGCATTGGATATATGCTAACTGCTTTGTAAGTCATGAGATAAATTTTATGTTTCTCATCCCCACAAATTGAATTGCTCTACCCTCAGAAGTTCAATAAGTGCTTTCTAAACATATGTAAGATATCACCTTCATCATAGACTTGCTTCTTACACACTTAAGGGCATGTCTTCCAGCTTTGTGATTTGTTCTAGTGACGCGTCATCTTTTTTTCAAATATATTTTCACTTATTTTAGATTCATACTAATCTTTTGTCTCAGGGAGTCTATTTTTCTCTCCATGCTATTTTGATTTTTCAAGGTTTTCATTGATAATTCCTATTTTATTATCTCCCATTGGCATATTTTCTTCCTCACAACATGTCATTTTTTGAAAACATCTTCACACAATGAATGAAAATGATGCCACTTGCAATGCTTAGTGTTGTACTGACAGTTCACTATAACTTCTCACACATACTCCCATGCTTATTTAAATAGATTAATCAATAAATTCCTCAGAATTATTTAGCAACAAGGGGCTATATTCGAAGTCACTGAGCTACCTCCTGGGAAATGGAAACTATGAGACAAGACTCTAGGACCCAAAGCAATTTGGTCTCTTCTGTGGCTTTCGTTCGGGGTGGTCTACCAAGACTCGATCCCACAGGAGCAGTCTCCCCAAGATCATTGTCTTCACAAGCTGCTTCACAAGAATAAACATTCAACATATTCTAGGTCCTGTCTTTTGCAGGTACACCAGAGGAGACAAACATATTATATCCCCCTTCTCTTCACATTGAAGGTAAGGGAAATATTCTTCTATCTCTTGACTTGCAAACTACTGATACTATTAGAAAAGTGATGGCTTTATCAATAGACTCTAGCATGTCAGAAATAATTTAGCCCAGAACTCAGTGTTTCTCTGAATTCACTTCAAAGTCCAGTTACTTTGACTAAAATATTAATAACCAATCTTTAAAAAGTGTTAATGTATGAAATATTTAAATATGGTTATGTTTACAGTTTAATAGAAGCTTTGTCCTCGTGTGGGACCTCATCAAATCCTCTTCTGGGAAGTGGATATTTATTGTTAATATCCCACCTACAGCAGATACATAAAAATGAGATAAGAAAGCCTGCATTATCCACCTTCATGGGTTTCATGCATCAAGCCAAGTATTTGTTGCCTCAAAATTTATTAACACTGCCCTACTAGGTTAGTATTAGCTTCACATCTTTAAACACAAGGAAAGGGAAATTTATATGAGATGATCTTCCCAGTGGATTATGCTATTGTTAGGAAAGTAAGAGTATAACTGGGGTGTTCGGTATATCAAATCCATAATCCCCCTTTATCTAACACTAACTAGATGCTAGCAATGATGTTCTAATTTAGATTATCTGGGTCTTGAGAATGTGCAGGGGTAACCATTTTCATATCAGGCTTGCCTACTTATTCTATTTTTTCTAAAGAAGTAAGGTGGAGAGGAATGTGCTTACATTGTACCACACATCAAAACCATGGTGTGGAAAGTACTAAAAATAAATGAGAAAGAATACTTGAGACTAAAGGCATCATTATTCAATGTCCGAAGTGCTTTTGTAAAGAAAATGTGCCTATGTTTAGAAGAGGCAGAGCAGATAGAAGTCATATGGGTGACATTTGCAGTTAATCACAGAATGAAATTTCAGATAATCCTATCTCCTATTACTGAAGCAAGAATTGGAAATTTCCCTATATTGTACATTGAGGATGCCCTGATGTCCACTATCTTTCTTAAGAATTGAAATATCTGAGGAAAAGTACACTAGATATTTTCTAAAGTCTCTTTCAACACTAAGAATTCATGACCTCTCATAATTTCAATGTGCATAGTTAATTAACAACCCTATTATGAATATTAAGTTTGCTGGATTTCAATAACATTATCAGACTTCATAATTCTTGTGTGGACTTTAAACCCCTCCATCATCAGACAAGAGGTAGTAGACTAGCACTTAGATGTTTGTTTATTCTATGTACCAAAATAGTATGTTCTTAAGTAATAAACTGGTTCCAAGCTGGAGTTCAAATATAAAATGTGAGGTTTTTTTTCATAAGGCTCCTGAAAAAATTTGTTATGAAATAATCTTAAAAATTAAAATAAAATTACATTTAAAGCATGTTTATCTATTCAATGTGGTATTCTTATGCATAATATAATTTATCACTTGCCATGATGTTAAAGAAAGATAAAAATATAAACAAAGCAGGAGTTTGTCCTTGAACTTATAGATGATTATAGAGTCAGATTTTAAGTTTTTTTTATTACAATACCATTAAATTTCAAAATAATAGCTTTGCATAAAGTACAGCTATCATCTCCACTTTTCAAACAAAGAAAGTGAAATTCAGAGAAGATCCATATTCTCCAGGCTCATGGAGTAGCTAAAGAAATAAACAAATCTTAACATTCCCAACAAACATTGGTTTCATACTTACACAGTACCCTTCCTTCTGGTACTGTATGAAACAGGCAAAACGCTAAATGAGAAATTATTTAAAGGGTTTCTATAATTCAAAGAGAACATAAGTGAAGCAGAGTTCATTTCTTAACTATAGAAATAACTGAGATCCACCTATGCTGAAGACCCATGTGGTATTGACAAGGCTTCCGGTAAATAATATTTGTGGTGAGGAGGAATCGTTGAGAAGAGATTTCTTTTTTAAAGAATATATTTACTAAAGCCCAATATTAAAATTTGGTGGTTTAAACAATGATTTTTATGTTATTTTGTTCTGCTTTGCCTTTTGAGGAAAATCCATTTCCCCCTTTAGATTTCACATTTTCTCTGGTAAAATAGAGGGAAATATGTGAAAATTCTCTGCATTGGTCTTCTATAGTCCTGTGCAAACTCACAGAAGCTTTTCTTGCAACTCTATTAGCTATGTTCATGTTTTTAATATGTTAAGATAAAACCTAATACAAAGGTGTCATACCTCATGGACTTTATGCCTCAGAAGACTATATATATATACACACAGTTTGTGTGGATAAATGGATGGAATTCTTCCATTCTTCCCTACCATTCCTGAATGGTTTTTGTTTCAATATTTCCTTGATTCTTGCAAATTAGTTTACATAAGTAATTTGTTGCTGTATGTCTTCTGAAAACACATTCCTTTATCCATCCGTTTCTTCTTACGCTTTTGTTTAGTATTCTTTCACCCCTAAAGTGCAAGTAAAAATTAACAGGTAGGTTTGTACGTGAACAAATTTAATAACAACACAAAACAAAAGATCTACTCTATTTTATTTTGCAGATAAATCTAGAATTGATTAATGAAGTAAAACCATTGCCTATAAGGTAAATATATCACCTATCTAACACATATTTTTCCACTGTAAAGAAAACATTTGTGGATTCAATGACCTGGAAGAACTACTCAGTGTTGATGGAGTTTGTGTTCCTTGCCTATCCCAACCGCCTAGAGCTATGTATGCTCTACTTTATTGGAGTCAGCCTGGCTTATGCATTGATCATCTCTGGGAACATCCTTATTGTAGTCTCCATCCAGACAGAAGCCCGCCTACACACGCCTATGTACTATTTCCTTGGCAGCCTCTCAGGGATAGAACTATGCTACACTGCAGTGGTGGTACCCCACATCCTGGCCAATACCTTCCAATCAGAGAAGAACATCACTCTATTGAGCTGTGCCACTCAGATGGTCTTCTTCATTGGACTTGGTAGTGCTGATTGCTTCCTCTTAGCTTCCATGGCCTATGATAGATATGTTGCCATCTGTCATCCCTTGCAGTACCCTCTCATCATGACTGTAACTCTTTGTGTTCGCTTGGTTATGGCTTCTGTGATCATTGGCTTGTTCCTTTCCCTACAGCTGGTGGTTTTCATCTTTTGTCTGCCATTCTGTCAGGACAGGGGAATAGAACACTTCTTCTGTGATGTGCCACCAGTGATGCGCCTTGTATGTGCAACAAGTCATATCCATGAGCTCTCTGTGCTAGTGGCAGCCACACTGGCCATTGCTGTGCCTTTCTTTTTCATTGCTACTACCTATGCC
The DNA here is from genome assembly GCF_964271855.1 of Acomys minous. Classification (NCBI taxonomy): domain Eukaryota; kingdom Metazoa; phylum Chordata; class Mammalia; order Rodentia; family Muridae; genus Acomys; species Acomys minous. Next base: position 45,499,354 of record NC_140484.1, on the reverse strand, counting down.
TTGATAGTAGCTGCTGTGCTCAAGCTCCACTCGGCAGCTGGTCGTCACAGGGCCTTCAACACCTGCTCCTCTCATCTCACTGTGGTGCTGCTGCAGTATGGCTGCTGTGCCTTCATGTACCTACGCCCCTGTTCCAGCTACCATCCTAAGCAAGATCAGTTCATCTCCCTGGTTTACACTCTGGGAACCCCATTCCTCAACCCTCTCATCTACACTCTGAGGAACAGTGAGATGAAAGGGGCTATAGTGAGAGTTCTTACCAGAAATTATCTCTCCCAGAAAATTACACAATAGGAACAATCAAATATAATATGGTTTAGTCCCACCCAAAGCCAATCCCTGTCCTAGTAAAAAAGTATATTTTCTCTGCTGATGTTGAAATGATCAGTAACAATAAACATAAAGTACCTGAATGTTTTCCTATGCATTCTGACATTCTTTACTAAGTGCTGCTTTAGGACTGTGTTTTGTAAGAAAGACATAAGCAAGTACATGAGCAGAAAGTAATGGTAAGTGGCAGGTATATGGCCTAATAGATCTAGGTATTAGGAAAACTAGGTTATTACATAAGTTTTAGAAAAAAGATAACAAGAATGTCTGCAGCACGAAGGAAAGAGGGAATATAAAAGCTCTTAAACATTACTCACTGCAGGGACCATTGTCACTAAGACACCTAAAAAGTAAGAAAAGGTACAGTGTTGACACAAACCCAGGAAAATGGATTCAGGATGGAATCTATTGATGGAATAGTATCTTTTATTGAAGTATCAAATCTTTTAACCAGTAAGATCACACAAAGAAAAATGAGAGATGGTAGAGCTACAACCTCTCTTTCATCTCTTGCTAAGCCTTGTACTGTAAAATGCAACTAGATGCAAGAGTGCATCGTATCTGTGTGATTCTATCATGAGGTCAATCTCTTGAGATGTAAACTGTATAAAGAGGCACATTAAGAACTAAAAACAGACAAAATGACTCATGTATTTTATTATAGTATTATATGTAAAAAAGTACATCTTCAAATAAAGTGTTTTTAAATGATTTTTGCATGAAGGAATGTGATTCAGTTTTTTATTTATCTTAAAATGCTATGTATTTGTAGTGTTATCATTAAATGTTTACAGTGTTCAAGATGTATAAGTAACACAGCATATAATATACACATCTATAAACACACACATATATGTGTATATATATACATATATATAATAAGTCTTCAAAACTATTTTTTCATAATACTAGAAGAATATTTCAGTAGAAAGGTATGATGTAGCCAAATTTTTCAGATAACTAAGATTACTAACTAAGTAATAGACAATATCTTCATAATAAAGATATGTAATTTCATACCAGATCTAAGAGGTTGTCAAAATGTCCAGTTAAATCCAGTACTATACAGACAAAGACTCCAAAGTAATTCCTCTTTCTTTAACTTCTATGTAGAGCTGTGTATGTAATTTAGATAAGGGATTGGTGTTTATTACATGGTCATATACTTTGAGCAGTTTGAAGTTTGTAGAATTGAGGTGTGTTTCATGACACCATAGCTGATCAATTGAATGTTTCCCTTGTATTTAGAAAGAGTATTCATTATGTAGATCACAAAGTATATTTATATATTTACGTTAGCTAATACTATATGGTTTGGATTTTGTTTTCATTTGGTTTTGGATTTTGATGACAGGGTCTCACTATGTAGCTCAGGTTGGCTTTAAACTTGCAATTCTTCTGTTTCAGGATCCCAAGGGCTGGGAATATAAACATGAGCTACCACTCTTAGGTAATAACATAGACCATAATGTAAACTACAAAAATCTGCAATTATTTAGTCTATATAAAGCATTTATAATCACAACTCAATTGAAAGGGAATAAGATTATATACACACTTGGTATCTGAGGGGGTTTTGACCCCGAATTAGTGAAGAGAACCTCATGAAATCCATGAACTACTTATCATGTTAGGCAGAAAAACATGTTTCAAAAGAATAAATTAATTTGGGAAATTGTTCTATTTTTGTTTTTATAGCATAAGAAATTAGCTAAATGTTGTTTATAAAGGGGGATGGGTTGTAAAGCATGGGTTTTTATAAAATGTTCCGTTGTAATGAAAAATGGACCTTTCCAAAGAAGTATCCTTCATTTCTGAAATAAGCGTAAGGTAATACAGAGGGGGAAAAGCCATTTTTGGCAAGAGCCATGTTGCATCTCCCAGGAAAAGCACATGAGGGTTCCATGAATGACCTACTCAAGGCAAGGCACCTGGAGCTTCCTTACCACCTAGAAAGGGCCGGTGAGAATGATATCTAGAATTACTGTGTAAATCTTCAGGAGACAGGGCCATTATTCCTGCTTAATTAAAGGTCAAGCAAAGACATGATTTACCTAGACCTTATATTTTCTTAGTACATGGTCTCAAACAATTGATAGGAATCTATGAGGAAGAAAGAAAAGACTCAGAAAAGTCAACTACTTCCCCTGAGGATCTAAGCAGACTAATAAATTGGAGTAAAGGACAGTTCAAAACTTTCAAAGAGAAGATAGAACCTAAAAAGATAGGACCTGAAGGTCAATAGTAAAGAATTCATTCTCAGAACAAGTTACTAAATAAAAGTTTCTATGCTCTTAAAAGAACTATAAGTTGGATAGATTAATCTTTGCCTTAGACAAGGGATTACACAGAAGGGAGAATAGTATTGGGATGATGAAGGAAATGTTCACTGTTAGTTTCTACTCTTTATGAAAAAGCTGTATAGAGCATGACCATACTGTAAAACTAGACAGATAAAAATGCCATATAGGACAACTTAAAACATATTGTAAGCATACTGAATTACACTGTGCTAAGATGCATAGCTTATATTGCTCTTGAATGTTTATGTTTGGATTGTAATTGTCTTTTACTTTGAAACTGCACTCCTGATGCTGGCCTGCACATAATTCAACCTAGGTGTGCCTGGCTAGATATGATCATTTGACTTGCAATACAATATTTCAATAATTTGGAATGCTTAGTTATGGCATAATCACTTGGATTGTAATATGATACTACTTAGATATGGATAAATATTAACCACTAACTATAAGGAAACAAGGGAAACATAAAAATAATTTTAATAAATACTTGTTAAGATTCTTGTATAATGATTAAAGGGAAATTTGAAACTGCCTATGTTTGAATGCTCTAAAATCTTTATAAATTAAGATGGCTTGAGCTCCTTGCAGCCACTTGCTTGAACTTCAACAAGTGGTCAGAACTTCTCTTTTTGCCAAATCTACACCTCTGTCCCATGATAAAAAAAACTCACGAGATACAGACTACAGTACATTCTTTTGTTTTCTTTGAATTCTAAGGAAGATGCAAACTCAAAACAGAGTGTTCGGATTATCAGGCATTTATAATTAACTTCTCTTCCTTCAGAAAAAGAAACAACAACAACAACAACAACACAAACATTTAACTTCTCTATTGCCATGCTACCACCAAGCAAACATATTCAGACACGTTTGAAATATTAGAGTAGAGAAATTTATGGACAGGATGTGGCCTCCATGTTGACCAAAATATTTTTTCATCTATATCAGTGAATAATAAGAAGTAATTTACTGATATGAAGAAGGCTTTGAAATAATTGAATGCAGGAAGTAAGGAAAGTTGATAAGTATATTCTGGGCCATGGGTTCAATTCTCTGTACTTTTTAAAAAGGGGACATGATAATAATTTCATTGAATCTATAGATTGCTTTTGGTAAGATGGCCATTTTATTATATTAATCCTACTGATCCGTGAGCATGAGAGATATTTCCATCTTGTGATATCTTCTTTGATTTCTTTCTTCAGACCTTACATCCTTGTCATACATGTCTTTAGCTTGCTTAATTAAAGTTACACCAAGATACTTTATATTATTCATACCTATTGTGAAGAGTTTTGTTTCCTTAATTTCTTTCTCAGCCTATTACTTCTTTGTTTACAGCAGGGCTACTGATTTTTTTCTTACTTTTTTTTTGTCCAGCCAGTTTCCTGAATGAGTTTACTAACTGTAGGAGTTCCCAAGTAGAAATTTGGAGATCACTTATGAATCAGATGCTAAGACTCACAGCCAAGCAAGCATCAGACAGAGCTCAGAAAGTCCTGTGTAAGAAGAGGGTGTAGAAATACTGAGAGAGAGAGTAAGAAAACCAATAGAGTCAACTAACCTAGATCCATAATAAAGTACATGAATTTAAACATGAGAGATGAGTGAGTTTAAAAGGAAAAGACAAATAAGAAAAGCATAATGAGGCTAAGAGTTGGGTTAGCCTAGAATTGGAGTATTGTTATAAGTTCTAAAAAATGCTAAAAAATGCTTTGAAGACTAGAGGAATCTGTTTAGACAGATGACACAGTAAGTGAGATCTGCCCTTGTGATAATAGCATGAGGAACTGTGATCAAATGCCTAGAACTCATATGATAGACTGGGCATGCTATACGTGCGTATAGCTCCAGTACTATGGGAGAATACAGGAGAATTTTGGGGTTTCTAGAACATAAGCTGAGCGCCAAGTTCTTCTTAAAAGAATGAGGTGGACTAGAACATCCTTTACCTCTCATTGGCCTCCATAAAGTCATTGTCAGAGAAAGAAATAAAAACAATAAAAAACAAACAAAAGGAAACTTCATTAAGAAATGAAAAGGAGGTAGAATAAAGAAAAATCATAACCAAGACCACAAAAAAGACCATTGAGAAGTACTTCATACATTCTGCTTTTCAAGAATAATGTCACAATGCATTGCACTTTAAAGCTATCAGACTTATGGAATCAATGGAGTCCATCATCTCCCATCACAGATGAGAATGTTCATTTAAGAACTTCTCTGGAGGCCTCAGGAAGGGAGGATGATTATTATTAAATGTTAGAACTGCAAATAATATCCTGGTTTCCACGTGGTTGGGCCAGTGTTAGGCAAGGATGTTACACATGCTTCAGGGTCTGGATCTGGACTGTGCATTTGCCTTCAGGAATTCTATTTAAATTGACTATCTGGAATGTAACACTATTAATTCCATGTTGGGTGCCAGATAGGAATTACTAATACTTGCCTGGAATCCCCAGGGAGCAATTTTTATAGTGACCACAAGGAAAAGTTTCTCCTTAACCTTTGTCTCTCTGAAGTTGACCTAAGTTAAGGGGCCCCACTAGGGATTTCTCTCCTCTTGAGAGACTCATTAATTTCATACAGATTCCATAAAGGGTATTCAGATATCTAACTAGATCAGCCAAGACTGGGCTCAGTAAATGTATCAGAATCTACTCTACATTACTGATGAGGACATAAATCTGCTCAGTCAGGATTTAGTTTGCATTACTCCATTACATCGTGGGTACCGTGGATGTCCTTCCCATTCAGTCTACCCAAGTCATTGATTTCTAAAGAGCCTTTTTCTCCTGTCTGTCAACATATAAAGAACACTTCCTACTGTCATGTGGACCTTATGAGAGTATCATATACTGAATTATAGTTCCCTTTGTAAGATGCTGACCAGAAACCTCATGGACTCTTATTCTCCTTTCACCTATAAGAAGATTGACCAAGTCTTTCTGGGGGAGCTCCCTCAGTCACCTATAGAATCAACATCTCAGCAGCAAAGTTGACTTCATCTTTGGTGAGTATCCTTATAGATAATGGAAGAAAAATAATTTTAAATTAGTGAGAGAGTAAAAGAATGCATTTTGTTGGTTTATTTTCTTTCCACAAATAAGAAAAACTAAATGTATACAATGCTTTATAATTGAAAGTGAAATAATCACGATTATTAACATTAAGTATGGAGCACAAGCGAATTGTTAAAGTATATACTTGTATTTGCGTTCACAGACATAGAGAACAGACTTATGATCCATGATTGATTGATGTGTCTAATATCACATATATAATAAGATCAGATTAAAACTCAATTCATCTGCATTTTCTGCATGCCCTTGTAGCATAGAAAGTGCTATATGAAAATTATATAAGCTGTGTTGAAATTTTATGTAAATTAATTATGTTGGCTTCTCATAAAATATTATCATCATAACATGTACTGTAAATCTCTCTATATAAGGGAATGTTTTCAAATTGACAGCAAACTTTTCATTTCCAAAGATGGATAGATAATTCTTGTCTTAAAGATCAAGTTTAAGAATTACTTCTTCAGAGTCTTTAAATTCTTCTATTATATTTTGTGTTATATTATGAAGCTAAAATTAGTAGTCATGACTTTTTATTCTCTTTTGTGGCCAAGACTTGAGTTAATAGTTTATACTCAATTAATACCTGCCTTGTTGTTTTATTTGGTGATAAGCTACAATGGATGAAGATGAGTCTTATTATAAACTTCACAAATACCATGTCTTTCACCAGAGTTGAGTAAACATAGTGATTAGGGAAAGGTTTACAATGTACAGTGGATTGAAATTATTTTAAGTGTATCTTTATACAAGGTTATTGTGATGGCATTTAAGCACTGAAAGATAACTGCTCTACAGCCAACTGAGCATCCCAGAACTGATTTGGTATAAAAGATAGCTCAAATTTTATTTTTGTGTTTTCTACTATCCATTGATTAGTTGAGCAATGACTAATCAATGATCTCCCCAGGGTTAAATATTATTATCTGTACCAGAAAAACAATAAACAAATGACAAAGTAAAATAAAGTGAGAAGTAACAGTCTGTATGGTCTAAAGTAATTATGTCATAAGTGGGTTGTAGAAAAGGCCACTGAGTATTTGCTTTGAAAGACTGTTTAAAGAATTTCATATTAACAAATTAATATAATTTAGGTCAAACAAAACCAAATAAAGGAGCAGGAATGTAGAAATAAATGGAACAAATATCCTGTGATGTTGTGGAAGTTAACATAATAATAAATGAAATTATTATCCTGTTTGCTTTAACAAAAAAATTGATTATTTTAGCATCAGGCTCCTAAAAGTCTATGTAAACACTCATACACATGTATTCTTTACTTGAAGATGATTGCAAAGTTGGAGTGGTCTCTTAAAACAGTCTTGGGGAAAGCTATAGAATATTAATGATGAAAAGTGAAATCACTGGGTTTTCAGAAAACCAGTGTAGTGGAAAAAAGAAGTGCTTGAGTGTCACACAGAAACATATGTTCACACACAAGTTGTTTTAAAAGCCTTTAATAGTGAGCTTTAGAAAGGTCAATATCAAATTTTCAAATATAAATTTTAATTTTAGTAATAGTTTAAGCCATATCTTGACCTTAAGCATATGTGCTCTTTTTCCTTGACATACCTTTATTAAAATTAGAACTGGCAGACACCAAACTCTAAACATCTATGTCTTACTTGGTCCACAAAAAGAATATATTCTGAATCAGGTCACAGCCACCTCCTCATGTGTGCAGTGGTACTACCTTGATTTTCGTGCTTTAAGAAGACAACCATTCTCAAAAGCTTCTTGGAACTAAGTTTTATCTTATTTGGTTTTTGCTGATATGTTCTCATAATTCTCCTGCTGAAATCCTTCCTCTATTTTGTTTTTATAGTTCTTTATCTTTTACTTATTTCCTTACTATTAAAAGCTTAGTAGAAAAACCCAAGATCTGAGAAGACATAATGCTTAAGAACTGAACTACCCATTACAAAAAAGATAAGACAAAAGAGTAAGTATCAAAAGAGAACTCCATCCTGATGAGAGAGCTGAAAGCAGGCACACTCTAGACCCTGCTAACCCAGAAATGTACATTTAAAACATTCAGTATTTGTAAATAGAGCTCATATTTGCATTACCTGTCATACATTTGGAGAGTGAAATAATATCATGTGATATGATCACTGTGAAAATTGAATTAGTAGGTAAGGACACAGCTTCAAACTTAGATCTGACCACAAATCTAAACAATCAGCAATATAGCATCCTGTAGTCTCATACTTTCTGAAATGTCAAGAAAAAAACTAAGATTCATCTTTCATAATATAACAGAAGAACTGTGCATGATATTTATAATGTATTTATGCAAAGAAAGATAGAGCCATAAACAGAAAGACAAGTCCATTAATCCCACAATGCCAACACTTAGTATTTCCAGGTTTGTCTTTTCATTGTATGTGTATATGTAATACTTTTATGTGGAATGCTATTTTACAATCTCATTTGCAAAGGCTTTCCTGATCTTGTTAGATTTTCCACAATGCCATTTAAAATTATTTTAGAGACTTACACCATAGGCATAAGCATTCTTCTCTTGTTGATACTTTGATTTTTATAATTTTGCTCCATTCTACTGAAAATTGCAACAAATATTCCTGTCTGCATTTTATACAAGGGTGGTATATAAAAACAATATTCCTCGTTAAAGTGAATGCTTTTCTTTTAGTCCTTCATTGTACATTATCAAGTTGTATTACAAAAGAAGAACACTGCAATCACATTCATTTTGGATATTTGAGAATATACTTGTCTCTCAAGTTTGTATGCCATAGGCAGTTATAATTCAACCGTTATAGTCAGTCTGGATGCAAAAAGTCATTTCCCATTTGTCTATTTTTTTAAATACTAATGAAATTAATTTTTATGTGTTTGTTTTCTTTTACATTTCTTAAAATTTAATATTTTTTCTAATGGGAAGTTTAGTTTTGCTGAATTACAAAACTTCAGTTGTTACTACATTTGCTTAATGTGTTCTTCATTCAAAGAATTTAACATTGTCTTGCTCGAAAATTAAGTCATTTGGTTAAATATATTTATGTACCTTGAGATTTGAAAAACACTTGAACTAAATTTTAGTTTTTGTTTTCTTTTCAATATACTTAAATTCTCCCCACAGGGATGAATTTTCATGCATACAATTTGAAAAATATCTACAAAAAGGATAATTCTGTCACCATGCTAGAATGTCAAGACTTTGCAGATGTGTTGAATTAAAAGTGATTGATAATTGATATACATTTACTGGGTGCTCTGCCAGTTCTGTCCTAAGTAATTTCATTCACATCTCTCAGAAACTCAAGGGGGAAGAGAATTCTCTTTTCAGATATATTTCACAGATAATAAAAGTAATGAGAACAGTACTGGAGGTCAAGAAATAAAGTGATTAAGGTGAGATACTTACCCATCATGTGCCTATGATTAAATTCTCACTACAGTACATGATATTGTAGCCTTGGGAAAATGGCCGATTTCCTCATCTGTGAAATACTACATAGAATTCATTACTCCTGAATAAATTAAGATGAAAACACTGAAGCTTTTTCAATCATGGATATGAAAATATGAAAAATTAGTTTTCCCAAAAAAATACATTATATGTGCTTTTAGCTTTGTTTTAATTCATAGGTAATAATGTACTTCATTTTGAGGTATAGCATAATTTTTCAATGCAGGTACACATTTGTTTTTTATTATTAAAGTGTATTCAAGAACAAGCTATGTATTATTCATTTATTTTATTGTTCTTTTATTTTTGGTTGGTTGAGAGGAAGGAACTCATCAACTTTGAGACAGAGTGTCAAGAGTTTTATTTGATTAAAAATTTACCTAAAACAAAAGACTTTCTTCAGCTCATCAGGTATTAATTTAATATAAATTGAGAAAACATACTCATATCAAGCATGAATATAAAATTATTTTTAAAAATAGACCTAGGGGAGGGGAGCATGCTGAATGCGGGCGGGAAGGAGGAACGGGAGGATTCAAGTGATATGATAATAACTTATTTGTAATCTGAATAAATTAACTAAAAATAAAAAAAAGAAATGCTGGTTGGTATGTCACACAAATTAAGTGGTTGTTGGCTAAGAAGTCCTCATTAAAGTTCACTTCAGACTGCTCATGATTGTAGATAGCTCAGTGACCCTAATTGGTTTAGTGTAGTCTGTTTCTTCAGCTAATAGTTTTTCTGTTGTTTAAGTTTCCTTGTGTTTCATGTATAAAGAACGTTTTTATTATTAAAAATAGAATCTTCACTCACTACCACAGCTTTGTCTCACTCCACTCCTTCCTGCTCCCATCATTTCCCCTCTACTCCATCTCCATTTCCTCCCTTCAGAACGCAGCAGGCCTCCTAGAGACAGCAACCAATTATGACCAAAAAAAAAAAAAAAAAAAAAAAGGCAAACGTTGGAGTGACCAACCAATGATGTCTGGTTTAAGTTGAAGCCCTTGCTATGAAAGAAAAAGTATACACACCACTCCACCACTTCCCAGATGGCCAGAAACTGGAGACTGGTTAAGGCACAATTCTAAAAGTGATATTATCCTTTCATTCATTTCATTGGGTAAACATAGACCTTATTGAACTTATTTTCATCAGTGAAATAGTCTATTTTCTTGATTTATTTGCATCATATTTACCTTGTTTGATCACATTTTTCTTCACTTTCAGCCATTTGTACTTTGTAATATATTTTTAATCACGTCTTTAGAAATTAATAATCTGAGTCTTAAATTATACATAATTGTCCTGAAATATATATCCCCTAGTTATTCACATCTTAATAAAATATCTTCTGAATATTTAGTTGAGGTTACTTGTATAATTTCACTTCTCACATAGTTATTTTACATTTGTACATTATTATATTATGTGTATATTTGTTAAGTACACATGTTCATGCTATATATGTTTTATTATTCCTGGTAACAGTCTTTTTTTCCTTTTCATAATTTTAACATTAATGATTCAGTTTTAATGTATATGTTATGTGTGATTATTCAAAACATGTTACTTTTATTGTACATGAGTGTTGTAGGCATTCTGGATGTTTTATTTTTTCCTTATGAAGTTGAGAATTGATCCTTCAGGGTCTGTAAAGAATCATATAGGTATTTTGATAGGGATTGCACTGAATCTCTAGATTGCTTTTGGTAAGATGGCCATGTTTATTCTTCTGATCCACGAGCATGGAAGATCTTTCTTTCTTTTGAAATCTTCTCCAATTTCTCTCTTCAGAGACTTAAAGTTCTGTTCATATAAATCTTTCACTTGCTTGTTTAGAGTTACACCAAGATAAAAAACATATTACTTTCCACTATAGTTTCCTAGTCTGGAGTTATATATTCTGATTAATAACCCAGGACCTCAGAGTCTTGATTGAAAAGTTGTTTTGATTACAGTTAACAAGATATATTTCCATGTACTTATAAATCTCAGCCAGTTTTTCTATTGCTTTAGAACACAATCCACTATGGCTAGGTATAGAATTATTTTTACACTTTTACATTAAACTATATAATATTCTGTTGCTTTCTTATTTTTAAATACAATTGCAACCAAAACTGAAATTGCTTAACCTATAATTATTATCCAATCCCTAATGAATATTATGCTCTCTTTAATTCACACACTGATTTTAATGTATAATTCAATTTTGCTACTGCATTTTTTGTTTCTTTTTCATCAGTTCATATCTGAGGTAGCACTACTCTAACCTTAACACAATTCTATTTAATTCATTATAGTTTAAATTTTATCTGAATTGGCCAGAATAAAAAAGTTTAGAAATCAATTCAATTAAGAGGAATATATATAAAAATATATTAATGAAAAATCAGATTGAATATGATTGCTTAGTATGATATGGAGTGCAAACTGGATGTAAAGTGAATTATCATGAAAATTTTAGTATGGTCACAATGTAGGCCATAATAAGTTATGAGAATAACAAAGTATTATTAGTATTCAGAATCCCAAGAACAATCTAAGAATCATTTGCATATATGATATAGAAGCCATGTACAATAAAGTACATACATTATCATTACATACAGGAATCAAAACATAGTTAATTGGCCCTAAGAAAGGCCAAAAGAGTGGTTACAGTTCTGATACATAAAGAAAAAAGGGATATTATATTATATATCTTCATCTTGATGGTAATTTAATTTTATGGCAAAAATAATTAAGATCTTTACTTGGGCTTTACATACTAATATCTGCTTAATGATATAAAATAGTCAGCTTAAAAAAGAATGTATCCTGAAATGTGAATATTGCATGCATTTATCTAACTTTAAACTTGCCTAAAATATATTTCTGTATTACCTAAAGATATGTGCAAAACATATCATTTTACATGCAAACAATATGATAGCACATTTCAGTTTTTTTTTAAATGCTTAAATAATTGGATAAAGGTATTTGACTAGAAACATCTACCAGCCCACCTGGGAATTTGTCCATAGATAACCATCTTCATTACTAATGAAGACTCCAATGAAAAATATGCCAGACCTTTATTGTGAATTAATTTCCCAATATTGAAACTAAGTTTTGAGAAGGACATCACAGGGCCAAACTCAAGATTCAGCCTACCTGCTTTTCTTGGGGCTTGGAGCAACTCAACAAATGAGTGACCCCATTTACTTTTTATTTTTTCCTCCACACAAGACATGCTGGCTGGGAAATCTGTCCTCAACCAATCTGGGCCCACTGAGTTCGTGTTCCGCGTCTTCACCAATGTCCCTGAATTCCAGGCTCTCCTCTTTACACTCTTTCTCCTGCTCTATCTGATGATCCTCTGCGGCAACACCGCCATCATCTGGGTGGTGTGCACACACAGCTCCCTGCGTACGCCCATGTATTTCTTCCTGGGCAGTCTGTCTCTTCTGGAAATCTGCTACACCACAGATGTGGTTCCCTTGATGCTTTCCAACATCTTCGGGGCCCAGAAGCCCATATCATTGGCTGGTTGTGGGACACAAATGTTCTTCTTTGTAACTCTAGGAAGCACTGACTGCTTTCTCCTAGCAGTCATGGCCTATGACAGATATGTGGCAATCTGCCACCCTCTACACTACAGCCTCATCATGACCCAGAAGCTGTGTGTCCAGATGGTGCTGGGCTCTTTGAGCTTGGCGCTCTTTCTCTCCCTGCAGCTCACTGCTTTAATTTTCACCTTGCCCTTCTGTGGACGTCACCGGGAAATCAACCATTTCCTCTGTGATGTTCCCCCAGTCCTGCGCCTGGCCTGTGCTGACATCCATATGCACCAGGCAGTCCTGTATGTAGTGGGCATCCTAGTGCTGACAGTTCCATTCCTGCTGATTTGCATCTCCTATGTGTTTATTGCGTCAACTATCCTGCGCATGCGCTCTGCAGAGGGCCGACAAAGGGCATTTTCCACCTGTTCTTCCCACCTCACTGTGGTCTTGCTGCAGTATGGTTGCTGTAGCCTGGTGTACCTGAGGCCCCGCTCCAGCACCTCAGAGGACGAGGACCGCCAAATTGCCCTGGTGTACACCTTTGTCACCCCATTACTCAATCCTCTGATTTACACCCTTCGGAATAAAGATGTGAAAGGTGCACTGAGGAACTCCATATTCCATAAAGCGGTCTGAGGCTGGTTAAAGACGTCAGGTGGTAATAAGGGACTTGGATCACTGTCAGTTATATGATTCAACAGAAATGGAAAATAGGGATTTACTGTTTTCAGCATCACTTTGCAATTTTTTAAACTCATGTGTTGTCCATGGTAGCCATACTCACTCTTTTGAACTCAGGGGATAATTTTAAAATTTGAAGACAGCTTCCAATATGAGAGCCCTGTTATACTTCACTGTTTTAAAGATTCTTAGTTCATTCAAGAGAGTTGCTTTGTTGGGAAATCTCACATACATGCTGCATTTAAATAAAGGCTGCTGTCTGTTTCTATGCAGGCTCCTGAGGAGGCAGAAGAGCTCATTCTATAAAAGTAGGTGACTTACATTCTTAAATGGGTGAATATTTTCCAAAATAATCTCCTTTTCTGTGTTTGGTGTGACAATATAGTCAGCAATTGCCTATTTAATGAATGGGCTTCCTTTGTGTCAGATGTTTCCACTGCTGACTTCATCTTCTACTTCAGGTAAGGAAACAGGAAGGAAACAGGAATTAGCTTCCACTGGCCAAGCACTTATAGATGCCTAGTCTAGTGCATCAAGACCTAACACTTGTTGCTTAGCTTAAAGACTTCCTGGTGGAAATTCTGTCTTTGAAGTTGGCTCTTTCACCCTCCTTTCCACTTACTTCCTTTCTTGATGACTTCTGGTCCTGGATGCACTCAGCTACTCTTCCTCCCACTTCTGTCCAAGGCTGAAGTCTGCTTTTCAGTGTATAGACTAAGTCACATAACATTCAAGTAAATATACATTTAAGTAGAAATCACTAAACTCTGTAGTTCATAGTGGATTCTTTCTGCTCAATCTCTTGCTGTATTGCCAAGAACAGTGTTAACCTCTTTTAGAGCAGGCGTGTGTGTGTGTGTGTGTGTGTGTGTGTGTGTGTGTATGTGTGTTTTTGTGTGTATATATGTGTTTTTGTGTGTATATATGTGTGTTTATGTGTGTATGTGTGTGTGTGTGTGTGTGTGTGTGTGAAATCCAGGCGATAAGATGAAGAGATTGAGACTCAATAGCTCTAAAACCCATGAGCTTTTGAATTGGTCTGAGAAATTATCATATATTTCCTGAATATCATATGAATCTGCCTATACCATGTCCTGAAATGTGTCTGGTCTTTGAGTCTATAATTTACTGGTGTGTTAAAACAATGTCTCAATGAAATATCTTGAGACCAAGAAACCAAGAAACTAATTTAATCCGTCATGGTACAGTAGTGCACTAATGACCATTTAAATTATTTTTAACCATATAGTTCATGTGATTGTTGGTTTGATGGAATGACATAATAAAAACTATATGCCCTGGTGAAAAGGACAACTTGGAGGGATCGATTCCCTACTTGGACCAGGAATTGAATTCAGATTGTCAGTCTAACAACAGATACCATAACCAATTGATTCATCTCACTAGCTGACTAGCTAATTGCCACCTAATTCACAGTCTCTGCTGCTACATTCCAAGTTGCCTGAGCTGATAATGAACTATTGTGCCAAAACTTCCCACACAAAATATTGTTTGTCTCATCTAGAGTCCCAATAGGATGTCCTCCCCTCTATCTCAGTTTCCTGGTAATTGAAGGCTTTCATGTGACATGCCCCTTGGACTAATATGCAGATATAATTGAGTATATACCATTTGAGTCTTTCTGCTTCTGGGTTAACTCACTCATTATTATCATTTCTAGCTCAATCCATTTATCCACAAATTTCAGGAATTCCTTGTTTTTAATAGCTGAGTAGTATTCCATAGTGTATATGAGAGAAGCATGGGAAAATGGCAAAGTAGAAGGATCCAGAGGGTCCTAGAAACCTATAAGTAGAACATTATGGTAGGCAGATTTGGGCCCAGGGGTCCTGCTCAAACTAAGGCACCAGCCAAGGACAATACAGGCTGTAAACTTTAAACCTCTACCCAGATCTAGCCAATGGTCAGAACATTCTCCACAGTAGAGTGGAGAGTTGGATATGACTTTCTCATGTACTCTGGTTCCTCATATTTGACCATTTTCCCTGGAGGAGGAGACCTGGTGGCCCTCAGAGGAAGGACAGCAGGTTACCAAGAAGAGACTTGATACCCTATGAACATATACAGGGGGAGGAAATCCCCCTCAGGAATTGTCATAAGGGAGGGGAATAAGGGGAAAATGGGAGGGAGGGAAGAATGGGAGGATACAAGGGATGGGATAACCATTGAGATGTAACAAGAACAAATTAATAAAATA
The DNA here is from genome assembly GCF_964271855.1 of Acomys minous. Classification (NCBI taxonomy): domain Eukaryota; kingdom Metazoa; phylum Chordata; class Mammalia; order Rodentia; family Muridae; genus Acomys; species Acomys minous. The sequence continues at coordinate 45,483,758 of NC_140484.1, read as the reverse complement.
ATATACAACTTGGAAAAAATATTGTTTGTCTTCCAAATTCCGAAGAAAAGCCTTTGCAAAATATAAAGTTTTTAACCTTCCTATGTTCCCGCCAAGGGACCAGATGCAGACACAACCTGAAAATTCATTAATGGTTTCTGTGTTGAAACAGGTCTAATGGAAAACATAAACTAAGAAGGGACATAAAAATAAACATACATTCCTTTCTCTGATCCATGGACTTCAAGTGTAAATTCCCCTTCTTATCGTGATGGCATGTTACATGACTAGATCTGAGGAATAACTTGTTCTGAATATTTAAGTGTTTTTTTGTGAAAAACGACTTTTTCAGGAGCACACTGCATTACACTGATATGTATTTACCTCAGGCTAAGCTTCCTATATTCTTCATCCTATCTTTTCTAACCCTTATCCATCTAAAGAAAATACAATCTATGAGTATAGTACAATGCCGTTAGGGGTCATTTTATTACCTATATTAATGATGTTCTGTTCAGAAAGTCTTTTTCTGTGCCAATGAGTTCAAGGCTATAGGAATTCTCGCAAGGAAAGTGAGAACATTCTCACTTTTTCATCTACCCGATTCAGTATATTTGGTCTCATGTTGAAGTCTGACCCACTTGGAGTTGATTTTTTTGAAGGGTGGTAGGTATGGACCTATTTGAACACTTCTTTACACAGTCATTCTGTTTGACCAACACCATTTGTTAAAGATGTTGTCTATTTTCCAATGTGAATTTTGGTTTCTCTATCACAAATCAGGTGTCCATAAGTGTGTGGATTTATGTGTGTTTGTTCAAGTTTGTTCCATTGATCAACAGGTTTGTTTTTTGTGCCAGTAACATTCTCTCTTGTTTAGCCGAGAGCTATTTTCTTCATGAACTTGAAATACATAATTTCATACCTACATGCACTTAAAATTTCTGCTAAAGAGCTACTGTTATTCTGATGGTTTTACCTCTGATCTTATGGTCTCAATAATTAATAATAATAATAATAATAATAATAATAATAATAATAATAATAATAACCAGAACCAGAAATTTTCAAAGTAATGGAGAAACAAAGGCCTCTCAAAACATGAAAGACAAAGGAATTAATAACCACTGAGTCATCACTGCAGAAAATACTTAAATCACCTTAAAATAATCTTAATGTAATTTGTCCTAGTAAACCTTAGTAGTTCACTGCTGCAGCTTTAAATATTACATCTTTTGTCTGTACTCTTAGAATTGAAGATATTATCATATTACTTTATCCTTGTTCTTTTGAGATTCTAAATGCCTCATGTACATACATTTTTCCCTATAATCTGGTCAATTTTTTAATTTCACTAATTAGTTTTTACACACTTTTGTTTTTGAGATTAGAATTACCACATTGATCTCTTCATTTTTTTTTTTTTACAAACTTTATATATTTTTCCTTGCTGGATTTCAACTTCATGGCCTCTTTTTAAAATTAATTGCTATTCCTAATTATGACGTTCTCAGCCTGTATAATGTTGTTTTTATGTAAATAGCCCTATGCCTTTAGCCTTCTGTATTCCTACTCTCTGTTTTCTAGATTTCATTTTGAATTTGCTTTTCATTGAAAAGGAGAACAGAGAGACCCTAGCCTCAATCTACCCTTACATTTGCTTCAAGACATGCCTGTTAGAGAGTTTAGATTAGGTAAATTGAGCTAGAAAGGGGGCTTTATATTTGGGCAACACTACACTATGGGTTTCTTGTACTGAGATAAATATGAAGGAGAAAGAAAACAGAACACAAATATTCATCTCTACTTCCTTTTGAACTCTGACTGGAGAGTGACCACTAGCTTCCTGAATTTCCTACCACCAAGATGGTGTATCTGTCCTTGAACTATGATCTGAAATATAGCCTTTCTTAAGCTGTCCTTAAAACATAACATAACATAAATTAATTATATAACTTTCCCTTCACTTTCCTGTTTCTAAACTGTCCAATATACTCCTATTTAATGAAATTTATGGCCTCTTTTTTCAATAATTTTAGTATATATTTATATGTATGTATACACTCATAATACATATATTATATAATATATTAACATGCTTAGTTCTTTAGTCAGATATTTTGTCCCAGCAACAAGACAAGTAACTAATATCTAATAGTTATCTTTTGTAAGTCTATACAAAACCTTCCTCTTTCTGTATTTTATCTGTGTCTCTAAATTTCATGGCCATTTTCTACCAGATTACCTTGCTATAGTATTCCCAGAGACCAAGTTGGGATACACCTGTGTTTTCCGGTTCCAAAGGTAGTTAAGTCTAAAACAATATATTTCATCTACAAATATCTTCTGGTTATCATGCTTCAAGATGTAAAAAGTAATAAAGTATGTTTCATGCTGAGGCTACAGAAGTCACAGCCACTTCAAAACTCTGCATTGGATTAAAAGACTACAAAAAGTATGGGCTTCTTCTGTGACTAGGACAACCAGCCATTTATCTTTAAGTCTGACTGAACTCCCCAGGTTTATTTAGTACTTGTTGCATCAATGATTTTATCCAAACCACAATGATAACATCACCCCCTTAATGGCAAAATATACATTATTATGTGATGAAATCCTAAAACTTAGATTATTGTGCTGATTTCCAAGATTAATTAAAGTTGGCAAAAATGTTGGTAAGTGCTTGATTCTGTGGAATAGACAATAGAAAAGTCCAATGATTAGTGTTGCACTTAAGAGAGTGTTGAATAATCATGAGTAGCTGCCATTGAGACCGTGTTCTAACTTACACGAAAACATGTACCCACAAAGAGCCTCAGAGAAATAGTGGTAGAAAGTGGTTCCTGATTTCCAATGCACCAGAACATAGAAATTATAAAAGCTCCCAGTGAATTATATCCATGGCAAATAGAAAAAGAAATAGAAAGAGTAGAAAGTGATTGAAGAGGAAATCCTCTAACTGGTATAGGGAGTGGAATACCCACCCACCCACAATTTACCCTGCCTCCAGGGTGTGCAGGGAAAATATAGAGCAAATAGAGCAGAGATTGAGGGAATGTCCAACCAATGACTGGCCCAAGCCAAGACCCAATCCATGAGAGAGGGAGAGCCAACCCCTGACACTATCAATGACACTATACTATGCTTGCAGAAAGCAGCCTAGCAGAGTTGTCTTCTGAGAGGCCCCACCCAACAGTTGTTCAAAACTGATACTAAGACTCACAGACAAACACTGGGTGATGCATAGGGAGCCCTGTAGAAAAGTGGGGAAAGGACAAAATGACCTGGAGTTGACAGGAGTGCCAAAAGGAGACCAACAGAACCAAGTAACAAGGGTGCAGAGGGGCTTTTAGAGACTGAAGCACCAACCAGGGACAACTGGACCTGGGCCGCCTACATAGATGTAGCCAGTGTTCAGCTCAGGCTTCATTAGGATCCTCTAGTAAGGCAAGGTGTAGAGAAAGGGAGAGTGGGGCTGAGATGAGAGGAAGTATGGGGCTATGACTAGGATATAAAATGGTTTTTTTTCAAAAAGTAAAAAAAAAGAAAGAAAGAAAGAAAGAAAGAAAGAAAGAAAGAAAGAAAGAATAGAACACATGATAGGTATATAAAAAGACCTGGAGGCAAAGAAGCTTTTCTTTCTCTCCTGACTGAACAACTACCAGCTATGTTTTCTCTTTTCATAGTAGCCATACACTAAAAGGCGATGCATTCTATTAAATTTTAAAAATATTTTTCTAGGTCTTCCTTTGCTATATTCATCCTCCAAACATCCCTGACATTAGTTCTAAATAAAACACTTAATTTTTCACCTTCCAGTGTGTTTCGTGGAAGGTTAATCCTAAAACTATGACCAAAATAACAATTCAGAATTATCTTCTATGGAAAAACCAGGAAATCAAGGGTTCTATCTCTATCACATTTCTTTCCTAGCTCATACTAGATAGAGAAACAAATAAAGGGATAGGGATAGAAGTATAAATAAACACACACACACACACACACACACACACACACACACACACACAGAGAGAGAGAGAGAGAGAGAGAGAGAGAGAGAGAGAGAGAGAGAGAGAGAGAGAGAGAAGACAGATTATCCAGGGCATATAGATGATTGATAGATAATAGATAACAGATAAAAATAGAGAAACAAATAGATAGTAAGTGATAGCTAATACAGAAAAAATAGATGATTGATAGGTAATAGATATTAGTTGATAGATATGGAGGTAGATGATAGATAATAGAGTACCATTGTTCTTTGCCTGCATATAATTGTTTTCAACATTAACCATGAGCACATGTGATTGAAAATCCATCATCTTTTTTGTTAAACCATAGGATTGATATACTTATTGAAAAAATGGAATGATTATTCTTGACTTAGGTAGGAAGTAACTTCAAATTTTTATGAGGGATATTAGGATAAAGGGCATATTAATGTATGTCTATAGGGCTTCCCTTATTTTGGTTCATTTCAGCATCTGTTATTCCATATTTAGTAGTGATCAAGGAAACAATTCATTAATATTTAGAGATTATTTCTCAGTATTTTAAGTGCCAATATATTTTTGTTTTACATTTAAAGCTCTGGGTGTTAAATCATTGGTTTTTTACAAACTACCTGTTACTCTGATAGAGAAGGGGTTTCTTTCATTTAGTGGCAGAGCAGACCATCTCAATATTCCAGGCATTTCTTACATATACCCCCATAGTCAGCATAAGAAGAAAGTACAAAAGCAACTCTCAACATTCCTCCACTTCACTAGGAATATAAAATATACACAGCCCAACAGTCCACCTTCTCTTTCTTTCTTTTTCTTTTTTTGTTTGTTTGGTTTTTTTTTGAGACAGGGTTTCTCTGTGTAGCCTTGGCTGTCCTGGACTCACTTTGTAGACCAGGCTGGCCTCGAACTCACAGCGATCCGCCTGCCTCTGCCTCCCGAGTGCTGGGATTAAAGGCGCGCACCACCACACCCGGCTCAGTCCACCTTCTCTAAATAGCAATATCTAACTAAGTCATAAGGAAAAAAAATCACAGTGTAGCAACAGCACTGGAGAAAAAGCAGAGAAAAAACAAGTTACTTGGCTGTTCCCAATTGCCTCTTCCAGACAACAATGTAAAAATAATTGTTTCTCTTGAGAAAAGCACTGCATGGATGTTGTCCCTAAGGAGCTGGGAGAAGTCAAATATCCCATGTGAGCCACTGTGAGTCCATGATTACATTAACTCTGAGACTCAGATAAAGAATCTAGTTTTGAGAAGCCCAGTAGAGGTGCTTTCATTTCTACCTCTGCTCTGGTAAGTGCAAAAAGCTTTATGGTCTAGATCCCATTAACCTCTATGATCCCGTCATCAGTCAGATGTGTGGCTGCTGGAATTTGACCCTTGATTTTAAGCACCTAGAGAGTCACCTTAAAGATACAAAACAATTTGCACAAGACTTCTGATAGATTAGCAGAGTTGAGTAGGAAAACTAGATTTGATATCATCAAATGAAAATATGCAAGTCTGGAAATTTCATGTTTTGTAAACATCTGAGTAATACTCCTTTGTATAAATGTACCACCGTTTATTTGTCTATTCTTTGGATTGAGGGATATACTGGTTGTGGAGCTTTCTAGTATTACTGTAACTTGATATGCCATGCTTGGTTGATATCCATAAGAGGTCTGCCCTTCTCTGAAGGATTGGATGGGGAAAGTAGAGGGAAGGTGGAAGGGAGAGAGTGGGAGGAGAGAAGGGAGGAGAAACTGCCCTCTGTATACAAAAAAACCCAAAATATTAAAAAGAAGAAAGAAAATAGTATCCATTGTGGCCAATCCTAAAGCAACCTAGAATGTAATTATCAAGTGGCCGTTTGAAGTTGCCTTATGCCTTAGGTGTAGATCCTTGCTGACTTTTATCTATGGTAGTTTTGTCATGAAGTCACATTTCAACATATACTTCCCTCTCAAATTTCTAAGCCAAGCTTCTCAAAGAGATACAAAGATGGGAAAATGTAGAAGAAAACCCAAACAATTTAGTTACCTTGCCAGAAGGTATCATTTGATTCCTTATATACAGCAGGCAAATTTTCTCATGTGGTGATTTTGAGTCGTTAAGAGTCCCCCTTTTGGACTCTATGCAATTGTTTCATTCCCTGATAATAATGTTTCTCCTTTTTCTATGAAAACTTTCTTATTGCATATGACAGCAAGCACATCATTCTTTCTGTAACATTTTCTTCTACCTCAGCCACCTGTTTGTTGATTAATGTCCTATCAATTGTGTCTTCAGCTTTAGTGTTTGTTTTTGCTGCATTATCAGAATAACACTGATGTTTTCTTTAATTGATGTCTATACTCTCTTAACAATGTTTAAAATTCACCAGTGTAAATGAGTATATAAATAGTCTTGAGGTACATACGCAGGCTCAGCTCCATCTGGCATCAGAAATTCTAATAACCATCATATACATTTGCAGTGGACTTAATCTCCTGAGACTTCAGCTGTGGTAGACCGGCTATAAAAAGTAGGATTACATGTCTTACATTCTCTAGACATTCTATTTTATGTGTAATTTGTTAGTGAGCATATATATAACCTATAACTGTGGTCTGATGATTCTCTGCTATTTTCGTTTTATATATACAGTGTTTGTAGATTGGCATTATCAATCACCAACAAAGAGGTAACTATAAAACAAATGCATTTCTCATCATTAACTCATCAGGCCTGTTCAACAAGGACATCAATAGCTTTTTTTGCTTTCCACTATCTATTTAGCAGCCAAATCCATCTCAACAAAACTCTCTAGTGCTGCATGTTGCATATAACAAACAAGAGTAGACAGTCATTGAGGAAAGAAAAGCCACAAGTAAATATGGTTGGTTATTCCTATAACATGAGTGTCACTACAGTACTAGCAAACATATCATGCTAGGTGACTGGGTACTATGGCTCAAGTGTTCACATTTTGGAACTTGATTACTTCCCCCCCAATAACCCACATAGCACCTTATAGCACTCTAACATATAGCTAGTAGGAATGAAGTTCTCAGTGTGACTTATCAATGTCCTATAAAGCAAGCAATAAGTTCTCATATCAAGTTCTGCACATATATACAAGCACAATAGCACAAACCCACACACTCAAACAAACACAATCAAAACTATTAAGAGATATTTATGCAAGTGTAAGTTTGAAATAAGACAAAGAGAAATAAAAGTAAAATAGATTTAAAGGTCTTTCCTATCAGTCAGCATTTTTATTGCTGTTGTTGTTGATAGGATAGGTTTTGAATTTTTCCAGTTGATATAATATTTCAAGTAGAAAACTTCACTGATGGGAGAGGTGCAGTTTGTAGCCCCATGTCAAACCTGAAATATAAGCCATGTGCATTTGCACTATTCCAGTGGGGTTCAAATTGACTTCGTGTTGAATTTTTGTTCAAGTCCTGGTAGATGTCAGCCCTTTCTTCAAAAATGTTCTCGAATCCTCCATAAAGAATGCCGCTTTGGGGAAAACTTCCAACAGCTGGTTTTCAGCTTGTGGCCACATCTCCCTTTCTTTGGTTTTGAAGGCCAGTTGTGTCTACCTTTCCTGTTGCAGGTGTCCAATTTACCAGGTTTCTAGTTTTCCCTGTTAGCATCTGTCTCCATTATCTCCACATAGTTTCAGATTCGTCAGGTTTTGTCATAATTACATTGAGTTCAGCTATGTAGTTCTCAGCTCTGGCACAGTCACTCACCCAAGCTGACTTGAGATAGTGTAGGCTTGGAGTCTCATCTTCCAGGTGTACATAATGAGCCAAAGCTTCTTTAGGATCCAGCTCAGCAGCTTGTGTTTATCCTCAATCTCTCCAACCACAGCATAGTATCCAGCTCCTGGTCACATCTCTGTAGCTTGATGCATCTCTCTGCAGCGCACTCACTGTTACTGTTCCTCCATTATCCATGTAAGAGTGTAAAGCACCTCCATTGTAGTTCTGGCAAATCTGTGGGCTATGTGGTGTAGGACAGCACTGGCCAGGATCACTCTTGACTGACTTTAATGAAGGAGATGTAAACTTGTCTTTTTTTAATATTATCTCTTAAAGAAATAGAGACTGTGGTGTATTGTCTGTTTACTTTTATCAGATTTGACTCAGGAGACTTCTAATCTGCCATGGTACCTGGACTTTCTTTTTGAAGGTGTAGTTTAGGCTTGCTTTGATTTTATAATTATCCAGCCTAATTTCCTTCAGTACTTTATTTTTCATGACTGAGAATTTTATTTACTTACTTACTTACTCACTTATTTGCTTGCTTACTTACTTACTTACTACTTACTTATTACTTCCCTTTTCTCTAAGAACCTGAATGGGAACTTTGATAGGGAATGTCATGGCAGTCATCTCACAATAAGATACTGAGTTCTTCCATCTACACTCATATGTAAAAAGCTTAGTACCTTTCATCAAATATATCTATTCCGTTTTTCAGTTATAATTTTTATGGACATGTAATAATTATATTTGGTTATGATATTCAATGTAATAGTTTATAAATTCATAATTATTTTTGTTGTTTCCCACCATCATGCTGTTTATTATTCTTTATTCATTTGTTTGTTCATTGTTGTTGTTTTGGAGAGAAGGATGTTTGTTAATTGGTATAATTAATGTAGGAAATAAAGAAACAAGCAAAGAAAGAAAAACAGAAAGCCTGCTGATCCTTTAATCCAATGACATACTTCCCCTAAACATTTTTTTCTCAAAGTAAATTCTGAAGATGAACACATACTTATCAATCTTTTAACATAATGCTGAGAATTTTGTAATTTATAAATTTAAAATCAGTGTGTTTGTACTATTTGCAAGATTAATTTTTAACAGTAAGTGTTAAATTAGATTCAAATATGATTATATATGGTTAGTTATTATATATAATATTATACATAATGTAGTATATATGATTATATATAATATATGTGATTATATTTTTTAGAGTTCTTCTAGTATATTATTGTGGTATGGTTCATGCCTTACTATACAACAGTTTCTAGCAATGTATAACTAGCATGTATTTCTCCAACACTGAAATGTTTCTCATTAAACACTTTCAAATTCACAATGTTTTATTAGCTCTTTTCACATTTAATAAAAATTACCTTATTAAGAAAAGCCATGTGATTTAGTGGTTTGAGAGAAAAATCAGGTGAGTTGTACAGCAACATACTTTGTAAGATAGAAATGCTATGCTGCTATACTGGATAGCAAACTGTGGGTCTCTGTGTTCATGGTCAAGGGCAGCAAGAGGCACTTTGTGCAGGGAAAATGAGGAACACTGGCTGACCTGACACATCCAGTAAGTGAACATCAGTTAAGAGAGTCTCTATTCCATTTCTTTTCGGAGTAACGACCATTGTGGATTTCTTGTTGGGCCTTACATGTGCAATTGATTCTCTTGTGTTTTCATTTGGATAATGAAGTCATTGGTATCTATGTATATTTTATTGGACAATAACGGAACAAAGATAAACAAAAGTGATGGTGAAGTTTTGTCTCACTATGTTTGACTTTGCTCAGATCCTTTGTCTCATGTGCTTGTATATTTTGTCTTTAAGGGAAATAAAAATCCCTGTAAAAGCTTATTTTCACTAACAAAACATTTTACTCAGCTCATTTTAAACTCTATTATTTTCTTTCCTTCATCTTCAGCCCTTTTTACTCTACTGTTTATAGTTTTAAATCGCTGCTTGCCTATTTGGAATGAAGATGCTTGGTTTATACTATCCATGGTTTTCTAGAAAGATTAATTAGACAAATATGTATCTCACTGACAGCTCTAAAAGTACCTCTTGTCAGGTTTGGGGAACATGGCCATAATCATAGTATTCATAAAGCTAGATTGGTCTAAATAGTGAGTTCCATGTCTCACAGGGCTAGGTAGTAAAATCCTTTCTCAAAAAAACTAAATAAATAAAACAAAAACAACATATTAAAAGTGTTGTCTTAAGTCCTCTTCAATAGGACCTTAGTATGCTATACTTTCTCTTATCTCTTTTTATAAATTTGCCAGTTATATAAATTATAATATAAAATATCATAATTATTTGACTTTTTATAATTTATAATATTATATTTTCAAAAAGTATTCAAAATTAATTTAAACTTAAGATTTGAGTTAACAATTTAACATTAAACATGTTTTATTATTGATCGGTGCAAAAATATTATTTTACCTTACAACATCTCTACTGTGATTCACACATTCTGATTAGTCTTAATCAGAACCTTTGTTTGGGAGTTGTTTCAATTGGATTTAGCAGAAACAATAAACTACATGCCTTATAATCACATACAAAAATTGAAACAGTGAAATTAATCTGCAGTGGTAAAGGTCAAGAACAGTTACTACTTATGAGGAATGAAGGAGAGAAATATGAATGATGTTATTGATTGATGAAATGGTTCTGTTTCTTTTTACACAGTTTTTTTTATTTGTTTAGTCACTTTATAGCCTGATCCTAGCCTTCTTCCACCTCTCCTCGTAGTCTCACCCTCATGTGCCCTTCCCTTAGTTGATAAACAGCCTATCTTGTTCAATTTCTTAATGTTGGCACATTTTATACTGAAATACTCATTGTCTACATCAAATATTGAAAATTCACTTCTCTACTTAGACTTTCAGAAGTCTGTTGTGTATGTATTATTTGCACAAAAATGCTTAGCCAAAAAGATGGCCTAAATTTGCATTTACCCAACTTTAAAATATCTATGACAATAAATAAATAAATAAATAAATAAATAAATAAAATATCCATAACTATACTTATTTAATTAAGTACAATAAAACACAAGCAAAGTATTAGCTCGTGACAGTTGTCTTTAAAATGTCATCAAGAGGCTATATAAAGAGAAGAACCTATTGGTATGGCCTGTAAAGAGAATTCATAGACTCTGGATATGTCCAGAGAAAGCCATTTGAAAAAAGTATATTATGAGTGAATCTCCATTGTTTTCTATGAAAACAGAATACTATAACTGGGTCTTAAGGTAGTACTAGTCCCAATATTTTGAGAAACCTCCAGACTGATTTCTACAGTGGTTGTACAAGTTTGCATTCCCACCAGCAATACAGGAGTAGTCCCCTGCTCTACATCCTCACGACTTTTTTTTTTTATCTTAGCCATTCTGATTGGTGTAAGATGGAATCTGAGAGTCATTTCGATTTGCATTTTCCTGATGACTAAGGACATTGAACATTTCTTTCAGCGTTTCTTGGCCGTTAGAAATTCACCTGTATAGAATGTTCTGCTTAGCTATGTATCCCATTTTTAATGGGTTATTTGGTTTGTTTGTGATTAATTTCCTGAGTTCTTTACATATACTTGCTCTACTATGTTTGTAGCAACTTTATTTTTAATACCTAGAAACTGGAAACAACCTAGATGTCCCTCAACTAAAGAATGGATCAGGAAAATGTGGTATTTTGCACCCACACACCAAAAATACTACTCCACTGTTAAAAACAAGGACATCATGAAATTTGCAGGCAAATTGATGGAAATATAACATATCATCCTATGTGAGGTAGCCAAGACCAAGAAAGACATACACGAGAGGAGCTTAACATAACTGTCTTCTGAGAGGTTTCATCCAGCACCTGATCAAAACAGACGAAGAGACCCACAGCCAAACAATAGGTGGAACTCAGGGAGTCTTGTGGAAGACTTGCAGGAAGGATTGGAGGAAATGAGAGGGATCAGGTCACCACAAGAAGTCTTACAGAGTAAATTAACCTGGAACCATTAGTGCTCACAGAGATGGAACCACCAATTAAGGGGCATTCATGGGCTGGACCTGGGCTCCCTACACATAAGGAGCAGGTGTAGAGCTTGTTCTTCATGTTGGTCCCCTAACGATTAAAGCAGGGCTGTCTCTCACTCTGTTGCCTGCCTTTGGATCCCTTTTCCCTAGCTGGGATTCCATTTCTACCCTCAGAGGGAGAGGAAGCCTCTCCTGCTGAGACTTGATGTACCAGAGTTGGTTGGTACCTAGGGGAGACCTCCTCTTCTCTAAGGACAAGGGGATGGGAAGAAGGAGGAGAGGGCGTAGGTGAGTCTAAGACAAAAAAAAAAAAACTATTTTAAAATGCAACTTCTGGACACAGCACTCGACATACTAGTAAAATGTTTACTGTATGAAACGCTCATTTAGAGGACCCAAGTTCCATTCCCACAAGATAGCTCACAGTCCTGGGTAACTCCAGTTACAGAGCATATTGTATCGTCTTCTGACTTTTATAAGCACTGCAAGTATGTGCTACACAAACAGGCATGGCGGCAAAACACCTATACACATAAAATAAAAATACAGTTTTTAAATGTGAAAACAAAACAAAACAAAAACAAAAACAAGAATACTAAATAGATAACCCCTAATCAAAACTCTGATTCAGCATCCCTGCCCTTAACTAAAGTCAGCAATCATTGTTTTCTGGCTTTTGCTTCTTGATTTTTGTTTCCATTTTTGTTTTTCAGAAGACATGGTGGTTGGAAAACCTTTATTCAACAAATCCGGCCCACCAGAGTTCGTGTTCCGCGTCTTCACCAATGTCCTTGAATTCCAGGCTCTCCTCTTCATCCTCTTCCTCCTGCTTTATCTGATGATCCTCTGCGGCAACACCGCCATCATCTGGGCGGTGTGCACACACAGCTCCCTGCGCACGCCCATGTATTTCTTCCTGGGCAGTCTGTCATTCGTAGAAATCTGCTACATCACAGATGTGGTGCCCTTGATGCTTTCCAACATCTTTGGGGCCCAGAAGCCCATATCACTGGCTGGTTGTGGGACACAAATGTTCTTCTTTTCTGTCTTTGGCTGCACTGACTGTTTTCTCTTGACAGTAATGGCTTATGACAGATACGTGGCCATCTGCCATCCATTACACTACACCCAGATCATGACCCAGAAGCTGTGTATCCAGATGGTGCTGGGTTCCTTGAGCCTAGCACTCCTTCTCTCCTTGCAGCTTGCCACTTTCACCTTCACGTTGCCATTCTGTAGACATCGCCTAGAAATCAACCACTTCCTCTGCGATGTGGCTCCTATCATGCGCCTAGCCTGTGCTGATATCTATGTAAACCAGGCAGTCCTCTATGTAGTGAGCATTTTGGTGCTGACAGTCCCATTCCTACTGATCTTTATTTCCTATGTGTTCATAGCTTCTACGATTCTGCGCATGCGCTCTGCAGAAGGGCACCAAAGAGCCTTCTCTACCTGCTCCTCCCATCTCATTGTGGTTTTGCTGCAATATGGCTGCTGTAGCTTGGTGTACTTGAGGCCTCGCTCAAGCACCTCAGATGACGAGGACCGCCAAATTGCCCTGGTTTATACCTTTGGTACCCCGTTACTCAACCCTCTGATTTACACCCTCAGGAACAAAGATGTCAAAGATGCTCTGAGGAACTGTGTCTTCTAGGCAGCAGCTTTTGACACTAGTTGGTAGCTTGAGTGAGGAAATGCTGAACAGAGTATTTGTCAGTTAAACCTATCAACTCCACAGGACAAACAAAAGACTTAGCCAGACATGGTGGTATACACCTATAATCCCCATACTCGGGAGGCAAAGGCAAGTGGATCTCTGTGAGTTCGAGTACAGTCTGGCCTTAAATATTAAATCTAAGACAGCTAAAGACTAAGAGAAACTCTGTCTTGAAAAACAAAACAAAACAAAACAAAAACATTTATTTTCCTTTTACATTTGGCTCTTGATTCCTTTTTATTATTTTATTTTATTCAGAGTATATCCAGATTGTTACCTCCTAGTTTGTATGTTCCCATTCCCACCTTCCTTCCTTTTTCTGCCCTATTCCTCTCCCATAGACCTCTGACAGAAGGGGACCTCCTACCCCACCATCTGACCATGGCCTATTAGATGTCATCCAGATAGCCTGCTTACCCTTCCTCTGTGTGCCTGCGCAGCCTCCCCACCAGGAGGTGGACACCAGAGTTCCTGTCAGAGGCAGTCCCAGGTCCCTCTACAATCGTGGAGAATGAGCTGTCCATTGGCTATATCTGAACAGAGGGTGTAGGTTTACTGTATGCATTGTCCTTGGGTTGGTGAAAAAGTTTGTACAGGACTTCCTAGAGATCATCTTGAAGGAGGTAACCCAGACCCAGAAAGACACACGTGGTAGATCCTCACTAAAAAGTGGATATAAGCACAACATAGATGCCCTCTAGCTGTTGATTCTTTACTCTCTTTGTGCACTCTGTCTACATCTACACTAATTCCCAAATTGCCATGAATATAATTAAAGTTTAAAATTTCCATGTCCTCCTACAGCAATTGCTCTAGCAATTGCAATTAGTTATCAGACACAACTAATATCTTCATGTGATAGACTGATGGCTTTGTACAAGCTTTCCACAGTGGAAGTGTCTTCATTAAGGAAAATTATATAGATGTCTGTTATTCTCAAAGATATAGGCCCTATCATTTTAGACATAATGGCATGCAAATGCATAAATTACATAATTCATCAATTGTCTTTATTTTTGCATTTCAGTAAATTGATTTCATTTTCTTTCTTTCTATCATCTAGCACAAGGACCAGATTTTCCATTGTCTTAGCATCTGCTATATTGCAGCTGTGGGAGGGTAGCAAAACCCCACTCTAGTTATTGATGACATTTCTGTACTCTTTGCTTTCATATTAGTTTTATTCTTCTCTTTAAAAAGAGTAAAATGGTTTATTTATTTGTAAGATATGTGTATGAGTATTTTGCTTGCATAAATGTATGTGTATTGTTGCCAAAAGAAGCCAAATAGGGCACCCCACCCATGAACTGGAGTTACGATGGTTGTGAGCAGCCACGTGGATGCAGGGAACTGAATCCCTATTCTCTGCAAGAACAGAAAAAGGCATTAACCACTAAACCAACTCTCCAACAACTAGAAGATAGTATTTTTAAAGTGTAAATGCTAAATAAGTATGTAAAAAGTGAATTAAAACATATAGAACAATTTTATTTTTCTGAGGTTTGTTTCGTTTCCTCTCCATTGTATTTATTTTCTTGGTAATAATTTTTCTAGGTTTATAAATTGTGCCTGAGATATTTTATTTTTGCATTTTTCTTCAGGGTGAATTTTCTGTGTAGTAATTATCTGTTTTCAACTCAAACAAGGCTTTTTTCTTAACACGTTTTGTTTTGTTTTTCTCTTAATCCTTTTTATTTATTTATTTATTTTAATATATTTTATTAATTTATTCATATTACATCTCAATTGAGATCCCATCCCTTGTATCCTCCCAGTCCTCCCTCCCTCCCATTTTCCCCTTACTTCCCTCCCCTATGAATGTGACTGAGGGGGACCTCCTCCCCCTGTATATGCTCATAGGGTATCAAGTCTCTTCTTGGTATCTTTCCTCTGAGTGCCACCAGGCCTCCCCATCCAGGAGACGGTGGTCAAATATGGGTCACCAGAGTTTGTGTGAAAGTCAGACCACATTTTTTAATCTTAAAATTCTATTGTATTTTCCCACTTGACTATGGTTTAGATTGATTTTTCTTTATTTCATTATTCCAATTTTTTGAATGTTTGATGTTTTAAAAATACTTTTATTTTATTACACATGTATAAAACAAACTACACACAGCAGGGAGAACCATGTGACAATCATGAGAATAATGAATTCTATACATGTTACATTCATAGGGAATTGGCCATCTGCATTCGACCCATCAGAAGTAAGTGTCTTTCCTGTCTTGTTGGGTCTAAGGGAAACTACTCCCTCCACAATAGCCTCAAACAATATAAAATATCTGGGTGTAAATCTAACCAAGCAAGTGAAAGACCTTTATGAAAAAATCTTCACATCCCTACAGAAAGAAATTGAAGAGAATATCAGAAAATAGAACGATCTCCTATGCTCATGGATAGGGAGAATCAACATAGTAAAAATGGCCATCCTACCAAAGCAATCTACAGATTTAATGCAATCCCTATCAAAATATCAATACAATATTTTACAGAAATGGAAAGATCAATCCTCAACTTCATATGAAAAAAAAAAAAAGGATAGCTAAATCAATCTTATACAATAAAAGATCTACTGAGGAATCTCCATCCCTGATCTAAGCTGTACTATAGAGCAACAATAATAAAAACAGCATGGTATTGGCATATAAACAGGCCAGTTGATCAATGGAATCAAACTGAGGGCCAGATATACATCCACACACATATGGCTATTTGATATTTGATGAAGAAGCCAAAACGATACAATGGAAAAAAGAAAGCATCTTCAACAAATACTGCTGGTTTAACTGGATGTCTACATGTAAAAAAATGCAAATAGATCCATATTTATCACCCTGTATGAGGCTAAAGTTCAAGTGGATTAAAGACCTCAACATAAAACCAGACACACTAAATCTTTTAGAAGAAAAAGTGGGTAAGACCCTAGAACTCATTGGCACAGGAAACAAATTCCTGAACAGAACACCAACAGCTCAGACTCTAAGAACAACAGTTAATAAACGGGACCTTATGAGGCTAAGAAGCTTCTGCAAGGCAGAAGTCACTGTCAGCAGAACAAAGCGACAGCCCACAAATTGGGAAAAAATCTTTACCAACCCTACATCTGACAAAGGGCTGATATCTAAAATATATAAAGAACTCAAGAAATTAAACACCACCAAACCAAAAAACCAAAATAAAAAATGGGGTACAGAACTAAACAGAGAATTCTCAAAATAGGAGTATCGAATGGCTGAGAAACAATTAAAGAAATGCTCAACATCCCTACTCATCAGGGAAATGCAAATCAAAACGACCTTGAGATTCCATCTTACACCTATTGATTAGAGAAGATCAAAAACTCGAATGACAACACATGCTGGTGAGGATGTGGAGAAAGGGGAACACTTCTCCACTGCTGGTGCAAGTGCAAACTTGTTCAACCACTCTGGAAAGGAATCTGGCACTTTCTCAGAAAATTGGGAATAGCTCTACCCCAAGACTCAGCTATACCACTTCTGAGCATATACCTGAAAGATGCCCCACCATGCAAGAAAGATATTTGTGCAACTATGTTCATAGCAGCCTTATTCATAATAGCCAGAACCTGGAAATAACTGAGATTGGTAATATTTTAAAATTTGATTTTCTCTAATATAGTACATTCCACCCCCAGGGCCCACCTCCACTCCTTCCAGACCTTACTCCTATCCCCTATCTCCAAGATCATCCTGTTTCCCTTCAGAAAAGCATAGGCCTCCCAGAGATATCTACCAAATACAGCATAATAAGATACAATACGAATAGGTATATTAAGGCTGGGTGAGGCAACCCAGTGGGAAGGAAAGGGTCCCAAGAGTTGGTCAGTCCAATCTCACTGTTAGGAATCCCACAAAACACCAAGCCACACATTTATATATAAATATAAATATAAATATAAATATAAATATAAATATAAATATAAATATATATGACCTAGAGACAACACACACAGATTCTGTGATTACTGCTTCAGTCTCTGAGCCCCTGTAAACCATCCTTAGTTGATTCTTTGTGCTGTGTTCACCTGGTATTCTTCACTACTCTGGATCCTATAATTCTTCCTCCTCCTCTCCCATGGGATTCCCCAAGATCCAAGGGCAGGGACTCAATAGAGATTTCAAATTTCAGTGCCCTGTCTTCCTAATGTTTGGAAGCAGGTCTCTGCATCTGCTCTGATTATCTGCCAGAGGAAGCCTCTCTGATGTCGATTGGGCTAGGCACCTACCTATAAGTATAGCGGAATACCATTAGAAATCATACTATTGAAATTTTCTATTCTAAGTCACAGGATATCCATGCAGTGTTAAATATGGGCTCTATTTCATGGCATGGGCCTCAAATTGGACCAGTCTTTCTTTTTTTTTTTTTTTTTTTTTTTTGCCTCTTACATCAATTCTTCACCACCGTTGCCCCATCATAACTTATAGGCAGGACAGATTGTAGGTCAAAGGTTTTATGTCTGGGTTGGTGAAGTTGCCGAGTTACAGAAGATGGTCAGTACCAGCTCCATATCCTCCGTTATTAGGAATCCCCTCTAATGTTACTCTCATAGAACCCTGGTAGTTTCGATTGCACTAGGTTTCCTCGTTGTCCAAAAATTCCTTACAATTCCAGTTGTCTCTCCCCATGTTATCTCTTTCTCTCTCTCTGTATCCCTCCACCTGATCTCTCCTGGTCCCATTCCCATCTGCCCCCAGTCTACCCACAAAGTCCATGGAGATCCATGTGGTCCCCTCAGACTCCTCTCTTTACTTAACATTTCTGGGTCTGAGGATTATAGCATGAATACCATTTACTCAAAAGCTATTATCTGCTTATAAGTGAATACATACAATGTTTGTCTTTCTGAGTCTGGGCTACCTCACTCAGGATGATTTTTTTTTTAGTTATGTCTATTTCTCTGCAAATTTCATGATATCATTTTTAAAGATCTAAGTAATACTCCATTTTGTAAATGTACCATATATTTTATTCATGTTGAGAGACATGTAGGCTGTTTCCAGTGTCTGGCTATTATGAATAAAGCCACTGTGAACATATTTGAGAAAATGTCTTTGTGGTAGGATGGAGCACCCTTTGAGCATATGTTCAAGAGCAATATATCTGGGGTCTGTTTTATGTGCCCCTTTCAGTTTTGTCCAGGAAAATGGGGCAAGTAAAGTACACCAACTTCCCACCAGAGGATTTATGTAAGTTATATGGTTAATGCATCTTCTTTCTACCTGAACCTAGGATCTTCTAACCCTGCTACATTTGCCCATTCTGGATATGTGCTATCAGTCAATAAGCCCTAGAATGTTAGGACACAGAGCACAGGAGATAAGGGACACCGTAGACCCACTGGGACACTTACATTCTCTCCATCACCCATGACACAAAGCATGGCATCCTACGAAAAGTGCCTCCTTCCCAATTTCTGTCTTGAGTTTTACAGGTTATCATTTTTGCTAATTCTAGTTCTACAACTATATGAGTAAAAGAATTATTGAGAAAATAGTTCTAAACTTTACACAAGTTCATATGTATACTTAGCAGGGCTAGATACTGACAGTTCATCACTGTCTGCAGGATTTTAGAAGCCTCAGTCACTGAATCAGAAAGCTCTCATGTTCAGAGCATGCTGGAAAAATTGCATGAAGCAAAGGGCCCATTTTAAGATAAACAAGATAAAACACTGTACCAATTAAAATTGAATTCATCCTTTTACAACATATTGTAAATGATCAGTTGATGAAATGCCTTAATAAAGCATAATGTGGTAAACAACAACAACAACAACAACAACAAAACACCTTGAAGTTAAGAGTGTTTTCCTCTGGGTAATTAATCCAAGCCCATTCCATGGGGCTGTCTTTGAATTTCCAGGTTGCATCATTGGCTTCCCAATTATGGCTGTTACTGTGAATGTAGACGTGTAGAAAGCCTTAGTTTGGGAACCTAGATTCAATGTAGGGTAGCTCAGAGAACCTGTGAAGATGTGGTTGGGGGGGGGGTGAATAGTGTGTTGTTAGAGTAAATTAGGAAAATCAGAGCTCAGATACTGCTGCCACAGTGAAGACTTTATGTAACATATTTGACTACAGGCACAATCTCTCTTTCCACGATAACTGCAGGCAAGGTGAATAGATCCATGCGTCACCTCTGGAACAAACAATAATGAGGTACTGCCTGATATTATACTGTTCTTCTTCTTGTTTTTGTTGCTATCTGTGTTATGTGCCTATATAAGTAACTGACTTCTCCTTACTTCTGTGAAGTTTTTCCTTCCATATGAAATATCAAGAATTAACTTATGATAAAGTCTATTTCCTAAGAGACCAAGTACAAACTTGCTCAATCACTTTGGAAATCAATATTGCAGTTTCTCAGAAAATTGTGTCTAGCTCTATCTCTAGACCCAGCTTTACACCTCCTGGGCATATACCCAAGAGATGCCACACCACACAACAAAAAATATTTGCTCAACTATGTTCATAGTAGCTCTATTCATAATAGCCAGAAACTGGAAACAACCCAGATGTCCCTCAACAAAAGAATGGAAAAAAAACTCAACAACAACAAAACCTATGATACATTTAACCTATGGAAAACTACTCAGCTATTAAAACAAAGAAATCATGAAATTTGCAGGCAAATTGATGGAACTAGAAAGGAACATTCTAACTGAGGTAACCCAAATCCAGAAAAACACATATGGTATACACTCACTTATAAGAATATATTAGCCACATAAGAAAGGGATAACCATACTATAATTCACAGACCCAGAGAAACTAAGGTACAGAAAGACACAAGGATGGATTTTCAAATCTCACTCAGAGGGGAAATAGAGTGATCAGTGGAAGTGATTGAAGAAAGGGAATAGGAGAGGAGAGGAATCACTGAGGGAAATGAGTGTGGAACCGATATATGGTGAGAGGGGCCAGGAAGATAGAGGCCTTGCAGAGAAAGGAGCAACCATGGGTGGGAGCACTTCTTAAACAAGCTGGAAACCTGCAACTGGGGGGTAGTGCTCCTGGAAGGATATGGGGATGAATTTAGCTGAAACCCCTGGTGGCAGGGGTCATCAAGACTAGAGAGGCCACCCTCTAGGAGCGCCCCCCCCCCAGACAGACTCCTGGTGGAGAAAACAGAATCCTACCCCTCCTACAAAAATTTACATCCAGAATTTACCCTGCCTTCAGAATATGCCAGGATTAAGATAGAGTAGAGATCAAGGGAGACTCACTCCATGGGAGCGATCCAACCCCTGATATTAATGATGATGTTCTACTGTGTTTGGATACGGGAACCTAGCATAGCTGTCTACTGAGTAGCCTTGCCTTGAAAGAGATCAAAACAGAGCCAAGACTCACAGGCAAACATTGGGTAGAACATAGGGAGCCTTGTGTAAGAGTAGTGGTGAGGGGAGATATAAGGACCCAGAGGGGGCAGGAACTCCACAAGAAGAATAACAATCCCAACTAAGGTGGGCCCAGAGGGTTTTGCGGAGATTGAATCACCAACCAAGGACCAGGCATGGACTGGACCTAGGCCCTCTACACATATATACCTAATGGAAAGCTTAGCCTCCCTGTGGGTGTCCCAGGAAGGGAATGGGGGCTCACTCTGACATGGTCTCAGTTGCATGCCTTTGAATTACTTCACTCTAGTGTGGCTGCCTTACCAGAACACTATGAAAGAGTAAGTACACAGTCCTGATGAGACTTGAAGTGCTGGGCCAGTTTGTGCTTGGGGGAGGTATCCCCTTTTCTCGGGGGGCAGGGGCAGGGGTATAAGATGATGAAAGAGTGGAGGTGCCAAGAGGAGAGGAGTTAAAGGGCTACGACTGAGATGTAAAGTGAGTAACTAAAATTTTTAAAACTTCAAAAATATTAGAAGAGGTGGTGAACAAATAAATTATCAAAAGAAGAATTTGGATCTACTCACATTTTCTTTTTCTGTGGCTGATACAGAAAGAGTAGTGATAGGCTGATTGGTATGTTTTATTTTATATTATCTCATTTTGCTAAGTAGTAGTCATGAATTCATATTTCTCAGGACATATCACGTCTACAGGTAACCCACAGACTGAGTTGTTTCCAGGTGAGAAGGGGAATAATGTCCATTGTTTGCATGACAAAGGCTTGTGCTGTGTTATAGAGCATATGTAAGCATTCAGAGGGGCATCTACTGATTTTGCCTGTATCTCTGCCTGATATGGCCCTTTGTATTTCTATTTGCATAAGAGTCTACTGCTTCAGGTTTCTCAGTATATAAAGGAGTATTCAATATTAATTGAACATTGGTTTTAAAATTATAAACATAGACTTTATTTATTTTTCTTGAAATTTAAGAGTTTAGGGATCTGAAACACTTAGTCTTTAGATTCCCTTCAAATGTTGACATTATTTTAATGATACAATGACCATAACTTCTATTGCTAGAGATGTCATCTCACTGGAGTCATAACCACTTACAGTAGTATATAACTCAATTCTCAGGGCAGTGAGTAAATGTCCTTATTTATCAGGCAACATGAAATAACTAAGAAAGGAATTTCAAAATATTCCGATATTGATGAAAATAACACAACAGACTATTTACTCTACATATTAATGACTTACTCTGTTATAAGAACTTTTCAAACATAAAAAATGGACTTGAAAACAAAATAAAACAAAACAAAAAACCAGAGCAATTGCCTATCTATTTCTCCATTTACCTATGGAAAATACTATGTCAAAATTACTGTTTGTCTTGAGGGAAACACTTCAGGAGATGGTGTCCCTGGGGAATTTGGAGGAGCTAAATGTCCCATGTGAGTTCAGCATCATGAAAGCATTAACAAAGAAGCCCAGAAGGACTACTTCCAGTCTTTACCTCTACAGTCACAAATACAACAACAACAACAAATCTTTGGATTAAAAAAAAATAACATCAATCAGAGGTGAGCATTTTTTAATTTAACTGAGGTCTTAACCATCTTATCAGTTACCTCAGATATTTAGGGCAGTTTAGGAAGATTGCTAAGAGTTGGAAGAGGTAGAATAGAAAATTGAGGTTAAAATCAGACACTCAAAATTGTATAAATTCCCTTTCTAGGAAAACTGAAACCACCCTAGGACTTATAACCACAGCACCTTCTCAGGGTAGTCTGTATGTTAGGTGCAAATCCCTGCCAGCCTTTTGCCCCATTTGAGTTTTATCATGGAGTCTCCATGTTGCATGTTTTCCCCTCTGACTTACAAGCTGAGCTTCTCCAAAGTAAGGTGTCCTCAGACATTCTTCTTTTCCCACTACCCTTTAGGTTTCCAGAATCCCAGCGGTGACGAATGACTGCCTCCTCTCCATAGAGAGAACCATTTGAAAGACCATTATTGTTGAAGAAGGACGATAAAGGGTAAGAGAGAAAGAGATAGCAAATGTAGGGTGGTATTCAAGTTCTGGAAGAAGAGAAGAAAGGCAGAGACTAACATCTTCAGAAATTTTACCTGGTCTCTAGGTCACAACTTGAAAGCTGAAATAGATTTCTGACTATTTGTTGTCTAAAAAAATTTTTGGTATTAAAGATATTTTTAAGATCCATTTTAAAACTTCACTATCACTTTAGTTCAAGGTGTGTGCCTTCTTTCATGGTCTCAGACCCTACATATATTAAAGGGATATGATCAGGGATCATGCAGTGAGTAGTCAGGGTTTATGCAAGGTATGTATAGGGTTTGTGTTGTGGGTTGACAATGGCTGTGCCACAGGCAGTCAGAAGCTGTGTATTGTGTGGTCATGGAATGTGCAGTGAATATTCAGGGGCTAGGAACTGAGTAGTCAGAATCTACAGCTTGTGTAGTCAATGGCTAAACTGTAGGCGGTCAGAGACTGTGCTGTGGGTATCGGGGGCCGTGCAATGGGCAGTGGGACTTTACTCTGATCTCATTCTTTAACCTCATTTCCCCCAAATCACATGAATTATTGTCATTTTCATTGCTGTTTTACTATTCATCCTTCAGTTTTGTTTTACAGAGTCAAAGATACTTAAGGAAACAGTACAGAACCCAGTTGCCAGAAAGCACTAGCTGTGGGTTCTTTTTGTAAGACAGTCGTAAGAACATTTAGGGCTTCTTTAGATGGCCTACTTTGGAGACTGACCAGTTATACAATTCCTTGACAAGTGTAATGTCCTTTTCATTATACTTTTCATAAGAGAACCACCTCATGTATTTTACCATATTAACCTCATTCATTCCACTAGTATTCCCCTTTATTGGAGTCCTAACAAGGTAAGCTGAGTACAATCACCACCTAATGTCCTTCCTTCCATACACAAAGTTCACATAGTTTCTACTTCCTCCGTGAGTGATAATACAAGCCTTCTCTTCTACCATTCACCTCTCTCCAACCCTTCAATAGTGCTAATTATCTTCCCATATTCAGAAGTGAGAGAGAGGCAAGCCCATGTCTCTTAAGTTTCTTGGATCACTTGGGGGAGTCATCTGCCTCTAACTTTGTAACAAGGAGCGCCCATACAATAGTATTCTCCAATAAGGATCCCTACACCTCAGTTGTGATGCTTCTGCAGGCACTTCACCTCAGTGAACCCTCAAATCTCCATCTTCTCAGGTTTAAAGGATGAAAGTGAAGAATGTCTCAGGGCCTTTGTGTGTGTGTGTGTGTGTGTGTGTGTGTGTGTGTGTGTTTGTGTTGGTATGAGAAGGGTACATATCTGTACCCTTCTGTGTTGAATGTGTGTGTGGGAGCCTAAGGTCAACTTTGGGTAATATTCCTCTGGAGCTATTAACCTAATATTTTGAGACAGTTTCTCACTATATACTGGAGTTCACTTATTCAGCAACCTTGGCTAAACAGTACGTCACAAGGATCCTCCTGTAGTCACACACACACACACACACACACACACACACACACACACACACACACGACACACACACGGCACACATGAAGATCTGCACATAAAGGAAGAAGGAGAGAGAGTAAAGGAGGAAGAAGGACAGGGAGAGACAGAGGAAAAGATAGAGAAAGAGAGAGGAAGGAATTAAAAGCACACACCACCACCATTACTGTTCTTTGTATGGGTGCAAGAAATTAAACTCAGGTACTCAAGTTTGCACAGCAAACATTTTACCAACTTATCTACCTCCCTAGACTCTTTTTGAATTTGGAGTAAATAATGCTAGGGTATAATTAATCTTTACAATATTGAGCACATTTCTGTTTTCTTAGTTTAGGGAGTTAAACACATATTAGAGCTACTTATAAATATTTTGGTCAGAAAATGATCATTGAGAAGTATTTTTTCTGGATTGCTATGGAATATTTTAGTCTCTGGAATGCTAAGGTAATTCCTTAGTAAGAAGCCCTTCCACTTAAATATAGAAGGCATTTATTTCTTCTTCAGCATTAAAGAAGTGACACCCACAAACTAACTGCAGATAAATGGTACAATTCAGGGTTTGTTGTTGTTTTGTTTAGACAGTATGAAGAGTTTGCCTTTTTTTTCTTCAGATTAGAAAAAATATGAATCAAGGAAACCAAACCACCATCTCCGAATTCATCCTGCTGGGTCTCTCCAACCAGGCTGAGAAACAGCAACTTATCTTTGTGATTTTCCTGAGTATGTACCTGGTCACTGTAGTTGGAAACAGTCTCATCATTCTGGCCATTGGCTTGGATATACATCTTCACACACCCATGTATCTTTTCCTTGCCAACCTATCCTTTGCTGATATTTCCTCCTCTTCCACCTCAGTCCCAAAAATGCTATTTAATATTCGGACTAAGAGTCAGTCAATCTCCTATGAGGGCTGCATCACACAGATGTACTTTTCTATTGTGTTTGTTGTCATTGATAATTTTCTTTTGGGGGTCATAGCTTATGATCGTTTTGTGGCTATCTGCTACCCTCTGAATTATACAAACATCATGCACCCTAGGTTCTGTCTTTTGCTCACTGTCTGTCCATGGACTCTTAGCAATATTGTTGCCCTAACACATACACTTCTCGCAAATCAGTTGGTTTTTTGCAACCACAATACCATTCAACACTTCTTCTGTGACTTGGACCCTCTGCTCAGACTTTCCTGCTCAGATGCAACTATCAATGAACTTGTGAAATTTATTGTGGGTCTATCAGTCATCACCTTTCCTTTTGCTCTTATCCTCTTATCCTATGTCTGCATCATCAGGGATGTACTGAGAATTTCATCCATAGAGGGAAAATGGAAGGCATTCTCTACCTGTGGTTCTCACCTGACAGTTGTATTCCTCTTCTATGGCACAATTGTAGGGGTTTACTTTTTTCCTTCATCTACTCACCCTGAGGACACAAACAAGATTGGTGCAGTACTCTTCACTGTGGTGACACCCATGATGAACCCCTTCATCTATAGCCTGAGGAATAAAGATATGAAAGGTGCCTTGAGAAAGCTCATCAATAAAATACGTCCCCAGCCTTTGATGTCATAAGCCTCTGAACTTTGATATGAATAATTAGATGAATGATTCAGTCCAGAGTTTGGAGTATAGTTTTGATGCTCCAAATTTTAGTGAACCATTTTGTATCTGCACAGTAGCTTCTTACTTCTACCTGTGTGTGGCAAATGCTTTACCATAAGTTTTGGTATTGGAAATATGGCCCATTATTTCCATGGTAAGTCGCTATAAAAACATAAACTTGATTACAACATATTACTATAAACTTTGGTACAATTTTTTTGTGATATGCTTATGTTGACTTACATTGAATGGTTCATATCTATGGGTATGCCTTTTTAATGTCCTACTTATTCCAAACCTGAAATATGCATGGTAAAGAGTGGATGTTGAATGAAGTTGGTTGAATAGAAAGGGTAAGAAATATGGAAGGACTTGAGGGAGGGTAAAATGATTAAACTACATTTATTGAAAATGTAAAAACTAAAAATGAGTAAATAAATTAAAGAAGAAGAGAGAGTGTTGAACAGCTCAAGTCAGAGACACTTCAGGTGAGGATTTACTTGGGTATTCCTTGATCCCTGCTAATAACATACCCACTTTAGACTACATATTGTCTGATGTAGATGATCTCAGCAAAAATAAATTTCTCATTAACTAGGTTTCTCATCAATGGAAATTAATTACAATGGGGGCTTTGAGCTAAATTCGGACTGTTAAACATTTATCAGGCTGAAAAAGATGTTAAACAAGATTTTATCATTATCTTCCAAACCCCACCTTGGTAAACAATCAACTTTTCCAATAGCCAGGTATTGTATTGAAAATATTCTTAATTATCTAGGAAATATGTTTAAATTGGTTTGTATCCATGTGGGCTTGCTCTGCTACTCTGTGTCCCCTTTCTTATAGATTCTATGCAATATCAAAGACTTTACTCTAGTTGCAGTGAATCACAAGAAGCGAAGAGACTAATTTGACAGGCAATAGGGTTGTATATTGAGGTTACCTAAGAATGTGAAATTAGAAGAAATAGTATCACAAATTCCCATAATGACCTTGATAAATCCTCATGGTAAAAAGGCCTAGATTTATGTCTAACTGTATTTTCCTGAATCATTCCTCAACTTGCCATTTTCAACAAACATCCACCAAGAACATTCTAAATTTACCAGTATCTAGATCTGTCCCTGAGACTAAAGGAATAGGCATGATTTCATTGTATTTCCAAACAAAACAAAAAAAGTAAATATAATTCTACATGATTTTAAACATTACTAAGCAAAGACAATATTTTTCCATAAATAAACTCATTAATCGAAGCAATGGAAATTGTGTGCATAGCTTGCATTTTATCCTGTGCTTAGTCTATTGTACTAGCCAGGCTGAGAAAAAAAAGCAATTGATATTTTGTGAAGACATCGCAAATAACCTCTGTCATCTAACTGTAGTTAACTAAAATGTAAAATAAGTCTCCCTACCAAAAAATTACAGAAGTATTTCAGCTTGAACAAGAATGACCAATAAAATGGAATGGATAGAATGCCAGCAATACTTACTTTCATGACACAAAAATTTTTGAGTGTACTCTAGTGAGAATCAACACAAAGTAAGACAAATGGTGTGTTCTTTTAAATAAGACTCTTATGTGACAATGCATGAAACAAACAAATGAATGTAAATAAATAAAATGAAAATTATGGAATATAATAGTATAGTCTATAGTCAAATGAATAGTAGGAAGGGGAACTTGATAATGGATATGGCACGTTTTATGTAAGGAGGGACAAGAGAGAAAAAAATGAGTGAAAGAAGGCAGTGAGGCAGGAGAGAGGATGGAAATCACATTTCAAAGAAAGGAAAGAGTGGTCTGAAGGTGATTATATGTGAACAGGTATGTGATACCCAAAGGATAGGATATGGATGAGCAATAGCAGAATGAATGAGGAGAGGGGTAAGTAGATATAGCAAAGAAGAGAGGGAATAAATGATCAATATTTAGTCTTATTTGAGCTTTGGCAAAGAAATTTATTATATTTAAACAACTTAAATTTTAGGCCATGAGAGTAAGTGAAATTATCTAAGGAATGACTATAGAAAAAGAAAATGACAAACTTCCAAGGAACCTAAAGTAGTAAAGAGTCTCAAGAAGCTGAGTACGGTGGGCTATGAGTTCAAGACCAACTTAGCTTCCCAGTGAGATTCTGTCTCAATAAAAGTAAATAAATATAAAATGAAGCATTACACAAGAAGACAGGGGAAACATGTTATTTTTATTAGATAAAAAGGGAACAGCATCTTCCAATACTAAAGGAGCCAAACAAGACCTGCTGAAATCAGCCTTTAGCTGACCAGGAAACTTTCTCCCTACCTATTAGCCAGCGTAGGTACATAAAGTACTATGCAGACTTGTGGGGGAGAAAAAAATCAAATGTATTTTCCAGCACTGTATCCTGTGTGCTACAATACCAACAAGCCAACAAAGCTGCCTACTGATTAATCGTGGCATAAAAATTACTGTTTTCTTGTAAAATATGAGGCCTGATCCACAGAAGAGCCATCCTGCTTAGTACAGTAAGCTTGAAAAACATCATTTTGGGAAAGATCATAGGTGATGAGGTGGTTGGGATGCACTGCTACTGTTTTTCTAGGTTGTCACATTGCCAAACTACTCCTAAATATTTATGTTTATGCACTGTGCTGCTTCTGAACCTTGGTCAGAGAAGCTTCTTTCTGCAGTTCAGAGGTAGAGGTTAGCACAGAGAAGTCACTATCTATCAAAGTGCTGAGAATAAATAGCCCTTGAGTGCTCGGCTCACCGTTAGTGAATCTACCTCTGCCTCCCACCACCCAAGGACCAGAGAAACTGTGAACAGAGGAGGAGAAGAGCTCTGAAATGCTGATGTATGGACATGGCATGACTGTTACATACATGAAATTACCACAGCAATGGTTACCTACACAAGATCTGCAGAAAATCAAAGCACTCAAAATTTCGGCTTGTATCAAGGAGGAACCTTCAGTGGACTATCCTTGAAAATGGAGCTATGGACCATTTGTAGTTGCTGAAGGAAAGAGAGCCACTCTCCTTTGGAGATGTGGCCACTGATAGGTTTCTCGTTCTCTAAAAATTGGGAACACACATATAGGAACATGGATAGGAATAATTGGATAGAGTGAGTTATTAGTAGCAAATAAATAAATAAATAAATAGAAGACATAAATCTGGGAGAGATATGAATGTTGTAGGAGGTAGTGGTAGGTGGGTATAATCAAAATACATTATTTAAATGTATAACAACAATGAATAAAAATTTTTTTAATGAAATGAAACTATTGATCTGTTAGCATATCCAATGTCTGCCACAGAGTTCTCTAATTCTACATTGAAATGAAGTAAAAATTACTCCACAATAGGTTTTGAAGGAAAAGTCAGCATAACATACTTCTTTCCCTCTATCCTCCTTCCACTTGCTATCTGTCTATTTAACAAATCATACATGCATACAATTATACCCACAATTATTTCACCCAAACTCTCCTCCCTTCAACACTCCCCTATCCAAATTTTATGCACATTGTAATAGTGTTGAATAACACCAGTGATGACCATATGAATATGAGTGATCTGGTGGAGCATTCATAGGATACCAGTGGGCACTGCCAAAAGAAAGTTGACTCTTCAGTCTCTAGAAGTCTTTAACTGAAAATATGTCTTCATTGGGAATGGGGACTCAGGAATCCTTCTCCTTTCCATGACGGAAATCTTAACCAACTTGCTCTTGTGCAGAACATGTAGAGGCACCTACATTTTCTGAGTTCATGTGTAAGAAACAATGATATCATGTCCAGAAGACAGCATTTCATACACTCCTAATTTCTTTACATTCTTTCAAACTCTTCTTCAATGTTAACCTATGAACCTTGCGGCAGGAGCTGAGATCAGAATATTAAACTACCTAAATGCCCATCAGTGTATAAAGTGATAAAGAAAATACAGTTTCTGGTATGTTAGTAAGAGTTCATTTTGTTTAGCATTAAAACAGTTTATTTATCCTTTATTTACAAGCCTCTTACCATGATACAAGGCACCCCCTATTAAATAAAAACTTAGAGTATATTTGTCTGTCATGATTCAAGATAAAGTTGATTTTAAAGGCAAATGGGTGTCAACCATGGGGGTGGGAAGAGTCCCAGTGTCTATTATTCGTACAATGTCTGTTACAGTTGGCAGCCATCACGATGTGTCTATCATATAAGTATTTATCCCAAATCAGCATGCTCATGAGTAGAACTGATCTCAGTTTCCTCTGTCTCTACAATAAAAAGGCCAAAGTACTTCCTTAACATTCCAAACTCCTGCCTAGTAGACGTGGTACTAGTACGGGAGTTATTATTTTTTTAAAAAATCCTTTCATACATAACATGAAGAAAATATGAAGATTATGTAAAGTGAAATAAAGGAAAGACAAATATTATACTTATATAAATGTCTAAAACAAACTCATAAACTATGTCATGGTGATTGCTAGGTGATGAAACACAGGAGCAATATATAATTGATTTGTATGATGTTTTAAATACACTGGGGAGGCGCAGAGGCAGGCAAATCTCTGAGTTCAAGGACAGGTTGGTCTATAAATGAAGTCCCGGACAGTCAAGGCTATGCAGAAAAACTCTGTCTTGAAATACCTCACACACACAAAAATTTAACCACCAAGTTTCTTTGACAAACCTCTGTAATTCCTGG
Organism: Acomys minous; assembly: GCF_964271855.1. Classification (NCBI taxonomy): domain Eukaryota; kingdom Metazoa; phylum Chordata; class Mammalia; order Rodentia; family Muridae; genus Acomys; species Acomys minous. The sequence goes on along the minus strand of NC_140484.1, from coordinate 45,453,066 downwards.
AAATTTATAATGTTTAGAAAACCATTAGTTACTGCTACTACTTTAATTTCACTGTGCCCGTTCAAATGCCACAGAAGCAGAGAAACTTTAAAATTATTAATAATAGACCTTGGGGAATTCCTCTGAATCAAAAGAGTACTTGTATTTTCAGATAATTTCATTATCATTTTTCAAGCATTTTTGCCTACTCATTATGCATTTGTGCCAAGAAGTCTACTGAGTTCAGCAAATAATAGTGAAAGAGAGAGCCATAGTGTCTGCCCATTCATATATATACTGGAACCTCAAAAATATAATTATATCAAATGAGTTAACACATTATTTTTGGGGAAACTAAGGACTGATGAAGTTGGAAAACAAAGGTCAGCATTGAAACCTGTGAATAATTCACTCATACATTAAAAATGTGCCATATAGCTTTTATTTGTAGATGATTTGTTTGTTAAGCACAGGGCATTAAAAGATGTTTGTTTCTACTTTTCAATTGTGAGTATGAGTTAATATCAGACATTCAAAAATTTCATTTCTCAAATGATGTCAAATAGTACATGGGATACTAAGTCAGACAGTGGAGGTGGGGTGTTTGAGTCCTCCTAACTCTAGGAAAGCCTTTCAAATGAGTGATATTTGAGAAAAAAATAACACATGTAGCAGCAGAGGAAAGATGTTGCTTGATGGAAGACTAATTAGGGCCTTCCAGAGATCTTTGATCTTCTCAGAGATTTCATAATGGCCTCTTTTACCTCTTTATTCCTCAGACTATAGATGAGTGGATTTAGTAAGGGTGTCACTACTGTATAGAACACAGACACAACTCTGTCCCCTTCTGATGACTGGTCTGCATTATCTCTCAGGTACATGAAGATAAGGGTACCAAAGAAGAGAGCTACAGCAGTGAGGTGGGAGGTACAGGTAGAGAAAGTCTTGGCTCGGCCCCCAGAAGAGCGGATTTGCATGATGGCCACAATGATGAACAGATAGGACACAGAGATCACCACAATGCAAGCAGGCATGACAAAAATGGCAAAGACAATAATCACCACTTCCTGGATGTAGCTGTCCCCACATACAAGTTTCAGCAAAGGAGGGAGGTCACAGAATATAAAGTTGATCTCATTGTTTCCACAGAAGGAGAGAGTAAAGGCTGTGACAGTCCGAACAAAGCCACTCGAGAAACCAGCCACATAGGCCCCAGTTACTAAGCCTACACGGGCTTTTTCTGTCATGATGGTAACATAAAGCAATGGTTGGCACACAGCCACATAGCGGTCATAGGCCATGATTGCCAAGAGGTAGCAGTCGATGGAAGCAAAGAAGGTAAAGAGGAAGAACTGAGCTGCACAGCGAACTTGGGAGATGGTTGTGCCATGTTCCCACAGCACAGCCAGCATCTGTGGGATGATAACAGAGGAGTAGCAAATGTCCACAAAGGAAAGGTGGCTGAGGAAGAAGTACATGGGTGTTTGAAGTTTGCGGTTCTTCTGGATCAGGATGATCATTCCTGTGTTTCCCATCAGGGTAGAGAGGTAGAAACTCAAAAACAAAAGGAAGAGAGGGAGGCCCCACTCAGGATGCTCAGTGAAGGCAGTCAGAAAGAACTCAGTCACGAAGGTATAATTTCTCCCAGCCATCCATCTAGGAGCTCAGGCTTAAAGCAAAATGCAAAGAAGAGAACCTCACAATATAAGAACAACTCATTTCAGTCAACGAAGTTTAAATTGAGTGTTTGATATGTATTCTTTGACTACAGAAAAATTTTCAGATGAAGAAAAACTTTGAGAGATGCCGATGTCACTGTAAGATAAAACACCATAGATACATCTGTTATAGCACATATGGAGAATAGGTAATGCATGACAGCCCAGATCGGGTGAAACTAATCTCCAATTAGCTACATGTTGTTATATGGAGCACTTAGCCTTTTTGAACCTCAATTTCCCCTTTAGTCAGAAAAGACTAATAGACCTATGGTGCTCCTGAGATGAGATGCTGATTAAGACAGATGCAGAATGACATTGGAAAGCTAAAATCACTAGATAGGTATACAGTAGATTGTTTAAATTTAAAGAGAGCATATAACTTTCAATAACTGGTATAACTAAGGCAACCTTTTTTAAATAATAAAATGTTATTGCAAATTCAATTTGTCCTTTAGGTGAAAATAAATTGTGACAGACTCAGAAATGTGATCTTTAGAGTCTATTTTACTCTAGAAAAAACATCATACATACATATGTTTCTTCCAAAGAAGAACAATATTGTTAAAGAATAATAAAAATAAAAGTTCTGTATTTGAAAATTTGGGTATTTGTCTTTGATATTAGGCACAAGAGACGATGAATTTTAAACACATCAATGAGGGCTACATGTGAAGGCTTAGAGTAAACAAAGAAATGGGTAAATGTTTAATTATAACCTCCCAAAGAAAAATAGAGGTTTTAGGCTTCCTAGAATCTACCATACCAAGAGTTTTAATTATCAGTAAACCTGCATTTCTGTAGTATAGACACACCAATGCCTTAGAAAAATTGTGCTTTCAAAAGGATATTGAAAAAAATCTTCTTAATTCAATTATTTTAATTACCAAAGAAATTATTTAATATCTAAATACCAAATACTCCCAAGAATAGGCTTCTATAGAACTCTGTGTCCAAGATCCAAGAAATTTTGAGTGCAGAACATTTTTGCATAAATAACATAGTGAGAACTTACCACATTGATGATTTTGTAAGGTCTATTTGAGCATCAAAGGGATTAGATTATACACCACATTATTTCTTCTGGAGGTGTTTGTCATACCTTTTAATTCATTGAAAAGCATTCTTTTCACATGTGATATACTCATTAATAAAATTATGTTGAGTAACTAGAGAATTTCTTTTGCCAGTACTGTCCAAATGAGCATTTTATATTCAGCAAACAGAGCACCATGATAAAAAAAAAAACTCCATTATTAATCCAGCAATGTCTCTCCTCATAGAAATATTCCTGTTTTCAGTTTAACCATGTGAATTCATAACAAACTGCTGCTGTGCTAGTTCAAGCTGGCTGGATAATTAATACCCCCACATAGATATATGCATACATACACACCCTGCCATTATCCTGGAAACTAAGAGAGCAGACATAAGCTTTTACAGGTTTTTAACAAAGCCCCATGAGGATTGGTTGATTATTCTCAAAGCCTTTAGTAAAGGTAGTTTAATAATAAACATACATATTTGAAAGAAGAATAAAACAGACATTTTTGCAATTTAGGATTGATGAATACTAATGGGGAAATCTGAATGAATGAATTTAAGAGTCCCTGTAAAAATTCACAGCAGGGTTGTCAAGCATGACTCTGGCGATTAGAATAATAAATGCTACTAAAGCCAGGTCAATGCTGAGTTGAGCTGCTGGACAAGAGTTGATAACAAAGAAATATTTAAACATGCAGACTATGAACTGTCTTTACCTGAATTCTGCTGGTACCTCTCTTCTTGGTGTAATGTTTCCATAATTGCACGCAGTTCACCATGAGTGTCTTCGGAAAGTCATGCTTCCTTTTTATCTTTAATTCCTTTGCTTTTCTTCCTCCTCGATAAAGATGCAGCATGTTCTAATAGTCATAGTATTCTGGTTGAATTGGGTCACACCCAGTTCTTTTATGTCTTAATCTCACTGCAAATTATCTGTCTTTTTCCTCTTAGCGTGAGTAAACAATATATTCCTGACCCTAGTTTCCTGAGATTGCCTCAGACTCCTGCTACAACATCAGGGCTTGGGGGAACCGGTGTGTGTCCCTACACTACTGATTCCTACCGTTCTGAATATAAGATGCCTGATATGCATCTCAAAGCCACTGTAATTAGCTCCTAGAACGACTCTCCAGGGAAGGCGATTTTGTGACTTCCTAACAAGGCGCCTAGTATCTTTGAAAGTTGCTCTCTAATTTCAAACTCTCAAATCCCCACGACATGTCTTCTTGCCTCTCTCAGCAGAGTGTAATGTAGCTTGCTCCTAGACTTTTCTTCTTCCTACTTTGCACCAAAAGGAATGCATTTTTTTAAATGTCTCTTAGTTCTCATTTGGATGTTTCCACAGCCAGCTATGACTTGTTCACAAAATTACGCTGTTTGTAAAGAAACATACTGGGATGTGGGACTTTGAAAGTTCACTGCTTAGTGAATATGATCAAAACACATTATACACATGTACAAAATTGTCAGGGCATATTGATAAAAATACCTGTAATTCCAGAACTCAGAAGGCAGATGAAGGAACACTGTTGGGATCAAGGCCAGACAGGGGTACACAAATTACACTGAGACACAAAGAAGAGAGGTCATAGTAGTGGTACGTCCTATGAAATTCAATAATTTGTAAAAACTGACATAGTTTTACTTGGAAACAGGAGAGAATGAAGCAAGTAGGGATTCACCAAAGGTGTTATGAAGCTCAGGAGATAGGATGCAGTGAACTAATATCTACTGTAAAATGTACAAAAGTCCTAAGGGTGACTATAGCCTTCACTACATTTCTGGTTCTCAAAATTCAAAGTATAGGTGTTAAAGCTAATTTTATATAATTATGTTTGTTTCTTTTAGATTCTCTCTTAACCCTGCTATCACACACATATTGAGACTCTTTTATATTTGTTTATAAAGCTTTGCAACACAATCTTGAGCAGGTTAAAACTGTTCTTAACCCTCTATGTTATCCTGACTCTATGTTTGCCAACAACCCCAAGTTATTTGCTTTTGAGTTCTTTCTTTGCTCCAACTGAATCTTCATTTTTTTCTTGCACCCCTGCCTATGGCTGATTCCCTTGCTGAATAGCTCACTTCCTCTTATAACTTCTCCTCCCCTTCTGGATGACAGGAAATCAAGCCCTATTCTCTCACCTTCTCAGTGATTGGCAGTAAGCTGCTTTAGTGGCATACAAGGGAACAATTGGGGAGCATATTTTATACAATGTTGAAACAGGAGAGTCTCAGAACAAGGCTTGCAATCAGATATGGGGAATACAGAAATGAACATTTGAATTACACAATAATTTTATGCTGACATATATAAGAAATGCTCAAGGAACTATCTGAAGGGTGAGTACCAGCACAGCCATCATTTTGGATTGTAACGTGGTATATCCATCACAATTATCTCAAGTGATTCTGATAGAAGTAATGCACAAAAGCATATCTGAAGACAAGGCTTGAAAAGGTTTCACTGGGAGTCTATGTCTATTTGTCTGTGCATGGATCCACAAAAAAGTTACAAGACCCATGGAAGTCTCTTGAGAGAACTGAAACAGGATTTTTTTTTTAATGTTCCTGTGTCTTATAAAGAAGTTTTTAAAGTCTGAAGACAGAAAATGTTGTAGCAAAGATTGAGCCTGTCCTGAAGATGTATGGTACAAGAAGACTCCTACCTAACTACACTGTCCTTAAGAATTCTCAAGGAAGCAGTTAAAATTCCAAGGCTAGTATTATAGCATGTAATAATTAAATAAAAATGCCTGAGTGTAGGAACCAGATAATAGCATACTTTTTTAAACTGCCAAGATGACCAAACCTTAAAAACAAAACAAAAACAAAACAAACAAACAAAACTGAGAGGCATTGACAGAAAGCTTCTGCATGTTCTTAGGGGTCTCAGGTTGATGTTTCAGGAACATGGGTTTCCTGTTCCCCTACACTTAGAGACAACTTTATTCATTATTTACGTAGAAAAGTACACTGCATAACTATATTATAAAGTACTATAATTAAAAACAACACTAGGCGGATCCAAGATGGTGGCGCTGAGTATATACCATAACTGAATAGCAAGACAGCAATGGGAATACACCAACTGACAGGTCTGCAGTGGACCTCAAAACCCCAAATGTTTATCGTTCCCAGGTGAGACAAGAACCCACAGTGTGAGAAACTCGCAGGTCCTGGACTGTGCTGCCACTAGGAGCCATGTCTGGATCTGTAGCCATGCAACATCAGGGGTTTGTTACCACCAAAGCCAGCCATATATCCCAAGTCTGCGCTGCCACCCAGAAAGTTGTTGATGTCTGAGAGTTGTACAGAACTGGTCCCACCCCTTATCTGGACATTCTTGGAGAGTTGGCCTTGTGGCTTTGAGAGCAGCAGATCTGACCCCGCCCTTAGCGAGCTGCAATACTCAGGAAAGTAGGTTCCATGCATCACCCAAGAAGCACAGTAAAGCTGTCTCTGGTCACAAGAGTTGCTGGTGATCCAACCCAGAGGACATGAGTGTGGGAGAGCTGGCCCCACCACTTGTATGCTGTGTATTGATATGGGTGAAGGAAAGATGGCCTCATTTTCCACCTTGTCACCTACCACAGGGAGGAGAGCTGGCCCCAAGGTAGCCAAAGCCAGAAAGCTGGCCTTGCCCCTCACTAGCTGCATCACTTGGGATAGCAGGCAATGCACTTTGTCTGGGTAGCATAATATAGCTGCCCCTTAGATAGGGTGAAAGTGAGCCATCGCTGAGGGTGCATGTGGCAGAGCTGGCCTTGCCACCTTTCTGCTGTGAGGAGCCTTTGGTGGGGGGAAGGGTGATACCCTCTACCCCATCCTTCACCACCTGAGGCAATGGGGAGAGCTAACCCCAGGGTCATGAGAGCAGGTGGGCTGGCCCTGACTCTCACTGTCAGCAGCACATGGAAGAGCCAGCTAGGAAACTTGTCTGAGGTGAACAATCACTCATACCAAGAGGATATGGCATGAGGTGGCATGGATGTGAGGGTGGTGCCCTCCTCCTCCCTTTCTCACAACCTGCAGTAGCTGAGAGAGCTGGTCCTGGAGGCATGATATCAGGAGAACTAGCTCTTCCCCTCCCATGGCTGTAACACTTAGGAGAGTGGCCCCTGCGTCTCACTTGGGAACACAGTGGAGCCGGCTCTGGAGATGTGGATGTGGATGAGCCAACCCCAAGGGACAGCAGAAGAGCTTACCCTGCCTCCAGCTTATGGCTGCTTTGGGTGGCCTATCCTAAGTAGTGCTGGAGAGATTACCCTGGTGGTGTGGAGCGCTGGCAGACTGACCAGCTTAACTACCACCCAGGCCCAGATCCAGGGCTCTGAATTGGCTCACCCCAAAAACTATAGTATCTGTCAAACAGTTGGATCTTTTGAAAGGGCCAGTCTAGCTGTCCAAAAGCTGCAGGATGACATGGGCAACACCAAGCTAACCTGGAGGAGTCCTCGTGAGGATCCAATACTGATAGTGTCACAGAAATCAGAGATCTTGACAGACCAGTGACTCACTGCTATGAGCATTTGCAAGTGAAGATATTTGTACAGAGGAATAAGATATACTCTGGGACAAACGGTAACATGCTACAGCTTCCATGATGCAATCTTTTCTATGCTTTGTTTTTATTGTTGTTTGTGTATTTTATTTTATTTTGTGGTGGGGGAAGGTATAAGGGCAAAAAGAAGATATGAGGGGAGAGGGGTATGAGTAGGACTGGAGTGCGTGATGTGAAACTCACAAAGACCCAATAAAAATGTTTTTAAAAATCCTAAAGGGAGTATTATATAGGTCAAATAGCTCAAACTTTCTTTCCTATTTTTAGGCAACAATCTAAGCCTCCCATATAAGAAGGTTTTTAATGAGATGGTTTTTGTTTTTTGTTTTATTTGCTTGTGTATTTGTTTGGGTTGTTTTTTGTTTTTCATAGACCAGGCTGGCCTTGAACTCACAGCAATCTGCCTGCCCCTTCCACCCAAGTGCTGGGATTAAAGGTGTGCACCACCACACCCAGCCCGAGGTGGTGTTTTTTTTTTTTTTTTAAATCTATGGTTATTTAGGAACATTCTGGCTAACTATACTTTACTCATTAGTCCCTCATTGATCATATCAGAAGACACTCCAGATACAGATGACTGGTAATTGAGCTTAATACATACATACATACATACATACATACATACATACATACATACATACATACACTTAAGGTTTGTCCCAACATGCACATAGAGATATGTATCTAGAGATAGTGATTCTTATGAGCTTTTCCAGTTTCACCAGACCATCTGCATATAAACTTCACAGAATGATAGAGGATAAAGAGTGCTTGGTGATTCCTCATGCATTGTGCTTGCCCTCCTGTGATTTATATAAACTATGAAATCCTTGCCTCGTACCAATTCATTTTTCCTGCCTTTCACTCCTGTTTTCATACCTAATTATTCACTTTTGAAGTGCTTGTTATCCATCGTAATCTATGGCAGACAAGATCTCTGAGATAGCCTCCTTTAAAAACAAAACAAAAACCACAAAAACCTCTGCCGTGTTTAATGTCATGTTGTTGATGACGTAGTCTAAAAGTCAGAAAGATTAAAATCCAAAAAGAGAGACTGGGTTATGATTCAGTGTTCGAGTGCTCCTTTGTCCCCACAAGATCCTGGGTTCAATTACAAGCACTCTTCAAAATAAAACACACATAATTCAAATAGATAGATAGAATCCCAGACCACATATTGGTCATTATTGTGCACTTAGTCAACCCTCTGCCTCTCTTCGAAGACAGAGCAATCAAAATAAAGAACAAAAGAAATTCCTTTATTGAAGGCAACACAATAGGTTGGTGTGCATCAATAGATGTATAGATAGAAAAGAGATGGTATACAAACATCATTGAGTATTACTCAGATATCAATAATAAATTTATATAATTTGAAGGAAACTTGGTGGAGAGACCATCATGTTGAATGAAATAACCATATTCAGAAAAGACAAATAGTGCATGCTTTCTCCTTTGGGGAAACGATATTTAAATGAAATCAAACGGGAGGCTCTTTGGGATATGGAAGGGAATCAGCAGGAAGAAGAAAGAACAAGAAAGAATTAGAGAATGATCCATCAAAGTTGTATGCATTATGAAAATATCATAGGGAAACCCATTATTTTGTACAATTAGCATTCACTAATTTTTAAAAAGGACAGCATTTCCCATCTTCAGAGGGAATTTTTTTCTTAGTAATCCTTTTCTTTCCTGTACACTTCTTGAATTTCAATAACTTCTAAGAGAGAAAGTATACTGATTTTATTCTCTAAGACCCAACATTGTCATTGTCACTCTGGAGAAAAATTCTTATAATTCATTTATAATTTACAGCTCTTTGCTTAATGTTTAGCCTGGAGCAATTGACACATGAATGGTTACAGTAGTTACCCCTTTAGAAAAGCTATTAATTTTCTAACAGGATTTTAATGGAAAACTCTGTCAAAAATATGTGGAATTTATTATGAAAATTATAAAGTATAAATATAAAGTAATACTATTTTTAAAATATCTTATTGGCTATCAGTTTTTCATACAAATTATTTTGTTTTCTGTTGAGAATCATAGACTAATTCTCTTTTCTTAGTTCATTCTCTTATAACATTTTGGTTTGTGAACATTATCAATTTGCTCAATTGTTATAGAATTGTGACATCTTATTTATGCTGGGAGATCTCATATTTATCATTTTATTTAACTTTAGGAATAAAACTTGAATTAAAATTTCCATACCTCTTTTGGACTGAGAAATCTATTTACCGAAAGCCTCACAACGAACTAGAGGGAAAATATGATTTAGATTCTTCTGCATATTCTGAATGGTTTGACAAAAAAAGAAAATATTTTCTGAATTACAAAATGAAAATTTTATTTGTAACAATGTCTTTCTCATCTCCTTGAAAATAAAATGAGATAGTTCATGGTAATGAAAATAATTAGTTCCAAAGCACTTGCTACCTGATGTAAATGTTGTGCTTAGAAGTGATAGAAATAAATATTGTGCTCTGATGTTTTTTCAGCTTTGTATAGAACCCATAGTAACTCTCCCTATTCAGCAAATCTTTGCCATAGACTATAACCTATGTTTAAACTACCCACATCTGTCTAGAGTCACTGTGCTGTGTATGACACAGGATGCTTCATGCTTAGTGAGGGCCTATTTCAAGATAGGCACAAGTATGAGAAACAGCAGTGCACCATGTCATTCATAAACTACACCACACTTAGCTAAGTTGACTTAGCTCCTCTTAAAACTATTAGCATAGCATGACATAAGGAACAAGAAAAACAGTGAGTTAATGAGAATCAAGCAATTTAAAACTATTTGTCAGTCATGACAGAAAAAGAAAATCTAATGAGACAGTAATTGGTGTTAGATCATCATACTGTCTGCTAATGACACTGACTAAGAAATTATACATCTAAAGGGAAGTGAAAAATCATTTATCACAATTCACAGTAACCCAACAATATGATCTTTTACATGTATAATTTGTATTTTTTATGAAAACTAAAGCAAAAGGGAAGTCCACAATTCAAATCAAGTGAATTTTCTTAAAATCTGACTCTGAAAATAATGAAGCAGGATTCACAGTAATTACTAGTTCGAAATAACAAACTGGGGGTGCGAAACAAAGATAAGAAGAAAGCACAACGGAATTATTGGGTACACGTGTCACTATTTTGTACTACGCACTCAATGCTTGATTTCCTTATTCAAGCTAACAGCACAGCTCCTATGAAATATCAGTAGTGGGGACAAAATTGGCCCGTCATTTCATTCAGTTTTGCAAATCTGGATACACCTGGAATCTACCAGTGACCTTTCTGAAGGCATCCTTCACGTCCTTGTTTCTCAGGCTATAGATAAGAGGGTTCAACATGGGGATGACCACAGTGTAGAAGACAGATACTACCTTGTCTTCCTTTAAGGACTTGCCTGAGCTGCTCCGTATGTACATGAAGATGAGGGTTCCAAAGAAAAGAGCCACAGCAGTGAGGTGGGAGGCACATGTGGAGAATGTTTTACCTCTGCCACCTGAAGACTTCATTTTCATGACAGCCTTGATGATGAGCAGGTAGGAGATAAGTATGACCAAGGCATTTGCCAAAATGACAAAGTTCCCAAAAAAGACAATAATAATTTCAGCATTTGTTGTGTCACTGCAGGCCAGCTTCAGCAGGGGCGGGAGATCACAGAAGAAGAAATTGACTTGATTATTTTCACAGAATAAGAGAGAAAAGGTGCATGTGGTTCTTATGATGGCCCCAAACAACCCGCCAACATAGGCTCCAGTCACTAAACTCCAGCATCTTCTAGGGCTCATGTCCACAGTATAGAGCAGTGGGTTGCTAATAGCAACATAGCGATCATAGGCCATCACAGACAGCAGGAAACACTCTGTCGCTGCACAGACAGTGAAGAAGAAGAACTGGGCAGCACATTGGCCATAGGAGATGATCATTTTGTCTTTGGTCAGTGTTGCCAGGATCTGAGGGGTGATGACTGTGGTGTAGCAGGCATCCAACATAGAAAGGTGGCTCAGGAAGAAATACATGGGGGTGTGGAGTTGGATATCCACCTGGATGAGAATGATCATACCCAAATTTCCCAAAATGGTGACAAGATAGAAGCTGAGAAACACCAGAAAAAGAGGTACCTCCCACTTGGGAAGATCAATAAAGCCCATGAGAACGAACCTGGTTACTGTTGTGAGGTTATTCTTGGCCATGAACCAATGTGAACTGTTAATCTGAAGATAAGAGTGAACTAACAACAGAGGAAAAATAACCACAAACTTCGTTTCTCTATAGTTGAAGTTGGGTTTGCAACTATGAGCTTATTTACAGTGTTTGTTACAGAAATCTTGTGCCAGGCTTAGAGAGCTGTTCTTAAATTTGGTGGAACTAAGCCAAATGCTGTTGGTTTTGATCCAGATTGATTCTGGTTTATATTTGAAAAATTCTGTGAAGAGAAGAAACATGTGATCCTCAGATTTAGAATGGACCTAGCCAACATCTATCCTAACCTCACCTCTTGCATCACACACCCACCATCTGGTTATATGATGACAGAATCTGTCTGCACATACCTTCCACCCAGGGATCTCAGTGTCACTATCCTGATACTTACATCCATCTAATACTTTTTTCATAATATTCTTACAGAAGCTTGAAGATGATAAAATTTCTCCTCATCTTGTCTCTGTAACACACACACACACACACACACACACACACACACACACACACACACACACCAGAAAAATAAATAACTAGACAGATGATAACACTAGATAGATAGATGACAGATGATAGATAGATAGAAGATAGAAATAGATAAAAAGACAGACAGACAAACAGACAGACAGACAGACAAATGATAGCTATTTTCTCTAGAAGTCCTAAATTGTTATCATATTTTTCTCTGCACTCCAGTCTTTGGCACGTATATCAGAGGCTAAGATATTCCACATACTTTGTTTCACTCTTCATTTTATTATGTGGGCAAGATATCTTGTCCCTTTTGCCTCAATTTCTTGTTTATAATATGGAAAATATATGCCTATATTATAGATGTATTTGGGGTACTAAATAATTTAATATATGTAAGAGATATAGATTAATATCCAGTTCAGAAAGGCCTAAATATAGCTTATTATTATTGTTGTTGATATTATTACTAATATTATTATAAATTTTAAATATGACCTAGGTTTTGTTTTATGGAATATAATACATTTCACTCATATAAATTTTTTTTCAGGTTATAGATTCCTAGGGAGACAGTTTCATATACATAGGCAGCTTTGACACAATAGTTGAGTTACTTTTGTCCTCTTGCTAAATTAGATAAACCATTACTCATTCTTTCATCTCTTAAGAAAATCTTGTTTTTCATTCCTATAACAGTGTTACTCTTTGGGCTAGTACTTCAGTACTTTGGTTCTGAAAATGGTAAGTGATGTTTCCCTATTATGATTGCACTTATACCATTCACTAAAAGAATTCTGTTGATTTTAGGAAAAGCTTTCAAAAATCAAGTGAAATTAATGTTTATTTGCTATGCTTTGTCACTTTTTCAAAATAATAGTACTTAATTTGCTTTATAGTGTGCTTTGGAAATTTTTGCATTTCCTATTTCTTACTGCTATATTGCACACGTCTGAGTCAAATCACCACCCCACATGTATAGCTATTGATAATTTCCCATATGAATTATGTCTCTTCAGGAAAGTTTCTAACATACAAATGATCCTTGAGAGCTTCTTCATAGAAACCCAGATACATAAGTCCTTACCTCAAAAGCATTAATACTTAAATATTTTATAGATTACTATCAATAATATCACTAGACAGATACTATCAACACTGAACCCAAATATGAAGACTCACCATTGACTTCGCATGCAAATAAATAACTGTCCATTTTAAAGGTCCTTGTTTCCATGACCCTAGATTGTTCCCCTAAAACCATTTGCCCATTGTCTTAGTGCCACATCCCACACCATGAGATGCAGATTGAAATTTGCTAAATCAAAACTGGTGATTCTATAACCAAATACATAATAGCCCTATATTTAAATGTTTAATATTTCTCATTTATTTTACTGATAATAAAAATAAAGCCCAGAATCCTTAAATGATTGGTCTGAAATGTCGCTACTAAAATGAAAAGATAGTTAGATTCTAGCTTGATGCCCTGACTGAAATGGAACTAATTTAGGCATCGCTGCTTTTCCAAACACTGGTGTTTTGTTCAATGTACACCTGGTCTGTGCCAATCACAACATGACATGCACTGCACACATCATTTCACACAATCCTGTGACCCCAGAAAAGAGGTTTCATTTTACCCTTGGGGAGAGTAAGATTAAGTAGATAAGAATGAGTAAAACTGCAATACCAGCAGGATTTATCATATTCCAAAGATACAAGAAAGCATAATTCAAATTCTCAGGGAAATCTCAAAACTAAGCTTATAAACTGGTAACAGTCACTGCGCAAGAAACTAAGTTCTAAAAATACCTAGTGACACCCAAATCCAAGGATAATAAAGCTGGTAGACGCAAAACAAAACGACCTGTACATACCTGTGCATTTTAGGTGGAAATGAAACATAGCTATTGTGCCCTAAGAAGAGAAGGTACGGAGCTTGAGAGATTTCTGTACTGCCGGTTCCTTCAGATGACTTGGGGTCCATCCTTAGCACCTACATGACATTTTACCATCATCTGTAATTCCACTTCCAGGGGATCTGATGCCCTGTTCTGGCCTCTGCTAGTACCAAGAATATATATGCTTCACAAAATACATGCAGGCAAAGCATTGGTTCAAATGAGTAAAAAGAGACTAAAAAGAGACTATCCAATAACGATGGCTGTATTCTATACCTAATTTGGCTTAGCTGCTTTGTCTGAAGGTGCCCACTATCTTTCCAGGACTCACAGCTGGTAGACTTGTCCTAGTCCACTCAGAGATTTTGAAGTCAAATGAACAAAGTCATTATACATTTGTAAAAAGCAGCTGAGATTACATACGTAGTTCAAAATAATTAACCCATTTTGGGATTTCTTCTTGCGTAGCAGACCAGTGTGCAATTAAAATGCTTTTGGGGATGGCCCTGTAAGAGCTACTGAGTGCAAAAGTTTTCCCTTGAATAATAAAACAGCTCCAGGGACAGTGCCTAACACTTCTGGGAAAAGCCTCCTCACCCCTCCCCCTTGCCCCGCAATTTCTCTCAGGCAGAGGCTTATTTTCACATCTTTTCCCCGTCTTTCAGAGGATAAAACCAAACCTCAGGGATTGCATGAAAATTCGTAAGGCTTTTACGTACTGTGAGATCAACAGCATCTTCTGCAGGGAGTGGGCATGCTCTGCTGAGTTAGGCAGGCTGGGGCCTAACGGTCAGATTGGGGGGCTTTTTCTAGAAGTCTCCTTTATACTCCACATATTCTTACAACCATTGTCCAGTCACAGGTCGGATCTGAGACCAAACAGCATTCTCTCTGCTTCAATTTTTACATAGAAACGTGACTTCTGACTCAAGAAGCAACAAGCCTGGGCTAGTATAAGCATGCTTCCGTTGCGTCTGAACTGTCCATCACCCCTCAGGATCCACTTCCGGAGTTCTATAGCCGCCTTTCCTACTTCTAGTCCTCACCTATTTCCTGCCTCTGAAACTCACAATCACTTTTGTTAGAACCACACTGGTATTAATAAATTGGATTTGTATTATAATGTCCACAGTTCCACAGTAGTGGTTACTCTTATTTCATTAGCTTCCTGCTAAGATTCTTAGAGCTCATTAACCACACGTGTCCTCTTCAGTGGGCGCCTGTTTGCTTTCAGCTACTTGGTGTTCTAGGATTCAAAATAGTCTACATAAGCAGCATAAAAAAATGATATTTATCTCATATGCCTCTAAGTATTAAGGTTTGGATAAACATTTTAATCATTAGCAAGCATTTGGCCCAGGCAGAGTTTTGAAAGTGCAGATGCAAGATGACACAAAGATATATTTAGTAAGGGGGGGGGGGGTACTAAAGATGAAAATGCCTGATGTGTAGTGTAAGGATTTGAACCCAATGTGTTTTGAAAAAATTTGTTGCCACTTTCTGAAATTAAGTGTTTTCTGAAATGATTACTGATTTTTATGTTTTCTATAAACTAGAGTAGAAATTAGGACATGCTGGAGGGAAGGTAAAAGAGAGTATCCAGAAATGAGAATATTCCGTTTATTATCGCCAGATGAAGTTGTTGTTGGACTGACTGTGTGATGGTTATTATTCATCCACCATTTGATAATAATCAGAAAATCATAAGACATTTGGTATATTTCTCTTTTGCTATTAAGATTAAATGTCATGCTAAAACTTGCATTTGGGATTTAGGAAAGATCCGCATCTTACGATAAACAGGTTTTACCCATACTGGAGGTTCAAGAAACAGTGCAGAAGACAGAGTGAAAGATTTTAAGAGGCAGAAGATCAGCAAGTTGTCTGTGAGTCTGTATCTCCCAGTAATGTCTGAGGACACACCCATAGACGCTCAGCAAGATGACTGCTCCAACATGAGCTGAACAAGGGCAGCATCAACAGACATTCCAAAGTGTATGGCAGAAAGCTCATGAGGCATCAACACGATTCAAAGAATTAGGGGCAACTAAGAAATTCTGAGAGCAGAGGTGATCTTACCCAGGAAAGAGCACACCAGTTGATTTTCCAGTACTAAATGACCAGCACTAAAATCAAACAAATCAAACCTTGGTCAGGGCTAGAGTAAAAATGCTTTGTTGAGAAAGTTCATACAGGAGAAACATGTGTAGGATAAAATAAAGTACAAAATGTCTAGATTTGGAATCTGGCATTAGATTCATGTGTGTGTGTGTGTGTGTGTGTGTGTGTGTGTGTGTGTGTGTGTGTTTGTATCAAAAAACTTCCATGTCAAAATTAGTATGTAATAATATGGAAAATAATATACCAAAAGGGTAGTTCTCACACATCCAAAGGATTTTTTGCATTTAGCTCCTAGACTTTTCAATCATTTTCACTTCCCATGCACTCAGCTATTTAGCTGGGTGATCTGAGGTTATGCTATTGAGAAAAAGCATAAAAAATTTAAGTTGCTTAAATCAACAGAATTTTATTTCTTTTTCTTGACACTTATTCTTCACAAGCCTTCATTTCTACTAGGACATAATCGTCATGACAGCAAAATTAAAGTTGTTTAGTTCATTGACATGTCTTTAATACCAAGGATATTTTCTGAAAATAGAGCAGACAATAAACATCTGTTGAATAAATGATAGGAGATACCTTTAATGAGCGTCTTTTATCTTTCTGTGTTCACAAAGTGTTTTACTGTTTATTAGCTCAACATGGCCTAGGTACTTAACACGGAGACAATGAACAGAAAACTCTGTAGTCATCTATTCTAATTAAATATTTATTTCCACGTGGATTAAAATGAATTCACATCTCTAAAATAACATTTGGAAACTAGAGTTTTATAGGCAAAACAATACAAACAATCAATACAAAACAAAACAATAATCTCCGTAAAGGAGACATCTTGGAAATGGAGAGAGAGATGGATCTGCAGTGAAAAGATGGCTGTTCTTCCAAAGGATATAGGTTCAGTTTCAAGCACACCAAGGCATCTCACAGCCATCTGTAACTTCAGTCAAAGATGATTTTATGCCCTCTTATATAAAAGTACTTTGAGAGATGGGTCTGTGTGAGGAATAAAGTGGAAAGAATTCCCTTGACTATAGATCAGCTCTAGAGACAGCGTTTGGGGCTTCTGAGAGAAGCCAAGTCCTGCAGAGAGAATGTGCCTTGGAAGTCATTCATTTTCTCATCCTCTCCACTCAGCTTAAAGGATAACGGCAAACCTTTTGGGATTACATGGAAACTCCCAAGCATTCTGAGTGATACAGCTCAGTAGCCACTCCTTCAGGGCATGAACTTTTTGTAACTGACTTAACTTATTACTTATCTTGTTAGTGAAAGGCAGTGTTGGTACTGGAGTCTGGAACTGAGGACTTTTCATGACTCTTTACATGGCGTTCATCATTAGGCTTATTGTCAGTCACATTTCAGGGGTTGAAACTTAGTTGTTTTATCTGATCCAAAGTTCATAAGAAACTGTGATTATTGAATTGGAAGAGGCTGAGTATAAGATAGTCTAAACACGTGACATTTAATGCTGTTTTCAGGAGCATGTTTACTCGCCGGGCTTACAGAGGATATGTTTTCAGGGTTCCTTTTTCTGTTCCATTTTTATCTTTTCCCTGTCTCTGAAGGGCACAATCTTTGTTAGAACTGTTCAATTTGCCCTGAGTGTCAGTTGTTCATACATTATTCTCCGTGATTAGCCTCCCCCACTACACAGACAGTTGCTACAGCACCTTGCTTCTCACCCTCTGTTCTATTTATATGTATTCACTTAGTACTGAGGTCTCAGAGCTCCTTCAGTAGAAAGGACTCTCAAAGGCACCCTGAGCCTCATTTCCTTCTAAATGACAGCACTTAGATAAACTCTTTGGTGCCCAGCAATCACTCAGCTTAGGGGCGGTTATAGAAGAAAGTACATAGTATCCATTACCTTCCTTCTTCTCTTTGAAAGAGCAGGATAACTGTAGCTCTTTTGTGTATAATTTAATTTAATTATTGTTCTGGTTATTAAGATTAAACATCATGCTAGAATTTGTGTTTGAAGATTGAGAAAGAGCTACTTCTTATATTAGCTTTCTTTAAAAAAAAAAACTTAAAACAGAGAAAATGGATGAGTGCTCACAGAAGAATCTGTACGTGAGAAAATGAAGCAGGAAATGGCTAAGCACACTGTCTTTTGGCCTAGAGTTCAGTATTCCCCTGTACCTTAGGGAACTCTTGAATGTAAATTTTATCAGACATTCTACCTACAAACAAGGGGTTAGACTTTTTGCAGCCCATGTCAATCATTCATTTACTGCACACCATCCTCAACAGGCCAGATGTGACCTCATAGGCATTTCTAGAAAAAAATAATTAATGAGGATAATTCTCCAGGAAAGGATGCAATTGTAAGCAGACCACAGTCATACTCACACAGATTGCCTAGAACAATGGTTTTCATCCGTTCTAATGCTGCAAACCATTAGTACAGTTCTTCATATCCATAAATTTATTTTTATTGCTACTTCATAACTGCCATTTTGCTACTTATGAATTATAGTGCAAATGTCTGCGCTTTCCAATGGTCTTAGGCAACGGACACCTGTGAAAGGTTCATTCCACCCTCCCAGAGGGGTCATGATTTACAGGCTGAGAAACCCCTGAGATAAAGAAGATTTAGGATTTGAGATGTTTAAATATTAGATAGAGTTTGAGGATTAATATCGTAGGCTTTTCCATAAGAGCTATCCCTGCTCCTCACTGGCTGCAGAATTTAGGAGAGCAGCCCCTGAACCCTAACTGGGCAGCATAGTGGAGCTTGTTATGGGTGTGGATGCAAGAAGGCTGGCCCAGAGAGCATGAAACCTGGCCCTGCCTACTGCTAGTGGGTAGGCTAGCCAGAGCAGGACTGGAGAGCTCCCTCTATTGGAGTGGATAAATGAAACCTGGCCCCGCCTCCTGCTAGTGGCAGCATTGGGTAGGCTAGCCAGAGCAGGACTGGAGAGCTCCCTCTATTGGAGTGGATAAAAGAGAGCCTGTGGGATAAGCGGCTCAAATATCACCCAGGCGCAGATCTACAGCTTAGAGTGTGTCCACCCCAAAATCTACAACATCTGTGCATTATTGAAGTATGTGAAAGGGCTAGACCTGCTGATCTAAAGTTGCAGTATATCTATGAAACAGGACAGTGACAGGATAAACAGAAAGAGTCCCAAGGAGGATAGTGTATTGATAGTATGACAGAAGCCAGAGTTCTGGAAGCAGACCAAATGACTCACTGCGATGAATATTTGCAAGTGAAGATGTAAAGATGTGGGACATACTGTGACACACTACAGCTTCCATGAGGCGATATTTTCTATGCTTTGTTTTCTTTGTTTATTTATTTGTTTGTTTTTTATTTTCTTTTGGTGAAGTCATTGCAAGGGAGGAGAGTGGATGCAAGTGGTTGAGGAGATGAGTGGGACTGAGGTGTATGATGTGAAACTCACAAAGAATCAATGAAGGGTTAGGGGGAAAGTCTAAGGCTTTTCATGATGTGTTATTGTTTCAGATAGGCCAGCTAGAAAGCAAAGGGATGAGAACTTTGGCATTTCTGGAGCAAGACATGCAGGAAGCTATCAATATCAGGTGTGATTTATGTATTGTTTCATTTTTAATAATTCAATTTTATACCATTTACAATCACTTGAACTTACAAAGTTTCAGCCTCAAGTCTGACAGATTTATTGATTAATATATTTAAATAAATACAGAAATATCTGCAACATATATACTAAAATGCTAAAATGTGCTGCTGCCGTAGACCAGCTCCAGGAACAGTGTAGAGGAGAGAAGAGAGGTGGATCCAAGGTAGGGAGAATTGAGCAGGCAGTGAACAGCTGGTTAAGGGGAACCAATCATTGATTGAACAACTACCTAGAAGAACTAGTTGTTGAGGAGAGATTGAGGAATGGAGGAAAAAGAAGTACTTGGAGACTCCAGCATCTGTGGTACAAGCTGAAGGTCTCAAAGCCCAGGAGAACTTTATTTTCTGTTAATCTGTCTGTCTTTCTTGCTGTCTGGCTTAATCCTTGCTTACTGTTACGCATCATTCTATCTCCTTGCTGTTCTGTCTCACTCTAGCTTACTCTCTCATGTCTGTTACTTGCTGTTCTCCTTGGGCCAACCCCAGTATTTTATTTAAGTGAAGGTCAATTTTTTCATCACAGATTACATCATGATTTTTCTCATCTTGTACAATCAATAGGGCATTCAGAATCAATGAAGTAAGAGAACAGTCTAACAAGGAAATACAAAACGTTCTTTACTTCTCTGGAATCTACAGTTGTCCTCAGTGTGGCAGGAGTAGGTGAGAGGTCTGAAGGTGGTATAGTGCATGTCTGGCAGCCAGCATCCTCTCTTCTCTCCAGAAAAATACAAACACTGGCATTGTGGAGTCAGCAGCACTGCTGCTTGCTCACCCTGCAGTCACTGCACTATTGGTGCTCAGACTCCACTGGGCACTGCCATCTTGGAACAGGATCCTGTTTCCATAAGATTATTATGTAATAGAAATCCTGATTTTATATCCCCCATATGTATTGACAAGCCTTGTTCTATCGATCCCCTATCTCAATATTGTATAAATTCAGCTCTCCAATTGTCCCCTGGTGTGACAATAAAGCAGTTTACAGCCAATTGCTAAGCAGAGGAAGAGGAGTTAGAAGAGAAAGTAAGAGATTCTTCAGGGGATTCAGAGGTGCAGGAGAGATGAAGAACATTCAGATGGAGCAAAGAAAGAAGTAAAAAGAAAGTAACCTGGGGATTTTGCAAAGATGGAGTCAGGATAGCATAGGGGGTTAAAAATATACCTAAACTGCTCAAGATCATACTGTAAAGGTTCATAAACAAATATAAGTGTGTCAATTGTTTATGGGATAGCCAGGCTAGGAGAGTAAACTAAGAGAATCAAACACAGGTTTTGTAAAAATAACTTCAAAAGACCCTGTATCCTCCTGCTGGTCTCCACAGGGGGATAGGCAGAACTGTGGACTGCAGGCTGCTATCTGGTATCCCTCTGTATCAAGGAGCTGTCCTCAGGGACATGGGAGGAATCTGATGTCTGGATGCATCCCTGCAACTCAGGAGGCAAGTTTAGGTAGGTTAAAGGTACAGGGTGCCAGGAGCCTAGGACCCAGGAGCCATCCACAGGGGTTGGCAGGGCAACAGGATCTAGGCCTCCTTAGCTTCTGGGATGCCTCTTCTCATCTGAGAAACACAGATGCTGTTTTGAAGTCAGGAGCCAGGTCAGTCACTTAATCTGTAATCTCTGATCTTCTGGTACTTAGATACCATGTGCATTGGAACCCAAGAAGAATAAAACCCAACAAGAAATTGTTTTAAAACTATTTCTTCACGTATGTTCTAGACTTATATCACAGATTCCTTATCCATTTTTTTTTTACATCTTCCAATATCTCAGGTTTTTTTAGGTGAGTTATACTTAGCTATGCTACTGAAATAAATCATATGAAACCTTAGTGGCTTAAAGCAACAAGGATTTATTTCTTATTTATATGACCAAAGTGGTGTGAGTTATCCTCCAATTTTCAAAGATATTCTTCATAGAACAAGAAAAATGAACCTACACTTCAAAAGGAAACATGAAAAATCACAGATAATAGAAGGCACTTATAGACTGGGTAGGAATGTTTGAAGGAGAATGAGCAAAGTGTAATTGGTGCCATAAAGTATCACTATGCAGGCTAATACAAAATACTACTTCATAATTTTAGAAACTCAGATAGAGCTATTACATAATCCAGATTACTATTTGTGTGTTTAAAAAAAAGGAATCATACAACAGCAATATCTTTCCCTTCATTTTTATTGCAGTCGTTTTCACAATTTCTAAGTTATGGATGAAGCTGAGGTGCATAGAAATGGATTAACACATAAAGAATAGGGTTCAGTTGGTAGGGAAAGGAGCTCCCCTCTCTAAGGACTAGGGGAAGGGAATAGTGGGGGAGGAATGAGGGAGGGCAGGAACAGGAGGAAATGAGGGAAGAAGGTACAATTGGGAGGCAAAGTAAATAAATTTTTAAAAAATAAATAAAATAGTCATGACAAAACCAAGTTCAAACAGTACCTAACCACAAATCCAGCTCTACAGAAGATACTATAAGGAAAACCCAACCCAAAGAGGGTAATTTTAGATAGGAAAACAAAGGAAATTAATAACTCCACATCTACAAAGGAAAAGGAAGGAAGCTCACACACACGCACGCGCACACACATACACATACACACACTACCACTACCAACATCAACCATTAACCACTGGTCATTAACCACTGGCCTCAACTCCCCCAATGAAGAGACACAGACTAAAAGAATGCATATGAAAAGAGAATCTGCTGCATACAAGAAACACACCTCAGCAATAGAGATAAATATTACCTTAGAGTAAAGGGCAGGAAAAAAGATATTCCAAGCAAAGGGTCCAAGAAACAAGATGGAGTAGACATTCCAGTATCTAATAAAATAGTCTTTCAACCAAAATCAATAAAAAAGATGGGGAAGGACACTTCATACTCATCAAAGGAAAAGACACCAAGATAATGTCTCAATTCTGAACATTTCTGTCCCAAATACAGGAGCACCTACATTCATAAAAGTAACTTAGTAAAGCTTAAATTTACCCACACACTTTAATAGTGGAAGACTTCAACACCCTACTCTCAATAATAGATAGATCATCACAGCAGAAACTTACAGAGAAACAATGAAACTAATTGACATCATGAACCAAATGGACCTAACTGATATACACAGAACTTTTCACTCAAAAACTAAAGAATTCACCTTCTTCTCAGCACCTCATGGAACCTTCTCCAAAATTGACCATGTACTTGGTCCCAGAGCAAACCTCAACAGAAACAAAAAGATAAAAATAATTCCTTTCATCCTATCAAACCACCATGGATTAAAGTTGCAACTAAAAACAAACAAACAAACAAACAAAAACCAAACCAAAACAAAACAAAAACCAGAAAGCCTACAAACTCCCTACTCAGTGATATCTGGGCAAAGAATGAAAAAAGAAAGAAAAAGAAAGAAAAAAAACTTCCTAAAATTCAATGAATCTGAAGGCACAATATACCCAAACTTATGAGACACGATGAAAGCAGTACTAAGAGGAAAATTCATAGCAATAAGTGCCTTTATAAAGAAATTAGAGAGAGACCATATTACCAACTTAACAACACACCTGAAAGATGTAGAACAAAAAGAAGCAGACTGAAGAAAGAGGAACAGTTGGCTGGAAATCATCAAACTCAGGGCTGAAATCAATAAAATAGAAACAGAGAGATTCAGAGAATCAACAAAATCAAGAGCTGGTTTTCTGAGAAAATCAACAAGACAGTCAAACCCTTAGCCAGACTAAAAGGCAAAGAGAGAGTAATCAAAACAATAAAATCAGAAATGAAAGGGAGACATAAAAACAGACAGTGAGTAAATCCAAAGAATCATTAGGTTGTACTTCAAAAGGCTAAATACCACAACATTTGAAACCCTAAAAAAAAGGGATGGTTTTCTTTATAGATACCAACTACCAAAATTGAATTAAATCAGGTAAACAAATTAAATAGTCCTATATCTCCCAAGGAAATCGAAGAAGTTATCAACAGTCTCAACAACAACAACAACAAAAACAAAACAAAAAAAGCAACCCAGGGCCTGATGGATTCAGTGCAAAAATCTACAAGAACTTCAAATATGAGCTAATACAAATTCTCTTTAAACTTTTCCATAAAAATAGAAACAGAAGGAACATTACCAAACTCTTTCTATGAGGCCACAGTCACCTTGATACCACCTAAACCACAGAAAGACACTACAAAGAAAGAGAATTTCAGATCAATTTCTCTTTAACAGTGATGCTAAAATACTCACAAACTGAATCCAAGAACACAGTTAAAATATCATTCACCATGACCAAGTAGGCTTCATACCAGCCATGCATGGGTGGTTCAATATACAGAAATTCATCAATACAATCTATCACATAAGCAAACAGAAAGAAAAAAACATATGATCATCTCCTTAGATGGTAGAAAAGCATTTGACAAAATCCAACACCCATTCATGTTTTAAAGTCTTGGGGAGAGCAGCAATACAAAGCACATACCTCAACATAATAAATGCAATATACAGCAAACCTATAGCCAACATCAAACTAAATGGAGAGAAACTTAAATCAGGGACAAGACAAGGCTGTCCACTCTCTCCATATCTCTCCATTATAATACTTAAAGTCCTAGCTAGAACAATAAGACAAATAAAGCATATTAAGGGCATATAAATAAGAAGGAAGTAAGTCAAACTATTACTATTTGTGGATGACATGATAGTATATATCAATGACCCAAAGAATTCTACCATGGAACTTCTTCAGCTGATAAACACCTTCCGCAAAGTCTGGATACAAAGTCAATTTAAAAAAATCAGTAGCCCTGCTCTATACAAATGACAAATGGGATGAGTATGAAATTAGGGAACCTACACCCTTCAGAATAGCCACAAATGGTATAAAGTATCTTGGTGTAACTAAACCAAACAAATGAAAGACTTATATGAAAAAATCTTTGAGTCTCTAAAGAAAGAAATAGAAAGCAATTTCAGAAGATGGAAAGACCTCCTATGTTCATGGATCAGGAGAATTAACATAGTAAAAATGTCCATCTTACCAAAGGCAATTTATGGATTCAATGTAATTCCCATCAAAATTCCAAGACGATTCTTTACAGACCTTGAAAAATCAATTCTCAACTTCATATGGAAAACACAAAACTCAGAATAGCTAAAATAATCCTGTACAATAAAAGATCTTCTGGAGGAATCTCTATTCCAGATCTCAAGCTGTACTATCAAGCAACAATAATAAAAACAGCATGGTACTGGCATGGAAATAGGCTGCATGACCAATGTAATCAAATAGAAGACCCAGAAATAAACACACACACACACATATGGGCATTTGATTTTTTACAGAGAAGTGGAATTCATACAATGAAAAAAATAGCATCTTCAACAAATGGTGCTGGACTGACCCAACGCATACATGTAGAAAAATGCAAATAGACCCATATTTATCACCATACACAAAACTAAAGTCCAAGTGGATTAAAGACCTCAACTTAAAACCAGACACCCTAAATCTGCTAGAAGAAAAAGTGTGGAAGAGACTTGCACTTATTGGCACAGGAGACAACTTCCTAAACAGAACACCAATAGGCTCTAAGATCAACAATTAATAAATGGGACCTCATGAAACTGAAAAGCTTCTGTAAGGCAAATGAAACAATCAACAGAACAAAATGACAGCCTACAGACTTGTAAAAGATCTTCACCAACCCTACATCTGACGAAGTATATCCAAAACATATATTTAAAAAAACTCAGGAAGTTAAACACCACCAAGCCAAATATGCCAATTGAAAAATGAGGTACAGAGCTAAACAGAGAATTCTCAACAGAGGAATATCAAATAGACCAAGAAGAGACTTGATACCCTATGATCATATAGAGGGGGAGGTAATCCCCCTCAGGAACAGTCATAGGGGAGGGGAATAAGGGGAAAATGGGAGGGAGGGAAGAATGGGAGGATTCAAGGGATGGGATAACCATTGAAATGTAACAAGAATAAATTAATAAAAAAATAAATTAAAAATAAAATAAAATAAAATAAAAAAAAAAAGAAATGCTCAACATCCCTAGTAATTAGGGAAATGCAAATCAAAAGAGCTATGAGATTCCATCTTGCACCTATCCAAATGTCTAAGATAAAAAAATTCAAGTTATGGCACATACTAGTGAGGATGCATAGAAAGAGGAACACACCTCCATTGCTGGTGGGATTCCAAACATGTTCAACTACTTTGGAAATCAATCTGGTGTTATCTCAGGAAATTGAGACTAAGTTTTCCTCATGACCCAGCCATGCCACTCCTGGGCATATACCCTAGAGATGGTCCACCATACAAAAAGGACATTTGCTCAACTATGTTCATAACAGCCTTGTTCATAATAGTCAGAATCTATAAACAACCTAGATGTCCTGCAACCAAAGAGTGGATAAAGGAACTATGCTTCATTTACACAATGGAATACTATTCGGTTATCAAAAATAAAGAAATCTTGAAATTTTCAGCCAAATAGATGGAACTAGAGACGATCATAGTGAGTGAGGTAACTCAGATCCAGAAAGACACACACGATGTATCCTCCTCATTCATAAGAGGATGTAAGCCACTTACTTCAGGTTAACCACATTACAATACAGAGACTGATGTGCCAGCCAAGGTCCATATAGGATGTGGACCTAGACCTTCTGCTCAGATGTAGTACATAGGCAGCACAGCCTCCTTCTGGGCCCCAAAATATGGGGAGTAGGGACTACTTCTGACATGGACTCAAACCTCTTAATGTTGATCCTGTCCACCCTGGCAGGGTGGCCTTGCCAGGCCACAGAGGAAGAAGTTTCAGATAGTGCAGAGGACAGTGGATAATCTGAGGTCAGATGTTAGGGAAGGAGGGCTTCCCTTTCTAACAACCAGGGGAGGAAAGGAAAGGGATGAGGAAGAGGATGGGATCTGGAGTTGATGAGGGAAGGGGTGGGATTGATAGGTGATGACAGAGGGACCTACAGTAGGGAAGTAAAGAATTAAAACTGCAGAACAAGCAGGTAATATATATTGGTAATCCAACCACATGGGGATAGCTCTGAGACTAGCTGAGACATGAATGTCTATGCATAAACAATTCT
This sequence comes from Acomys minous, assembly GCF_964271855.1. Taxonomy (NCBI): domain Eukaryota; kingdom Metazoa; phylum Chordata; class Mammalia; order Rodentia; family Muridae; genus Acomys; species Acomys minous. The sequence continues at coordinate 45,426,309 of NC_140484.1, read as the reverse complement.
TCTTTGTTGGTCACAGATTCCCTGTGACTTATTACATAGAGGCCGTTCTTAGCATGCCATGAAGGAAGATTGGCAGCTGTCTTACTTCTGCTCCTCCAATGAGCAGAGAACCAGCCTTAATTGCTCTGTGCATCCCGCGAACCTCACAGAATTATAACTTTAGAACTGTATAATGCTTGTGAGAAATTATATTTTCAGAACAAAAGAACAGGAGACTGACACTGGATCAGACATGACTGGATTCATTCCTCTCAGCATGCCAGATATCCTGTATCCTTCATGTTCCAGGCCCAGGCACCTGAGTTGCTGTTACCCATTAGAGCAGGACAGCTTCCAAGACAGCATTGTAGAAAGCTTCTGATCCCAATTGGTCCAGCATTTCAGACTGTCCAACACAGGACTCCTTTTAAGCCTGGAATTTCTCAGCATTTATAAAATGGACCACAAATGCTATCCATGGCTTGCTTAACCATTTTCTCCAATTAGGGGAGGGGAGCTTTACAGGTATTATTCACCCTAAATCAGTCTGAAGAAACTTTAAGAAAACAATGCTCCATTTCTTATAAGGGGGGTTGGGTAAGATTCTGTTTGTTCTCTTGATCTACAGATGCTTATTTTTATCAGGAGTTGGTTATAAGTTATTATTGGTCTTATACAGAGAGGAAACAAAGTTGGACTCAGGGATGTCTCTCTTTTCCTTTATTTTTCTTCCAAAGGTAAGTAGATATGAGCTGAAAAGAAAGAAGGGAGGATATAGAAATAAAGATGGAGGATAGACAAAATGTAGATTATTGAATCTACCCCTCAGATCAAGGCCTTAATTGTTACTCACAAATAAGGTTATTTCTAGTTCATTGGTATAGAATTCTGTATATTGATGTTTAGTTAGTTAGGGGTTAAGATGATTTAATATCTAAATAGATGTTTAATTAATAGAGATGAGATATGATAGATATTAATTTTCATTCAGTTTTTGATGCAGCAACATGGGAAAGATGTTTACTTCAAGTTTGCCAAATACAAATAGCCAAATCACTATGAATGTAAAATTTATAAAATTCCTGATTGTCTCATGGTTCTTCCTGATGTATGTAGTTTATTTTATTTATGTATAATAATATAAATATATATGTTAAAAAAGAAACATAAAAATGGAAAAATATAAATTAAAAATGTATAAAGAATATGTGACATATATGCATACTGAACTATTTTACAGCCATTATAAAGGAATTACATCATATCCTTTTCATAAAATATAGATGAAACTGGATATCATCATGATGTGAAGTAATCCAGATTCAGAAAGCCAAATAATGGCTGTTTTCTCTTGCATGCAGGAATATATCTTGAAAATATTACATGAAAAGAGATTAGTTGAGATAAAAAGATAACAAGGAGGAGAGATGAGAGGAAAAAAGGTCATAATGTAGACAATATATTGAAAGCATATTGTACACATAAAGAATTCATTACATTTAACAGTCAGTGTGCACTAATGTAAAACAAGAAAAAGTGCATGGTTTCCTATATTAATGTAGGCCAAATCCCCACAGCTTCATAATTTAATTTTTCTCTTTGAATGGAGAATTCAGTTGTCTGCTTTGCATTTAGCCAGAGACCAGAAAACATTAACTAGTTTCTTTAAGCCTGGAAATTCAATCTCTATGTCCTTTCTTTCTACTCACCTACTCTTTGCTTTCTAATAAATTCTGTGAGCAAGTAATGTTTTAGCATATTGAATTCACCTGAAAGAACCTGAAGAAAATTTTATGTAAATAATTTTAAAATTCTAATGACTCTTTAATGTTTCTCATCACATAAAATACAACCTGCATATCAACTAGGAATTAATCACCCATTTTAATCTGATTTTACTATTTGACAAAAGACAACTCAAAGGAATATAGTGCTTTAACATCACTTATGATAATTAGAATGTATACTTTTAAATTTATGTATTCTATAAAGTTTTAAATATTTATATTTATATTTAATGTGTGGTCTGATCTTTGAACATTACATTTCAACTCTTTCACCTTTCACAAATCTGTATCATCCAATCAATGATCCTGTCATGGGACTTCCTTATGTGACATATTATTTTAGGCAGGCTATATTTAAATACTCCTGTTAGACTTTATCTCCCCTGCATCCCATAAGGAATAAAATATAATCATTAAATAATTAAAAATAAATTGTGGTGCTGGAGAGATAGTTCAGTGATTTGGGATGTTTGTGGCATAATCATAAGAACCAGTTGAGATTACCACCCATATAGCAAGCCTGTACTTTCATAAATGCCTGCAATCCCAGATCCAAGGATGGAGTCATGAAAATCACTATGATTTACTCATTTCCAGGCTATCCCAGAAAAAGAAAATTCAGATTTAGAGAAAAACTCCACCTCAAATGAATAGGCAGGGAATGATAAAAGAGGTCACCTAATGACCCTCTGGCTTACACACACAGAGAGAGAGAGAGAGGGGGGGAGGGTGGGAGGGAGGGAGGGAGGGAGAGAGAGAGAGAGAGAGAGAGAGAGAGAGAGAGAGAGAGAGAGAGGCACACATAGACATACACACACATAGATAAATCTTTGAAAATGTCATCTAAGGCTGATATTATTCTACACAAATAACTCATTTGTGTAGAATAATAGTTGCCTAGCAAGCACAAAGTCCTAGTTTTGATCCTGATAATTGCATAATGCCAGCAAGTATTGGAGGCCTTTAACCACAGCAATCGTGGTTAGAGAAAAGAAAATCAGGAATTTAAGGTTACCTTCTCCTACATAAAGTTTGAGGTCAGAGTGGACTACCTGGCACCATGTCTCAAAATGGCTTTTATTATAATTAAAATAAAAAATAAATATACTCTAAGCTTTGAATCTCAAAACAAAATATGATTGTGAAGAGCATAATGATGGAGTTTTAATGCTGTTTTCTGCAACTTATGTTGAAGTGAATAAATCAGATCACAGTTTGATGGGCAAATAGATGAATGGGTATATTAATAAATAGGTCATATTTATTAAATAAATTAAATAGAAAAATGTTAAGAGCAACAGAATTTAACTATTGAGCATAAGGTATTTATTAAATGATATTTTCCAACATTTCCTTTTTGTGGAAATTTTTGAAAAAATATTATCTTGTTCTGTCATTGCAGACACCAGTGAGACCTGTCACATTTAGACCGCACCCATTGTAAGAGCATTAGTCTATAGTCAAATCTCTTCTCCAGCTGACGTTTACATTTCTTCTTGTCTCTCTGAAGCTAAAAATTCTCATTTTTTAAAAAATCAAACCATGTATCATGATGTTCACATTTACATTTGGAGCATAATATAAATAAAGACGTCCTAAAAGGGTGGCATTGGAGAATAGATTATTCTTAGGATTTCCCAAGGTGGGTAGAGTTTAGGATGTCTTGACTCTATTGAGCATTTTCCTTAGTGCATCTTTCACTTCCTTGTTCCTCAGGCTGTAGATGAGGGGATTCAACATGGGAATTACTGTTGTGTAGAACACAGACACTACCCGATCCTTTTCTGAGGCCTGACCAGAGTTATCTCTCAGGTACATGAAGATGAGAGTGCCAAAGAAGAGCAACACTGCGGTGAGGTGGGAGGCGCAGGTTGAGAAGGTCTTAGCCCGGCCTCCTGATGAAGGAATCCTCAGAACGGCCACAACGATGAACAGGTAGGAAACCACAATTACCACCATACAAGCAGGGATGACAAAAATCGCAAACACAATAATAACCAATTCCTGGATATAGCTCTCCCCACAGGTCAGTTTTAAGAGAGGAGGAAGGTCACAGAAAATGAAGTCGATCTCACTGTTTCCACAAAAGGAGAGGGTAAATGCGGAGACTGTCCGTACCAAGGCACTGAAGAGGCCAGCAACATAAGCCCCGGCCACAAAACTTAGAAGGGCTTTCTGTGTCATGATGGTGACGTAAAGCAAAGGTCGGCAGACTGCCACGTAGCGGTCATAAGCCATGAGGGCCAAGAGGTAGCAATCAATGGAGCCAAAGAAAGTAAAGAAGAAAAACTGAGCAACACAGCGTGCATAGGATAAAGCTGCCCCATGCTCCAACAACACGGCCATTGTCTGAGGTACAGTGACAGAGGAGTAGCAAATATCCATGAAAGAGAGGTGGCTTAGAAGAAAGTACATCGGTGTGTGGAGCCTACGATCCATGCGGATCAAAACGATCATGCCTGAGTTCCCCAACAAAGTGAAGAGATAGATAAATAAGAAGAGGTGGAACAGAGGGAGCCCCTGTTCTGGGTGTTCAGTGAATGCTATGAGGAGGAACTCCGTCACCAAAGTAAGGTTCACCTTGGCCATGAAGCCAGTGGTACCTGAAAGACAATAAGAAGCAAGACAGGATGTTGTACATAGGATGTGCCTACAAGAGGAGTGTATACTTTGAGCATATTGAAAGTACACAGGTACTAGAGAGAATTCATAGGCTATGGGTCCTAATTCCTGCTTTCAAGGGAGTTATGTGATCCTCATATTATGATATTAAGAGGAAAATAAGTCACATGTGAACATGTGCAGAACAGGAGAGTATACAATCACACTTGTATTGCAAAGCAGCTGTTTGAGTCCTATGATTCAACCAGAGGATATTCAGATGAGTTGTGGTCATTTTCTAACCATGAAGTTGACCATCTCAGGACTTTCTCCTTCTCCTTGATTGTCATAGCTTCTCCCTTACTTCCCACTGTCTTCCTCTTGTCTGAATTAAGTCAACACCTGTGGAACTAACTGATCTTTGTTCCTGGGTCAGATTAACTTCTTAACAATTATCACCAATTCATTGAAATCAGATATCAACTATAATATTTTTATTTCTAAGACCTTAATTTGATTATGTTTTACCCTTCTGACAAAAATCTAGCCATAGAACAATGTCCAGGATATTTCTTAGCCTCGTCAATATGTTGGCACAATCTATGGTAATTCCCCTACCTTTTCCTTATGCACCCACCTTGCTTCTGAGTCCTAACATATATAGTGACAACTCGTTCTCCCACTACTGAATTATTGGCAGCTTTGATGATCCTCCATTCCATGATGTCTCTGTGCTTCAGGCAGAACACCACTCCTGCCTGGAAGAACTTACCTTTTCTGTCCCCAGGATCCTCCCTAGTGCTTACCCTACCATCAAATGGCAACTGGGATCAGAAGTTTTAAAAGAAGCATCCCATCACCTAGACAATGAATGTTTCCCTGGGCATTAAACACTCAGTTAGGGCTTAATACACTTTGTAGAATGGAGTTGTTAAATGAGATATGAAACATCTTGCAAATAGAACGGTATTGTGATAGTATTCCAGTTGCAAAATCAGAACATGCCCTAATCATGAGAACTGACTACATCTAATGAGAAAAATCAGTGGTTTTTATAAGTTCTCTCTAGGTTTTATACTTCTATCTCTAATCTAAATATGTGTTGATTAACAGAAAGATAATTTTAATTTTTACAAAAATCTTTTTATTAGAACAATATTGTCAGTAAAAAACATCAGTAGACTCTATATGACTTATGTATTGATTCATTTAATCCTCATAACCACTTTATAAATGAAGTCACATTTATGTTATAAGCTCAAGGCAGCACAGCTAGGAAGTGGTCTACTTGCCATTAAGCACAAAGCTGTACATATCATAGAAATTGTTTACCTTGTAAAAGATATCACATGGTTTCTTGGTTTTGTCCAATACCTGTTACTTAGGAAATGTCCGACATTAAGTCCAAAAACTCAAACAGCAATGGAAGCTTTGTGTAAAGAATAGATTGTCATCTGGCTGGATCCTAGTGCAGCAGTGCAGACAAGGTGTTGAACAGCATTAAAGCATAAATCTTTGGTAGCTAGGCCAATGCTCAACCAAGATACTAGGAAGAATGTTAATTAAAGGAAATTGGCTCTGGTTATTGGGTTGGGTATCAAGAGAGAGAGGTCAGTTTGATCATTTGAATTCCAATTTGGCTTTACCCTATTGATCACCTTTTCTCAATATCCACTACATTTCTTTATTCTAAATAAGGTCATTTTACTCCATCTACCTTGAGAAGTAGCCTAACGGTAGAATAGGGGCAACACTGCCCTGAGGAGCAAGAGGTTTTCTGATACTTGTTGGCCTCCCACACTTTTAGCTATGAGTTTGAGGAACTCTTAGCTCCTCAGTATCCCTTTCTGTCTTTCAAGTTCACACACATGCACTTGTTCATGCACTCCACACATACGTGCATACACACACACACACACACACACACACACACACACACACACACACGGGGGATGGGAGGGAGAGAGAAAGAAAGGAAGAGATGATAGAAAGTTGATAGATAGATGGAGGTATCATATTGATCAACAGACTTCCTACAGTAATTCTCAAGAACCTTCTAGCCATCTGCCCTACCAAAGACACTTTCTTTTCTTCGTTTCCAGAATCTACTAAATCTGGCCAGGACACATTCTTCATCCTAAGAGTAGTTCAGTTGCAGTCAGAGGTTGGAGAATAGCCTTGTCTTATATGCTTCCAAGTCTAACACAGGCACATTTAATAGAAGAAAATAGCCATGGCTGCAAAACTCTGAGGTACCCACACAGTGGTTAAAATGGTCCCTGAGGAATCTATTACATATGTGGATTCTTAACAAGGCACCTGGTCCCTGTCACACAGGAGAAAAGAGGGATGTTCCTCCAGCTCCAGGTCCCAAAGGCTAACTATTTATCTCACATTCCACACAGAAAAGATCTATAAACAGACACTTAAGTGGAGAGTAGCAAGCCTCACACCTTTAAGCCCAGACCTCTGGGAGGCAGAGGCAGATGGATCTCTGGGAGATAAAGGCTATCTTGGTCTACAAATCAAGTTCAGGATAGCCAAGGCTACACTGAAAAACTCTATCTTGAAAAAACAAAAAACAGAGTGCATAACCTCATGGGTTACATGGGTATCTGCCCTCATTTTCCATTAAGTCCTGCTTTTATAATGAGAATCTAGTTAATGTGGCTTCATATCTATACTCATTTGTTCAAATTAGCATTTATGTAGAGAGAGAGTATTTTGCTTGCTTAATTTACATATATAGAAAGTAAATTTTTACAAAAAGTATTAGTGCTGCATTTTTCATTGATTAAATATTTTTTTGTATTTGGATCCTTATTGTCGGATAATTTCATACACACATATAATGTTTTTAATATTTTCATCCCTTATTCTAACACCTTCACTTCAAAGTTCTCTCCATGTCCTCCATGACTTATCCCTCCTAATTTCATGTTATTTCTTTTTTTTTTAAGTCCAGTGGTTTTACTTAGTTCTGCCAGTGTGTGCAAGGTCATGGGTTTATCTATTGGAGATTGCATAGATTAAAAGAAAACATTTTATCCCTCCCTAGCAGCCATCAACTGCTAATATCTCCCCAGCCAGGAGTGGGACTGCATGCATCCATCTACCAACTGTGCTGAGCTTTAGACAGGTTTGACTCTGTGCTGATCTTGTACAAAAATACAGCCTTTTGCTACTGCCAGTTCTAAACAGTTCAATTTGAGGGCCTACTTACTTGCCTGTTTTAGACATTTTAATAGTATACATTAATTACACAACATAAATCATCTATAAGTAGAGTTGGTTTCTAGCTACAAAATAGAATTGGGAGAAAAGTTGGGTAACTAATTCCCTCTACCACCAAAAAAAGAAAACCTTAGCAAATTGGCAGGATACAAAATAAACTCAAAAAAGTCAGTAGCTTTCCTATATACAAATGACAAACAGGCAGAGGAAGAAATTAGAAAAATTACTCCCTTCACGATAGCCACAAGCAATATAAAATATCTAGGAATAACCCTAACCAAGCAAGTGAAGGATTTATTTGAAAAAAACTTTAAACCTCTGAAGAAAGAGATTGAAAATGACATCAGAAGATGGCGGGATCTACCTTGTTCGTGGATTGGAAGAATCAACATAGTAAAAATGGCCATCTTACCAAAAGCAATTTACAGATTCAATGCAATCCCTATCAGAATACCTACTAAATATTTTGAAGATATTGAAAGAACAATTCTCAACTTCATATGGAGAAACAAAAAGCCCAGAATAGCAAAAACAATCCTATACAATAAAAGATCCGCTGGAGGAATCTCCATACCTGATCTCAAGTTGTACTATAGAGCAACAGTAATTAAAACAGCATGGTACTGGCACAGCAATAGGCTAGTGGATCAATGGAATCGAACTGAAGACCCAGAGATGAATCCACACACATTTGCTCACCTGATTTTCGACAAAGAAGCCAAATCCATTCAATGGAAAAACGACAGCATCTTCAACAAATGGTGCTGGTCTAACTGGATGTCTACATGTAGAAAAATGAAATTAGACCCCTATTTGTCACCATGCACAAAACTCAAGTCCAAGTGGATTAAAGACCTCAACCTAAAACCACAGACATTAACCCAGTTAGAGGAAAAAGTGGGGAAGAGTCTGGAACTCATAGGCACAGGAGACAACTTCCTGAACAGAACACCAACAGCCCAGGCCTTAACATCAACAATTAATAAATGGGACCTCATGAGGCTGAGAAGCTTCTGTAAGGCTGGTGACACTGTCAAGAGAACAAAGCGACAGCCTACAGACTGGGAAAAGATCATCACCGACTCTTCATCTGACAAAGGTCTAATATCCAAAATATATAAAGAACTTAAGAAATTAAACACCACCAAACCAAATAACCCAATTGAGAAATGGGGCGCAGAGCTAAACAGAGAATTCTCAACAGAGGAATATCAAATGGTTGAGAAACACTTAAAGAAATGCTTGACCTCCTTAGTCATCAGAGAAATGCAAATCAAAACGACACTGAGATTCCATCTTACACCCATCAGAATGGCTAAGATCAATAACTCAACTGACGCCTCATGCTGGCAAGGGTGTGGAGAAAGAGGAACACTCCTGCATTGCTGGTGGGAATGCAAACTAGTACAACCACTTTGGAAAGCTATCTGGTGCTTTCTCAGAAAAATGGGAATAGGGCTTCCTCAAGACCCAGCTATTCCACTCCTTGGAATATACCCAGAGGATGTACTACCACACAACAGGGACATAAGCTCAACCATGTTCATAGCTGCCTTATTCATAATAGCCAGAACTTGGAAACAACCTACGTGTCCCTCAATAGAAGAATGGATAAAGAAACTGTGGTACATTTACACTATGGAATACTACTCAGCTATTAAAAACAAGGAATTTCCAAAATTTGTGGACAAATGGATTGAACTAGAAATTGTCATAATGAGTGAGTTCACACAGAAGCAAAAAGAGCTAAATGGTATATACTCACTTATATTGAGACACTAGTCCAAGGTGTACGTCCCCATGAAAAACTGTACCTACCAGAATAGTGGGTAAGAGGGGAGGACATCCTATTGAAACTTTAGGTGTGAGAAGCCTGGGAGAAAGAGGAAATGGAAGGATCCAGTGGGTCCTGGAAAACTATAGGCGAGTCTGGGCCCTGGGGTCCTCTGCAAACTGTGGCGACAGCCAAGGAAAAAATAGGCAGTAAAAACCTTGAACCCCTACCCGGACTAGCCGATGGACATTCTCCACTGTTGAGTGGAGAAGGAGATCTAACTTTCACACAAACTCTGGTGCCCCATATTTGAACATGTCCCTTGGACAGAGATGCCTGGTGGCACTCAGAGGAAAGATAATAGGTCACCAAGGAGAGACTTGATACCGTATGAGCATATTCAGGGGGAGGAGGTCCCCCTCAGACCCAGACTTAGGGGAGGGGAGGGGAGTAGTAGGGGGGAAGTGGGAGGAAGGGAGGAATGGGAGGATACATGGGATGGGCTAACAACTGAGATGTAATATGTATAAATTAATAAAAATGTATTAAAAAAATAAAATAAAACTGAACTTTAAGCAACAAAAAAAAAAAAAAGAAAAGAAAAATTGGTATGGAAAAAAAAAACAAGTGAAATTATATACTCACAAAGTAGTAATTAAATGTTAGCAAGGCATATGTAAATAAAACCAATCTTTTATTCATAGAAATAAAAAAAAATAAAATAGTATTATGTAACAATTAAAGAATTAACAATATAAAGAATAATATTAGAAAATAAGAATATGTAATTTAAAAAGCATATGATTAAACAAATATTTTAAAGTGTAATATTAAAAGTGAAAATCTCAACTCATGAAAATTTAAAATGAACAGATCTGAAGAATTTTTTTCTACTTTATTAATTAATGAGGAGACCAATAAAATCTTAGCATACTTAAAAAAAAAAGAATTATTCCTATTCTCAATTTTTCTCTTAATTTGCCTATCACACATTGGTAGAGAATTCAAATTTAATGTTATTCTATACACATGCACACATATTTCTACTCTAACATGAGGTATAGAGCCCATATAACACAATTAATGATACAGAGTTTACTTCCAATACCTTGAAAGTGTTATTGCAGGCTGTTTAGGATAATTAAGTAATACAAGCTAATTGTTAGTTGATCAAGTCATGGTCATGTCACTTACAAGTCTATTTTTATCATAATAATATGCATCCTAGGTTTAAAATGTAGATATGATCCTATAGATAGTTAAGGTAAAAGAGTTAGATAAGGTCTTCAAAAGCCTCAGAGATCTAAAGAATATAGCACTTAAAGATGCCTTTATTATCTTAAAGATTCTTTGAAAACAAGACAGGTTAACTCCTGGAAACACCCAGCCTACCTCAAGGTGAAGATAAACATCAAAATGAACCTCCTTATTGAGATGGTTTTAAATTCAGCAAACCATCCACTGGAAAAAAAATGTCCTCATTTCTACCACAGACAGAATTCTGCCTGAAAATGGGCAAGCTTGTATGCAGGCAGAGTGAACAGGCAAACTCTGCCAAGATAGGGTAAGCAAGTCCTCAATAGTTCCTGCCTCACAAACATGCCTGTCAGATATATTGGGCCAGAAGGCTGAGGATGATGCTCCAATATTATAGAGAGATTTGGGTGACTGTTTAGGCAGCGAACTGTCTCTGTCATATTTGGGGGGGGGGGGTTAGTCCATTATTGTCATGGTGGGAAGCATGGCAGCACATAAGCAGACACGATGTTGGAGAAGAAGATGAGAGTTCTACATCTTGATCCACAGGCAACCAAGACTGTGTGCCATACAAAACATACATTGAGCATAGGAGAGCTGAAAGCCTGACTCCACAGTGACATATTTCTTCTAAGAAGGACATCCTTTCTAATAGTGCCCCTGCCTATGGACCAACCACTCATACAGGAGTCTATGAGGGCCATACCTATTCACACCAGCATAACTTTCCATAGTCTATATACCTGAGAAAGATTACACCTTATTCAAGGAAATGTGCACTAATGCAAAGGCAGATAACACCAAATTTTAGTTTGTCAGCTTTACCATTTTTCTAAGAAACAGTGCTAATTCCACATTGTAGTCATTCATCTCCTACTTTTCTCTTTCCTAAAATGAATTTAAGAAACATTATACAGTATCTCATAGAAATATATACCCTTGCAGTAGAATATGCCAATAGAGTCTATGCTCACACCCCTCCATCACCACTAGCCTCCTTTCCAAACCAATCAACTTCAGGAAAAGGAGCTTTTTAAAATTAAGAACTAACATTTGCTATGTGACTCCTGAAACAAAATGTGCATATCTATAAGCAAACTTCGAAGGCTCTGTGCTCTGACTTCTCATGAATCCACCACTAATATTTTACAGTTGCTCTGGTTTCTCTTCAGAGCATCCAATTTCACAAAATTTGCATTCACAGTTATCCCAGTCTGGAACAGTATCACAAACTAAGGAAACACCATACTTAATTCTTTAGGTCTCTGTCTACATGTTATTTCTTTGGGGATTTTTTTTTTAGCCACATAAAACAATGTTATTCCTTAACACTGGTTAACATTGCCATGCTGATTTTTTTCTTTTCTCTCTTTTTTTTTCCTTTCTACTCTCCAAAACTGCAAAAGTTAATTTCCTGTGTTTGGTCTAATATCTGACAATTCCCTAGGTTTCAAATTCCATTCAAGCTAACTCACATTTTATTTATTAACATGTACCAACTAAGCATCATGTCTGAAACATAGTAGTCTGTAAATATTTGCTGGGATGATGAACAAGATTGAGATATCTCCATGGAGATATCCTCAAATAATATTTCTAGCAGATGACTAAGGTCATGAAAAGGGGATAGACTTGTCCTTCTCTGTCTTCTGACAATAAAGTAAATGTCTAGAAGAGATGAGAGAAGATAGTGGTGTTTATTACTAAAGAGTAGAAAATCACCTGGATTAATTGAAGCATCTGTCTATGAGCAATGCTAAGGAAGGAATAGAACTTCTGTCCTTTGGCTATCAATAAATAATATAATGCTATATGTGCAAATCAATAATCTATACATCAAGATGAAACTGTTTCTAATAATTAATATAAGTAATTTCTTATTCCCTTTATTCTGCACAATCTCAACTGTATCCTCTCTTGGAAATTAAGTGAACTTACTCTAGCTGTGTATTTCTCATTAATAACTCCTTTCCATCTAGTCTTCCTTCTTTTGTTTAGCTACTTATATTCCTCCTTGGAAAATACCTAACTCGGTTATGACTGAATGTTCTATTTCTTTGTCTAATATTAATATCTGCTTCACCATCCAAAAACAAAGAGTTTATATTAAACATATAAGAAACCTGTTGTTGTTTGTCATCCTGCTAGGTTCAAATAATGAGTTTTATATGAAACAGCAAAGCAGCTGAAAAAATACTCTACAAGATCCAGGACAGATACAAAAAATAATTCTTACATTTTATAACACATTTCCAATTATAAAGGTCCTTGTCACTAATTCTCTTTCTTTTGGTCTGGGCTAAGGATCTGAACTTTTTTTTTTTTTTTTTTAAATTTTATTTTATTTTTTATTAATTTATTCTTGTTACATCTCAATGGTTATCCCTTCCCTTGTATCCTCCCGTTCTTCCCTCCCTCCCATTTTCCCCTTACTCCCCACCCCTATGACTGTTCCTGAGGGGGATTACCTCCCCCTCTATATGTTCATAGGGTATCAAGACTCTTCTTGGTAACCTGCTGTCCTTCCTCTGAGTGCCATCAGGTCTCCCCCTCCAGGGGACGTGGTCAAAGGTGAGGCACCAGAGTATGTGAGAAAGTAATATCCCACTCTCCACTCTACTGTGGAGAGTGTTCCGTCCATTGGCTAGATCTGGGTAGGGGTTTAAGGTTTACCGCCTGTATTGTCCTTGGCTGGTGCCTTAGTTTGAGCGGGACCCCTATGCCCAAATCTGCCTATCATAATGTTCTACTTGTAGGCTTCTAGGACCCTCTGGGTCCTTCTACTTTGCCTTTCCCCCATGATTCTCTCATCTAGAATCCCACTAGAATGTCCTCTCCTCTGTCTCAGTTTCCTGGTAAGTGAAGGCTTTCGTGGGACATGCCCCTTGGGCTAATATGCAGATATAAGTGAGTATATACCATTTGAGTCTTTCTGCTTCTGGGTTAACTCACTCATTATGATCATTTCTAGCTCAATCCATTTATCCACAAATTTCGGGAAGTCCTTGTTTTTAATAGCTGAATAGTATTCCATAGTGTATATGTACCACAGTTTCTTTATCCATTCTTCTATTGAAGGACATTTCGGCTGTTTCCATGTTCTGGCTATTATGAATAAGGCTGCTATGAACATGGTTGAGCAAATTTTCTTGTTGTGTGCTGGAGCATCTTCTGGATATATTCCAAGGAGTGGAATAGCTGGGTCTTGAGGAAGCCCTATTCCCATTTTTCTGAGATAGCACCAGATAGATTTCCAAAGTGGTTGTACTAGTTTGCATTCCCACCAGCAATGAAGGAGTGTTCCTCTCTCCCCACATCCTCGCCAGCATGTGGTGTCGCTTGAATTTTTGATCTTAGCCATTCTGATGGGTGTAAGATGGAATCTCAGAGTTGTTTTGATTTGCATTTCCCTGATGACTAAGGAGGTTGAGCATTTCTTTAAGTGTTTCTCAGCCATTTGATATTCCTCTGTTGAGAATTCTCTGTTTAGTTCCATGCCCCATTTCTCGATTGGGTTATTTGGTTTGGTGGTATTTAATTTCTTGAGTTCCTTATATATTTTGGATATTAGACCTTTGTCAGACTTAGGGTTGGTGAAGATCTTTTCCCAGTCTGTAGACTGTCGCTTTGTTCTCTTTACAGTGTCTCCTGCCTTACAGAAGCTTCTCAGCCTCATGAGGTCCCATTTATTAATTGTTGACATTAATGTCTGGGCTGTTGGTGTTCTGTTCAGGAAGTTGTCTCCTGTGCCAATATGTTCCAAGCTCTTTCCCATTTTTTCTTCTAAGTGACTTAGTGTCTCTGGTTTTATGTTGAGGTCTTTAATCCACTTGGATTTGAGTTTTGTACAAGGTGACAAATATGGGTCCAGTTGCATTTTTTTACACATAGACATCCAGTTAGACCAGCACCATTTGTTGAAGATGCTATCCCTTTTCCATCGAATGGATTTAGCTTCTTTGTCAAAAATCAAATGACCATATGTGTGTGGATTCATATCTGGGTCTTCGATTCGATTCCACTGATCAACCAGCCTGTTGCTGTGCCAGTACCATGCTGTTTTAATTACTATTGCTTTATAGTACAGTTTGAGATCAGGTATGGAGACTCCTCCAGAGCACCTTTTATTGTACAAGATTGTTTTAGCTATTCTGGGTTTTTTGTTTTTCCATATGAAGTTCAGAATTGAACTTTCAATGTCTTTAAAAAATTGTGTAGGTATTTTGATAGGGATTGCATTGAATCTGTAGATTGCTTTTGGTAGGATGGCCATTTTTATTATGTTAATTCTCCCTATCCATGAGCAAGGTAGATCCTTCCATCTTCTCATGTCATCTTCAATCTCTTTCTTTAGGGTTTTGAAATTTTTTTCAAACAGGTCCTTCACTTGCTTAGTTAGAGTAACTCCTAAGTACTTTATATTGCTTGTAGCTAATGTGAAGGGTGTAGTTTTCCTAATTTCTTCCTCTGCAAGCTTGTCATTTGTGTATAGGAAGGCTACAGACTTTTTTGAGTTAATTTTGTATCCAGCCAATTTGCTGAAGGTGTTTATCAGCTGTAGGAGTTCTCTGGTGGAATTTTGAGGGTCACTTATGTAGACTATCATATCATCTGCAAATAGGGATAATTTGACTTCTTCCTTTCCCATTTGAATACCCTTGATCTCCTTATGTTGTCTTATTGCTCTGGCTAGAACTTCGAGTACTATATTGAAAAGATATGGAGAGAGTGGGCAGCCTTGCCTTGTTCCTGATTTTAGAGGAATTTCCTTGAGTATCTCACCATTTACTTTGATTTTGGCTATTGGCTTCCTATATATAGCCTTTATTATGTTGAGGAAAGTGCCTTGTATTCCCGATCTCTCTAAAACTTTAAACATGAATGGGTGTTGGATTTTATCAAATGCTTTTTCTGCATCCAAAGAGATGATCATGTGGTTTTTTATTTTCAGTTTGTTTATGTGGTGGATTACGTTGATGGATTTCCGTATATTAAACCATCCCTGCATGCCCGGCATGAAGCCTACTTGGTCATGATGAATGATATCTTTAATGTGCTCTTGTATTCGTTTCGCAAGTATTTTATTTAGAATTTTTGCATCGATGTTCATCAGAGAAATTGGACTGAAATTCTCTTTCTTTGTTGAGTCTTTGTGAGGTTTAGGTATCAATGAGACTATGGCCTCATAGAATGAGTTTGGTAATGTTCCATCCCTTTCTATTTTTTGGAGTAGCTTGAAGAGTATCGGTATTAGCTCGCCCTTGAAGGTCTGGTAGAATTCTGCACTGAAGCCATCTGGCCCTGGGCTTTTTTTGGTTGGGAGACTATCAATGATTACTTCAATTTCTGTAGGGGAAATAGGGCCATTTAGCTTGTTTATCTGTTCTTCACTCAACTTTGGCAAGTGAAATTGATCAAGAAAATCGTCCATTTCCCTTAGATTTTCAAATTTTGTGGCATATATGCCTTCAAAGTAGGATCTTATGATTCTTTGTATTTCTTCAGTGTCTGTTGTTATGTCTCCCTTTTCATTCCTGATTTTGTTGATTTCAATACTGTCTCTCTGCCTTTTAGTTAGTTTGGCTAATGGTCTGTCTATCTTGTTGACTTTCTCAAAGAACCAGCTCTTGGTTCTGTTGATTCTTTGGACTGTTTTTTTAGTTTCTATTTTGTTAATTTCACCCCTGAGTTTGATTATTTCCAGACGTCTACTCCTTTTGGGTGTTTCTGTTTCTTTTTTTTCTAGGGCTTCCAGTTGTGTCGTTAAGGTGTTTATGTGTGATGCTTCCAATTTCTTTTTAAAGGCACTTAGTGCTATGAATTTTCCTCTTAGCACTGCTTTCAATGTATCCCACAAATTTGGGTATGTTGTTCCTTCATTTTCATTGAATTTCAGAAACTCCTTGATTTCTTTCTTTATTTCTTCCCTGACCCAGGTGTCATTTAGCAGAGAGTTGTTTAATTTCCACATACGTGTAGGCTTTTTGTTATTTCTGTTGTTGTTGAATTGCAGTCTAAGCCCATGATGATCTGATAGGATACAAGGTATTATTTCAGTCCTCTTGTATCTGTTGAGGCTTTCTTTGTGAACTATGATGTGATCAATTTTGGAGAAGGTTCCATGGGGTGCAGAGAAGAAGGTATATTCTTTCTTGTTTGGGTGAAAGGTTCTATAGATATCTGTTAGATCCATTTGACCCATGGCATTGGTTAATGATGTTATTTCTCGGCTTAGTTTCTGTTTCGATGACTTGTCCTTCAGTGAGAGTGGGGTGTTGAAGTCTCCCACTATTATTGTGTGGGGATCGATGTGTGGTTTAAGCCTTTTTAGCAGATCTTTTACAAATGTGGGTGCCCTTGTATTGGGAGCATAGATGTTCAGAATTGTGATGTCATCTTGGTTGACTTTACCTTTGATGAGTATGAAGTGTCCATCCTCATCCCTTTTGATTAATCTTGGTTGAAAGTCTATTTTGTTCGATATTAAAATGGCTACGCCTGCTTGCTTCTTGTGACCATTTGCTTGGAATATTTTTTTCCAACCTTTTATCCTGAGGTAATGCCTATCATTATGGGTGAGATGTGTTTCTTGAATGCAGAAGAATGTTGGATCCTGTTTATGCACCCATTCAGTTAGTCTGTGTCTTTTTATTGGAGAATTGAGACCATTGATGTTGAGAGATATTAACGACCAGTTACTATTAAGAGTCTTAAATTTGATGTTGGTTCCAGTTGAGCGTTTGTGTAGTTGTGTTTTTGCCATGGTATAGTTATCTATTTCCTGAGTAGTTTTGGTTGTAGCTTGCCCCTTTGGGATGGAGTTTTCCTTCTAGTATCTTCTGTAAAGCTGGATTTGTGGATAGGTACTGTTTGAATTTGGTTTTGTCATGAAATAGTTTGTTTTCTCCATCAATGGTTATTGATAGTTTTGCTGGGTAAAGTAGTCTGGCCTGGCATCTGTGGTCTCTTAGGGTTTGCAGGATCTCTGTCCAGGCCCTTCTGGCTTTGATGGTCTCTGCTGAGAAGTCGGGTGTAATTCTGATAGGTTTGCCATTAAATGTTATTTGGCCCTTTTCCCTTGCAGCTTTTAATATTTTTTCTTTGTTCTGTATGTTTTGTGTTTTGATTATTATGTGACGGGCAGTTTTTCTTTTCTGGTCAATTCTATTTGGTGTTCTGTATGCCTCTTGTATATTTATAGGCATCCCTTTCTTTAGATTGGGGAAATTCTCTTCTATGATTTTGTTCAGAATAGTTTCTGGGCCTTGGAGTCTGATATCTTCTCTTTCTTCAATGCCTATTATCCTCAGATTTCTTCTTTTCATGGTGTCCTTAATTTCTTGGATGTTTTGTGTCAGGAGTTTTCCAGATTTGGCATTTTCTTTAATGGTTGCTTCAAGATCTGAGATTGTATCTTCTAGATTTGAGATTCGTTCTTCCATCTCTTGGATTCTGTTAGAAAAGCTCAGCACTGTGTCATTCGCCTTCTTCTCTGAGACCTCACGTTCTCGTTTTTCTTCTGTCTGTGTGTTTATCATTGAATCCATTTTCATCTTCATATCTTGAACAGATTTTTTTATTTCTTTCATTTGGTTGTTTATATTTTCCTGAAAATTTTCCAGTTCCACTCTATGTGTTTCTTTTATGTCTCGCACCTGCTTCATTGCTTCTTCCTGCATCTGATTTCTAATTTTAATTGCTTCCTCCATTACCATCCTCATTACCAGGGATTTGAGGTCATTTTCTTGTGTTTCCATTGTATGTGAGTTCTCCGGATTGTTTTCTTTGGGATAGCTGGGAACTGGAGACTCCATGTTGTTTTGGGGTTTTTTGCGTATGCTTTTACGCTGTCCCTTAGACATTTTGCCGTCTCTGTTTTTTTTTTGGTAACTTCCAGAGTTGAGTGGAGGGGGTCTGGTGATAGATTCACTTGTTTTCTCACGATTTCCGTAGGCTGGAAGCCCTGATACTTCACTTGTGTGAATGGCGGGAGGTTAGCCCTGTCGTTTTGGGCTCTCACCGCCAGTGATCCTCAGCTCCCCTTTGCTGTGGGTCCTGCAATCGTTCTGTGTCTTTGAATGATCGTTGGGTCAGGCCAAGGTATCCACAACCTTTTGGGTCCCCTGCCAAGTCCAGCCAGGGATACTGGGCCTGAACCACGCGTGGAGCTCAGCTAGTTTCTCAGGGCCTGAACCGTCTGCCACAGCAGGAGAATTGCGACTGTACTGAGCAAGCACCCAGGGTGGAAGTGAGCGCCCTGCCCAGTTTGCGTCACAGCAGGAAAACCAAGTCTGCGCTGAGCACACACCCAGGGTATATCTGAGCGCTCCGCCCAGTCCGTGTCACAGCAGGAAAACTGCTGCAGCCCTGAGCAAGCACTCAGAGTATAACTGAGAGCTCCGCCCAGCCCGCGTCACAGCAGGAAAACTGCCGCAGCACTGAGCAAGCTCCCAGAATATAACTGAGAGCTCCGCCCAGCCTGTGTCACAGCAGGAAAACTGCCACAGCCCTGAGCAAGCACCCAGAGTATAACTGAGAACTCCGCCCAGCTCGTGTCACAGCAGGGAAACTGTGTCTGTGCTGAGCCAGAGCCCAGGGTAGAAGCGGGCACCCCGCCCAGCCTGCGTTACAGTAGAGGAGCTGCGCCTCGGGCAGAATTGCCCGCCGAGCCGAGCCCGCCTCTCCTCAGCACAGGTCACTGAGCAAACCCAGGACTCCGGGGCCGAACCGTCCGCTGAGTCCAGCCTGGGTCTCAAGGCCACGCGACCCAAATCCTGCCCAGAGTCCCCTCGCCCGTCCACCGCACTAATCGCCTCCACTGGAAGGCTCTGAGCTGCAAACCTCAGCCACCGCCTCTGTCGCCGCTGGAACCGCCGTCGCTGGTGCCCGAGCCACTGGGGGAGCCGCTGGTAGCACTGCTGTCCCAAAAGCCGCCGCCGCTCTGATCCGAGAAAGTCCTCGTTCCTCCCGTGTGCAGGGGGAGGCAGGTCCTCCGCACCCTGGTCCCTCTGAACCGTGGAGCACTTCTGCTGCCGTGGTGTGGGGACCTTGGTGTTCCTGGCTCAGAAATCTGTGCAATTCCCTGAATTGTTCGCTGGAGCTTTCAAACACGGTCCACACTGCTCGCCGCCATCTTGGATCTCCAGGATCTGAACTTTTAATCATATCAAGGCAGATATTTTTTATTCTCTTTTTTTAAAATTAAGTACAGGATATCTATGCTACAATCCACAGACCCAAATAAGCTAAGTAACAAGGAGGGCCCAAAAGCGGATGCTTGAATCTCACCCATAAAGGGAAATAAAATAAGCATCTGGGTGAAGCCACTTAAATGACAGTATGCTAGCCTCCTGTCTGCAAGTAGTATTAATAGTGTGCAAAATATTATTAATAGTGTCAGGAGTTGGCTATCTCTCTTGGCATGGGACTCAAGTTGGACCAGTAATTAGGTGGCTTGGTGGAAGGTTTTGTGGGTGAGTTGGTGTGCCCTTCCCTCTACTGGAAGTCCAGTCTGGCTATAGGAGGTGGCCACTTCAGGCTTCATATTTCCCCACTGCTAGGAGTCTCATCTAAAGTCATCACCATAGACTCCTGGAAGTCTCCTCCATCCCAGAGATGAGCCCCCTCTACAGATTTTCATTTTCCCGCCCCTCTCCTCTCTACCCATACCTGATCCCCATTCCTGTTTCTCTGCTTCACCCTTTTGCCCACTCTGTTTTCTCTCTCTATCTGTGAAGCCAATAGGGGCTCAGAGACTGAACCACCAACAAGAAAGCATCCATGCAATGAACCTAGCCCCACGCCACGTATGTAACAGATGTTTATATTGGTCCTCATGTGGGACTTGTAACAGCAGGAGCAGAGGCTGCCCTTGACTCTTTTGCCTGCCCTTGGGTCTTTTCCCCCTAATTGAACTGTGATGTACAGCTCCAGTATAAGGAGGTGCTCCCAATCCTACTTGATATGCCAAGGCATGTTGATATCCATGGGAGGTCTCCCCTTCTCTGAGGAGAGAGGAATGTATATGGGAAGGGAGAGGAGAGGGAGGGACTGGGAGGAGAGGAATGAGGGGAAATTTTGATTGAAATGTAAATAAATAAATTTATTATAAAAAAGTATGTTTATTTTTAATGATGTAATCATGTGCAGGGGTTTGAGGCAGGGGGTGGGGTACGATAGAGAAAGTTCACATGGAATCCAGAAGATCTCATGCATCTGGAGCTACAGGTAACTGTCCAGTGTGGGTGCTAAAAAACTGAATTTGAGTCCTTTCCACAAGCAGGATGCTCTGCCAACCAACAAACCATCTCTACATCCTCAATAAAAACTTACTTATTTGAGAAAATGATGCAAAGCATTTGTTGCTCAAAATCATAGAACTAATAAAATTCTGAAAGCCAAATTTACATTTTCTGCTTTACTATACCAGTGCAATTCTGACAGCAGAGTCAGATATTAAGGGGACAAAAAGAAAAGCCCAATGGGAAGTTAGGAACTTCTGGGCTGATGGGGGCTTACTTCCCTTGGGAAACTTTAATTCTTTTGAAGACATTCTTCAGGGCCTCCTTCACTTCCTTGTTCCTCAGGCTATAGATCATAGGGTTCAACATAGGGATCACCACAGTATAAAATACAGACACAATCTTGTCTTCCCAGAGGGATTTGCCCATGTTACCTTTCAAGTACATAAATATGAGTGTTCCAAAAAACAGAGCCACTGCAATCATGTGAGATGCACAAGTGGAGAAGGTCTTGGCTTTGGCCCCTGCTGTACGGATTTTCAGAATAGCCCAAATAATGAATAGGTAGGATGTAAGAATCACTGAAATGCTAGTTGTGATGACCAAGAAAGCCAAAAGAAAGATCACCTGCTCCCGTGACTTGGTCTCACTACAGGCAAGCTTCAGCAGGGGTGGGAGGTCACAGAAGAAGAAGTCAACCTGGTTAGATTTACAGAAGGAAATGGAAAAAGTACACCCAGTCCGGACCACAGTGTTTACCATTGCACCAGAGTATGCTGCAGCAACCAGGCCCAGGCGAGTCTGTGGTGTCATGGCCATGACATAGAGGAGAGGGCTACATACAGCCACATAGCGGTCGTAGGCCATCACAGCCAAAAGGAAACACTCAGTACTAGCATACCACGTGAAAAAGAAGAACTGAGTGGCACAGCGCTCATAGGTGATGACCATCTCATTAGCGCCCAAAGTCTCCAGCAGCTGCGGCACAATAACAGTAGAGTAGCAAATGTCCAGGAAAGAGAGATGGCTGAGGAAGAAGTACATGGGTGTGTGGAGCCGTGGGTCACTCTGAATTAACATGATCATGCCCAGATTTCCCCCAATGGTGATGACATAAAAGGCCAGAAAAATAAAGAAGAGACCCAACTGCAGCTCTGCCTGAAGTTGGAACCCCATCAGAATAAATTCCTTCACCCTGGTGCCATTGTCTGCCATAAGGCCAAAGTCACCTGGAGAAATAAAATAACAGCAATAGGTTGTCAGTGAAGATTAATTAGAGTGAATATCCCTTTTTGTCCGAATAAAAGATGTTTTCTCTAACATCAATAAAAAGATACACTACGTGGTAAAAATGCATTCATAAATTCTAGTCAATTAGTATCTGGAAACCTTGGAGAAAGTTATTATATCTTGGCTTGTCCAAAGTTCTGTACCTAAATCATTTGTATAAAAAACACTTGTATTACCTAGAAAAAACCATCTTCATACCTAAAATATATTATTAAATCCTTAACAGCTAAGTTTAATTGTAAGACTATAACTATTTATTCTTCAACCCAACTAGAGACCTTAGAAGGATAAATATTATCTGAATAAACAGGAAGTGCAGTGCAAGCAGCTTCCAAAATTATAGAAATAACAGATACTGCTGGCTACCTTGATAGTCATCCAAGATATTTTAGAACATTGGAGCATCATCTTCAGCCTTCTAGCTCAGAATATCTGACAGACATATTTATGAAGCAGTTATTATGAAGAATTTGCCTATCTTGTCCTTGCAAAGCTCAGCAGTCAGCGTTCCTGCATCCAATTTGTTCAGTATTCTGTCCACAGTAGAAACAAAGATAATTCTTGACCAGAAGCTACCTTGCCACATTTGAAGCCATCGCCTAAAGAATTTTTTGATGCTCATTGTCTTCCTCAAAGTCAAAAGAGAGTGCTGCCAGAAGCTGACATGTCTCATTGCCAAAAATTTCTCAAATGAATTAAACATCTTTACATGCCATATTCTACAGATCTCAGGGCTTTTGAAGACCATCTTTTTAATCTCTAGTATATCTGAATTACTAGTTTCTAACTAAATACTGACTGACAAACTGAGAAAACTAATACCTAACAAAACCACAAGTTTGACTGTTAGGTTTCCTTTCTTAATTATGCTGAACAGTTTGTGATAGTAGCTCAAAAGGACTAGAGCTTCATAGTGTGTTTTTACAAATAAAATAAATACCTTTAAAAGAGTTAATACATTGTGTGCTATAACCAAAGATAACCTTAATTTTTTATCAAGGTACAAAGGATATATACCAATGTAACCAATTATAACTTTAATTTTTTATCAATATACAAAGATTTATAAGAGTAGATTAAATAATCTATACTTTTTGTTGTTTTCCCATATATTTTTTATATCCACATTTTGTCCAAATAAAAAAGGAAAAATTCGATCTCTAGTACAGTAAAATTATTTGCAATAATGAAGCAATTTTTGTCAATCTTTCCATAATGTCCAGCTTCCAGCTTGGTTACAAAATGCTGTTTTAATTGAAAATTCCAGATCATTCTATTTTACAAATAAAGACTCAGGGACCAGATGTTGTGGTAAAAACCTGCTAGCTCAAAGAGGCAGAGAAAGTAGAAAGAGTAGGAAGTTCAACTTCCTACTCAGCATATGCCCCAATGGAGGAGTCCCAAAAGGCTCACTAGCTCAGCTGATAGCCAAGGAGGAAAAGGCCAAAAACCCAAGTCCAAAGTCTTGCTAGCTCAGGACCAAACAGCCAAGGAACTGAGAGGCTCAAGAGCTCGAGAGCTAAGAGCAAAAGAGCTAAAAGATAAAATCCCCAGAGTGAAGCCCAAGAGCTAAAATCACCAAAGACCTCTTCTTAAATACCCCTCAACTTAAAGTCTCCCCTATTCTTTCATCCCTGACCCCTGGTTTTTTGCTCTGCCTCTTGACCTAGGTTTAACTTCATTAAATTCTGTGTACAGATAGCTCTTGGATTAAAGGTGCATGTAAGGCTAGCTAAACCACAGCTTAATCACCTGTTTACAATAAATGGAAAGTAGTTCTTGGATTAAAGGTTTGTTAGGGCTTAACTACAAGGAAGAGTGGTTTGCAGTTCAATCTCAGGGATCACAATGGAATCAACTACATATTTTTAAAGTTTATTTTATTAATTTATTCATATTACATCTCAATAGTTATCCCATCCCTTGTATCCCCCCATTCCTCCCTCCCTCCCATCTTCCCCTTACTCCCGTCCCCTATGACTGACTGAGGGGGACTTCCTCCCCCTGAACATGCTCATAGGGTATCAAGTCTCTTCTTGGTAGCCTGCTATCCTTCCTCTGAGTGCCACCAGATCTCCCCATTCAGAGGACGTGGTCAAATATGAGGCACCAGAGTACGTGTGATAGTCAGACGTCACTCTCCACTCAACTGTGGAGAATGTCCTGTCCATTGGCTAGATCTGGGTAGGGGTTTGAAGTTTACAGCTTGTATTGTCCTTGGCTGGTGCCATAGTTTGACCAGGACTCCTGGGCCCAAATCTGCCTATCATAATGTTCTTCTTGTAGGTTTCTAGGATCCTTCAACTTTGCCATTCTCCCATGCTTCTCTCATCTAGAGTCCCAATAGGATGTCTTCCCCTCTGTCCCTGGTTAGTGAAGACTTTCATGGGACATGGCCCCTTGGGCTAGTATACAGATATAAGTCAAATGGTATCAACTACATATTTTTAAAGCTCACAATCTCTGGGATCAAAGATATGTTTTTTTACAATTCACAGTCTCATGGATCACACTGAGATCAAATATCCTGTAGCCACTACAGTCTACATGGGTCACAGCAATGAGCCTTTGCAAAACTTTCAAATGTCATAACACGTTCACAAGCATATAATGTTGTGTTAATCCCACTTTTGGCTGAAGAATGACAATAAGATAAAGTGACTGAGCCATCCCACAAGGCCTCTTAATTAGGAAACAGGCAAATCAAGAGTTAGCATCCAGTTTCTGGCGCTTCCAAACTTCATGCAGCTCCTACACTGGGGCTATATACTGACTTCATGTACAGCCAGAAAAATGTTTCCTAGAAACAATAGTGGAAAAACATATGCTTAAAAATATCTTCAGACTTTAAGAAAATTCATTTATCTTTCTGGACCTTGGATTCCTCCTTGTTTACTAAGATTACCATGCCATAGCCACAATACTACTACGAAGGATGTAATTTGCTTACTGCACGTAGAATGTGATCTCACACAGTGAGAGAACTGTTTTGTTTTGTTTTCTAAATGTGGTATACACACAAAGACATAATTAATTAGTTAGATAATAATTAGTACAATAAAAATAATAACAGTAAAATTAACAACAATTAGAATAATAAGAATAAGAATAATGTACAATATCATTGCTGAATCAATTTAAAACATCCCTAGCACAAAAAAAGATGACTACATAGGAAACCCATGTAATTACATTGATGTAACTATTTCATAATGTATACATATTATAAAATACAATACACATAATAAATTTATATAACAGTTAATTTAAAACTAAATGATAAACCCTAAACCAAATACTACTCTTCTGATAAAGTAATGTAGCAATAAAATGATTCATGTCAAGAATCTGCTATACTTCAGAACCCAGCATCTTGCTATGCCAACATCAGAGAAACTTCTTCCTTCAGTAGATTGGAACAATACAGAAACCCACAACAGGACAATATGCAGAGATTGGGAGATCTTATAACATTTGGTTCTATTTGGAATGTCTCCATCACTGCCCTCAGAGTTCAGGGACCTTTGTAGAAGTGGGGGAAGAAAGACTGTAAAGGCCAGTGGGTATGGGAATCCAACAAGAAAATGAGTCCTTCTAGACACAATAGGACTGGCATACATATGAGCTCACACAAATGATACCAACATGCACAGTACTACACCAGTTGGGTCCCAGCACTTAGAAAGGAAGTAGTCACAAGTCCCGATGCCAAACTCAGAAGCTGTCTAATTGATAATGCCTCACAAAGAGAAAAATGTTCTGTCTAAAAGTGACTTAACTGAGTATACAAACATTCTGAAAGGCAGTCCCCATGCCCAGTGGTCAATGTCCAACACAAAATTAACTCAACAAAATTTTTTTCTTATAAATGTTTTGCCAGTGACATTTTTATCTTACCAGTCTTTTCCTTATATATTATGATTTTCAATTACGTATCTTTAGGATTTATGTGTGTGTGAGAGAGAGAGACAGAGACAGAGACAGACAGACAGACAGACAGACACACACACACACACACACACACACACACACACAGAGAGAGAGAGAGAGAGAGAGAGAGAGAGAGAGAGAGAGAGAGAGAGAGAGAGAGAGAGAGGTGAGTCTGTATATGTTTCATGTGCTTTTTGAATTCTTTTTCTTTTGTTTGTTTTCCTATTGTGGTTTGTTTGATTTTTTTCTTACTTTATTTTATTTTTATTTTATATGCCTGTTTGTTTTCTAATGAGCAAGAGAGAACGGGTGTAGAACTGGTTGGGTGGAGAGGTCGGGAGGATCTGGGAAATTCTGAGAGATGGAAAACCATAATCAATATATTGTATGGAAGAAAAATCCATTTTCAATGAAAAATGTCAAGAGATCAGGTGGGTATGGGTGTATAGGTTCATATCTGGGGCTTGTCTTTTAAAGAACAGAATTTTAATCCATAACCTCATCTAGCTTTGAACTTTGTACTATCCGGTCTCAGCCACTTAATTCCTGGGATTACAGCTGTATACTGCCATATCTGGCCCTGGAGTTGGTTTTTGATGTGTACATTAGAAAAAAAAGTGTAATTAGATGCAACACATAGAGACAAAAAGAAAAGCAAACAATCTTAGAACCTCTACAGTGCTTTTCTAGGTTGATCCTTCCTCTGTGAACTGCCAAAAATCAAGATCTATTTTCTAGGTTCTCTTATCCCCAACGACTCATCCTATCTTTTCAAATCCCAGACCATTATCAATCAGGGAGATGCATGAATCAAATCATTCCATAACTACCCTGTAAAGCTCATTAAAAGACAGAGCAGTCACCTTAAAATTAGAATTCTAACAAAAATGAGACTCTTTCTGGGCAGCAGGACATCACTGCCTTCTTGCCTTTCTATACTTATCACTTAGGGAAATGGAATTCTGGGATGTGGACTTTGTTCACCATTCTACTTTTCTCTCAACATAAGTGAAACAAGACATAAATTTAATAAAGATTTCATATATGTCTAGATCAATAATAAAGTAAACCTTTCATTGATGTTTAGAAAAGCTGACTTAATGGTGAATAATGGTTAGTATTTGGTGGTTCATGCCCAAATTTGAGATTCTTCTTAATATAAATGTTTTGTTTGCTTTTTGTATTCTTAGGGCAAAATCTTATTTTTATCTTCTCCCAGTAAAGTGACTTTCTCTGTTCTCAGGAGAACAGAGAAATGTTTATAAATGGGGTTGGAGAGATACCTCAGTAGTTACATACTATTCTTGCAAAAGACCCCAGTTCAGTGCCCAGCACACTTTCCAGACAGCCCAAACCTTCACGAAACTTGGTCTTCAAGATTCATGAGAACTTCTTATACCCTTGGAGGACAAATGTACAAATGTGCACACGTTCACATACAGACACATAGTATTTAAAACTAAATGTTTGCTTTAAAATAGTCTGTGTAATTGAGGGGAAATAATTTGTGTTCATGCATTCATTCAGTGAAAATTTACTGAGAACTCATCATGCATCAGGTTTCTTTTGATTGCTTGGAATAAAATGGGAAAGATCCATGTATTCATTGACTGTCATTTTGAAAGAATCACACATAAATAATGTGTATTTTACAAAGTAAATAAATATATCCTTACCTTAACATAAGATCATAAGTTCTGTTCTGTGAGGGAGATGCAGCATGTGGGCCATCAAAATGAAGAGGGATTTTTTTAATACATTTTTATTAATTTATACATATTACATCTCAGTTGTTAGCCCATCCCATGTGTGGCGCAATGGAAGAGGGATTTTTAAAAATAACATTTTATAAATTCTGGGGCTGGGGAGATGGCTTGATGTACCAAGGAAGTCCCATTTGCTTCAGAGTAAATATAACTTTGAAATGAAAAGCCTAATTTGTTTTGCTTTGTTACAGTTTTTTATTTTATTAATGTATTCAGATTACAACTCAGTTGTTATCCCATCACTTGTATCCTCCTGTTCCTATCTTCCTCTTGCTTTCACCCTATTCCCCTCCCCTAGGTCTATGCCCGAGTGGGACCTCCTCCCCCACTATATGGTCATAGGCTATCAAGTCTCATCTTGGTAGCCTGCTTATTCTTTCTTTGAGTGCCACCAGGCCTCCCCACCAAGGGGAGGTGGTCAAATATGGGGCACCAGAGTTCATGTCAGAGTGAGTCCCCACTCTCCACATTACTGTGGAAAATGTCCTGGAATTCCCAAAATTTGTGGACAATGGATGGAACTGGAAATTATTATACTGAGTGAGTTAACCCAGAAACAGAAAGAAAAGCCTCATTTGTATTCTGTTTCTACATTCCTCATTGAGAGGGAGAAAGTGGATCACTATGCAGCCAAGGCTGTTCTGAAACTCACTATGTAAGCAAGCAGGCCTTGCACTCCTAAACCTCTTGCCTCTGTTCCTAATACTGACATTCCATGTGTATGTCATCATTCTTATCTGCTCCTTTTTTTTTTTATCTATACAGCCATCTCTACTGTTTAACATATTGAATAGGAAAAAGGTACCCTCAAATCCCAAATAAAAGCCAACTCTATCTTCAAATTTACAACTACTTTGTCCATTAGCAATAATGGCTGACATGAATAGATTATTCATTGTGATAAATACTGTTGCAGATATTTTATATAAAATGCCTCATCTACTTCTTAAAATATTCCAGCATGGAACACTTTCTTATAGCCTTTATTTATAGACAGTCAAACAGGAGTCTGTAGTGATGAAATAACATGACTTAAGCTAACCACTAAGCTGGTATTTAAGTCACACCCCATCAGTCTCCAGGATCTCACTGCCATCCACTGTTCCATTGTTCCAAGAATGGTAATACTGAGTGCTACCATGCATAAGCACATTTTATGCACAATATTCCTCTAGTGCCCTTGCATATATTAACCTCTTATACTTAAGAAGGGAAGTAGTGTTAATTAAACATTCTGGCAGATGTTTCCAATTCTGAGTTGAAAACACTGAATATGTTTGCCCTCCTGTAATATCACCTTTCTTTGCACGTCTATGCATATAGAGATGTCTAGGGCTTCTCTTTGAGGACCCTATTTTATTTTAAAGTAAACACTTAGTGAAGAAATTCTCCCACCTGAGACCATTTGCCCCAGTACAACTGCAAGACAAAAGTCAAGTGATAACAATTGAGTTGTAATCTCAATTAATTAATAATTTTTTAAAAAAAAGACAAAAGTCAAGTGAAAAACGTTGCCCTGGTCCTTACCACTGTCTTCCTACAAATGCTTCTCATTTTTAATTTATTTTATCTTGCTATATGTTATGCATTTATATAATCCACTTAAATATTTTTGGAAGGATGTGTTGGTAAATAAATAAAAACAAGTTCGGTGGCCAGAGTCCATGTCCGAAGTAGTCCGTACTTTCCACATCGTGGAACCCACATGGAGACTGTGCTACTACATCAGAGCAGAGGGTCTAGGTCCACATCACTAGGAACAACAGAAGTAAGGCCAGTATGGTATCAGTGAACCAGCCTGCTTTGAAATTCTACCACGCTTGCTCAAGTCCCAGCCACCTTTCTCAGTTCTCTGAATGTCAGCCTTCTGTTGTATAAGACAATCCTAATACTATCCAGCCTATGGGAATCTTGTGAGGATAAAATGAGAAAATATAATTTGTGTTGAGCAAAACTTGGATCTGTGGTAAGAGGGGAGCTGCCCCTTCCCCAAACTACAAATTGTCTATAAACCTTTGAATACGGAACACCTGTTACCCCACCTGATCTTCATACAGCACTTTTAGGGGGATGAAAGTAAGACACAAAAATGTCAACTGCTGTGTACATGAGTTAAGAGAGCTAGGAAGAAAAAACAGAAACATAAATGCAAAAGACTAACCTCAGAGACTATTCACCAAAGTGAATAATGGCACCAGAGACACTGTGTGAAATCTCTGAAACTAGTCACAGCGAGTGGTGGAAAGAATGTCTTGGGCTGGGGGAATGCCAAAAGTGTGAAAGAGATATGCATGTCCTGCCAGAAGTGGCAGAGAGATGTGAAAATTTGTGATCATATGGGTTTTCCTCATTTTTCAACCCCATAATAAGCTCTGGAGTAGTAGGATATAACATCTGCACCAATGCTCAGCTCAAATATCTCTCCTTTTCTCTTCCCCATATCCTATTCACCCTGGCCCATCTTCAGATAATCTTAGATGTGCATTACAATTTTTGAAAGTCAGAGGAGCTGCTGGAGGTTGTTGTTCCACCTTTCTGCCTTCAGACAGAAGAAATATGTGACCACCTGTCCTGGAGATGAGGAAAGGGGTAGGGTGTCTCACAATGAAGAAGGTCTTGGGCAAATACAATCAGTCAATGGGACTGTCTGGAATTATCATACTTCACACCTCCTGAACCCAAGACACTCTTTCCATGGCTTAGTGTGACTTCAAAATTTTAGCACAGTGCCTCTGATCCCAGAGCTCTCAACATCTCTACTTCTCAGAAAATGATAGAAGCAGATAACTTAATTCTCTGAAAGGGAGAGTTGGGAAAATATGGTAAAGTGGTGGTGTGAACTCCACAGGGCAAGCCAAAACATCATGAAATAGGAATCAGTCCTTCTTGGTTCTGCTTTGGTCACCTTCACCCTCTAACCTCCTTAGAGTTTCTGTCAAACCCAGCAGTTTCTAGAGGTCACATTTCAGATCTCAGTACCTTGGTGGCCAAGCTAAACACAGAAAGCATTTTCATGCACTGCAGTGATCTAAAATTTGCCTTTTACCCAGATTAAAAACCCTAGTTAGCATCACTAGTAGCACATTTTTAAAGGAACAATGACCCTTTCTGACTAGGCACATTTATGGAACCCAAACAATTCAAGAATAGAAAAGTTATTCTCCAAAGAAAGGTTTTATTTTGTTTTGCAGCCTAAGCAAAGTCTCCACTTCTTTTTCTAACGCTGATGCAATCACACTAAATTGTTCCAAACATTCTTAAGCTGTACAAGTTTCTCAGAGATTCAACAAGAACCCCTGTACAGCCTTCCACCTTTCTGTATAATTTCACTATTTGATCTCAGATCTTCTGACACTAAAGACAATTTCCAAAAGCTGATATAAAATCACTTATTAGTTGTAGATGAGGGCCAAAGCTGCTACATGCCAGGCATACCAGCAAGGCACAAGAATATCATGTTTAGTTTTGACACTAATTTATGAAGAAACAAAACAAAAAGGCTGTTTTGGATGAAAGGAAAGCAAGACACGTATTGTCTAACACATTTGAAATCTGGACTACATTTTTTTCTCTTTCTGATCAACTAGACCCACACTCACCTTCAGCAAGACCAGTGGTTCCTCCCAAATACAGAAGGTTGTATGAGAGTGGAAAGAACCTGGTATCTACCTAGGACTTTGAAAGGACATAGACATCTTTGGAACCTGCAGTCCCAGCATAACAAAAACCCTTGCTAGTAGGCATGGGACCTATGCCCTATCCTAGTCTGGATCCTTCCCACCAGCAAGGCAATTAGAAGAGCGAGGCTAGGGGATTGCCACTGAGTGGAGTTTCTAATCAGGCCCTAAGCTTCTAATTAGGATTCTTTCAGCTCTCAGAGGAAAAGCACCTTCAGAAAAGGTCCCCTAGACTATCGTTCTTAGTTCTTCTCCACCCAATCTTCATGCTTTCCAAAAGAACCACCATGATTCAATCTCATTTTGAGAAAGGGAGATTCTTCTGTGCTGTTCTTTCTGAGGATTTCTCAGCAATCTCAAATGACTTACCATGGCCAGTTTCATTTATGAGACACAGATGAAATAACATGACTACAGAAAATCCTAACAGCCTGCTCCCTCATTTATTCAACTAATATCTAATTGCCTAATGTATAAAGTACATAGGTGTTCTACATGACATATCATATTAATTTAATTTATATTTAACCAAGCAAGTTCTGACAAAAATCCCCAAAAGGCAGCAGCTACCACTATTATATTCTACAAGTGAGCACTGTGAAGGACAGAGTGATGAACCACCCATTCGTAGTTAAAAGAAGAGTTGAAACAGTGAAGAGAGGTAGAACCGTTTAGAGTACTAGCTTTTCTTCCAGAAGGCCCATAATCCACATTGTTCCAGGAAAGCAAATACCTTCTTCTGGCCTCCAAGGCTATTGCACACAACACACACACACACATGCACACACACACACACACACACACACACACACACACGCGCGCGCGCGCGCGCGCGCGCACGCGCGCACGCAGGGTGATTCACTCATAGCCTTCCAAGAAATCTTATTCAAAAGAGAGCATCTAACATTGGGACCATGGGAAGTTACTTTGGATGCCTGTAACCTCTATACTATATGCTTTCTGGTACTATTTTGTTGAAGTTACTAAAAGGTATTCAATACTGGAAACCTTGATGATTTCAAAGTATAAATCAAAAAGGTTAAGCCATAATAAAACCTCATTCTAAAAAACATTGTCAACAGCTGAAATGAAGAAAGAAAAAATAAACTTGTTTACATCGCTTCGACAGTAGATTCCCTGGGATGACACCCTCCCTCTACAGTGTGAATTTATGTGACTTTATCATTTCTCAATAGATATCTGATGGGGGGATATACAAATTAAACATGAGGCTATTAACAAAATGCTACTCTTTTCAACATCCCTTACTAGCTTGAAGCCCTTTGAAAAGGATAGAGGCCTCCTGGACTTTTCCCCATCCACTTTGTAATGCCCATTGTTGTCCTTGTTCAACTAATGACTACACAGTCATGTTGTTAAGACTTTATGGATACAGCATCTGACTTCACTAGAAGACATAATCTCACAGAAAACTCCTGTGATCTTATGGCCCTTACTGTCTTTCTCTCCCAATTTCCAAAATTTTCACTTAGGTGTAAGAGTATTTGGTAGATGTGTCTATTGAGAATGAGTCTCACAATTCTACATTTTGATTGGTTTTGCTTTCCATTTTCCTATCTGTTGTAACAGGAGGTTTCCTTAATTAGAGCTAAAGACAGTACTTACCTGTGGGTTTTAAGATAAATAATTAGATTGTTGTTAAGGATAATGCTTGTTTAACAAATTGTTGGTTATAGATTCTCCTCCAAGATTAATGACTTCACGAGCATTGACTAGTTGGTGAGGTTTCCAGTAAAAGTGTAGTTTCTATCTTGTTCAATTGGAGAGTTGTTAGTTAACAGCAAGGTATGCATGCCACAACTGCATACTTAAGGTTATTGTGTCCTATTGGCCATTATTGGGGTTTATAGATGACATAGCTTAGTATCCTTTTGGATGTTTCCTTCCTTTGCACACTTGGATGGTACCTTCTGGTCCCACATAGCTAGTCCTCTGGGAGAAGTTAGTTCTAGCTCATGAATTTCCAAGTCTTGTGTCTGAGGTACATGTGTCTTCAACAATAAAAACTTACCTTCTACTTCTATGAGTCAACCAGAGACAATGGTATTCTTAGGGACTATTGGGCTCTTGGAGGAAATATTGTCATTCCAGACAAGAAAGGTATAATTAAACTAAATATGTATACTTATACACAGAAATACATATATTAAGGGATTGTAAAAAAGAAATTAAAATCATCGCATATGTAAAATGGAGATACAAATAAATACAGGGGATGAAATTGCTCAGCTGTTACTGTTTCCTTACATCAAGAGCAAAGCTGCTCCAGTAGAAAGAACAGGAACATGGGAGGGTACTGGAAAATATGTGGTCTTGCAAATAGTAATTAACAATCAGAAACCCAAATAAATGGTGTTGAAATAGAATGTTTGGTAGATTTAGGAGCTCTCATCATTATTCTACACCAAAAGTCCATTGAGGTCCCCCTACAACAAAAGTTTTTAAAAATCCAATGTGTGTCCTTTGCCTTTCAGAAGCTTTTCAGTTTCAAAAGATTCCACTTATTAATTGATGATCTTAGAGCCTGAGCTGTTGTCCTTCTCTTCAGGAAGTTGTCTCCTGTGCCAATGAGCTCATCGCTCTTCCTCACTTTCACTTCTAACAGATTTAGGGTAACTGGTTTTATGTGGAGATCTTTGATTCGCTTGGATGTGAATTTATACAGGATGATAAATTAGTATATACTTGCATTTTTCTACATATAGACATCCAGTTAGATCAGGACCATTTGTTGGAGATGCTTTCTTTTTTCTATTGTATAGTTTTGGCTCCTTTCTCTGAAAACAAGTGTCCATAGGTGTGTGGGTTTATTTCTGGGTCTTAGATTCAAATCCATTGATCAACCAGTCTATTTCTATGCCAGTACTGTGTTACTATTGCTCTGTAGTGTACCATGAAGTCAGGAATGGAGATATGTCCAGAAGTTCTTTTATTGTATAATATTATTAGCTATTCTTTTTGTTTTGTTTAGTTTTTGTGTTTCCATATTAAGCTTAGAGTTGTTCTTCCAAGGTCTGTTTAAAAAAATGGTGTTGATATTTTAATGGGAATGTCATTGAATCTGTAGATAGCTTTAGGTAAAATGGCTGTTTTTACTATGATAAGCCTACCAACCTATGATCATGAAAGATTTTTCTGTCTTCTGGTATCTTCCTCAATTCTTTCTTCAGAGGCTTGAAGTTCTTGCCATACATGTCTTTGACTTGCTTAGTAAGAATTACACTGACACTTTATAGTACCTGTGGATGTTGTGAAGGACATAATTTCCCTAGTCGCTTTCTCTGCCTAATTTTCATTTGTTTACAGGAGGGCTACTTTTTTAAAATTAATCTTGTATCCAGTCACTTTGTTGAAGGACACTGTTAATAGAATGAAAAGGCAGCCTACAGATTGGGATAAGATCTTCACTAATCCTATATCCTACAAAGAGCTAATATCCAAAGTATATAAAGAACTCAAAAATTAAGCACTAACAAAGTAAATAACCCAATTAAAAAGTAGGGCACAGAGCTAAACAGAGAATTCACAGCAGAGAAATGTCAAATGGCTGAAAAACATTTAAATAAATGTACAAGGTCCTTAGATATCAGGGAAATGCCAATCAAAACAACTCTTAGATTCCATCCTACATCTGTTAGAAAGGCCAAGACCAAATCTCAAGTGACAGGACTTGCTAGAGAGGATGTGGAGAAAGGGGGATATTTCTCCATTGCTGGTGTAAATACAATCTTGTAAAAAAAAAAAAAACCACTTTGGAAATCAATATAGTGCTTTAATCAGAAAATTGAGAATAGCTCTATCTCAAGACCCAACTATACCACTACTGAGCATATACCCAAAAGATGTTTCATCACACAAGGATATTTGCTCAACTGTGTTCATTGCAGCTTTGTTCATAATGGCCAGAAATTGGAAACAACTCAGATGTCACTCAATTGAAGAATGGATTAGGAAACTGTGGTACATTTACACAGTGGAATACTACTCAGCAATTAAGAACAAGGAAATCATGAAATTTGCAGGCAAATGGATGTAACTAGAAAAGATCATCCTTAGTGAGGTAACCTAGACCCAGAAAGATATACATGGTATGTACTCACTTTTAAGCACATTTGAGACATACAGTGCAGGATGAACATACTGCAATGCACTTATCCAAAGAAGCTAAGTAACAAGGAGGACCCAAGAGAGGATGTTTAAATCTCACTCAGAAGGAGAAATAGAATATACAGACATAGTGCTTGAAGAGAGAGAACAAGGCAAGAAAGTGACTCAGAGAGAAATAAAGGTGGAGATCAGATCTGGGGAGAGTGGGAGGAAGGAGAACAGAGGGATTGCAGAAAAGAAACACTAGAGGCAGAGGCATCTCAGTGACAAACTGGAGAGTTAAGTCAGGATAGATTTCTGGAAGCATATTAGAGAGACTCTAGCTGAGACTTCCAGTATCAGGGGCCATGGAAACTAAAGAGGACAGTCTGTAATAGACAGAACTCCTACTAGAGGGAGAGGAACATCAATCCACTGACAAACAAATCAACACAAAATTTACCCTATATACAAGATGTGCAGATATAAAGATAGAGAAGACATTGAGGGAATGCCCAACCAATATGTGGCCCAACCAAAGACCCTCCCTATAGAAAAGAAGCAGCCCCTAACATGATTAATGAAACACTGCTATACCTGGAGACAAGACCCTAGCAGAGTTTTCCTCTGAGAGGCTCCACTCAGCAGCAGTTCCAAAAAGATGCTGAGACTTACAGCCAAACATTGGGTAAAGTGTAAGGAGTCTTACAGAAAAGTATGAGGAAGGATAAAAGGCTGTAATGGTGATAGGAGCTCCACAAGAAGACCAACATTGCCTGATAACCAGGTCCCAGAGGAGTTTGTAGAGACTGAAGCACCAACCAAGGACTATGCATGGAGAGGACATAGGCTCCCTATACACATGTAGCTAAAGGGCAGCTAGGGCTTCATGTGGGTCCTCTAGTAAGAGGAGCAGAGTGCTATCTCTGACATGGACTATATTGCTTGCTATTTGATCACTTCCCACTGGAAGGACTGCCTTACCGTGGCACAGCTGAAGAGGATGTGCTCAGTCCTGATTCAACTTAATGAGCTGGAGTTGGTTGTGGAGTGGGTGGATGTGGTACTCCCCTTTTCTGAGGAATAGATATGGGATGGGGAAATAGGGGGGTAGGGGCCATTGGGAGGGGAGGAGAGATGAGACTATCACCAGGATGTAAAGTGAACAAATAAATTAATTAAGTCCAATTTATGTTCTCTATATGCTTACTGAAGCATAGTTAAACTCACAGAAACCACCTACAGCCCTATCAGAAGCCGTCAACTATGGAGAACTACACTTAAGCATCCTTATCACTATTTTAAAGAGTTCTCTTTAGTGGCTTCCTTTTTTAGTCTATTACTTTTTGTTGGATGGTGTTAAGGACAGTAGAGAGTCTGGGGGCTTGAAGTTATCACAGAGGCCTTCCATATCCCTCTTTCCCAACTGTGTATCTGCAATCATCACTATCACTGACAAAGTAATTTCCTTGTTCCATATAGTCAGCTGCAGCTCAGATCATGGGCTTCTTCATGGCTCTGGAGACAACACAGACTGTGCACATGGCCCAGGGCTGCAATAGGATCACAGACTTAGAAACAGCCCTTGGAGGCAGCCCAGACCACAGACACCACCATGGCCCCCAGCTGCAGCCCAGATGATGGACATCCATACAGCCCATGCACATCAGCACAGACCCCCAGCTTCAGTAGGACCTCAGACCCAGACATGGCCTATGGCTGTCCAGAAACCTGGATGTCACCATGGCTTCAAAGGTGGCACCAGCTACCCAGATCCATACAGCCTCTGGGAACACACTGTATATCAACATTGACTTAGGCTGTGGTGTAGATCACCGTCATCTGCATTATGTTAGGTGGAAACATAGTCCACGACCATCAAACTTAACCCCAGGATGAGTCACACACACACACACACACACACACACACACACACACACACACACACACACACACACACACACGGCCCTCAGTGGTAGCAAGCAACACTGTGGTATTTTAAGAGGGTCCAAATCCAGGAAAGGAACCATTCCTTATCTTGGCCTCCATCATTGTCCACAACTAGGAAGACTCCATGACTGGGTGCATGTTCAAGGGCTGTGTATGCATCTATGTAAGCTGCAGGCTGCTGCACACCAACTTGCCAACCACCCTGAGAAATGACCAGTTCCACTGTTGACTTCAGCCCCTTCTCATCCTGTCACTACAATCATGTATATTGTTTTGTCTCTTTTCACAACAGAAGCACTGCTCCACTCTTCCATCTTTCCCACCTCTCCACTATATATTGATGCATTGTAGTTGCCCTGGTTGGTATACAAGCATGGAACTATATGAGGAAAGGATAGTGCAGCCTTCAGTTGGTTCAGCTTTCAATGGTCCCCATAATTTGTTTCTTTCTTTTGCGGGGGAAAGACAGACTTCCAATACTTTGAAAGTGCTATTGCAGGCTGATTAAGATAAATAAGTTATACAAGTTAATTGTTAGTTGTTCAGATCATGGTCATATCAATTACTAGTCTACTTTTTATCACAATAATATATGTCTTAGGTACAACAGATAGGATTCTATAGAAATGTAAGGTAAAATAGATAAGGTCTTCAAAAAACTTAGAAACATACAGAATATGGCATTTAAATGTTTTTTTTTATTATTATTTTAAAGATTCACTGACAATGACACAGGTTAACTCTTGGTAACACCCAGCCTACCTCAAAGAATATGATGAGCATCAAAGAGCCTCCTTATGGAGATGGCTTCAAATGTGGCAAACAAGCCATTGTGCATAATTTGTTTCTTGATGCATCCAGTCAGCTTTTGTCTTTTGATTGGAGAATTGAAGCCACTGGTGTTTACAGTTTTTGAAATGTGTGTTAGTTGTATTTATCATGTTGATTTTTGTTTCTATTGTCAGTAGTATTTTGAGTTAGGGTTTTGTGTATCTTTCCATAGTCTCTCTGTTATACACATTCCTCTTTTATGCATGAAATAAGTTTTTTATTTTCTTCAAGTATAGATTGTTGTACATAAAGTTTGTAGGATATGCTGTGGAAAGTTTTTTGGTTCAACTATGGCAGATAGTTTTGCTAGGTACATGAGTCTAAGTTGGCCATCCTAATCTTACATACCTTTCTACATCAGCCTGCAGTTAATAAAAGGCACTACAGACTTCCCTACAGAAAATTCTTATGGAGGTAAATTTTCAGCTGTTATTTTTACTTCCAGAAATTATCCCACATTGTGTTAAGTTGGAATAGAATTATCTAGGAGAGCAATAAATATTACAGGATTACCCACTCTTACAAATTCCTCAAGATATATTCACTGAAATGTTTCATTGTTTTATATTCTATTTTTCTCTGCTTTGTCACAATTCCCACCCAACTTTATACAGAGGGTAGGAAAAACTGAAATCAGCAGAAACAGTCTTACCACACATTCATTTTGGTAAATGATAGCAAATATTGGACAAATGCTATGTGGAATACCCTAAATGCCAAGGAAGGATTCCTGGTCTATGGTCCCCTTTCTTCTTTGTAATATCATTTTACCATCTGGTACCTACAATCACAAGGAGGAAGGGAAAGAAGGAGAAAAAGGAGGAAGAAGAAAAAAGAAAAGAATGGGAGTAAGAGAGAAAGAAAAACCTCTTTTTTGCAGGATATTAGATCCCTTTTTGAACCCTAAGATTGTGAACTGTAAACCTGATTCTTGTTTGGTGTGGTTCAGCCCTAACACATGCTTTTAATCCAAAAATTTACTGATTGTGGTAAACAAGTGATTATAGGGTAGTTCATCCCTAGCACACACCGCTAATCCAAAAGATTTCTGTACATAGAAGTTAATAATGTTAAGCCTCAGTCAAGAGTTAGAGCAAAACAAACAAAAACAAAAACAAAAACAAAGACAAAAAAAAAAAAAAACCAAGCTGACAGTAGATAGGAGGGACTTTGAAAGAAATGTATTTAAGACAATGTGTAGAAGAAGAAGGGATTCTTTAGCTCTTTAGCTCTTTGGCTTTTGGCTTTTTCCTCCTGGGCTGTCAGGTAAGCTAGCAGACCTATTCTTCCTAGGCCATCAGCTGAGCTTGCCAGCTTTAGCCTTGGACTTTTGGTTTTTGGCTTTTTCTTCCAGGAATGTGATCTGAGTAAGAAAGTCAGCTGGGTGTTTTCTCTGCCTCTCTGAGCTAGTAGGTTTTCCCACACACATCTGGCTCCTGAGCTTTCATTAATAAAAACAAATGTTTGGTATTTTGTTTCTTATTAACAACCCCTCCTAGCTAGGCTGACTGCTTTTTAGTTAAAGAGTTTATGTCAAGCTTGTTATTTAGAAGCAAGCATGTCCAATGTACTCTTGGAGCATTTTTCTCCTTTAAAAGTAGTGTCAAAATGTTAGTGACTAAATCAAAGCAAATAGGGCAGAATTCAAGTCCACTAAAAGAGAATACAACTTGATAGCAGGAAAAAAAATCTTCAGGAGTACACTCAGGCAATACTACTAACCACAGGAGAACAACTATAGTATTGTATAATTCAAGGTTAAATTGTGTTTTTGTTAATTGTTTGACAATTTCCTACAATGTTGTTTGATCATGTTCATCTCCAGCTCCTCTCCCTGCCCCCTCCAGGATTCACCCCACCTTCTTAACATTTTCAACTTTTGTTCTCCTCCATTTAGTGACCCACTGAATAAGAAAACTGACTCTCCTTCTACCTGTTAGTTTTTCATTTAAGGGTGGCAGCATTTGGTGATTTGAACGAGAATGGCCCCTATACATTTATATATAGGAATGGTGGATTCTAGGTTGGTCAACTGCTTAGGAAGAATTAAGAGGTATGACCTTGTGAAAGAAGTGTTGAAGTTTCAAATCACAAGTCTCTCTTCCCTCTGCTTACTGCTTGCAGATCAGACATAAGCTCTTAGCTACTACTCCAGAGCCATGCCTGCTGGCTTGTCACCATGTCATCTGCCATGATGCTCATGAATTCACCCTTTGAAACTGTAAGCAAGTCCCAGTTAAATTCCTTATTTCATTTTACCTTGTTAATGACATCTATTCACAGCAATAGGGGAGTAACTAAGACAGCACTTATGAATCATCTTACTATGTTCTCTTACTCAGCACACCAAAGGCTTTAGGGAAAGAGATCATACAAAGGTCTCATTTGTGGCTGGACCCTCCACAGATACTTATTCTCCTTACTTTCCCCAGATGTGAGTTTCTTCATTGGAAAATCACTGACCACTGCACAAAACACTCAGAAACTCAAATTGTATTGTGCTTACAAGGAGATTGTAAGTTTCAGAGAGGATATGAGAACTTCAATAGAGTAACCTTAACACAGAAACCCTGGCAGTGGATCTTGAAGGAGGATGAGCTAATAATACACTAGATGAAGAAGCAAATGAACTGCCTTCTGATTATGCCCTCATGCTTATACTCTCAGTGTCAATAATCACACTTGCTTCTGGAATGCTGAGAAGACAATGAAAGTGAGTTTCAGGGTATAAAACACACATCAGGATCAAGGAAGGCTATTATATAAAAAGACCCAAAAGTCCCCAGATCTGAGGTACCTTTCCAAAATTTTCCCTGGCTAACTTGAGACAAATTGTGATGGCCAGTGGTTAAAATCTTGTTTACTCCTGGCAGAGGCTGCTATTGAGTTCTAAGAGTTAGCAATTTAGGAAAGCCATGAAATCCCAGAATGTTTTCTTCCATCCCTTAAGATGTACAGAGAAGATCTAATAACAAGTCTTGCTTCTTATGATGTGTGTTCTCTCTGCAAGACTGGCTTTTCTCAAGAGCTCTGGAGGCTGTCTCTGGAGCTGAATCATGAACTAGGGAAATATTTTCTACTGTATTGTTCCCAAAGAGCCATCTCTCAATATATTTTGTATATTAACCATATTATTTTGTAAGAAAAAATACATGAGTTAGGTTTGCCATCTCATTAACTTACTTGCTTTCTGCAAAATGCTCAAAGAAATGCATATTAGTTTAAATTCAAATAGAACTAATTCAGATGTATTATTACACCAGGCACCTATGACAGATATAACAACCTCATCACTGGAAATCCTGGGCAAGATACTAGGTGCAAAGTAAGATCTATACACACTAGAGAAGATAAATGTGTGGATAATCTGGACTTTTCCATTGAAATATCTCATCACATAATACTGTGTTTGTCCAGGAAGCTCAAGATTCGTGGGTAAGTCTGTTTCTCTTTTGTTGATAATGCCAGCTTTGTTTTTATTTTAGGCAAAGCTCTTATTTGTCACTAAGTCATCTCTAGGAAAGCTCTTAATTTTTGTGTGAAGTTGAATGCAAGTAATATACTGGAGTGATTAGCAACTCTGTTTTTCAAAAAAAAATCATACTCCATATGTAATTACATTTTGAGACATCAATTCTAGTAACAGGGAAAGCATTGTTGAACTGTTAACATTGTTGAACTGCTGTGGCTCTATTATACGGAGTGTATATAGGGAGTGGTTCAAGAAAATCACTTGAAGAAGACAAAGTAGTCTCTGTCTTCTACACTGTGGTGATTCCCATGCTGAACCCTATAATCTACAGCCTAAGAAGCAATGATGTCAAGACTGCTTTAAAAATGGTTACTGGTAGATGCCAGGTGTCCCACAGCCTACAACACTGAGTTAGAAGATCTCCCAGCTTAATCAAGTTTGTCATTGTATCTGAATAGACACCACAACTATATGCATGCTGTGCCCATAAATAGAGAAAAAGTAGAGAAATGATATCAGGCAAAGAAATGTTTGGATGTGTGGAACTTTCAACCCAAAGAATGCTGCAATGCTTTATACTTTTCTCTATCCCTCGAACTTTTAGTTCATCCTGTTAGTCAATCACCTCCTTTTTCCTTCACAAAGACCAAGTTTTTATTCTAAAGGACACAGGGCTTGCTGCTGCTTCTCACCCTGCCCTACATTTTGAGAAGTTCTCAGCAAGCATTGTATAGGTACATCAACTTTATTGAACACAGAGACATACACAACTGAACCACACAGTTTCTCTGGGAGCAAAGATTTGCTGAAACTAATTGTAACTCCTCTGCCAAACTATGAACATCTTCAGAGCTATATATATATATGCTTTCATTTCTACATTCAAAGTTCAAAGCAGATGAGCT
This sequence comes from Acomys minous, assembly GCF_964271855.1. Taxonomy (NCBI): domain Eukaryota; kingdom Metazoa; phylum Chordata; class Mammalia; order Rodentia; family Muridae; genus Acomys; species Acomys minous. Next base: position 45,383,508 of record NC_140484.1, on the reverse strand, counting down.
TTCAATCACTGCTTTTAAAGGAATTTGTGAATGGAATGCATGATCCCATTTGCATTTTATAGTAAAGTTGTCAAGCAAATGAAGATTTGGTTAAATACAAAATTCCCATGTTGCAATTAAGAAAAACTCCTCAATTGGGTTATTTGGTTTGGTGGTGTTTAATTTCTTGAGTTCTTTATATATTTTGGATATTAGACCTTTGTCAGATGTAGGGTTGGTGAAGATCTTTTCCCAGTCTGTAGGCTGTCGCTTTGTTCTCTTGACAGTGTCTCCTGCCTTACAGAAGCTTCTCAGCCTCATGAGGTCCCATTTATTAATTGTTGACATTAATGTCTGGGCTGTTGGTGTTATGTTCAGGAAGTTGTCTCCTGTGCCAATATGTTCCAGGCTCTTCCCCACTTTTTCTTCTAAGTGACTTAGTGTCTCTGGTTTTATGTTGAGGTCTTTAATCCTCTTGGATTTGAGTTTTGTACAAGGTGACAAATATGGGTCCAGTTGCATTTTTTTACACATAGACATCCAGTTAGACCAGCACCATTTGTTGAAGATGTGCTTGGACTAAACAGAGAATTCTCAACAGAGAAATATCAAATGGCTGAGAAACACTTAAAGAAATGCTCAACCTCCTTAATCATCAGGGAAATGCAAATCAAAACAACTCTAAGATTCCATCTTACACCCATCAGAATGGCTAAGATCAAAAATTCAAGCGACACCATATGCTGGCGAGGATGTGGGGAGAGAAGAACACTCCTTCATTGCTGGTGGGAATGCAAACTAGTAAGGTCACTTTGGAAATCTATCTGGTGCTATCTCAGAAAAATGGGAATAGGGCTTCCTCAAGACCCAGCTATTCCCCTTCTTGGAATATACCCAGAAGATGCTCCAGCACACAACAAGAAAATTTGCTCAACCATGTTCATAGCAGCCTTATTCATAATAGCCAGAACATGGAAACAGCCTAAGTGTCCCTCAATAGAAGAATGGATAAAAAAACTGTGGTACGTATACACTATGGAATACTATTCAGCTATTAAAAGCAAGGAATTCCCGAAATTTGTGGATAAATGGATTGAGCTAGAAATGATCATAATGAGTGAGTTAACCCAGAAGCAGAAAGACTCAAATGGTATATACTCACTTATATCTGCATATTAGCCCAAGGGGCATGTCCCACGAAAGCCTTCACTTACCAGGAAACCGAGACAGAGGGGAGGACATTTTAGTGGGACTCTAGATGAGAGAAGCATGGGAGAATGGCAAAGTAGAAGGATCCAGAGGGTCCTAGAAGCCTACAAGTAAAACATTATGATAGGAAGATTTGGGCCCAGGGGTCCCGCTCAAACTAAGGCACCAGCCAAGGACAATACAGGTGGTAAACCTTAAACCCCTACCCAGATCTAGCCAATGGACAGAACACTCTCCACAGTAGAGTGGAGAGTGGGATATTACTTTCTCACATACTCTGGTGCCTCACCTTTGACCATGTCCCCTGGAGGGGGAGACCTGGTGGCACTCAGAGGAAGGACAGCAGGTTACCAAGAAGAGACTTGATATCCTATGAACATATAGAGGGGGAGGTAATCCCCCTCAGGAACAGTCATAGGGGAGGGGAGTAAGGGGAAAATGGGAGGGAGGGAAGAATGGGAGGATACAAGGGATGGGATAACCATTGAGATGTAACAAGAATAAATTAATAAAGGAGGAAAAAAACAAAATAAAATAAAATAAAAGCTATAAGGGAAAAAGTCCAAGTAGCATAAAAATGCAGACTTGTTAGATTTATACCTAACTTTTTAATGAAAACCCTAGAAACCAAAAGAGATGGTTTGGCCTGGACAGATGTACTGTATACTCAGAGACTGCAGTTGCCAACCCACATTACTACACCCAGCAAACCTTTCAATCACCATAGACAAAGAAAATAAGATATTCTATTACACAGCCAAACTTAAACACTATCTATCTAAAAATTCAGTCTTAAAGTAGTTATTAGAAGGAAATCTTGAACCCAAAGAAGTAACTACATCTATGAAAGTACAAAAAATAAATAATTCCACACCAACAAAACAAAAGGAGGTACACACACACACACACACACACACACACACACACACACACACATGCACACACACACACCAAATCCACCACCACCAACAAAATAACAATAATTAACAATTGTTTGTCACTGATATGTAAAAATCAATAACCTCAATTCTTCAATAAAAAGGCAGCCGAATTGCTGCTGGGTATAGCCTCTCAGAGGACAACTCTGCTAGCCTCTTGTCTGGAAGCATAGCAGAGTATCACTAATGGTGTCAGGGGTTGGCTCTCTTCTATGATGTGGGACTTGGGTTGGGCCAGGCATTAGTTGGACATTCACTCAATTTCTGCTCCGTCTGTTCCATTTTTATCCCTGCATGTCCAGTAGGCAGGTTAATTAATAGGTTTAATTAATTTATTTTTTAAATTTATTCACTTTATATCCTGCTTGTAGCCCTTCCTCTTTCCCCTCTACCTTCCCTTAGTCCCAGAAAGGGGGAAGTCCTCTTCCAATACCATCTGACCCCAGGCTAACAAGTCTCATGAGGACTACCTGTATCCTCTTTCTCTGTGGCTTGGCAAGACTGCCCCACCAGGGGGAAGTGATCAATGAGCAGGCAACTGAATCCATGTCAGAGACAGCCCCTACTACTCATATTAGGGGACACAAATGGAGACTTAACTGCCTATCAGTCATGTCTGAGAGAGTAGTCAAGGTCCTCTCCATGCATGGTCCCTGGTTGGTGCATCAGTCTCTGCAGTCACCCTAGGCCCAGATCTTGTTGGTTCTGTTCATCTCCTTGTGAAGCTCCTGTCTATTCCATGTTCTTCTATCCCTCAGTTTTCAATAACACTCCCTGTGCTCTGCCCAATGTTTTTCTTTGAATTCCAGTATCTATTTGAAGTCCTGGCTAGAGCAGTAAAACAACTAAAGGAGATCAAAGGAATATGAAACGGAAAGTGAAAAGTCAAAGTATCATTATTCACAGATGATATTATAGTATATGTAAGTGGCTGCAAAAATTCTACCAAGGTACTCCTACAGCTGATATTAAAAAAAAACCTTCAGCGAAGTGGCTGGATATAAAATTAACTCAAAAAAATCAGTAGCCCTCCTGTATGTAAAAGACAAATGGGCTGAGAAAGAAATTAGGGAAATAACACTCTTTACAATAGCCACAAAAAAAAAACCCCATAATATATCTAGGTGTGATTCTAACTAAGCAAGTAAAAGACTTGTATGAAAACTTAAATTCTCTGAAGAAAGAAATTGAAAGATATTGGAAGATGGAAAGATCTCCCATGCTCATAGTAAAACTGCCCATCTTATCAAACGTAATCTACATATTCAATGAAATTCTCATCAAAATGCCAACACAATTCTTTAGAGACCTTAAAAGAACAATTACTAACTTCATAAGGAAAAAAACAGAGTAGCTAAGATGACTCTATACATTCAAAGATCTTCTGGAGGCATCTTCATCCCTGTCCTCAAGCTGTAAAATAGAGCAACAGTAATAAAAACTGCATGGTACTGGCAGAGAAACAGACTGGTGGATCAATGGAATTAATCCAAGACCGAGAAATAAAGCAACAGACCTAAGGACAATTGATTTTTGGCAAAGAAGCCAAAACCATACAATGGAAAAAATACAGAATCTTCAACCAATGGTGCTGGATGTCTACATGTAGAAAAATGGAAATAGATCCACTTATCACCAGCACAAAATTAAAGTCAACATAAAACGAGACACACTGAATCTAGAAGAAAAATGAGCAAGAGCCCTTGAACTCATTGTCACAGGAGACAACTTCCTAAAGAGAATGCTAACAGCTCAGGCTGTATAATAAACAGTTAATAAATGAGACTCCCTGAAACTCAAAAGCTTCCGTATGGCCAAGCACACTGTCAACAGAACAAAGCAACACCCTATAGACCGGGAAAAGATATTCACCAACCCTACATCAAACAGAGAGCTAATATCAAAACATATAAAGAACTCAAGAAATTAAACACCAGCAAACCAAATAATCCAATTAAAAATGGGGGTACTGAGTTAAACAGAGAATTCCCAACATAGGAATATTCAATGGCCAAGAAACAATTAACGAAAGGCTCAACATCCTTAGTCATCAGGGAAATACAAATCTAAACAACTCTGAGATTACATCTTATACCTGTAAAAATAACTAAAATCAAACACTCAAGTGACAGCACATGGTGGCAAAAATGTATAGAAAGGCTGGTGGAAGTACAAACTTGAACAACCACTTTGTATATCAATCTAGCACTTTCTCAGAAAATTGGAAATAGTGCTACCTCAAGACCCAGCTATACCACTTCTGGGCATATACCTGAAAGATGTTCCACCATACAACAAGGGCATTTGCTCAGCTATGTTCATAGCAGCTTTATTCATAATAATCAGAGTTTGGAAACAACCTAAAAATCCCTCAAAACCAAAAAATGGTTAAAGAAACTTGGTACATTTCCACAAAAGAACACTACTCAGCTATTTCAAATCATGAAAATTTCAGGCAAATGAATGGAACTAGAAAAGATCATCTTGACTGAGGTAATCCAGACCCAGAACTACATGTATGGTATATGTTGAGTGGATATTATCCATATAATACAAGATAGCCATACTACAATTCACAGACCTAAGAAGCTAAGTACCAAGAAGGACCCTAGAAATGAAGATTAATTCTCATTCAGAAAGACAAATAGAATAGACACTGGAAGCAGTTGAAGAGAAGGAACAGGGCGGGATGGGAGCCTACTACAGATGTCCTCTGAAAGATTCCTCCATGCAGGTTAAGGTTTGGATAAAAGTTTTCCTGGATAGGTTGGGTTCTTCTCCCTCCACCAAGAGTCTTTTCCAGGTCAAAGGTGTCCTCTTCAGTCTCCATGACCCTTGATACCACGAATCTCAGCTATAGTCCCCTTTATATTTGCCCCGGGGTCTATTCTGACTTTGGTTCCCAGGTTGTCATAGAGATGCCCCCACCTGCAGTTTCTGTTTTCTCTGCAGGCCTTCTGTACTCCTGCTGAGGTCTCCTCAGGTCTGATTTCCATCCTTATTTCTCTCTATCTTCACTCTACTCCTTTGTTCCCTCTCTTCAACCACCACCTCTGTCTATTCTGTTACCCCTTCTGAGTGGGTCTTAGTTGTTACTTATTGTGTTTGGGTCTGTGCATTGTAGTATGTCCATCCTGTACTAATTGACTCAAATCTACTTATAAGTGAGTACATACCATGTGCGTCTTTCTAAGTCCTGGTTACCTCATGCTGAGACTCACACTCAAACATCGGGCGAAGCATAGGGAGTCTAGTGAAAAAGACGGAGAAAGGATAAAAGTGCCTAGAGGTGACAAGAGCTCCACAAGAAGACAGGACCAACTACCCAGGGCCCAGAGGAGTCTGTGGTATCTGAGGTACCTGCCACAGATCATGCATGGACTGGACCTAGGTCTGCTACATAGATTAGATGTAACCAATGGACAGTTCAGGCTCATGAGGGTCTACTAGTAAGAAGAATGGAGGCTATCCATGACATGGACTCTGTTTCCTGCTTTTTGATAACTTCCCCCTGATGGGACTGCCTTGCCAGGCCAAAGGGGAAGAGGAAGAACTCAGTCCTGATGTGACTTGATGAGCCAGCATCCCTTTTCCAGGGAATGGGAAAGAAGGATGGAGGGAGCTATGACCAGATGTAAATTGAATAAATACATTTAAAAAAGAAAGATACAGCCTAACAAAATTGATGTGAAAACAGAGTCCACCATTCTGTTGCATACAAGAAACACATTTCAACAGCAGGGATAGACATACACATCGATACAGGATTGGAAAAATAATTTCAAACAAACAGAAAAAAACAAGATGGTGTGAAAATTGTAATATATATCAAAATGAGCTTCACATTAAAATTAATCACAAAGAGAAGGAAAAGGACAGTACAGGCTCATCAAACAATAGGAATATACCAATATGACATTTCAGTTCTTAAAATTTACACCCCACAAGGTTACCCTCATCCGTAAAAGAAACATGACTATAGGTTAAATCACATATTGATTCTCACAAGCTGATAGTAAAGGACGTGACTACCCCACTCTCATCAACTGACAGGCCGTCCAGACAAAAAGTAAACAGAAGTACTGGAGCGAATAGATGCATAAATAAAATAGACCTAACAGATATTTACAGAACCTTTCACCCAAAGAAAAAAGAATATACCTTCTCGGCACATTATGGAACTTTCTCCAAACTTCACTACATGTTCGGATACAAATGAAGTCTCAATAGATTTTTTAAAAATTGAAATAATGTTGTGCACCCTATCAGACTACCATGGATTAAAGATGAATATCGTGAAGAACAACACCCAACTGAAAGCCTACAAACTCACGGAAACAAAACAACTCTGTACTGAATAAAAACCTGGTCAAGACAGAAATAAAGAAATGAATTTTAAAGGCTTTCTAGAGTTCAATGAAAATGAATACACAACATATCTAATCTCATGGGACAACAATAAAAGAGGTGCTAAGCGGAAAGTTCATAGCAACAAGTGCCTACCTGATAAAAAAAAATTGGAGCGATGTAATACAAGCAACTTAATAGCACACCTGAATACCCTAGAACAACAAACAAGCAAAAAGGTAAGCATACCCAACAGGAGTAAAAAGCCTGTACTCTACAAAATTGGAAAATGTAAAGAAATTTATGCCTCTCTCAATATGACCCACTTACCAAAGTTAAATCAAGATGAAATAAACCATTTAAACAGACCTTTAGTACTGATTGAATTAGATTCAGGAATGAGAAGTCTCTCAACCAAACAAAATCTCACAACTAGATTGTTTTAGCTCACAGTTCTAACAGAATTCCAAAGAAGAGCTAATATCAATATTCCTCATATTATTGCACAAAATATAAACAGAAGGAAAATTGTCTAATTTATTTTATGACGCCATAGTTACCCTGACACCCAAACCATGTAAGGACTCAACAATGGAAGAAAATTATAGACCAAGTTTCCTAGTGAACATAGATACAAAAGTGCACAATTAAATTCTTACAAAGCAAATCCAAGAAGAAAAGATCATCCACCATGATCAAGAAGATTTCATCCCAGATATGAGAGGATGGATCCACATAGAAGAATCAGTAAATGTGATCTTTCCTATACACAAACTGAAAGAAAAATACCACAGGATCATCTCGCTAGATTCCAAAAATGTCTTTCACAAAATCCAACACAGCTTCATAACAAAAGTATTGGAGATACTTGGGATAAAAGGGAAATACCTAAACATAATAAAGGCAAATTTCAGCAAACATATAGCCAATATCAAATTAACTGGAGAGAAACTCAAATCAGAAATAAGAAAAGGTTCTCCATTATCTTCATATCTGTTCAATATAGTACTTTGTGGCTTAGCTAGAGCAATAACACAACTGAAGGAGAACAGAGGGACAGAAAATGAAAAGGAGGAAGTCAAAGTATCCTTATTTTCAGATGATATTACAGTATATATAAATGACCTTAAAAATTCCACCAGGGAATTTATACAGCTAAGAAACACCTTCATGAAAGTTGCTGGATATAAGACTGACTCAAAGAAATCAGCAATTTTGCTATATACAAGTAAAAAATGGACTGAGAAAAAAATCATAGAAAAACAATCTTCACAATAACCTCAAATAATACAAAATAATTTGGTATAACTCTAACCAAGTAAGTGAAAGATTTGTTTGACATGAAATTCAACTCTTCCAAGAAAGAACAGGAGATCAGAAAATGAAAAAATTTTCTCATGTTCATGGATCAGAAGGATAAACGGCAAAAACGACCATGCTACCAACAGCAATATAGACGTTCAATGCAATCTCGGTAAAATTTGAACACAGTTTTTTACAGACCTTAAAAGACAATTTTCAATTTTACAATGGAAAAACAAACAAACAAATAAGAAAGCAAAAATAATCCTGGACAATTAAAAAAACTGCAAGAAGCATCACTATTAGTTCAAGTTTTAGTAAAGAGCTATAAATGAAAAGAAAACTGCATAGTATTGGAATGAAAACAGACATATTGATCAATGGAATTGAATTGAACATCTAGAAAAAAATCCACATAACTATAAATAGACACTTCATTTTTTTTTAATAAAGAAGCCAGAAAGCACACCTTCCACAAATGATGCTGGTCAAGCTGGATGTCTGTGTGTAGGAGAATGCAATTAGATCCATCCTTATTACTCTGCACAAAACTCAAGTCCAAGCAGATCAAAGACTTCAACATAAAACCAGACATACAGAGCCTGATAGCATAGAAACTTTGATATAGCCCTAAATAAATTGGCACAGCAGAAGACTTTCTGAGCAAGTAAAGAGAGCTCCAAGGAAAAGATTGTTTTCTAAGGCTCCCCAGAGGCCTCCTCAGGATATTGGACAGTGGGTCCAACTCAGCTCAGCTGGGTTCCCTGTCTGTATCCCAGTTGGGTTAGGCAGGAGAGGAATGGGATGATATATTTCCAAGCCCAACACTGCTCAAGTGCCCCACTGTCCCTTTTGAGATGGCAGGGCCCTGGATATATGTTCTGTGTTCCATATGGGCTAAGCCAGAAAGGAGCTGGGAGGCTGTGAAAGATTCAAGCTTGAAGCTGCTCAGGTGCCCCACAGACCTTTTTGAGATGGCAGCAAATGTGAGTCTTGGTCTGGCCCAGGCTCAGCTCTGTCTATGTACTCTGTATGCCAGATGAACCAGGATGATAAGCAGCTGGGGGGTTGAGGGAGACCAGAGATCAAAGTTTCTGGGGTGCTCTACAGGCCTTCTTGTGATGATAGCGGAGAGAAATTATAGCCCAAAGCTGCTCACACCATGGCAGCCAATGTGAGGTGTGGCCCATGCAGGTCTCTTTTCTGCCTGTCCGCTCTGTGACCTAGATGGAACATGCCAATGAGCTGCAGGTGGGCGGAGTGAGATTAGAGCCAGAAGCTGCTAGCCAGATGGCAGCTAATGCAGATTGTGGCCTGCTCAGCCTGTCTAATCTGTGACCTAGCTGTGTCAGAGCAGTACGCTTCAGGTGGATGGGCAGGCAGAAATAGACCCAGGCCTGAAGTTACTCATAGGATGGCAGCTAATGCACGTTGTGGCCAGCACGGGTCTCTGCTCAGCCTGTCTGCTTTGTGTCTTAGCTTTTTCAGAGCAGCATGCTTCAGGTGGGCAGACAGAAACAGACCCTGGCCCAAAGTTGCTCACAGGATGGCAGCTAATGCAGTTTGTGGCCACACTGGCACCTGGATTCAGCTCTGCCTGCGTGCTCTGTGTTACAGATTGGACTGGCTGGTAAGCAGCTGTGGGACTGAGAGACATAGGACCCAAAGCTGCTTGGACACTCCACAGGCCCTCTTAATAAGGCTGCTCTGTGACCCAACTAGGCTAGGCCAGCAAGCAGCTGAGGAGCTGAGAGAGATCAGAGCATAAAGGTGCTTTGGTGCCCTGCACTCTTTCTTGGGAGTCAGCTAAGTGGATGTGTCTAGTGCCAGGACTCAGCTTTGACTGTCTCTCCCTGTGCTGGATATGACAAGCATTACACAGGCAGTGAGAGCCCAAAGCTGCGCAGATATCCCACAGTCCTTCTTAAGATGGCAGCTAATGTGGGCTGTTCCTTGGGATTTTTCTGTGGGTTAGCTACAGGGCCAAGGGCCAGACCCACTCATTCTCCACACAGTGTGGATCCCCCTCACCTAGGAATCAGCAGCACTGGTGTTTTGTAGATCTCAGCTTGTGCAGTCCTGTTTGTCCTGCTTTAGAAGCAGTATGTGATGAGTGCTGCCATCATGAATCTCTTCTCTATCACCATTTTTAAGAGCTCTTTGATGGCTTCCTTTTTTGACTATTACCTATTGGGGAAGGGGGAAAGGTAGAGGGTTTGGAGGTTGGGATCATCACAGTGGCCTTCCATATCTCCCTTTCACAACTGTGTATCTGTATTCGTTGATATCACTGTCAAAGTAGCTTCCTTGCTCTTTACAGTCAGCTGGAGCTAGGATCATTAACTTTTTCATGGTCTCTGTGGACAATACAGACCATGAAGAATGTTCAGGGCTGCATTTGGACCACAGACTCAAACAAGGCCTTTAGAGGTGGCACAGACCACAGACCACCATCATCAGTCACGGCTTCAGGACAGACCACAGACGTCCATATAGCCTTTGGTTGTAGCAAGTACCATGCACATCAACACAGACCCCAGCTTCAATAGGACCTCAGGTCAAGATATGGCCCATGGTTGTAGCAGGAACCTGGACATCACCATGACCTTAGGAGACAGCACAAGCCACCCATACCTGTACAACCCCTGGGAGCACACTTCCCATGAATCTCAACATGGATTTAGTTTGCAGTATATATCACAGACATCTGTGTGGTGTTATTTGGTAACATAGGCAATGGACATTGACCCACACTCAGGATGACTGAGTGTGGTCCACAGTGGTATCAAGGAACACTGTGGTCTTTCAAATCAGTCTATTGCAGAAAATTAACCATTCCTCATCTTGGCTTTCATCATTATTCAGAGCCAGGATGATCAAGTGATCAAGTGGTACATGTTCAATGGCTGGGTCTGCATCTGTGTAATCTGCAGCCTGACACACACCACCTTGCCACTCACACTAGGAAATGACCAGTTCCACTGTTGACCTCAGCCCTCTCTAATACATATCAGTATAGTCCTGTCTCCTGTTCTGTCTCTCTTCACAAGAGAAGCGCTGTTCTGCTTTTCCATCTTTCCCACCTCTCCATTGCACATTCATTCATAGTAGTTGCCCCGGCTGGTGTTAAATATGGACCCACATGAGGAGAGGACAGAGCAGCCTTCAGCTGGTCGATCTTTCACTAATACAAAGAATTTGTTTCTTAATCCATTCAGACAGCCTCTGTATTTTGATTAGAGAATTGAGGCCTCTACTATTTAAAGTTATTGAAATGTGTGTCTGAGTTGTGGTCATCACAACTAAGTAGTTGATGTTCAGTACTGCTGTTTGTGTGGTCAGTGCTATTTTATGTTTTAATAATTAGAGATTTGTATTACTTTCTACAGTATATCTGGTATAAACATTCCTCTTTTAAGCTTGAAATAATATTTTCTGATTTTATTCAAGAGTGGATTGTTGCATACAAAGTTTATATGCTATTTATGTCTTAGAAAGTATTTCTTTCTTCTTCAATTGTGCCAGATAATTTTGTGGGGTATATTAGTCTAAGTTAGCCCTCTTTTAAGTCTTTCTTCATCAATAGTAGTTCATAAAATGCACTACAGACTTACCTACAGAAAAAGCCTATGCGGGTATATTTTCAGCTGTAAGTTCCACTTCCAGAAATGATCCCACACTGTGTCAACTTAGAATAGAACTATCCTTAAGATATATCCTGAAGATATATTCAAGATATATTAACTGAAATGTTTCATTACTACATATTCTTCTATTTTTCTATGGTCTATCTCAATTCCCACTCAACTTTGTACACAGTGTAGGAAAAACTGAAATCAGTAGACATAGTCTTACCATACACTTATTTTGGGAAATGATAGCAAATATTGGCCAAATGCTATCTAGAACACCTTAAATGGCCAGGAAAGATTCCTGCTCTATGGTTCCCTTTCTTCTTTATGGTATCATTTTACCATCTGGCTTCAGCAATTACAAAGAAGAAGGAAAATGAGGGGAAAGAGGAGAAAAAGGAGGAAGAGGAAAAAGGAAAGAGAAATAGAGACCCTCTCTTTGCGGGATATTTGATCCCATTGTGAACACTGAGATTGTGAACTGTGAAAACCTGATTCTTGTTTGGTGTGGTTCAGCCCTAACACATACTGCTAACCCAAGAACTTTCTGTTTACTGTAAACAGGTGATTGTGATGTGGCTTGGCTTTAACACACAACTCTAATCCAAGAATATTCTGAATCTAGGATTTAATAAAGTTAACCCTAGATCACAAAGTAGAGCAAGAAACCAGATGACAGGGATAAAGTAGATAGGAGGGACTTTGAGAGAAGTATATTTAAGACAATGGTGGAAAAGAAGAAGGATATCTTTTTTTTTTTTTTTTTTGGTTTTTCAAGACAGGGTTTCTCTGTGTAGCCTTGGCTGTCCTGGACTCCCTTTGTAGACCAGGCTGGCTTTGAACTCACAATGATCCTCCTGCCTCTGCCTCCCAAGTGCTGGGACTTTTAGCTTTTTAAGTTCCTTAACTTTTGGGCTTTAAAAAAAGCTCTTTAGCTCTTTGGGTTTTAGCTTTTACCTTTTGGCTATTTATTTCTGGTCTGTCAGGTGAGCTAGCAAGCATTTGGCCTTGGGCTTTTGGTTTTTGGCTTTTTTCCTCCTGAAATGTGAGATGAGTAGGAAGAGTCAGCTGAGTGCTTTTTCTGCCTCCATGAGTCAGCAGGATTTCACCCCAGCATTTGGCTCCTGAATTTTAATTAATAATATTGAATATTTGGGATTTTGTTTCTTATTAATGCCACCTCTTACCTAGGCTATATGCATTTTAGTCAAAGAGTTTATTTCAGGCTTATTATTTGGAAGCAAGCATGCCCAGTGTCTTCTTTGGGAGTTTTTCTGCTTGAAAAGCAGTGACCAAATATTAGTGACTAAATCAAAGCAAAATAGGTCAGAGGGCAAGTCCACTGAAGGAGAGCACAACTTGTTAGTGGAAAGCAAAAAAAAAAAAAATTATTCAGAAGTGCACGCAAGAAGTACTACTAACCCCAAGATAACAGCTATACTTTTGTAGATTTAAGGCAAAGTTGTGTGTTTTCATCATCTCTTTGAAATTTTCCTACAGTGTAATTTAATTTGATCATGTTCATCTCCAATCCCCTCCCCTGCCTCCTCCATGATTCACCCCACCCCCTTAACTCTCCCAATTTTTGTCCTTTTTTATTTAATGACTCAATGTATAAGAAAATTAACTCTTCTTCCTTCAGAGTTTCCCAGTTAAGGGTGGAAGCATTTGGTGATTTGAGTGAGAATGACACCTATATATTTATATTTTTGAATGTTGGATTCCAGGTTGGTCTACTGCTCAGAAAAAATTAAGAGGTATGACTTTATTAAGAAAGTGTTTCACTAGGGGTGGACTTTGAGCCTCTCTCCCCTATGCTTCCTGCTTGTAGATGAGGTACAAGCTCTTAGCTACTTCTCCAGAGCCATGCTTGCTGGCTCGTCACCATGCTGTTTCCCACGATGCTCACTAACTTGCCCTTTGAAGTTGTAATCAAGGCCCAGTTATTTCATGTTACCTTGGTAATGGCATCTTATCACAACAATAGATAAGTAACTAAGACAAAGCTTATGAATCCCCTCATAATCCATACTGTAATGTGGATTGGATTAATCTTGTGCAGCTCTTGTTCAGGCAATTACAGCTGCTGAGAGTAGCAGTTCAGTGGCACTGTCGTATCCAGAAAACACTTTTTTTTACTATAATCCTCCCTAAACTTTAGGTTCCTACAGTCGTATCATCTTCTCTTACACAGTACACCAGAAGCTGTCGGGAAAGAATGATATACAGGGCCTACTTGTGGCTGAGCACGCCACTGATACTAATTCTCCTTTTACCAGATGTGAGTTTCTTCATCGGATAATCGCTGATCGCTGCACAAAACACTCAGAAACTCAAATTGTATTGTGCTTACAAGGATATGTGAGTTTCAACGATGATTTAAGAACTACAATAACACAGAAGCTGGCAGCGGGTCTTGAAGGAGCATGAGCTAATAAGCTACTAAGTGAAGAAGCAAATGAATTGTGTTTGGACGAGGTCCTAGACTTAGTCTCTCAGAGTCAATAATTACATGTTCTTTCTGGAATGCTGAGACGACAATGAAAGTGAGCTTTAGGGTCTAAAACACAAATCAGGATTTAGGAAAGCTATCGTATAAAAAGACCTCTGAAAAGTCCTAGATTTGAGTTATATTTCCAATATTACTCATGCCTAACTTCAGGCAGAATATGGTGGCCAGTGATCAAAATCTTATTTAGTCCTGACAGAGGCTGCTAAATTTAGGAATAGCCATGAAATCCCAGAATATTTTCTTTCATCCCTTAAGATATACAGAGAAGATGGAGTAATGAGTCTTGCCTCTTCTGATGTTTGTTCTCCCTGCAAGGCTGGCTTTTCCCAGGAGCCATGGAGGCTGTCCCTGGAGTTCAATCATGATCGAGGGAAATATTTTCCACTGTTTTATTCACACAAAACCATCTCCCAATACATTTTATATATTAGCAACATTGTTTTGTAAGAAAAAATACATGAGTTAGGTTAGCCATCTGAGCAATTTACTTGCTTATTGCAAAATGCTCAAACAACTCATAATAGTTTAAATTCAAACAGAATGACCTTAGATGTAGTATTCCCTCAGCACTTGTGATATAACAACCTCATCCCTGGAAATCCTTGGAAGATACTTGCTCCAAAGTAAGATCTATACACACTAGAGAAGATAACTGGGCAGAGAATCTGGCCTTTTCCATTGAAATGTGCCATCACATAATGCCGTGTTTGTCCAGGAAGTTCAAGTCTTATGTGAGACTCATAGGTAAGACTGGTTTATTTTGTTGATACCTGCAGCTTTGTTTTTTTATTTTAGACAAGGCTCTTATTTGTCACTAGGTCATCTTTAGGAAAGCTCTTAATTTTGGTGTGAAGTTGAATTGAAATAAAACTTTGAACGTGTTTAGCAACTCAGTGTTTCAAAGAAAGATTTCACTACATATGTAATTACATTTTGAGACATCAATTCCAGTAACAGGAAAAACATTAACATTGTTGAACTCTTTTAATGTGCTCCCCAAAACTCAACCTTTAGGAGAATGTAAACGAGTTTGAGAAAGGTTTGAAAGATGTAGCAGTCATTCGTGTCCTGAAGAGTTCTTCGATAAGAGCTTTCTCTTTCTTTATCTCCTGCAGTGAGCTCAGTTTTCTCATTGTGCGTATTATAGGAATATTAAGCCCCCAAAGTGTCAGAGTCTAAAATGTTCACTAGCCATAAAATTTTCTTTTCCATTTTTAAATCTTTTCTGTGATTAGAAATATGTCCCTTCCCCCTACCCTTGGCTCACTCATGGGCGGTGGTACATGATACCTCTTCTAGTACAACTTAGTACAAAGCTGCGTTCCATCAGCCAGGTCGCAAGTGCTTTCCTTTTGTAAAATACCTTAGAAAGTGTGTTATTAAATAAGAAAACTCTACCATGTTATGTAAAAATCTTGTTGGCTTTTTAAAGCATTGCTCTTTTCATACTTGATTTTTTTCCTCAAAATTGAGATTTGTATTAGCTAAGAAAGTTTACCAAAACCATAACAGAGAAAAACATGGCAAAACACGATAGAAGAAATAAAAACACACTATGGAAGCATACTATATATAATATAGGAAAGTCTAAAACTTAACCTTAATATTCTTCTCCCATACAAGTATTTTGCTTAGTTATCTTATGGAAGGATTTTATATTTAAAATGTTGGGCTTTAAGCTGTAGGGAAGGATATTCTCTTCTCCTAAGAGGGCAAGATGGCTTGGTAGGTTCAGTACAAGCTATGGAGTTCTGAGTAGTTCAGTGTAGAAAGTTCTGGGTTCAAAAGCAGTACAATGGGAGAGTATTTTTACATCTCTAGGATTTATCCATAAAATAGTCATATCTGGTTTTAACATGCAGGGCAAGTGGAAGGACACCAGGTATACCTAGTGGGAGTTACAGTCTCAGTGTGGCTGCATTGGCCCCCGATCTACAGTCAGCTAGTCTCTACTCAAGAGCTTTGAGTAGCCTGTCTATCCATCACAGGGACACCATGTTCAAGCACAGGCAGAAAAGGGCTTTGACAATTTCACAATATATGCTGAGAAACATTGAAATTTTCCAACTGTTTTTCTGCTTTTAAAATGAAAAACATATGATTAACTGTGGAGAGAATTATGTATTTAAATTGTAAATATACTACAATGTATATAGAGAATGAAACAAACTTAAAAGCAAAGAGGATAAAATTTATACCAACCCACTTGAAACTCTGCTGGATAATCTTAGATACACAGAGAATTAATTTACTCTTGGTGAAAACAGATTACTGATTAAAATGATAACGTGAAAATGACATCTTTAGCAATACTGATAAATTAAGTATTCCATATGCATATCAAGGGAGGCTGTTATAAAATCACAAGTAACAAATCAAGTTTTCTTGCACTTCATATATAATTCACAAAAATGTATTAATGTTGAAAATTAAATGAAGGGGCATTACATCATAAAGTTGGATATATAAATTTAAGGACACAACTAACATATTTTAAACTGTGTTTCTAAGTAAATATAGGGGAATCTACATGGAGGGTTGTATCTCTTAACTATACTAGAGTGGATACCCATCAGGATATGGGCAGGAGTGAATCTATGGTACAAAGCAGGGGAAATGTTCAGTAAAATAAAGACAAGCCTAGCCTTGATCAGGGTGACTGTTATCAGGTATTTAATTTTGGATGTAAGGTCCAACAACATTATGTTTAAGTAACTATAATTCATTGTAGACTATGCCTGTGTGCTTTCTAAATTTAGTAATTATTAGCAGATAAGAATACATGTTTCCAATAGTGTGAATATTGAAAAAAAAAACTTTTAAGAGGCTCAGATAGCCTGTACTCCTCACCATAGAAACCATGGCCTGTGAAAACTAAAATTCCTTGAATCATCATAGCATCTACCTCACTCTTTTTCACAACTGAAAAATTGAAAGTAAATCCCAAGGAGAGAAAAGAGACTTCCGAAGTTTTCTTAGTATGTTGGACCCTAGAGAAACAACTATGGAGCCTGGACAATAGCAAGAAGGCCTTCCGAAGAAGCCAACTCATCTCTGGCCCCTGCTGCTGGAGACAATTGTAGAGAATAACCCACAAAGCTATGTCAATTGTGGGATGGCAGAGATGCCCTCCCAGTAGCTGATTAGAGCTCAAAGGGACCTTGGACTCAAGGTAGTTTTAACTAAGCCTTCATTAAAAATCTTTTTTTGTACTTCAAGCATTATAATTAATAATAACATCCTGATCTTATGATATCCAGACTTAGCCAGTCCTCATTTCAGTTTCAGGTCCCTAGGAAATTCACCATTGTGTGTGAAACTGGGAAATGCAATAGGGATTCTTGCAAAGCCAAAAGATCCACTGCTATTCTCAAATCTACAGACTACTATTTATTTGGCCTTGGAACAGCCTTTAACTCGTATGGGTGTTCATTTTTCTCATCAGTGAAATAATAGTAATATTATATTATGTCACAGGGTATGGAGGCAAGCACAGATGCTCACAAATATTAAAATGTATGAACGCAAGGTATTATAATGAATTATTACATTGTAGTTGTATTAATTGTATTTTCACAGTATAAATCTCATGTCACATAAAATAAAATTCCTAGTTTTGCTAATGGAAAATGATTCCTTACTGATCTAATTTTAATGATTATTGATTTGGTTGTATTTTCAAGGGCTACAGTTGAGGATATTCCAACTTGATGTAGTTGGTGTGGAGTAAAGAGTGTGATCAAATGGTTCAGATGATGCAGAATATGGTAAAGGAAGCAGAGGTGTTAGATGTGGACTCAAGCTATTCACTGAGTCATGGCAATAGATAGTTTGGTTTTTCTGGTCTTATATTTTTTCATCTAAATCTAAGACAGTGTACCTGTCCAGTAAAATTGTTGGCAAGAATCTATAAAATATTGCAAGTAGAAGGTGAATTATGGCCATGTCTTTCAAGAAATGCAACATAAATGCTTGAAATTTCTTTAAACAGCTTCTGAGGCCACTTGTATAGAAGGTATTTTCATGACAATGCTGGATGTACTAGGAAAATAATCCACAAAGAGCAGATGATGTGATGATGTAAAACCCACACCATATGGCCACAAGAAATTTGGGGAATGCAAAAATTTCCATGGCTCAACATATAGAAATGTAAATATAATCTCTTTGAAAAATCAGTACAGAACAGGAAAAGAAAATCCATTTACTTGATGTTTGAAAACTTCTCTTAGAACAACAGAAGTGTAGAGACAGATCATCTCTAAACTTTTAATTTGCAATTATAGTTCTTTGGCAAAAGGCGTATATGCAACTGCATGAAGGAAACACCACTTGCAATATTAAAAACAAAGCCTCTAAGCAAAGTATAGAATATTTAACTAAACTGGTAATTATTGTTACATGAATAGGGTAAATGAATGACAATTTTTACTAGGGCATAAAAAAAAGAAGTGGGGAGGATTTTCCTACTGTATTTAGTGGGAGCACAAATTTCTTTGTCAAGTATGGCATAAACAAAAAAAATATATAATGCTAGTTAAATTTGATGATAATACTGAAAAAAAGGCTGAAGCTATTTATCTCTTTCTATATGCCGGGAACTGTTCTTCTCTCTTTTCAGGCAGAAAACCAATATTCAAAATACTTTAATAATAAAGCATGTTTTTTAGTATTTTGGATAAGAAATTAAAGTTCAGGAACCTAGATTTGGATAATAGGAGTGGTTAGGGGAGATATGAAGAAGAAACATAGAAGGAGGAGGTATGAGGAATAAGAAAGGGGAATATGGCAAATGACAAAATATCACAAATCTTTAACAAGAATAATCAGTGTGTGTGTGTGTGTGTGTGTGTGTGTGTGTGTGTGTGCATGTGTGTGTGTAGTGTTCGTGTTCGTGTGTCATGAAAGCATGAAAGAAGCCTACTTTATAGAATAAAGGTGACGAAAAGATATGGGGAGAAGGAAGAAGGGAGTGTAGGGAGAGCATGAGAATACACATACACATACATATATAATATTTATTATATACAAATATAATATATTATTATATATATAATGAAACCAGTTATTTTACATGATAAGTAAATTACCACCGAGGAGAATTGAGGAACAAGGGAGTTATATGACTTGGACAAAGGCCTTAAAGTTAAAGATAACTACAAGTTTGAACATACCTCTAATTATGGTGTTAACAAATAGTGCAAAAAAATGAAGTGTAATATATTAAATAAAATGCCCTTTGGCCTAGAGTGATAAAGACTGAGGTAAAATAAAAAATATTTTAGTTTTAAGTGCTATCTGAGTAGTCTTGATGTCAAATAATAACAGGATATGAATGTGAACTCTAAGAGATTAATCAATACAAAGAAAAGATCTTCGATTACATACTACGAGTAGGCTTTTGGGGGAAGATGATTAAAGTGATACAAGTTTCTGGGGGCTAAAACTAAGGTCAGTGTGCAAATTGTAAATAGCAACACAATAGAGGCCTAAAATGAGAACTAATCTGTTGAATTTTTGGTGGATAGAATTTCATATATGGATGAGATGCCTACCCAGCAGTTGTGATAGCATTGAAATAGCAGAAAGGACATCTTGGTACCTTCCAAACCTGAAAAGCATGTGTCTCTTATCTTTACAGAAATTTTCAAATTCACACAAGAATTATTCAGAAAGAGAAATTTTAAAATAATACTCTGTTGTATAAACTTAAGATTTAAGTCTTTTTAAAATAAGCTCTAAAAACAGCAAGGGACTACAAACTTAATTTTCATCACAAAGTAAAAGACTGTACGTCAGTTGTGGTTTCTTTACAATCCATTCTTATCTTCTGATGAGCTGTCCATTCTGAATCCATGGCTAAGAACAACGTCACAACAGTAAATGAATTCGTTCTAACCGGCTTTAATGATCACCCCAAGTGGGAGATTCCCCTCTTCCTGGTGTTTCTCAGCTTCTATCTTGTCACCATCCTGGGAAACTTGGGCATGGTCATTCTCATCCAGGTAGACGTCCAACTCCACACCCCTATGTACTTCTTCCTGAGCCATCTGTCTGTGTTGGATGCCTGCTACACTTCAGTCATCACCCCTCAGATCCTGGCCACACTGGCCACAGGCAAAACAGTCCTCTCCTATAGTCACTGCGCTGCCCAGTTTTTCTTCTTCACCATCTGTGCAGGTACAGAGTGTTTCCTGCTGTCTGTGATGGCCTATGATCGCTATGTTGCTATTAGCAACCCACTGCTCTACACTGTAACCATGAGCTCTAGAAGATGCTGGAGTTTGGTAATGACAGCCTATATCTGTGGAGTGTCTGGGGCCATTCTGCGTACCACGTGCACATTCTCCCTCTCCTTCTGTGAAAATAATCAAATCAATTTCTTCTTTTGTGATCTCCCACCCCTGCTGAAGCTAGCTTGTAGTGACACAACGAATGCTGAAATTATCATTGTCTTCTTTGGGAACTTCGTAATTTTGGCCAATGCCTTGGTTATACTCATTTCTTACCTGCTCATCATCAAAGCTGTTATGAGGATGAAGTCTTCAGTTGGAAGAGCCAAGACTTTCTCAACATGTCTTTCCCACCTTACTGCTGTGGCTCTATTATTTGGGACCCTCATCTTCATGTATATACGGAGTGGTTCAAGAAAATCACTTGAAGAAGACAAAGTAGTCTCTGTCTTCTACACTGTGGTGATTCCTATGTTGAACCCTATAATCTACAGCCTAAGAAACAAGGATGTCAAAGCTGCCTTCAAGAAGGTTACTGGTAGATGCCAGGTGTCCCACAGCCTACAACACTGAGTGAGAAGGCCACTCATCTAAGTAAGGTGTGTCATTGTATCCTAATAGACACCAGTACTACATGTATGCTATACTCATGAATAGAAAGTAGACAAGTGATACCAGGAAAGGAAATGTGTGGATGTGGTGAACTTTGTATTCAATGAATTCTGCAATGCTTTATTCTTATCCCAATCCCTGCAACTTTCAATTCATCGTGTTAACCAATCACCTGCTTCCTTCTTATTCTTCAGAGAATCTTAGGCCCAAGGTTGTTTCACCTGACTCCAATCTTTAATGAACTTTCCTTTTTATCTTGGCTGCTCTTAATATCACTGTGCTTTCTATATTAGTGCATTAATCTGAGGATCCCTGTGAACTGGACTAATTGGATTTTTTCTGATTTCCTTTTAATATGTCACCCAAAAATTCAAGAAGTATTGCATAATACAAGCCTCTCCCTTCATCACTACAGTGTCTTCTTACTTGATCAGGTCAGGAGGACATGCCAATTCCTTGCCATTTAATAACTCACCAGGTTTCTGATTCCTTCTTTCATGTTATGATGATTACATTAAGGTGAAATGAAGCAGTCACCTGTGGGAAGACTTTTACAAAGGCCAATTGTAGATTCTGAAGGACATGGGCTTGCTTCTGTTTCTCACTCTACCTTACCGTATGAGAGGTTCTCACCAGGCATTGTATAGTTACAACAATTTATTGTTCACAAAGACATGCACACATCTAAACCATCCATTTCTCTGGGTGCAAAGATTTGCTGAAACTAATTGCAACTCCTCCAATAAACTATGAAACCTTTCAGAGCAATGTTTATTCTTTCATTTCTATGTTCAAAGTTCAAAGCAGATGAGCTTTCAATAACTGCAATTGTAGGAATTCGTAAATGGCATGCATGATCTTTGAATTTCATAGAAAATCTGTCAGGCAAATGAAGATTTGGTTGAATACAAAATTTCCATGATGTAATTAATTTTAAAAAAAACCTCACTTACCCTCAGCTTTCCCTACTAACATATATCCGTTTCTCTTTGTCAGATGATGATTCCCCAAAATACTCTCTACCAGGGACTCCAAGTGACCCACTAGGCAAAGCGTCAGATAGGAGATCCTCACTAAATTTTCTGTTCTCCATTATGCTCTGTGCACATTTATTCATAGTACCATAGCAGCATTATTGTAGAAAATCCTTCTCACATCACATCTCCATTCATTGAGAAACCCATTAATTGATACAAACCTAAGGCACCCTTAGACCTTTCGTCTTTGTCTAGACTATATTGGGACTGGTTCTTTTTCCTACTGTGGCCTGCATGATGGAAGCCCTCACATTATCATACTCCAATACCCTGGGGGCTCAACTTCTTGGTTCAGAACAGATCCCTCTACCATTTTCCCACAAACCATAGTTTATTTTTGCAATTAAGCTTATTTGTTTAGGGTTTAAGATTTGTTTAGATTTAGATAGATGTTTTAAGTTGATAATGATGAGATGTGATAGATATTGGTTTAAATTTTAGATTTGTCAAGACAGGAAAGATGTTTTCTTCAAAGCTCCCAAATACAAATAGCCAAAACACTATGAATATAATATACATATATATATTTAATTCCTGGTTGTTTCACAGTTCTTTTTGCTGTAGGTAGTTTATTGTACATATGTGTAATAATATACATGCATATGTAAAAAGGTATTTAATAAAAAATTTTAAATGAAAATAGTTTATAACATAAAAGCAAAAATATAATCACTTTTTAAAAGCCCAAACTTAAATAAAACTGAAAATAAGAAATGAAGTATCCCAAACAAAATCTTCAGAACTAAACCTTACCAACAAATTACAAGACAAGTAAGAGAGAAACTAAAGCATTCAAGAAGATAAGACAATTGTCTTCATGAAAGAAAATGTTTAATCTAAAAAAAAATTCCAGGCTCAAAATATACAGAAACTCTAAGACACATTGAAAAGACCAAATCTATCATGAAATAGAAACTAAAGAACAAAACAAATACAGAAATAAGCATTTAGACATATAATAATCCCACATTCAGATGGCCAGACACCAGGGTCGAAAAAAAAGGTGATAAACATTCAGAGCAATATGTCTCTGCCACAGCCTAGCTTTCCTATCATAGTAGGCATCGAATATTTCAAAATAGTTGAAACACAAGAAAATGATCTAAAAATCAACTATATAAAGATAATAGAGATCCTTAAGAGGGAAAATGAATAAATCCCTTAAAGAAATCTAGAATAACACAAGCAAACAATTGGAGAAAATGAATATATCCTTTAAAGCCAAAAAAAAAAAAAAAAAAAAAACCCAGTTGAAGGAAACCAATAAGACAGTCCAAGACCTGAAAATGGAATAGAGGCAATAAAGAAAACACATACTGAGGAAATTCTGTAAATGAAATTTTTAGGAAGATGAACATGAACTACAGAGACAAATATCACCAATAGAATAGAAAAGATGGAACAGCTAATCTCAGGCATAAAGGATAGTAGAAGAAATGGTACATTGGTCAAAGAAAATGTGAAGTCTTAAAAAAAAAATTTTGACACAAAACATCCAGAAAATGTGGGGCAATATGAAAAGACCAAATCTAAAAACAATAGAAAAAAAAAAACGGAAGGAGGAGAATACAGGTTCAAAAACCTAGAAAATATTTTCCACAAAATCATGGAAGAAAATTATCCTAACTTAAGGAATAGGGTGCCTATAAAGGTACAAGTGAACACAGAACACTAAATACACTGGAACAGAATAGAAAGTCTCCTCAACATACAACAATCGGAACACTAAACATAAAGAACAAATATTAAAAGCTGCAGAGGAAAAAAGACCAAGTAACATACAAAGCCAGACCTGTTATAATTACACCTGACTTGTTAATGGAGACTTTAAAAGCCAACACAAATGTCTTGGCCTGCACAGATGTGCTATAAACTCGGAGACCACAGATGCCAACCCAGATTACCATATTCAGCAAATATTTAAATCTATTTCCCATTCTGAGTGAGATTTAAGCATCCTCCCTTGGGTCCTTCTTGTTACATATCTTCTTTATATCTATACTTTGTAGCATGTTTATCTGGTACTAAACGACTAAAGTCTGCTTATAAGTGAGTACATACCATGTGTCTCTTTCTGAGTCCTGGGTACCTCACAGTGAGACTCATAGCCAAACATTGGACAAAGCATAGGGAGTCTGGTGAGAAAGTGAGGACAAGGAGTAAAGGACATAGAGATGACAAGTTCTCCACGGGCAGACCAACAGAGCCAACGAACCAGGGCCAAAAGGAGCCTATGAAGTCTGAAGCACCAACCAAGGACCATACAGGGAATGGATCTAGGTCCTCTACATAGATGTAGCCAATGAGAGAGTGGTAGTTGTCCCTAATATGGACTCAGTTGCCTCCTTTTTGGTCACTTTCCCCTGATGGAACTCCCTTGCTAGGTCACAGGGGAAGAGGTTGAACTCAGTCCTGATATGACTTGATGAGCTGGGGGTGGGTGGGTAAGGGGACTCACTTTTTCTGAGGAATAAGGGAGGAGGAATGGGAAAGAGCGGATCGCACTGGGAGGAGAGGCCTGAGAGGACTATGACTATATGTAAATTAATTAATTAATTAATTAATCTATCAATTAATTAGAAAAAGGATACAGACTAACAAAATTTATGTGAAAACAGAATCCATCTTTCTTTTGCATACAAAACAAACACCCCAACATCAAAGACAGACATATACCTCAAGATACCAGAAATATATTTCAAGCAAATAAACATAAGCAAGATGATGTAAAAATTTTAATAGATAAGAAAATAAAATTAATCATAAAGAGATGGAAACAAACAGTACATGCTTATTAAATAAAAATCCACCAATATGACATTTCAATTATTAAAATTTATGCCCCAAACACAAGGATACCGTGATCTGTAAAAAAAGAACACTAGTATAGCTTAAATCACATATTGATACTCACACACTGATATTGGAAGACTAGGATACCCTACTCTAATCAATTGACAGATCATCCTCATGAAAACTAAACAGAAATACTGGGTCGAACATGTTTAAACAAAATGGAACTAACAGATATTTGCAGAACATTTCACCCAAAGGCAAATACAGAACTTTTTCTTAGCACTTTGTGGAACTTTCTCCAAAATTCACTGCATACTCACATACAAAGCAAGTCTCAATAGATACAAAGAAATGAAACAACTTTGTGTGCTATATCAGACCACCATGGATTAAAGATGAATATCAAAAGCGCAACTCTGTATTGAGTGAAAAAACTGGTCAAGACAGAAATAAAGAAATAAGTTAAAGACTTTCTGGAATGAAATAAAGTAAGTAACATATCTAAACTTATGGAACACAATGAAAGTGATGCTAAGAGACAAGAGCCTAGCACTAACTGCCCACATGAAAAAAAAATTGGAGGTATCTAATATAAGCAACTTAATAGCACACCTAAATGCCCTAGAATAACAAACAAACAAACAAAAATAAGCACACTTAAGAGGAGTAGATGGCAAGAAATAACCAAATTAAGGGTTGAGATCAATAAAATAGAGAAGCGTGTAAAAATCAATGTAACAAGTAGCCCTTTGAGAAAATAAACAAGATAGACAGACCCTTATCCAAACTAACTAAAAGATTCAGAGAGAATATCCAAAGTAATAAACTCACAAAACAAAAGGGATTATAAAAACACTGAGGAAATTCAGACAACAATAACGACATGCTTTAAAAATCTATACTATATTTTTGGTTGTAAGCCTAGGTTTTTAATGGCTGAAATCCTTTGACAATAAGACAGATTAACTCCTGGAACTACCCAGGGTACCTCAGAGAAGATGATGAGCAAAAAACAACCTCCTTATGGAGATGGCTTCAAATGTGGCAAACAAGCCACTGAGGAAAATGTCCTCCTCTGTACCACAGACAGAATTTTGCTTAAAAATAGGAAAACATGCATGCAGGCAGAGTCAATGGCCAAACTCTGTCAAGACAGAGTAATTGGGTCCTCAATAATTCCTGCTTCACAAATATGTGTTTCAAATATAATGGGCCAGAAGGCTAAAGATGATGTTCCAATATAATAAGAGAATTTTGGGTAACTGTCTAGGCAGTGAACTGTCTCTGTCATTTTCTCATTTTGGAAACTGCTAACTTGCACTTCCTGTTTACCCAGATAATTAATTTTATTCCTTCTCAAGTCTCTGATGGAGTTGAAAACCAGATAGTTTAGCTTTACAATTAAGCTTTATTGTTTATGGGTTAAGATGTTTTTAGGTCTAGATAGTTTTTAAGTTGATAGAGATGGGATATGATAGATATTGATTTACATTCAGAGTTATAGACTCACCAAGATAGGAAAGATGTTCTCTCCAAGGCTGCCAAATACAAATAGGCAAAACACTATGAATGTAACATTTATATAATCCCTAATTGTTTTGTGGTTCTTCTTGCTATATGTAGTGTATATTGTGTATATATGTGTGTAATAATATAAATGTATATGTAAAAGCAAAAATAATAAATAATAAAAATTTGTAGTATACAAAATTTGAAAATCTAAAGAAAATGATAATTTTCTCAATATGTCTCACTTACCAAAATTGAATTTAGATTAAATAAACAATTTAAATAGACTTTTAATACCAAGTAAAATAGAATTATGAACTAAAAGTCTCCCAACCAAACAAATGCCCAGAACTAGATTGTGTTAGCTGACAATTCTACCAGAGTTTCAAAGAATAGCTAATATCAATTCTCCTCATATTATTACACAAAATATAAACAGAAAGAAATGGTCCAATTTATTTTATGAGTCCATAGTTACCCTGACACCCAAACCAAATAAGGACCTACCAATGAAAAAGAATTACAGACCAATTTTCCTCCTGAACATAGATGCAAAAATACACAATTAAATTACTGCAAACCAAATTCATGAGCAAGCAGACCTAGATATGAAAGATAGAAGATTCAGTAAATGTAATCTACCCTATACATAAACTGAAAGAAAAATACCACATGATCATCCCACTAGATTGCACAAATATCTTTCACAAAATCCAACATTGCTTCATAATAAAAGTATTGGAGATAATAGGGATACAAGAGACACACCTAAGCATAATAAAGGTAATTTTCAGCAAATATATCACCAACATCAAAATTGAAATAAGAAAATATTGTTCACTCTCTTCATATCTATCTAATATCGTACTTGATGAGTTACCTTGGGCAATAAGACAACTGAAGGAGATCAAGGGGATAAAAGTTGTAAAGAAGGAAGTCAAAGTATCCTTACTTTCAGATAATATTATAGTGTAAATAAGTGACATTGGAAATTCCACCAGGGAATTCCTACATCTAATAAAAATCATCAGTGAAGTTGCTGTATACAAGACTAACTCAAAGGAATAAGTTTCTTTCCTACATACAAGTGAAAAATGGACTGAGAATCATGGAAACAACATTCATAATAACCTCAAATAATATAAAATATCTTTGTGTAACTTCAACCAAGGAAGTGAAAGACTTGTATGACAAGACCTTCAAGTATTTCAAGAAATAAACTGAAGAAGAAATCAGAAGATGAAAAAAGTCTCATGATCATGGATCAACAGGATAAATATAGTAAAAATTGTCATATTACCAAAAGCACTACACAGATTTAATGCACTCCGAGTCAAAATCTAAGTGCAATATTTTTATAGAACTTAAAAGTCAATTTTCAAGTTCATATTGAAAAACAAACAAAAGTAGAAGGGCAAAAATAATCCTGAACAATTTAAAAAACTGCTTGAGTTTTTTAAAAAAAAACTAGATATCAATAAAAGAAAAAAAGAAAACAAGTAATTCAGCTTTAAAATGGGGTATAGATATGAAACAATAGCTCTCAATAGAACAATCTCAAATGTATGAGAAACATTTAATGTTTAATATTCTTTTCTCTCAGGGAAATGCAATGATAACTAGGTTGAGAGTCCATCTTACACCCATCAGAATGGCTAAGATTAAAATCACAAGTAACAGCTCATGCTGGGGAGGATGTAGAGTGAGGGAACATTCCTCTATTGCTAGTGGGAGTGTAAACTTGTACTGCCAGTCTGGAAATCAATATGAACAGTGCGCAAAAAAATGGGAATTGATCTACCTCAAGACCAAGCTGTACAACTCTAGGGTATATACCCAAAGGATGTTAACTCCTACCACAAGGACACTAACTCAACCATGTTTATTGCAACTTTGTAATATCCAGGAACCAGAAACAACATAGATGTGCCTCAAGCAAAGAACAGATTAACAAAATGTGGTACATTTACACAGTAGGGTATTATTCAGCTGTTTTTTTAAAAAAATGAAGGGCGGCATGAAATTTGCAGGAAAATGGATGAAAGTAGACAAAGATAGTCCTAAGATATCCCAGGCCCAGAAAGACAAAGATGGTGTATATTCACTTATAAGTGTATATTAGCCATTAAGTAAATGATGACCAAACTAAAACCCAAAGACCCAGGGAGGTTAGGTAAAGAGGAAGGGTCTAGGAGGGATTCATGGATCTTGTTGGGAGGTGAAATAAAACAGACTTCATGTGGTAGAGTTGGGATAAGAGCAGGAGGAATCAGGTAGAAGGAGGTAGGATGAAAGGAGAGAGTGTGGCAAGAGAGGGCAGGAATTGGGGGACATTTGGGAGGTGCCATGGAAACCTAGTGCAGTGAAAACTTCCTGAAATCTATGATAGTGGTCCTAATAAGCATGCCTAGTAATTGGAGGAGAACCTCAACTGGCCATTTCTTGTAGCCAGGGAAGGCTTCCAGGGGTGAGTCTGGTTTACATTCAATTGAGTTGTTGGCTAAGGGGTCCTCATGTGAGCCCCCAAATGACCCAGGCTGATGCTCAGACAAGGAGTTTCTCTCCACAAGCTGACAGCAGGGCCCCATTGTCAAAGACTTTACTTTCTTATATTCAAATCAATGCTTATTTCTATGATTTATTTTATACATAGCTTGCCTTTTCTCTTATTGTTTTTCAAACTCAGTAGCTTACTAGTTCAGACCATTGGTGTTTCACAGTTGTCTCTGACTCCTACTTAGGGAACTGTGAGTAACCATGTCACTGTCTGTTAGTTCACAGGGGATGTTTTTCTGCCTCTCTTATCAGATCCTGTCCCCTCCCCAACTCTGGGAAGTTATTGGGTCCATAGGTGTCTGTCCTTTTAAGCCAGCAAGAGTCAGGCCAGCAGGAGCTCCTTCTCGAAGGGATTTTTGCCTCATGCTTTGGCTAGGAAATTGGATCTAGGTTTTGGAACCTGCTGGAACACCGTGTTATTTAAAGTCACAGTCCAACATGTCTGGACAGCTCTCCTGAGCTCAGCGCAGAAAATAGGACTCATTTTTCAGCAGGGGACTTTTTAAAACCAAACTTTTAAAAATGTATTCATTTTATATCCTAGTTGTAGATCCTTCCCTCATCTCCACCCAGTCCCACCTTCCCTCCCTCATTTCCCCTCCATCTGCCCCTGGACACAGACCTGTTGGATTCTCTGGTCTCCTTGTGGAACTCCATAGCCAAAATGCAAGTTCATCTTCTCCTGATAAGAACTTGCCTGACAAGTATCTGGAATTTCTGAAATGTACAGCATTCCCACCACCTCAATCTCCAACCTACAGTATACACCTACCTTGGGAACACCTCACCATCCCTCAAGAACTATATATAGCCCTTGTTCATCCCAAATAAAGTTGATCAGTCTCACTGAAGCTGCTCTCAGAAGGTTATTCTGTCATACTAGTGGGCCTTCCAAAGCCTCCATCAGCCAATGATCTCCAGGGCAAAGGAGGGTCACAGCTGGCACCTGAACAAGGACACCATAGCATGCAGAGTCTGTGAGTGTCCCCTGTAGAGTAGAGGCATTGTTCAGATGACTGTCCCACCTGAAAAATGGTTGACTGGTTTTCTTTCTTTGCTTTACAGGCTTGTGATACTAGGAGTGTTTCAATCCTCCATTAGCAACTGCCTTAGAAAAGTTAACAGAGTTCATGTCAGAGTCAGTCCCCACTCTCCACATATTTCACCACCTCCCCATGGTGAAGAGGCCTGGTGGCACTCAAAAAAAGGATAAGCAGGCGACCAAGATGAGACTTGATAGCCTATGACTTATAGTGAGAGAGGAGGTCCCTCTTGGTCATTGACCTAGGGGAGAGGAATAGGGTGAAAGCGGGAGGGAGGGAGAAATGGGAGGATACAAGCGATGGGATAATAATTTGAATAAATTAATAAATAAAAAATAAAAGCTAATCATCTGTAAGGGCACTTCCTTTCTTTCTATTACTGGGAATTCAACATCATACCAGAGGGATTTACAAATTCATTCCCTTAGAACCTTGCTAAAATCAAAAGGACCTAAAATCTCCCAAAAGAAGAGCCTAGAATTCTGAAATGAGGTACTTCAATTTGCACCATCAGTTCTATTGGCAGACATCTATGACGCAGATGTCTGGACTTGATTTGTCTACCTGACTGTTAAAAAAGAAGTCCAGGAAGGCTATATTTCATCCCTCTTCTTCCACATGATAGCTGCCACTATGCAATGCATAGAAAAATTGCCCAAACCTCAAAATGACCCATTAGCAAAAAACAAACAAACAAACAAACAAACAAAGAAAAAAACCAGGAGGGACAAAGCACAAGACTCAAGTGGGAAGGAAGGCCCTGAGGACTTTTGAATAACTAATTTAGCAGCGTTAGAAAAAGAATGGCCATACACCATGTCCCACTTCCAGTGTGGAACTGTAATCTCTGACAAACTGGGAACAATTACCCCAGTCATCTCAGCCTCTATGATCCAAAAATCCAGAACCACCACTTATAGGAACCTTTCCCCTTAATCTACATGTAACAAGACTTGGTATCCTCTCTGAGCAACAGACTTAAAGGAGTTACAACAAGCTGTCCACATGGATAGAATTCATGACCCTTGGACCAAGCCTTTTTTAGAAAGTTTCAATAACAACCTTTAACCCCCACAAGACTGGAGCGATACGTGTTGGCCTTAACAGAAAATTGAAATAACACCTTCTATTTTATCAGACCACCATGGATTAAAACTAGACTTCAACAAGGAAAGTACAGACTCTGCACCCTCGAGTGAATGTGAGGTATGTCCATTCTGGCTTTTGTTATCTCTCAATTAACCCACATTTGAAGTAGTTGTGGCCAAAACTTACTACTAAGGACAGTACAACAGTCCCTTATGAGTATCCAACAGATGCTGTTTCATGTTGTATGTGCTAAATGGCTGAAGAACATGTGTCCTGAAGAAGGGTTTCAATGTATCTGCCATTAAGGCCTGAAATGCTAACACTCCTCTCTCCTTTTTTTAAAGAAGCCCCAAGACTGTGGAAGCTGACCATGTGACAGTTGGGCCTCTACTTGAATAAGTTGGTATGCATGAGCACTAGGAGTTCAAACAGGGAAAGAAAGATTGTGTTCAGACATCTAGAAACAAAGGAGCAGAGTGATCTAGTTGGTCCTTGAATTGTCTTTGACCTTTGAAGGGGAGGAGGAAAGTGATAAAGTACTAAAGGAAGTGATTATATTGTAAACTAATTAATGTTCTGTTCAGGAGCAAAAACTGGAACCAGGAAAAGAGTTTCTGACACAATGGGACTTATGTTTGGGCCTTCAGAAAATAGCACTCATGTTAGGTTGCCAATCCATGTGCACCAGCATCCTCAGGAGAGCAAGGAGGAAGGTAAAGAATCTTCTTTCAAAATCTATACTCTGGAGAATCTACAGGCCAATGAAGCTGGATCCTGTTAGTGATCCTGTTTGCATAAAAATATGGAATTCCCTCTGTGTCTTCCCAGACATCTCAGAAGGAAGAAGAAACAGAGACACACTTCTACTCTGAAGCTTTCAGGTCAGAGACTAGCAACCATGAAACCAGAGTATTAACTCCAGATGCAATGTGAAAGCGCCAATGAGTGAGGTGCTGACACACTAAGGAAGTAGTCAGAAGCAAACAACAGCAAAGGCATCTAAGAAATCCATAAGAAATCATACTATTAATTATTTACCTTTAAATTATTATATTCATAATTTTATGTAAATATTTGTTAATGATTTTTTTTTTAAGTCTGGGCTGACAATACTCCCTCTAAGAGCCAAAGACCACACAACAAAAACCAAACACCAGACATGAGAAGCCCTTTTTTGAGTTGTTGGCCAGGGCTATCCAAAATAGGCCTAAAATTACAGCATATTACCACTTTTTTTCTTGATTGCCCTCCAGAGATGGAAGGTAATTCCTAGTTGGTGAAGACACTATGCATTTTAGGAACTCGACACAAAATCCCTTGAGCTAGAACTGACCTGAATGTCTCATTCCTGAGTACTAGTTTTCATTATGCCAGAAGGCACCGTGCAAGATTCCAGATGAGGAAAACCAACTGTCCTAACCTGCTATGGCACCTAAGAA
Organism: Acomys minous; assembly: GCF_964271855.1. NCBI lineage: Eukaryota > Metazoa > Chordata > Mammalia > Rodentia > Muridae > Acomys > Acomys minous. The sequence goes on along the minus strand of NC_140484.1, from coordinate 45,351,275 downwards.
CTGCATCACTCACCAACAGAAAACAATAATCCTAAGAGTGGAGTAATGATGTGCATAGTTTGGCAGTAAGCATTAGTTCTCTAATTGTACCTAATACCTACTCAAGTTAAGGGAAAATGTGCCTGATATTGGAAACCTAGATAACTATTTAGCACTAATAAAGACATAGATATTAGAGAAGAATATACAACCACTGCTTTACTAGACTAGCTTAATCCCTAAAAACAATCTAACTCTTTGTTCTTATGGCCACAGATAAGTGTAATCTTCACATCTTATGAAAAAAAATGTCTCTTTACAACTGACAGAGACAACTACAGAAAACAACAATGAATCCAAATGCAGAGGTTGGAACCCAGTCTCAGTGAATGCATCTACAAAACACACCCACAGCTAAGGCTCAGGGAACATTGTGGAAGAAAGGGCAGAGGAAGCCTGGGCAGAAAGATTTTAAGAACCAGAGGATCAGGGTGTCTGCTGTGAGGTTGAAATTCATAGCAATATCAGAAGCTACATCCACAAAGTCTCACCACCACGACTGCCTACCATGAGCTGAATAAGGACAATACCAATATACATACTAAAGTGTATGAGGGAAGTACCAAGGTCCTTAAACCCTATACAAAGAACTACATGTGAATAAAGGATATTGAGAGTCGTAGAAATTATCTTCCCCAGGGAACAGTGTATCAGTTGGTTATCCAATACCAAAAGGCCAATCTTGAAAATATATGAGAGAGAGAGAGACAGAGACAGAGACAGAGACAGAGACAGAGAGACACAGAGAGACACAGAGACAGAGACAGAGAGACACAGAGAGACAGAGACAAAGAGAGAGAGAGACAGAGACACAGAGAGATACAGATAGAGACAGATACACAGAGATAGAGATAGAGAGACAGAGACACAGACACAGAGATAGAGACAGAGATGATTGGGGGGTTGGAGGGTGTGGCAGGAGGCAAGGTAAGGGAGAAATATTGTAATTACACTGTAATCTCAGAAATCTTTTAAAGTACAAAATAAAACAAAAAGCAAATTCCTGTGAAAGGACTCCAAAAAGTAAATCCACTCAGCCATGATCAATCATTCACAGTGAATCCATGGCCATTCATGGGCTGAGAAGACCCTCAAAGTCATGGCAAACAGGTTCCCTCTCCCTCTTTCTGAGCCTGAGACCATTCTTCCATAAAATGAAGGAAATGAATACAACCCCTACTCTGTCATGAGCAGAATGATATGATAGATACTTTGTGTTCATGGATCCTCCTCTATGGCTCTGCACTTTTTCCATACCCACTGCCCACTTCAGGCTCTTCAGAGCATGCACACTGACTGTCTTTTCATAGGCTCCCATAAAACTGCTCCAGGAAGCAACTGGTTAATGTGTTATTATTATTCTTTATTGCTTATTATGTTATATTTATGTATTAATAGTTTTATTACTTTATTTTCTGTTATGAATTATATAGCCCTTATTTTTCCTAAAATGTGCTAATCTCCTCTGATCACCTATAATATTTCAGCATTGTGACCAACAGATAAACCCATGTTACACAGCCAAGAGTGAAAAAGTTGGGGTTTTAGTCCTAGGAATTGTATGAAGCAACACCTGAGAAGCTCTACAAGGAGGAGTGAATGAGAAATAACAACCACCTATGAGGGGAAATAGTTCAATACTGATCATCTCATGTGCATCAGTAGCCTCCTATAAAAAAATCAACACATGATTCTTTAAGCTGATGCCACCACACATTTTACAAAGATCACCTCATAATAAAGTCATGTGGACCAGAGTCTCATTGTTTATTGCTTGACACAAATCTTTTTGTCTCATATATTTCAGCTTCACATAAATAAAGTCATAGTAATAATTGTTGCTGCATATGGCCTTTCTATGGATGCTCACTCTGCAGAATGTTTCTAGGCTTTCCTGTAAACTTCTGAAATCCTAACAGTCTTGTTGCTTACCTGGGCCCCTGTGATATCATAGCTACATTTGGTCTTGTGAACTTTTATTTCTATCTGCAATCTCTATTGTCTAATCTTAGGGCTTTAAGGTCCAGCTACTGAATGCACTATTCCCCTGTTATAGAACTGAAGCTCAAGAAGAAGCAGGTAATTTGCTAGAGACAACTCAGAGAACTGCCATCTAGACATGGAATAGAATCTGGTCCCAAAACAAGAGAAGTTGAACCTTAGAAACATGGTTCCCCTTGCCCAGGCCCTACTGGGCATATGATGGCAAACACACTACCCCATGTTGAATAGACCTGGGAGGTGGCTGTGGCCACAGACCCTCTCTCTCTCTCTCTCTCTCTCTCTCTCTCTCTCTCTCTCTCTCTCTCTCTCTCTCTCCATATTTGAACTAGAAAGAAAGGAGGGCCAATCACTAGCAGAATGCAGGAGGAAAGGGTGGATATTCTAGATGGGAAGAAGGCAGATATGGAAAACTCTGAAATTTCTGTCATATGGAGCAAAGGCCAGGAACTAAATCGTGCTTAATCCGCTCCAATTTGGCTTTCTAAAAGGACCTAGCAGATGTGCCTACAGCCATCTGGAGGAAGCAGATCTAGATGCTATGACTACAAAGGATGTTATGTCATAGGTCTACAAAGAACAACCATCCCCATGCCCTGTCCTTTGGTCCTTATGGCCCTGCTCTCTGTTGTGGCCACACACAATTTTATTTTGACCCCTTACTATTTGCCAAAGTCCAGACTTTCCTATATTTTATTCAACCAAGGAGATGTGCTCATTGCAGCTGTGACCTTTTTACCTGTCATGATGTATCAAAAAGGAGTCAACTATCAGCAGCTTCCAAAGCAGCCATTATACCTACAGGAAGTCACTTCTTTATCCCTGGGAGGGGATGGAGGGCTGATAAAAGCAACATGTTTTAAAGCCATAAACAACTTGGAACTCCTAGACAGGTAACCCCCCCCCCCTACCAGATCCTCCTAACAAGGAAGTTCTTGACTACATTCTGCACTGGAGTGTTTGTAGGTATTAAAGACTTGGGAGTCTCAGATATCGTTTCAGTGCTAAATAACAAAAGGCAAATACCTTTTTTCTTCCTCGTCTACAACACCCCTCTGCAAAATGCTCCTACTTCTTATGGCTGTGGAATTCAAAGTACACAGAACCCTGAAGCCTGGCAGTAGTTTCAGAGTCATGACAACTACAGCTGTGGCAAGATGTATCTATCGACGTAGTTGTGGGTTTCAAGGAGGTCAGTTGAGGCCAAACTTTCTAAAACTGTCCCACTCGTGAACAATCTTAGCTTCCACAAATATCTAAATCATCTCAAGGTTTAATTACCTTCAGAACAGATTTCAACTGTGAGACTTCAGACTCTATTCAGATAGATGCCAAAATTTAGATGAGACTTCGACACCTCTCTGTCCCATGTCTTTCTTTACTCTTCCTGAAGGAATATGTCACAAGCATTCTTGTTGTTTCTTGTACCCACTCATCTCTGGTCTTGTGGATAAAGCTGTTTATATTAATGCCTTTCTGCCTATGCCTGTGCTCATGTGTCTGCCCATGTATAAGGATCTCTGTCTTCGGTTATGTTTGTGACACTCATGATATCTCTGTCTCATGGACATCTGAGCACCTGTATGTGTCTATATTCCCACATCTGAGTTGCCTACCTCATCTTCTGCTTTTGTGTTTCTCTGTATATATCTCCATTACATATTCACTGTCAGGTATCTGTCTTGCTGAAGGACTGTTTTTATGTGTCTGTACTGCTGACAGCCTGCCTATCTGAATGTGCTGACCCTGGAATCCTTAACTCCCCAAAAGGCTTCCTTCTTCTTTAAGAAAATGTACAACTAAATTCAATTCCACATTTCCCTGAGGATGTTTTTGTAGGGCTCTCTAGACAGAGTTGCTCATCTTAACACGGAATGTTCCTTCCTCTCTAAGATTCAAAGCTAACTTTCTTTGGAATGCCCTTGGCATTATCTTTGCCGTGTCTGAGGCAGAGGAAGACACAGCCTTCCTGCACAGCATGAGTATCTATGACTCCTGTATCTCCGGGGCCCTGTCCCTGAAGCGCACCCTGGCCCTTCTATCCAAGCAGATTCAGCCCACCCCCAACTTTGTCTGTGGTTCCCAGCAACTGGTCCTGGGGGTGGTTGGAGGAATGACCTCATCAGAATCAGAGCCCCTCAGGTAAGCAAAATACTGGAGAGAGGAAACATCTTAAATAAATAATGTTTTTAACATTTACAATGTGCTTGAGTCCAGACAAACTCGTCAGAAGTTGAAATTATCATTAGTTGAGACACAGTTCATACAACTATCATACCAAATCACATGGAATGCTATGGGGGTTTGTTGTAGACCCTCGACCCTCATGGTTTCACGTGCAACTGGAAGCTATGAAGTATGGTTCTTCCTAATATCATGATATCATAATGCTTTGCCACAATGGGAGGAAAATATTACAGTTCCAAAGTATTGTTTCTACTGAATGCCTAGCACGGCTGCCCATTGTAAATTCAAAAAGTCTTATTGAAAAAAAATCATGCATCAGGGACTATCTGTGCCCTTGCTCATTGTGCATGTACCTTTCCAGCAATTGTGTATTTTAACCATAAAATGTTACTTCCCGGAGCCTGGGAAATTCCCTTCTACAAATGACAAAGTAGTGTTGGAAGATTTGGAGGTTTCCCTGGTGCTACTTCACGCAGATCTGTGATGATTTGATTAGTTTCCTCTGATCTGCAACTAGAGAGCACACACAAACATGGGGGTGGGAGTGGGGAAACACATGTAATACATATGGATATATATGGAATATGTATCAATGTGAGATTATTAATCATGCTTTAAAAATACATCTATTTTCCCAACAAATTTTGTTGCATTATTATATTTGACAAGCTTGTGCCAAACTTCCTTGACTGTTCTAATGGTTTCTTAAAAAGCCTAGAATGAAGAATATTAAGGATCTCAGAGACCCTTATTTTCTTACACCTCCAGAAGTCTGAACATAACAGTCAAGGCTTATGCAGAAGACATAATATTTGTTGCTTGGTTGATTTTGTGGGTGGGCTTTAGTTTTCTGTGCAGTGTTTGCCTAGACTGAGTCTTGGTTTGTCTTTAGTATATCCCAAATCTGCCAGTCAAAGAAGCAATGTTTACTAAGCAGTTTTCCCCAGAATGTGTAAAGAAAATGCAACTGAGTACTATATTGTGGTCTTAAAACTCATTCCATAAGATAGTAAATAACTTCTTGCCCAGTGAGATCAAGCTGTCCAAAATCTTTATCAAGAACAGGTGCTATTTATGGATGATCCCTGAATAAGAAAGATAATTTCTGATGCAGCCAACACTGTGCTGGCTGGCCACTGTATACTCTTCTTACAGAATAGCTTTATCAGAATCCAGGTAATTCTCAGAAGGATGACTCATCATCGACCCATGGAGGGACGAGGAAATCACTTAACTAATCTTACTACTATCTAGGCAACAAGTATTTGATACAAACAAACTTCTTTAAAGAGGGTTCTACCAGGGATGCTAGTATTGATTTTTACTTCATTTAACTTTCCATCACAAATGGCTGGAGAGAAGACTTAGGAGTTAAGTGCACTAGATTTCATCCAGAGTTCCTGAGTTCAATTCCCAGCAAGCGCACGGTGGTTCATAGCCATCTCTAATGAGATTGCTGCCCTCCTCTGGCATACAGGCTCACATGCAGGCAAAACATTGTATACATAATAAATGTATAATTAAAAAAAGAGTCACCCTTACTAGCACACTGGTTCTGACTGTATTCCTTTCTTCTTGCCCACATCTCACCAACGAAATCATTGTGAAAAACTTTCTGTTCAGTCAGCTTCACTGAGCTTCTATTGAAATTATGCTTGGTGACTACCCATGAAGCAGAAGAGGGCAAAAAGACAACAAGCCTTGATTCTTTTGCTCCTACTTCTCCTCTATTGCCTACTTCCTACCATTAATGTTCACTATCTCATAATGTTTTTGATTGTCTCCGATAGAATGTCTGTAGTTAACACTCACCATCTCATACCACTTTCCTGTCATCTTCCACAAACTGTTCTTTTATAGAAAACCTAATACCATATGGACACACACATATGGTCTGCCCATGAAATGACATACTCCGTGCTTACTGACTTCTGTGCTGTGAAGGTCTAGGCTGAAATTGCTTGGGAATCTTCAGATCACATGGAGATCTGGAGATGTTGATGTTTTCTATGCTTGGGCTTTGAGTTCTATGTTATTTGTTTATATTTGTCTCTTCTAAATAGCAAAGAAATAACTGGCTTTTTTTCGAATCCTAACATGTCATTGTCACATTCTTTATACTAGTGACCTACAGAAGGAGTGCTCAGGTCTTTTCTCTTTATGTGTGTGAAAGGCAGAAGCACAGATGACCCACTCAAAAGGAGGTTTTGATAAAAAGTGTTGTTTCCAAAAGAGTGCATGAGATAATCAAGCTGGGCGGTATGGAACACACCTTTAATCCCAGCCCTTGGGAGGCAAAGCCAAGTTGATCTCTGAATTTAAGGCCAGTCTTATCTGCAGAGTTCCTAGACAGCCAAGGCTACCCAGAAAAAAAACTGTTTCAGAGAGAGGGGTGGGGAGAAAGAGAGAGAGAGAGAGAGAGAGAGAGAGAGAGAGAGAGAGAGAGAGAGAGAGAGAGAGAGAGAATGAGAAAGCTAGAATCCATAGGGAAAGCTGAGGGAGAAATTAGAAAAAAGTCCACAGACCAGATCTACTAAGCCTTTGAGCAGGATGTAGTCACTGCCAAGGCCTAGCATAGTTCAACTTCAGCATCACTCTCCCAAAACTCCAGAGTCCTGTCAGTTCTCCTACAGGACAGAACAGAGCAAAGACGCCCATAGATGAGCTTTCTGGAACCCAGAGTATAGAGAAAGCTGGAGTACTCATCTGTACTGACTAGTCATGAGCCAACAGCATTCTTCTTAACTATAGTAGCCTAACCATTCACAATTACTGTATCACTGATATATTTTATCTTTATTCTGATATACTGAATAATCTATTATTTTTCTGTACCATTGATTTCTATTAATAAGTAAGACTCTAATAACTGAAATAATATATATAAAAGACTTATAAAAGATATTTCTACATTTTTATTCATTAATTCTGGTATTATTGTTGAATTTTAGTTACGTTTCCTTTTCCATTCCTTCTTACATTTCCCTAATATGATTAGTGTTGTTTTAACTGAAAATCCCAGATTGTTTTGTTTTACCAATAAAGATTCAGGAGCCAGATGTTGTGGTGAAAAACCTTCTAACTCAGAGAGGCAGAGAAAGAACCCAGATGAATTTTCTACACAGCTCAAGTCCCAATGAAGAAGGCACAAAAGGTTCAATAGCTCAGCTAACAATTCAGGAAGTGGAGGTAAAAAAAAAAAACCCAAGGTCAAAGGCTTGCTAGTCCAAGGTTCAAAAAGCCAAAGGCTAAAGATCTCAGGAGCTCACACTAAAGTCTCAAGAGCGAAACTAAAGCTAAAGACAAAGACCCCTCTACTTCTCCATGCTGTCTTAAATACCACTCAACTCAGAGTCCCTCCCATTCTTTAATCCCTTTCAGGTAGTTTCTTGCTCCACCTCTTGACCTAGGGTTAAATTTATTAAGTCCTATGTACAGATAGCTCTTGGATTAAAGGTCTGTGTAAGGCTGGCGAACCACACCTTAATCACTTGTTTACAATAAACAGAAAGTTCTTGGATTGAACCACAAGAATACAGATCAATCTCAAGGATCACAGCAGATTAGGGTTGGTTTGGTTTTTTTTTTTTTTTAACTTTTTTATCTTCAATATGCTATGCTGGAAGTCTGCATTGTATTTCTAACTTTCTAATTTTGGGAATTTTTTGAGTGCTTTTGTGCCTTAACTTTGGATTTCAAGACATACACAAAGAAGGAGTTAGAACCTGTAACACATGTGTACTTCTCTGCTTCTCTAGCACGCACACTAGAACATACTATCTTCATTAATAGCATACATATATGTATTGTGTTTACATGTGGAGGTGTGCAAGTGCACATGAAAGTCACAGAATAACCTGTGGGTGTTAGTTCTCCATATTCACCATATGAGTCCTGTGGTTGGTGGTTTGGCTCCCCATACACTCATGAGTTTGAGCAATTGGCCAATGTGGAATTGGCATTATTAGGAGATGTAGCCTTGTTGGAGTAGGTATGGATTTGTTGGAGGAAGCATGTCACTGTGGAATCAGACTGTGAGGTCTCACGTGCTCAAGATATACCCAGTATGGAACACGGTGTCCTTCTGCCACCTGCAGATCAATATGTAGAGCTCTCGTCTCCTTTCCCAGCACCATATCTGCCTGCTCACCATCGTGTTTCACCATGGCAGTAATGGACTGAACCTCTGAAACTGTAAACCAGCCCCCAAATTAAATGTTTTCCTATATAAGAATCTCTGTGTTCATACTATCTCTTTACCGCAGCAGAAGGTTTAACTAAGACATGTCCCTGAAGTTGTCAGGCTTGGTGCAAGCACTTTTATTCACTGAAAGATTTCAATGCCCCTACATTGTCTTCTTACCCATTGTGTCCTTTCTTAGGAAAGGGAGTTGGCTTCTCAGGGCTGAGTTCATAGAACTACTAGGCATGGTACCTATTAAAGATGATGATTTAAACAAAATTTGGTGGGAAATGGGAAAAGTCACAGGGATGGTGAAGGAATCTGTGAGTCCTGACTGAGGATGTTCTGTCAGGAACAAAAAGCTGAATTCCCATTTGCGTATTAGCCATGGATCTCAACACCTACAATTCTCTGACCAGTTCAGTTCCCATCCTTCCTCCCCACTGTGGCCAGCAGTGGACACCAGCAGTGCCCACCATCCCAGGGTCCTGGCCAAGATCTTGAGTTACTTCAACTGGAACTGGGTAGGCCTTGTGGACTATGAAAGAGGCAAAGTTGAGTGGCTGGTTCATCAGCTGAAGAGGCACTTTGGGGATCAAGGAGGCTGTGTGACCTTCTCAAAGAAGATTGGCAGTCTACAGGGCAGTACCAATAGTATAGTCAAAGCCATCCCCTTCAGCATCACTGCTAAGGTTATTGTCTGTGACTGCTATTAATTTCATTTCAAACTCCTGGCTGAGACACTTTGGGACAATAGCACTGAAAGACATGGATCTTTTCTACTTCCTTCTATAGTCCACCCGGTTTGGGTATCAATGCTGGCAATTTACTTCAGGGCAGCTTGAGCCTGGGCATATCTTCAGGAAGGATGCCTGGTTTTAAGAATCTCTTCATGACACTGTGCCCAGCCTCATACCCAGACAACAGTCTTCTGAGGAAACTGTGGGAATAGCTTCAGGGCTTCAGGTGGACAGGAACTGGAAATCCCACCTGAAATGCTGGCATAAAGATGAATGCTTGCACTGGAAAACATGACCAATCTGAGCCTTTCACATTTCAAACTTCATGACCTGACAGCCACTTCCCAACCCTATCTAGTAGCCAAAGCCCTGTTAGCAGCATCCCAGAACCTGATGAGCTACTCTCCAGGAGAAGGGCCATTTTTTGCAGGCACACATGCCAGTAAAATGGATGTCAGACCCTGGCAGGTGAGTAGAGAGAATCCCTTCCCAGCCCTTGATCACCCTAGTTTTCAGTGGGACTCAGATTAGCAGAGAAACATGGCAGAAGGCAGGAGAGCACAATTGAGAACTGACATGGCTTGGTCTCAAATCCCCAAATTGTTTACTTGAGGATCTTTTCCTACAATTCTGCCTGATCCTTGGCTTTCCACACTACCATGAGTATCACTGTGCTTACTAGACCTGCAAGGAAATTAAGATCATACATACAAACACCAGCAGATGAGGAACGCATGTACAGACCTTAAGGTGATCCAGGTAGTGTGATGGTAGTGATGACGACGGTGACTATAAGTGACCTGAAATATATTACAGGAAAGTGAGGCACTGAAATGGGGGTTGGAGAACAGCCAGGCCACTAAGTACCAGTGCTGATATGCAGCAACATGAGGGCATTAGTAGAAAAGAGTGGTAAGTGTGAAATGTAGGGGCATGCAAACAGGTAGCACCTCTTCATCACCTGCCACACTTCAATGGAAGAAACAAGGAAATCTAATCCCTTATGATTGGAAGTGGAAAGCACAAACAAGCTGAAAGGGATATTAGACAGATTTGGGAAGCTCTAAACCTCAATCAAGAGTAGGAAGAGAAAATAATTGAGCTTACAATCAGAAAAGGCAAGATCTGGCTAGCTGATCATTCACAGGCCTGCTATGTGACATAAGTCAAACCTTTTGCCTCATGGACTTTAGGAATTCTATCAAATAAAACCAAATCTTGAGTTACATGAAAACAAATTCAAAACAAAGGAAAACATCAATTTTTGTAAAGGGCAGAGATAAGGTAGCCTCCTCCAGGGAGCACAAACACTGATACGGAGTAACAATAAGTAACAGGGAGGAAGCACCCCTGGCTGTCTTTCCTTGTCACCAGCATCAGTCCTTTCGTCCCCTCCCCCTCTTTCAGTTTCTCCATTCACAACAGAGATGTCCACTTCACTACCAGAGCCCAGGAAGAGGTTTTTGTTTCACCCAAGATGGGGAGTTGCTAACAACCACTATGTTAAAAATATCCATGCACAGCCTTGTCAGAGAGAACAGAAGGACATTGGATATTTTGAGCTCAGAGCACCTCCTGAAAAAGAACTATTGATAAATGAGAGCAATATTACCTGATCAAGGGAATACTTAAAGGTGAGGGCTGAGCACATGTCATATATACACTGCTTGTTACATTGATGTTATTTGGTCACATGAGTGGATTATTGCCAACTCGGAGGCTTTTCAGAAAAATATACTACTCCCTCACTCTCAGCCTTGAGACGCCTATTAAAAACAAAGATATTTAATAAGTAAAGGGGAGAGTAAGATACATAAAATTTTCCAGTCACATTTACCCATGATAACCAGTGTGTCTCCCTGCAGGTGCTACTATCCTACCTTTACAGCCTCATGTTAAGAAAAGCAAATGGTGATGAACAAATTTTATTTAACAGACCTTACACACCTGAAGTCAAAAGATGGGAAAAGTCTTATTAAAGCACATTTTTATCTCAAATCTCATAGCATGCCCCTTGCATTTTTCTCTAACACATACTGGCAAATTTCAACACTCCATTTTCTAGTAAACTTTACCACTTTCAATATACCACTAGAACGAAAATAAAAGTAAAACATTGCTATACTATCTTTGGTAATTTGAGTTTCTGTTCTCATTTACTTTAAATTGTTTCTGTTTTTTTATTTTGTCTCTAAGAATTTCATAGAATTTAGTTTGAACAAACTCCCCCCATAATTAGGCTTTCTGCCTCTCCCTCCCAATTTTATGTCCTCGCTAACCCATCTAGTCAAATTTGTACTGTCCGTACACTCTTGAGTCTGGCGCCATCTACTGAGGCATAGCCAACCTACCAGGGATGAAGCCCTGAAAGAAAACAGCTTTTCCCTCTCCCAGCAGTTTTCACTTGTCAAGAGGTCCTCTGCTAGGATTGGTTGCCCCCCCCCCCCACTCCTGCCTCTACACTGAGACTTTGTCTGGCTTAAGCGTGCACAGCTGTGGATTTTGTCACGGCTGCTTCTAAGTTCATATATGCACCCTCCTGTGCCCAGAAAACAGTTTTGTGGTAATTATCCACAACTTCTACTTCTCTCAATCTTTCCACCTCTCTTCATAATGATGCCTGAATTTTGGGAGGCAGGACTCTTACATAGATGTCCCATTTAGGGATGAGCATTCTGAAGTCTCTTTTTTTCTGCATTTTGATCAGTTGGGGCCTCTGTGTTAGCTGCCATCTACTCAGAGAAGCTTCTTTGCTGAGAGTGGAAAGATGAATTAATACATGAGTTAAAACAGTAGGTAACTAGGAATTGGTTTTGTACTGCAAACAGGGTTCACAGCTGGGTAAGGGTGATGATTATTTTCTCCACTAGTATCATGTATAGTAGGTTCTGACACTATAACAGCTAGCCAATAAGGATGAGGTTTCCAAGTCAGTGTGAGCTCAAACTATTCTAGTCTCACTTTAGTTCAGAATAACGTCTTGCATCTACAAACCTATTGTACTTCAAAATAAGAAGTCTTTCCTACTCGGAGTGGTGACAAAGATTGCTAATGAACGAGGGAGCAGAGTTCCAGGGGAGAATCAGTACTGTCTCTCAACAGACAAAGTGCTAGTCCTGTACAATGAGGTCTTTTGTTAGTATTCTCAGGGACCCCTCACCTTACATATTTATATGGCCACGCATGTACCCTTCTTAGTGTTACAGAATCCTGCCGTGTATTCTTGTCATAAAACTCTTTCAAGAAGTGCTCATTGGTTTCCAAATTAGGGTGATTGTATTTCTTAGGGATCAATGTAAATCTTTGGAACCTTCAAAACTTTCCAGAATGTAAGGACTACCCTTGGAATCCAGTGAGTACAAGCCAAAAAAGTACTGCTAAACATCCTCCAAAAGGACGGCATCTTTAACAAAGAATCAGCACCAGAGTCAATAGAGCTTAGCTTGCATTCTAGGGCTCTCCAAATGGCACCAAGCCTGAGATAATGTCAATGGTCTTATTTCTCATTCATTTTGAATAGAGCCCTTTAGAATGATCTGGGGCATTAGGTTAGAAGTACTTTGATCAGAGACAAAGGGATTCATTAAATACATAATGAAAACCAGACTTCCACAGTCAATATTTCAGATTCCCATCCTACCGCATGGTTTTCCCATGTGCTCACTCTGTGTGGTAATCATTGTGGTGTGGACATATTTGTAGCAATTCATTATTGTGCCATCCTCAAATTGTTACTACTGCCATTGTCTTGTTAGTAACAAAACTGAGCTTCAGAGAGGTAACACCATGCACCCACTTTATAAAGCAGAACAAAAATTCTACCTCAAGCACAACTCCAAGGCCTTGGTTTCCATCAAAGTTGTGAACTTTTTTAACACCCTGAATATAATGTAATACATAAAGTGTACTTATATCTATTTAAGAAAGTGAAGGAAGGAAGGGGCAACGAAAATGTAAAACTAAAACAAAAAAGGAAGAAGGGGAAAATGGAGAGGGAAGAAAAGAGAGGGAAGGAGTAGGAAGGGCAAGAAAATTGTAATTAAGAAAACATAAGGAATAAGCAGAGGGAAGAAGAGAAAGAAGGACCCTGGAAGCATGAACAATGAGACTAAGTCCCTACATTTCTGACTACAGGCATAGCTGTCTCTTCACCAGCATCCCTCACTCTCACTCTCTCTTCTTCTGTACAGGCCCCTCCCTCAATCTGCAATGAAAAAATGTCCTTTGAGAAGCAATAAGTCAACACTACATGAGAAATCATAATGCTGCTACAGCTTCATTCCCTGCCCCAGAAGTGAAACTGCTATGTCTCCAGATAAGGAGGGAGAGTAGGACGGCTAGAGAGTGACCAACAGGCAGCCATAAAGAGTTTCAGGTGAACCTTGTTCGCATCGGAAAAGAGCCGTGCAATGAAGAAAAATACTGGAAAAGTGCGACAAAAATGTCACTATCACTCACATACATAGTGCACTTCAACAACTTAAGTTCATTACATTAGCTTTTTTTCATTTATTACAAGGTTATCCAAATCTTATTTGTGGTGCATCTTCTGGTACACAGCATCCCATAGAAATTTTAAAATGAATGTCCTTATGACATAAACTTTGTTTCAATATAATGTCAATCATTCTACAGAGATGGATGGACATCTAGTATTGAATACAAATCAGGTGCCATCCCTTGACTTTTAGAGTTTATGATGTATTAAAGGAGAATGATAATCTACTAATACTCCTAGCATAGCTTTTGTTTCCCAGTAAGGAATCTAGAATACAAAATAAAGTCAGTGTGATGGAATAAATTTTAAGCATTGAGCTATGAGAACATAGTGAAACTATTCACACCAATGTACAAGATGGAAGGACACTTCTTACTGAAGGAATTGGTGTTTGACAATAAATCAAGATCTAGGGAAATGAAGCATGAAAATGTTACCTTGGGTAAAGAGTAAGTTAGTGATTATTCAAGGCATGCAGGCACTAAGGAGCTGACATTAACTTGCTATGGATTTTCACAGTAGTTATACAGAAAGCAAATGGTCATGTCATAGTGGGTCTTATGTGCTGCATTCCAGTGCAAAGATGCTACTTTGTAGTTTATTACTTACTGATTAATTCTGACAAGAATTGTGTATTTATATGTGTGATTAAGTAGACGGACAAGAAACAGATAGATGGAAAGTGTGATTGTGGCAAATACACCAGGTTGAGAATTCAGGGTATTTGTTAAAGCTGCAGGTTTGCAAAATATCTTTTCTCCCAGTGAAAACTCTCCCCAGGAAGATGCAGATTTGTGGCACACTCATTCTCTCTTTTAATACAAAGGAATTAAATTGAAAAAAAGATAATAGATAATAAGGAAAATGTGAGAGAAATAACTAGGGGAAAATACTTAGACTTGGAAAATAGAAGGCAATGGTTCTGAACTATCTAGGAGCAAACATAAATAATCAAGGAAAATGTCAAATAGCAAAATCAGACTATCTAGTGCTTCCACCAAAAAACCCATACCAAAATTCACTATGAAATTTTAAAAAATTCATAACTCTATCATTGATTTAGATCAGTGCCTTCATTCAGAAGGAAAGACACAGTCTGTGTACATAATAGAGACTATATAAACACTCCTAAAATGAAAGAGGATGATTGATTAATAGACTTGTCAATTATTGGCTGTTGTGAATTACAGCATGTTTACTATGGTTGTTCAAAAGGATGAAGCCCATATGTCACTACAAACCTCTGTAGGTTGCCCAGTGTTGTTTCCTCCTAATGCATGGCAATAGACTACCATCAACTTTTTTTCCCCTTTGGCCCTGAGCTAGGAACATCAGGTAACCATGAAGGTCTGTTGCAGTGAAACTGAAATATACTGAGTCAGCTGAAAGGCCATCACTTGTCTCATAACTACTCAAGACTGGGAAGAGATCCAGAGTGTCCATGTTCAGGGCACTGATCCAGTTTCTCCTCTATGCAGATAGTACAGTGTGTCAGAAGTGTCCTTGGGACCAGTGGCCCAACATGGAGATGAGTCAATGCATCCCTAAAACCTTTGATTTCCTGTCCTACCATGAGTCCTTTGACACAGTGTTGGCCATTTGCACAGCTCTGCTTTTCCTCCTTATCTTGGCTGTCTAGGCATCTTCCTCTATCACTACCACACACCCACTGTCTAAGCCAATAACTGCCACCAGCTCAGCTACCTATTGCTGTCCTCCTTGGTGGAAGTGTGTTTTCTCTTCACCTTCCTGTTCATTGGGCACCCAGGATCCCTCACCTGTACTGTGCACCAGGCAGACTTTGGAGTCACCTTTAAAGTCTTCCTGCCCACTGTGCTGGCCAAGACGATTATAGTGGTGGCAGCCTTTCAGGCCAGCAGGGCAGACACATGCATCAGAAAGTAGGCAGGCCCAGCCCTCCCTCTCACCATTCCCAGTGTCTGTTCTCTGACCCAGGCAGTATTGTAGTTCTCCACTATGCCTCAAGGTATCAAAGCATCCATGTTTCCAGGCAATGAGACACATTCATACTCACCCAGAGTTGAAATCACTTTTGATACCATAGTTCACATTATGTTACTAGAACCAATGTCAATGAACTCACCCAGGAAAAAGAAGAAAAAGGAGGAGGAGGAAAATGAGGTGGAGGAAGAGGAGAAGGAAGAGGAGGAAAAAGGAGAAGGTACAGGAGGAGGAGAAGGGAGAAAAAGAAGGAGGAGGAGAAGAAGAAAGAAAGAGGAGGAGAAAGAAGAAAGAGGAGCAGGTGGAGGAGGAGGAGACTGATTTTTGAGAAACAGAGGCCTACAGTGTTCAATATGTTATCCAATAAGTGAAGACAATACTTCAAGTGTCCAACAAACATGGATCAATAATCAGCTGTGTGTTGTTTTTTTGTCTCAAGAAGTGTGAGCAAGTATTTATTTACCCAGAAAAGGCTTTGGTGACAGATAAAAAAAATATACACTTTCTGCCTAAACCCAACCCTAGCACTGACTCGAAACACACCCTCAACCTTGAATTTAAACCTCACATAGCTCTATTTTTAAGTTAACATCTAACCTACACTAAGCCTACAAGTAACCATAACTACAATCTTCTTCATAACCATTTTCATAACCATAACTGCAACTGTAGCCCTAACTCTAACTGTAACCATAATACTAACTCTAACTCTAACTGTAACCATACTCTAACACTAACCACAACCCAACCATAACTGTAACCAAAACCCTAGCACTAACCATAGTGAAAATACAAACCTAGCCCTAACCCTATCCATAGCCTTAACCATAACCTCTCCACATCTAATCCAGAGGCAATCTCTGGTCCTAGTCTATACCTAAATCTCTAACCCTTTCCACAACACTAGCTCTAACATAGGAACTAACTAAAAACTAAGCCATAACATTGGATATGCCCTAAACTTAACCATAGATCAAACACTAGACTAAAATATAGCTATAATCTTCAAAAGAATTGAAATCTACTCCATTGAGAACCCTAAAACTTACTAACACTAAACTTAACCCTAGTTCTAACACTAACTGTAGCTCTTAGAATAACTTTATACCTCTAAATCTAATCCAGACACCTCCAATTCCAATTGCAACCATAAATACAAACTTACCTTTAGCACCAACTCATGATGAACACTACCCCTAACTACAAACCTAGCCCAAGTTTCAGCCTTGAGGTTACCTTTAGCTCTTACTCTAACCTTAGAAATAACATAAGCCCTAGCCCTAGCCCTAGCCCTAGCCCAAATCCTACCTCTAGCTCCAACACTATCTTTTTTTAAGAATGTAAAACTGTCCCTAACCATGACAGTAATCTAGGCATAACTTTAACTCTAACTCTAACATGAACCCTGAAATAATCCTAATGAAACCCTACCCGTAACCCTAACCTAACATGTACACTAATCCAAATCCTACAATTAACCTGAACCCTAATCCTGCCTAAGCCTAACCTTAAACCTAACCCAAAAGTAACTCTTACAAGATCAAGCCAAACCCTAACCTTGAACCTAAAGTATCCCATAACTAAAAAGAGGTCTGTCTAAAACTAAACATAAACAATTTTCTCCCACTAACTGTGACCACTACTCTAATGCTAAACCAAACTACTTCTGTAAACTGAGCCATAATTCTAACCATAGTTTTTACCCTAAATCTTAAATTTGATCCTTACGTAGATCTATTTGCAAGTTTAGATTTAAACTGATTCCTAACCTTAGCTCATGGCTTACCTTAAGCCTGCAACTAACCATAGCTACAGTCATGGCCATAGCACTAACTCTACACTTGCGCTAAGATCACCTTAACCCTGGCCAAAACCAACAACAACAACAACAAAACACACACACACAAAACAAAAACAAAAACAAAAAAACAAACAAACAAAAAAACCATAACCATAGCCTAACTAGCCCTAACTGTATCGCTAAATTTAACCCTTACACCAAACAAGCTCCACATTTAAACCAGAAATTGTCACTACCCCTACTCTTAACCCAAAATGAAGCTCTGGACTCCTTCTACCTTAAGTCTAGCCCTAATCGCAGCCATAAACCTAAACCTAACACTAACTCTAAACTGAAATATAGCATCCATACTACCCAAAACCTACACCGCACCACAAACTTTACCATAGCTTAAACACTAGCCCTAAACATATTATTAGCTCTAAATGACATTGCAAACCTATGTGCAGCCTAAACACTAAAACTGAGTCAAAAACTAACCGTAACTAACAGGCAAAGAAAAAGCTTGTTTTGCTTTAGTTTGCTTTCTAAAGAAAGAAACAAAGCTGTGGCATTGGGATATGAGAGGTATACACAGAAGAGTAAATCAAGATCGGAATATATTGTATATCAAGTTTTCTATGAAAAAGTATTAAAAATGAGACTTGATACCCTATGAACATATAGAGGGGGAGGTAATCCCCCTCAGGAACAGTCATAGGGGAGGGGAGTAAGGGGAAAATGGGAGGGAGGGAAGAATGGGAGGATACAAGGGAGGGGATAACCACTGAGATGTAACAAGAATAAATTAATAATAAAAAAAATTAAAAATATATATATATATTCTTAGGTCAAAATAAATGCTAAGATTAGTTCTAACACTAAGTGGCGCTGTTGCTCTATCTTTATACCAAACTCTAAAGTAAATCTCTCCATACCGCAAGCAGGATCTCTGACACCAATCCTAACTATAAACCTAAACCTAGCCTTAGAAATGATTCCAGGACTAACTCTAGCAACAACAACAACAAACAACAACAACAACAACAGGTAGCATTTAAAGTTAACCTTAGGCCTGTCTCTAATTCTAAAACTAAAGTAGGAAATAAAACCAAATATTAATCCTCACCCTAACTCTAGCCCTATTTCTATTACTAACTGTTGGGGGATGGTCTGATGTATTTTGATATTAATTACTGTTTGTTGTCTGTGTGACCCACATTTTGCTTAATAAAAAGCCATCCCACTTGGGCAGGGCAGGGGATAGGTCAGGCTAGGAGAGAGGAATTCTGGGAAGAAGAAAAGAGAGACCTCCATGAGGAGAAAGGAGACAGACCTGAGGAGAGGAGAGGAAGGCCGCCATGGGTTAGCTGGAGGAGAAGCACATGGCTGGTGGCGTGGATGGAGAATCCAGCCCAGATGAAAAACATTAGCAAGTGTTTGGGATTATAGATGAGAGGTAGCTTGATAGAAGTTATTGGAAGCAAATGGCTTGGGATTGAGGCAGGGATCCCATGCCTGCCCCACTATGGGAGGTAGTTTAGAGGATTGATATCTGCCCTGCCCCAGGTTAACTAAGGCTATTTTAAAATATAACAAGTGTCTGTGTTTGGATTGATTGCTAGCTGGGCCTACAGGTAATACAGATAATTTAAAAATAATAATTAACCCCAACATTAAACATAGAAATATATGTAAAGCTGTTCCTAACTCTAATACTAGCAATGCCTATGTATACTCTAACCTTAGGTCTAATTGTAATATTAATAGATAATTTATTAATAGATAATTAATAGATAATAGATAATTAATAGATAAACTCTAAAACTCTTGCTGTCCTTTAACAGAGCATTAATAGTAAGCTAACTGTAGCCCTAACCTGAACCTTATCACTAACACTGAGCCTAACACAAACTCTACCTACTCTACCCATAATGGTGCAATAACCACAGTCAGTCCATGGAGAAAACCTAAACCAAACACTAGCCCAAAGCATATATCAAGCCCCATCAGTAAAACGAGCTCTAAAATTAACAACAGAGCAAAGGCTAATGCAGCTCTACCACATACCCATCTGCTACACCCCGCACCACCCCTAAATTGAGTCCTATGCCCAGCACTGACCCTCGTCATACCTATCAAAATGTAACTGTCATGTAGCTCTAAATGTTAGCTGGATTTAACCCTAATCCTAAACCTAGCTCTAACCATACCCTAAGTCTACAATTAACCACAGTTTCACTCCTAGAAGTGCTAATCCTGGCACTAATTGTAGCCTGAACTCACGCTACTCATACCATAACCAAATCTAAGACTATCCGTATCCTGAACCTTAAGCCAAATAATAAACAGAGCTCTAGTCTTAACCCTAAAACAAACCCTAAACTTGATCTTAATTCTAACCCTAAACCTCACCCTACCTATAACCCTAGTCCCAAATTTACCTCTAATCCTTAACAGCAGTCGAACCACACACCAAATGTGAATACTTACCAAATCCCAGGCCTCACCCTCAAGTTCATGCTAGCTCAAATGCCCTAAATATACCATGAGCACTAGATAAAATTGTTAATGTATCTCTAGTCTGAAACCTAATACAAAGTCCAAAACTAACCTTAAGCATTGTTCTACCACTAAATGGAGCTGTTACACAAAATTTACACCAAAATCTAGCCTGGTCTTATGAATAGCCCTATCCCTTGCTCTGTCACCAACCCTAATCCCAAGCATAACCTTAGCTCTAATCCTAACCTCAAGATTAACACTAATTCTGAAGACAAATCTAGCCCTAACATTTACCAAGAGTTTATCTCTGGCTCTCACATGAAAAAAAAAAACCACACAACAACAAAACCACTAATACTATTCCCAGCCCTAAGCCTAGCAACAACCTCCCTCCAACTCTAATATTAACCTTAGCGACACACTTGAAACCACCATAGTCTTAACACCAACCTTCACAGGAATATAAACCAAACCCTATGGCCAACTCTCACATTAATCTTAGAAATAAACCTAAAATGCTTCTATCTCTAGCACTAACCTAAGATATAAAGTCTAACCCTAACCCTAACAGTAGCACTAAAACTAAAGTAGCCCTGATAAGACCAAAGGCAAAACCCCAATGCAACCTATCATCAAGTCTTAACACTGAAACCAGATCTAAGCTTCACCATAAGACCGTTTGTAACACTAAATACAACTCTCACCCTATTGCTACACGAAGCTCTGTCTGTAACCAAGTCATAAGCCACACAACAGCTCTGATCCTAAACAAACCCCAGACCATACAGTTCAACTTTCATATAATTCTATTTCTATCTTTAATCTAAAGATAATCTTAATCCTAGCTCTAACCTAAGCCTAGGACTACAACTTTTTTTTATTAATACTTTTATTTTATTACACATGTATAAAACAAACTACATACAGCAGGGAAAGCCATGTGACAATCATGAGAATAATGAGTTCTATAGGGACTACGACTTATCATAAACAAAATCCTAATATTAAAACTATTACAGTCTATTAATATAATATTAATCATAATATAATGTAAATATAATCTGGTATGTTATGTTATAATATTATAATATAATTATAATATAAATTAATATTAATCTTTATCCTTAGTGTTAACCATAACTCTAACCTAAACCTATCTTAACTCTATCCACAACAATAACCCTAACACCGAACAAAGCTCAACACCTAACCTACACAATGCCATGAACCCTACTCTTCATCCTAAAACTGAACCCAGACTTAGCTGTAATTCTAACACTGGCCCTAACCTTAACTCCAACCCTAGCCTTAACACCAGTGCTAACCCTAAAACCACAATAGCTCAAAATGTAGACCTTACATGAGTAACACCCCAAACCATAGCTGTCACCCTAAACTTAATCCTAGCTCAAATACCAGCCAAAAGTGCATCCCTGGATATAAAATAAATTATAATACTACCCCAGAATGAACCTAAAAGTATCTCTAAAACTAACCTCAAATATAGCTCTTTCAGTAATTCCACATCGAGCTCTGGACTAAAATTCTGCCCATAACCCTAACATTGGCTAAACCATCAACCCTAAATACAAACCTAGGTCTAATCGTTACCCCAGGACTGCACTGAATACTCTGAGCAACTTTTTCTAGCCCCAATCCTAACCATACCTCGAAATATAGCATTAATCCTAGAACTACACCTAAAGATGCCTCTGAACTGAACCTTGACCTTAGCCATTACCCTAAGCCTAAGCCAAGCCTGAACCCGTCTCACTCTAGCCGTAGCATTAGCCCTAACACTTTACAGGCAAAGCACTACACCTATCCCCAAACAGGTTCTAATATAGTCTTAGTAAAAAATGTAGACCTAACTCTAGCCCAAGGCGGGAAGCCTGCCTTTAACCCTACAGCTAACCCTGATCCTGTCCCTTAACTGAACATTAGCTCCAATACTAGACCCCAAATAAATACTAAACCAAACACTGCCTCTCACTCTAAGATTAACCCTAGTTCATAAACAAGCCCTACATGTATTAATGAATCCCCCACAAAAGAGTACTTCTACCAGAGCCCAACCCTAAAACAAAATAAAAAACTAAACCCCATTTCTAGCCAAAATGGGAGTTCTGCTATGAACTTTATGTATGCCAATCCTAACAGGATCCTATTCATAACCCCAACCCTCACTCTGCCAGCAACCCTGTCTTAAATATAAACCTCACCCAGTGCTAGCCAGAGGGCTAATGCTACCCCTAATAGCGAGCCTAACCCTGACCCCAATACTAAGCCAAACTCTAACACTAACCTTCAAAATAAGAACAATGTTGTACCTAATGTACCACAACTATGACCCTACTTTTAATTCTAATAAAACTCATCTTGGAAACATAGCTAAGACTGTTTCTAGCACTAACAATAACTCACGTTTAATCCTGAACACAAGCCAACCCTTAACTGTAACATGAATCGCAGAAAAAAAGCTAAAACTTTCTTTAGCCTAACACTAACTCAAGTAATTAACTCTAACCCTAACTGTAGGTTTACAATAAATACCCAGCCCCTGGCCAAAAAATGCAAACTATAACTATATGTTTACCACAAACCTTAAAATAAGTTATAAAACTAATCATAAACAGATATTCAACACCAAGTATAACACAAGTGTAACACTTACCCTGGTGCTACACTGAGCCATATTCTTCACAGAATCCTAAACCCTAGCTCTGACCATAACCATAATCCTAATCCTAAATTTAACCTTCATATAATTATACTTGTAATTTTATATTTAACCCTAATCTTAACCCTCTAATCTTGACCTAGCTTGAATACTCACTCCAGGACTGACTGCATGTGTGAACAGGTGGATACACACCAAAAAGTGTGTATGCTAGTGAGATGGTTTGGAAACAACATGCATGAGATTATGCATATATGCTGACATATAAGAAGACTCAGAAACACTATTGACACATCGCTGTACTCAGAAACATCGGTAGATGAACATGAATGCTTATACTCACTTTTGACAGTTTCCAAGGATTTTTGTGTATAAACATTCTCATACACATCAACACGTGAGTACACTTGAACACAACATCCATGTGAACTTGTGTATACATGCCTAAATGAGACTGTATTCTAAGACTGCACAGGTGTAAACATGTATATTCCTATCTACAGTTGATATTGCATGTGTGTAAACAGGCCCATACACTCCACCATGGAACCATCATTGGCACCTACATGTGTGTTACCACAAATATATACCTGTATCTATGCTCTGAGACTTACTCCACATGAATATACATATACACACCAAATTGTGAGTGTTCAGAGATTCCATGTGTATTCACATGTGTATACATATAGAGAGCTAACTATGTTTAGAAATTGCGTGCATGTGACCATGCACATATAAAGCAATATATGTCATGCTTTGAAATTGTGTGTGTGTGTGTGTGTGAACATAAGCATACATACTGATACTGATTCAGTCTTTTTCACAGAGTTTGCATGTGTGTGAATATACACACACATCCAGGCATAAGACTATGTGAACATGAGCATATGTGACAAAATGTAACCATGATCAGACATGTCATGAATATGGAAATGCACACATATGCCATCATGTGATTACATTAGGAAACTGAACTGCATGAATATACATGCACATGTTGGCATTTAAGAACACTCTGAATATTTAGACATGTGAACATGCATGTACAAACTGATATGTGAGTATGCTCAGAAAAGGCATGTGTATAAAAAGACATGTGAATACTGTCATATAGCAACATCTAGAAACTGATGCTTGTGAACATGTTCATATATACTTATATGGGACAGTGTTCAAAATTGCATGCCTATTGCCATGTAAATATCAATATGTTATTAAGTTAATAATTTCATGCATGTATCCATGCTCTGAGACTAAATGTGTGTGAAAAAACACAAACACACTCACATGTGACAACACTTAAAATCTGTATGCATGTGAACATGCTCATATATATATGCTCAGAGATCATATACATGTTTACTTCTGTTTACATACTCACATATGGCAATTATTCGAAATTTCATTTGTGTGAACACATATATAGATGACATTACAGTGCATGTGAGTGAAAAAACCTGTACACATTGACCTATGAAAGTGCTTATAAATTGCATGTAAAGACAACATATACATACTGACTGACATGACAGCACACAAAAATTGTATGTAAATGAACATACACATGAATACTAACATATGATGTTCCTCAAAAACTGCAGGCATGTACATACTTGATGTCATATGATAGCACTTGGAATGTCATGTATTTGAATATGTGAATACCCAAGTACTTGTCAATGTGTGAAAGCACTCAGAAACTACATCATGTAAAGACCTGCACAAATACTGATGAGTACAAGCATTCAAAGAATGCACACATGAACATGCACGTATATACTTGCTAACCTGTGACTTCATTCAGAAACATCATTGTGTGATGGTGTGTGTACATGCTAACATGTGGCAGCACTCAAAAATTGCATACATGTAAATCTGTGCATTCATGCCAATGTAAGAAAATGCTATGAAATAGCAGATACACCATCACATGAAAGCTCTCAGATACTGCATGCATGAGTACAACATGAACATACAAGCCAACATATATTAGCAATTAGAAATTGTATATGTATGAACACACGCATAAGTGCTGACATATGGCAATGCTCATATATTGCATGCGTGTGAACACAGGCATGAATGCCAGCATATGAAAGGACTCAGAAATTGCATGCGTGTGAACATATGCATTCACAATGACATATGAGAGTGCTCAGAAACAGATTGCTTGTGAATACATGCATATGCAAAGAATCAAAGGACTCAGAAACTGCAAGCTTGTGGACATGTACATACACACTAATTTATGAAAGTGTTCAGAAATTATATCCATGTTAAAGAGCATTTAAACACTGATAGGTGTTTGCACTTTAATGACAATACTTTTAAATTGCCTGTGTGTAAATACTCACATATATAATGCCAGATCAAAGCCCTTAGAATTTGCACATGTGTGAAGATATGAGTGAACACCTATATTATAACAATCAGAAGTTGTATGCATGTGAACCATACATATTACAGTTAATATTTGATTGCCTTTGGAAACTGCATGAATGTGAACTGGTACATACACAGAAACATGTAACATCAATAAGAAACTGCATTTGAACATGTTCATAGATGCTACCATGGATGGTGTTCATAAACTTTAAATATATATATGAACATGCTAACATGTGAAAGCACTCAGAGACTTCATGCATGCCAACATGTAAACACATGCCTACATGTGACAGCATTTCATGACTTCATGAATGTCAATACATGTATACACATTGACATGACATTGACTGGCTAGTGCATTGTGCTAATGGGTTTGTACATGTTGACATGCGGCCACATTCAGGAACAACATGCAATTGAACATACATTTATACACCAACATGTGACCCATCTAGGAAATTAACTTCATGGCAGCTTTTTACTTTAATTGTTATATGCATATAAGTACATGTATATATGTCAACATTCCTAAATATAATCTGCTCCATCTTATAAAATTACTTCTATGTATGTTTTCAGGATGATCATTTACTATTCGACAACCAGTTAGTGTACATTTCTCTGGGGAACACTATTTTCCCCACTCTCAGCATTCTTATTTGCATGTAGTTCTTTGTTAGGGATGAAGCCTTCTGGTCATGTCTGCTTTTGCACATCTAATGGTGTTGTCCTTGTCAGCTCATGTTCGGGCTCAGGGTGGTGAGACTTTCTGGGTGTTGCTTTTGACATTGCCAGGAGAAACAATTCTCACAGCAAACTCTCTGCTGCTCTGGCTCTTACAGTCCTCCCCCTCCTTCTACAATGTTTCCTAAGCCTTAGGTACAGAAGCATTGTGTAGCTTATCCATTTGAACTGAAATCCACAACTCTACACTCTGATTGGTTGTAGGTTTTGGCCATGATGTAGTAGTCCTTGCCCTTGATGAAGCTCTAGAGACAACTACTGGTTGATGTGTGTGTGTGTGTGTGTGTGTGTGTGTGTGTGTGTGATTAAAAGGCATGTGCTAAGAAGCCTAGCTCACGCCTACTTTGTTTGTTTGTTTATTTGTTTTTGCTTTTGCTTTTTTTCAATTTCCATGACAGAATGTGACAAGAAGGCAGGCTCTGTCATGCTTCCCTTGAAAGCTTTTTTTAGCATCTTAGCACCAGAAGCTTCTCTATTGAGATATCTTAGAACCACTTGTTTTACTTCCAGATACTAATACAGGCACCAATAATAAGAAACTTGCTAGGTAACAGTTGCTTGAAAGAACAATGATCTAGGTTTCTCCTCTCAATGAGTAAACAGTGAAACGTCATAGTGGAACGTGTAGACCATTTAGTTGAGGGTAATGCTGGGATCACTGATGTCAACATTATCTACTTTGCCAGGCAGAGTTAAAGGCAGCCCTGGTGTCTAAGCACCCGATGTAGGCAAATCCGTTCAATCCTGACCTCCACCATTGTGTTTCTGCACTAGGAGATGCATCTGTCTCAGAAACAGAAAGGAGCAGAGGGACCAGTAACATAAATTCTGCTTTTATTAAAGGACTCAAGAATATAAACAATTGCAGAGAAGTGATAGACCGGGAAGAGTCATCTTCTGTTTACTTCCTCCTGAGCTTTGTGAACAGGAACAAAATGCAGCTGAGTGTCCTTAGATTTCGTATTTAATCTGTATTGAATTTTTTTTTGTGTGTCAGTGTTTCAGGGAAGTGCCTACAATGATATGTTTTTAAAGAATATTAGATTAATTTTTCCCTATGTGTCATTCACTGTGACTTGGAAGATCCAAATCATGGAGCCCCATTTGTTCCTGCAAGGCCAACCAGCATATCCTGAGACAATTATCATGGACACTTCTTTGTTCTAATGCCACTTAGATGGAAGGTAAAAACAGGAAGTTACCCATTCACTCAGAAATGAAAGCTCACTCATCCTTTGTGGCTATTCAAGGTCTTTTAGTTAAAAATACTGTTGAGTACTGCTTGTCTGATTTGTAAAACTGTTCCAGCAATAGAAATAAGTCAGAAACTTGTGGAAGATGGAAACATTGTGATAACAAGAAATAGAAACCAGATAGTAATAATTTAACTCTTCTCAAAACCCTTCATTTCTGTATTTTACTTTAAACTTCCACATTACTATTTATACTTTCCGCGCTGAACCTACATTTCTCTCTCTCTCTCTCTCTCTCTCTCTCTCTCTCTCTCTCTCTCTCTCTCTCTCTCTCTCTCTCTCTTTCTCTCTGCTTTGCTTTTCCATTTACTAATTCTCTCTCCATTCTCATTTCTATTTATGAATGCCCATTACCATGAATAATTTTCTTATTTTTCCTTTCATCAGAAATAACATGATAAAAAATGGCATTAAAACATCTATATATCTATTTTTAACCTTTAGATGCATTACAAATAAGTGAATGATATGCCTGCACAAATTACAAACTACTAGCTACAACTAGGAAAAAATATAACTATACTGGCTTACATGAGAAGAGCCTAAGAGAGTCTAGAAAGATCCTGGAAATGAAAGGTCCTGAGACATCTGAGTTCTAGATCAGGTGGCTGCCAGGGCTGCAGTGAGAAGTCAAACAACATTTACCTATGATTTCTTCTTTCTCAATGTCCCTACAATTGCATTCTCCTTGTCTTGGTCTCATGCCTGTACCTGTTCCCCTCTTTACATTCTTTGTTTTCCCTTTTGTAATGCCCTATTGTTCCATCTATCTTTTATTCTTGATTTTCTTCTCAATCTCACTTCTTCCTGAAAAAAAAAAAGGCTACATTCCCATTTTTCTTACCAACGGCTTTTCAATACAAAGATTACTAATGGCCTACAGACTCCACAGGCTCATGTGCCACCTGTGCAGTTTCAGCTTCATGGGGGAAAGATCCTGTTATCAAATTTGACCATCCCTGACCCAACTAGTTTGGCCATAGGATGGGAAACCCAGTTCTTTTGCAATCACATTCAGAAGAGCCACAGTTTAATATTCTTAACTCCCTAAAATTAAATTGAACTAAAATGAACTAAATGAATTAAAATGAACTAAAACATCTACTATTTAATCATATTCTATCATATTCATATGATAGAGGAATCTTCCTCTCCACTCACCAAGAGGCATTTCACAGATTGACACCGGGATGGGCTTCAAAGTGCCTGGCTCTCAGGGCAACATTGCAAATGATTAATTCCAGAGGGTTTGTGTAACCACGGACTCTTACAAATGTGAACGATTTTATGTGTCAATTAAAATATTTAAATATGTATTTTTTTACACACGTATATTCCATACTGGATTAAATGGCCTTGGGAATGCTGGTACTGAGTATTTTTTATGGTATTCTTGCTATAGCTCACTTCCTTATTGCATCATTTACTGTGGACAATCATGACTTGTCATCTGAAATCACACCCTGATGCACAGTTGACAGTGCAGCAGTGTAGGGGAGTAGGTCCTAGTTGGAGGTGTTTGGGTCATGATGACAGTCCCCAGCTGAGAAGTCAGCATTCTTTATGAATGAGTTCTCACTCTTACAAGGACCAGATTAGTTACCACATGAGAGAGTGTAAACAAGTTACCCATGGGTTTCCCCATGTTTTCTACTTGGTTCTGCGATTTTTTTTTCTGCAATATTATGATTTGACATGCATTTTACATCAGAAGTAGCTATTAAGCCTTATACTCCCCAGCCTCCAGAACTATGAGATAAAATAGCCCTATTTCTTCTATAATCACAGATTTCTGGTGTTCCTGCACAGCAAGAGCAAAGGCTCAGAGACTCACCTTGATAGTCACATGACTACCAAGCAGGAAGCACTTCTGACAAATCCTCTCTGGAAGGGTACATATACAAAGACCAACAAGGGCTTGGCCCTCATGTACACAGTAGGGAGTATCATAAGCTGTTTCAGGGTAAGCCATAGCTTCTATTTTTTAAAATATATTTTATTAATTTATTCATATTACATCTGAATTGTTATCCCATCCCTTGTATCCTCCCATTCTTCCCTCTCTCCCATTTTCCCCTTACTCCCTTTCCCTATGACTATAACTGAGGGGGACCTCTTCCCCCTGTATATGCTCATAGGGTATCAAATCTCTTCTTGGTAGCCTGCTATCCTTCCTCTGAGTGCCACCAGGCCTCCCCATCCAGGGGACGTGGTCAAATAGGGGGCACCAGAGTTCGTGTGAAAGTCAGACCCCACTCTCCCCTCAACTGTGAAGAATGTCTTGTCCATTGGGTAGAACCAGCCAAGGACAATACATGCAGTAAACTTCAAACCCCTACCCAGCAGAGCTTTTTTTCTTAAAAGATTTGTTTGTTTGTTTATTTATTTATTATGTATACAGTGCTCTGCTTGCACACACACTGGCTGGCCAGAAGAGAGAATCAGATTTCATTATAAACGGTTGTGAGCCACCACGTGGTTGCTGGGAATTGAACACAGGACCTCTGGGAGAGCAGTCAGTGTGCTTAACCTCTGAGCCATCTCTCTAGCCCCGGCGGTGCTTTTTTTTTTTTTTTTTTTTAATTTTTCCTGCTTTATTATGTCAATAATCGGGAAGAGATATACAAGTTCCTAGTTCTAATTTCCCTTTTAGGATAGAGCAAAGTCCTATCTCCGCCCCCCATGTTGTGTTTGGCTATTAAAACAAGACTCCAGGTAAAAAAAAAATCAATCAATTGCAACTTTTCATCCATATTTACTGAACAGGTTAATTTTCAATTACTTAAGTAATGACATTTTAGATGGTTGTTTAATTATATACATAATAGCTTCAGCTTTTTCTCTCAGCCCATAAAAGCTAATTTTTTACCATAAAGTCCAAAAAAAAAAAAAAAAAAGATTTGCATCCCTACTTTAGCCTATTGCCTCTACTGTCTGTTCTTAATGGAGCCAGCCACATTCTCAGGTCACTGTATTCAATTCCTTGTCATCGTCATTTAGTTGCTCCAAATCGCTCTTAACTACATGGGATTTTTTAAAAGTTTTATCTTGTATAATGAAGATCTTTTCTGAAACTTCAGATAAGTTTGCCTAGAATATTGTCGACAGCCTGAATAATAATAACGATAAATTTCAGACATTAACAATCAATAAAATAAGTGTTCACAGAAACATGAGGTCTTCAAAAAAACTAATAAATGTGTGTTACAAAATTGCAGAGATTAATATGAGGGAAAATATAAATAATCATTAAAACAGTGAAACACAGGACTGGAGATGTGTCTCAGTGGTTAAGCATGTAGCACGATTTCTGCAGAGGACTAGAGTTCTTAGCACCCACACTGGGCAGCTCACAACACCTGTAACCCCAACTCCAGGGGATACAATGCTCCTTTCAGATCTCTGTATACACTATAATAATGTGAATATACACACAGTCACACACATACATACATACATACATAATTAAAAATAAAATAGAAATCTTTTAAAAATTGTTTAAAAACCACAACTACTTTTATGAGAAAAATCTTTTCACTTAGGTTCATTTTATTGAAATAAACTTATTTTTGTATATTCATGTATATAATCAGATACTCATATATGTATACATAATTTTATATATACAGGCATTAAAAATCAATAATCCACAGAGGAATATCAAATGGCTGAGAAACACTTAAAGAAATGCTCAACCTCCTTAGTCATCAGGGAAATGCAAATCAAAGCAACGCTGAGATTCCATCTTACACCCATCAGGATGGTTAAGATCAAAAATTCAAGCGACACCACATGCTGGCGAGGATGTGAGGAGAGAGGAACACTCCTTCATTGCTGGTGGGAATGCAGACTAGTACAACCACTTTGGAAATCTATCTGGTGCTATCTTAGAAAAATGGGAATAGGGCTTCCTCAAGACCCAGCTATTCCACTCCTTGGAATATACCCAGAAGATGCTCCAGCACACAGCAAGAAATTTTGCTCAACCATGTTCATAGCAGCCTTATTCATAATAGCCAGAACATGGAAACAGCCTAAGTGTCCCTCAATAGAAGAATGGATAAAGAAACTGTGGTACATATACACTATGGAATACTATTCAGCTATTAAAAACAAGGAATTCCCGAAATTTGTGGATAAATGGATTGAGCTAGAAATGATTATAATGAGTGAGTTAACCCAGAAGCAGAAAGACTCAAATGGTATATACTCACTTATATCTGCATATTAGCCCAAGGGGCATGTCCCACGAAAGCCTTCACTTACCAGGAAACTGAGACAGAGGAGAGGACATTCTAGTGGGACTCTAGATGAGAGAATCATGGGAGAAAGGCAAAGTAGAAGGATCCAGAGGGTCCTAGAAGCCTACAAGTAGAACATTATGATAGGCAGATTTGGGCTCAGGGGTCCCGCTCAAACTAAGGCACCAGCCAAGGACAATACAGGCTGTAAAACTTTAAACCCCTACCTAGATCTAGCCAATGGTTAGAACATTCTCCACAGTAGAGTGGAGAGTGGGATATTACTTTCTCACATACTCTGGTGCCTCACCTTTGACCATGTCCCCTGGAGGGGGAGACCTGGTGGCACTCAGAGGAAGGACAGCAGGTTACCAAGAAGAGACTTGATACCCTATGATCATACAGAGGGGGAGGTAATCCCCCTCAGGAACAGTCATAGGGGAGGGGAATAAGGGGAAAATGGGAGGGAGGGAAGAATGGGAGGATACAAGGGATGGGATAACCATTGAGATGTAACAAGAACAAATTAATAAAGGAGGAAAAAAATCAATAATCCTATACTTAATACTCAGGGATATATATCATATTTCTATGTGTTAAATATTAAAGCATATACATGTAGATTTAGAGCTTATATATGTATATATGGATAAGTGAAGATATATGGATGTGACTTAAATGTTGCTCAAAAATTTAAGAGTTATTATTTCTGAAATTATGGCACATATAATTTAAAGTACTACCTATTTGTATATTAATTTTTATGACTAGCACATAATATGCAAATAAAATTAAGTATATTTATATTTACATATGCAATGTACACTTAAAACATATGCCCTCCTAAAGCCAATCACTACAAGGAGAAATGAGACTAAGAAGGTAGCCTCAGCAAAATGTTAAAATAGCAGTTATTTATGTATCTTATAGAATTTCCATATAGCAACCATGAAACACAGAAAACTCACCTAGAAGTCCTGAAGAGGAAAGAGTGATTATTAGCTTCTGTAAAATGTGTGCATTTGTCCTCAGCCTGTTACAGAATCACAGTCTCAGCTTGGAGCATCCAATAAAAACCAACTAAAACAAAAGCTTTTATCCTTAGAACTGAGAAGATGAAGTTCCCAGGTGATTCCTGCATAGAGCACCAAGGTTCTGCCACTTGACTGAAAGCTGTAACTTGGAGGACTTGCTGGACTCTGAAATGATATTTGATTCACAGGAAATAAGGACAGTGCAGGCAAGTACTATCTTTTCTGTTTGGAAACGTCAGGAAGGAAGTGCATGAAACTTGAAGGGAAGAGAAAAAGGAAAGATAAATTTCCGAGGGTCATAAGGGAGCTGCCTGCCATCTTTGGCAGCCATGTTGTATTTTTTTTCTACCACGCCATTTGGAGGCATTTGTTTTCATTCATTTTCCTTCTGAGAGAATGACTATAGCCAACACTGGATGGGCCACTGAATTAGGATTGATAGTGTCTGCACAAGTGGGTGCAATCACAAATGAGAGCGAAACCTGGGCAGTATAAGCGTCTTTATTCCTGGTTACTAGTTCAGCTGACTGCACCGAACTCTAGGGTCTTCGCATCAGAAAATACGCGTAGCATGAAATATGCACTTTGATCATTTAAACTATCTAATCGGGGTAGTTCAGCACATTTTCGTTGTTTTACAGCCATCACTATTTATCTATGTCCTGAACCCTAACCACATCCCTTAATGAAAAGCACCCCCTTACCCAGTCTCTGACAACCAGTTGCTATGTTCCTGCCTCTGTGCACTTGCCTGTTGTGGGCAGCTTGTTTTAAGAGCAGCCATGCACTCTGTAGTGTTGGATGCCTGCTTTTTTGTTGTTGTTGTTTTTAAATCAACAGAGGGGGTAAACTTCATCTATGCTGGAGCAAGGGTCCACATTACCTCCCTTTTCCCCCTCCCCCTCCCCTACCCCTCGTAAAAAGAGAACCCCCATCAACAACACACCATCACAGCGCATCAAGTCATATGAGGACTGAGTGCATCCTCTTCTTCAGCGGCCTGGCAAGGGAGCTCTGCCAGGGGCAAGGGATTGGAAACATGCTACAGAGTCCTTGTCAGAGACAGTGCCCACTCCCCCTTACTAGGGGGCCCACATCAAGACCAAGCTGCCCATAGAGTACATATGTGTAGGGGGCCTAGGTTCAGCCCATGCATGGCTCTTGGTTAGAGCTTCAGTCTTTGGAAGCCTCCCTCTCACTCTCTCCTCACCCCTGCCACACACACCCTGCACACACCCAGGTTAGTAGAATCTGTTGGTCTTCTTGTGGAGTTCCTGACTGCAACAGGTCCTTCTATCCTTTCCTCCATTCTTCCACAAGGCTCCCTGAACTCCACTCAGTGTTTGGCTGTGAGTCTCAGCATCTGTTTCAATCCATTGCTGGGTGTAGCCTCTCAGAGAACAGTTATGCTAGGTTCCTGTCTGCAAGCATAGCAGAGTGTTTTTAACACAGTCATGGCTTGGCTCTCTCCTTCGGTATGGCTCTCAAGTTGGCCCGGCATTAGTTGGACCTTCCCTCAATCTCTGCTCTATCTTTATCCCTGGACATACTATAGACAGAGTAAATTTGGGGTCAAAAGTTTGTGGGTGGATTGGTTCCCCCTCCCTCTACCAGGAGTCCTGAGTCCTGAGTCCTGTCTGGTTAGAGAGTGGCATTTTCAGTCTCCGTGACCCCTGCTACTAAGTCGGCTGGAGTCACCTCCATATCCTCCCAGGAGCTTGCCATGTAGAAGGTCTCCAGTTTGTCACAGAGATGCCCAAACCCACTCTTTCTATTCTCTCTGCAATTTGCCTGTCTGCTCACCCCACTGTCCTCACATATGATCCCCACCCTTATTTCCTTAAGGACTCCATCTCATATTCTGTTCCCTCTCCTCAACCACTTCCACTGTCAATTCTATTTCCACTTTGGAGTGAACGTCAAACATCCTCCCTTGGGTCCTCCTTGTTACTTAGCTTTTTGCGATCTGTGAATTATAGTATGGTTATCCTATACTACATGGCTAATAACCGCTTATAAATGAGTTCATACCACATGTGTCTTTCAGGATCTGTGTTACATCACTCAGGATAATCTCTTCCAGTTTCATTCATTTCCCTGCAAATTTCATGATTTCCTTGTTTTTAATAGCTAGGTAGTATTCCATTGTGTAAATGTACCAGTTTCTTTATCCATTATTTGGTTGAGGGACATCTAGGTTGTTTCTAGTTTCAAGCTATTGTGAATAAAGCTGCTATGAACATAGTTGAGCAAATGACCTTGTAATATGGTGGAATGTCTTCTGCGTATATGTCCAGGAAAGGTAGAGCTAGGCCATGAGGTAAAGCTATTCACACTTTTCTGAGAAGCACCAGATTGATATACTGGTTGTATAAGTTTGCTCTCCCAGCAGCAATGAAGTCTTCCCATTTCTCCACACCTTTACCAGCATGTGCACTTGATTTTTTTTAATCTTAGCCATTTTGACTGGTGTAAGATGTAATCTCAGAATCGTTTTGCTTTGCATTCTCTGATGACTAATGACATTGAGCATGTCTAAAAGTTCTTGGCCATTCAATATTGTCAACTCTGTTGACAGTTCTCTGTTTATCTCTGTACCCCATATTAATTGGATTATTTGGTTTGTTGGTATTTAATTTCTTGAGTTCTTTATATATTTTGGATGTTATCCCATTGTCAGATGTAGGGTTAATGAAGATCCTTTCCCACTCTGTTTGCTGCTGTTCTGTTGACAGTGTCCTTTGCCTTAAAGAAGCTTCTCAGTTTCACGAGGTCCCATTTAGTAATTGTTGATCTTGGACCCTGAGCTGTTGGTGTTCTAGTCAAAAAGTTATGTCCTGTGCCAATGAGTTCAAGGCTCATTTCCACTTTCTCTTCTAAAATATTTAATGTTTTTGGCTTTATGTTGGGATCTTTGGTCCATATGGACTTGAGTTTTCTGCAGGATGATAAATATGGACCTATTTGCATTTTTCTACATGTAGACATCCGGTTAGACCAACAACATTTGTTGAAGATTTTGGCTTCTTTATAAAAGAAGATTTATGTAGACTCATCTCTGAGTCTTTGATTCAACTCCATAGATCAACTAGTCTGTTTCTATACCAATACCATGTCATGTTTATGACTATTGCGCTGTAGTACAGATTGAAGTCAGGGATGTAGATACCTCCTGAAGTTCCTTTATTATATAGGATTGTCTAAGTTATTTGGGATTTTTTTGTTTTTCTAAATGAAGCTGAGAATTGTTCTTTCAAGGTCTGTAAAGAATTGTGTTGAAATTTTGATGGTAATTGCTTTGAATCCATAGATTGCTTTTGGGAAGATGGCCATTTTTACTATGCTAATCCTACCCATCCATGACCATGTAAGATTTTTCCATCTTCCAATAACTTCTTTAGTTTATTTCTTCAGAGGCTTGAAGTTCTTGTCATACAAGTCTTTGACTTGTTTGGTTAGAGTTATACCAAGATACTTTATATTATTTGTGGCTATTGTGAAGGGTGCTGTTTCCCTAATTTCTTTCTCAGCCAATTTGTCTTTTGCATACAGAATGGATATTGATTCTTTTTAATTTTGTATCCAAACACTTTGCTAACAGTGTATAGCACCTGTAGGAGTTCTCTTGTAGAATTTTCTGGGGTCACTTATGTATACTATCATATCATCTGTGAGTAGGGATACTTTAACTTCTTCCTTTCCAATCTGTATCCTATTGATCACCTTTAGTTGTCTTATTGCTCTAGATAGAATTTCTAGTACTATATTGAAAAGATATGGAGAGGGTATCAAGCCTTGTCTTGTCCCTGATTTTAGTGGAGTTACCTTGAGTTTCTCTCCTTTTAATTTGATGTTGGCTATCAGCTTGCTGTACATTACCTTTATTATGTTTGAATATGGGCCTTGTATCTCTTATCTCTCTAACACTTTTATCAGGAAGGGCTGTTGGATTCTGTCAAAGATTTTTTTTTCTGCATCAAATGAGATGACCATGTGGGTTTTTCAGTTTGTTTATATGGTGTATTGCACTGATGGATTTTTATATGTTGAACCACCTCTGAATCTCTGGGATGAAGCCTTATTGATTATGGTGGATGATGTACTGGATGTGCTTCTAAATTTGGTTTGAGTATTTTATTAACTATTTTTGCATCTATGTTCATGAGTGAAACTTGTCTGTGTGATTTAGGTATCAGGGTGACTATAGCTTCATAGAATGAGTTTGTCAATGTTCTTTCTGTTTCTATTTTGTGGAATGGTTTGAAGAGTGTTGGTATTAGCTTTTCTTTGAAAGTCTGATAGAATTCTATGCTAAAATATTCTGCCTCTGGGCTTTTTTTTTTTTTTTTTTTTTTTTTTTTTTTTTTTTTTTTGCTGGTAGACTTTTGATCACTTCTTCTATTTACTTAGGAGTTATAAGTACTGTTTATACTGTTTATCTGATCTTCATTTAACATCGGTATATGAAATCTATCAAGAAAATCATCAATTTCTTTTAGATTTTTCCAATTTTGTGGAATATGGGCTTTTGAAGTAAGACATTAATTATTCTTTGAGATTCCTCAGTATCTGTTGTTATGTCCCCTTTTTCATTTATGATTTTGTTACTTTGGATGCTGACTCTCTGTCTTTTAGTTGGTTTGGCTAGGGGTTTGTCTTATCTTGTTGGTTTTCTCAAAGAACCAACTCTTGGTTTTGTTGATTCTTTGTGTTGTTCTCTTTGTTTCTAAGTTATTGATTTCAGTGCCAAGTTTGATTAGTTCCTGTGATCTACTCTTCTTGGATGTATTTGCTTCTTTTTGTTCTAGAGCTTTTAGAGGTGCTTTTAAACTGCTGGTATGACAACTCTCCAGTTTCTTTCTGAAGGTACTTACTGCTTAATGCTATGAACTTTCCTCTTAACTCTGCTTTCATTGTGTCTCATAAGTTTGAGTATGTTGTGCCCTCATTTTCATTGAATTTTAGGATGTTTTTAATTTCTGTCTTTATTTTTTCCCTGACCCAGTGGTCATTGAATTGAGAATTTTTCATTTTCCATTGGTTTGTAGGTTTTCTTTTGCTTCTGTTGCTGTTGAAATCTACCTTTAATCCATAGTGGTCTGATTATATACAAGGGGGTATTTCAATTTTTTTTTTGTATCTGTTGAGGCTTCCCCTGTGACCAAGTATATAGTCAGTTTTTAGAAGGTTCTGTGAGGTGCTGAAAAGAATGTATATTTTGTGTTTGGGTAAAATGTTATGCAGATATCTGTTGGATCCATTTAATTCATGATATCTGTTAGTTTCATTATTTCTCTGTTTAGTTTCTGTCTTGATGACCTGTCCACTGGTGAGAGTGGAGTGTTGAAGTTTCCCACTATTAATCAGTGGGTTTAATGCATGATTTAAGCTTTAGTAATTTTCCTTTTATGAATGTGAGCGCCCTTGCATTTGGGGCATAGATGTTCAGAACTGAGACATCCTCTCAGTGTATCTTTCCTTTGATGGGTATGAAGTGTCCTTCCTGATTTCTTTTGATCAATTTTGGTTGAATGTCCAATTTATTAGGTACTAGAATGGCTACTACAGCTTGCTTCTTGGGTGTGTTTGCTTGAAAAACATTTTTCTCTGTGTTGCCAATAAAAACAACTAGCCAATGCTAAACAATAATGGAGAAGAGGATGGGGCATCCTGATTCAGTGAGGGGAGGAGAAAGACAAGGAAGGGCGGATGGAGCCATGAGGAGAAGACTGGGAAGCATCAGGAGAAATGAACAGGACCTAAGAGATGATTTAAAAGGGTGTATAAAGTGGGGAATCAGAGTGGGAGGAAACTACACTAGCATGGAGGTTTAGGACGGAACAATTATTGTGCAGCATTGTGCTATAGACTAATTAAATAGATCCCAGTCTCTCTGTATGGTTAGTTGGATATAAAGCTGGTTAAGGAGTAACTGCTGATTTTTACTGAAATAATAATTCAACATTAAGTATTAAAAATCATTCAACAGTGGGCTGTAATGTGGCTGTTTCTGGGGATCTGTAGACCTGGGTGATCCTGGGAGCTGCAGACCTCCTGCAGAGGGGAGGTTATGGAACTCTGTGGGCTGTGTACCCTGGCAGGCAGGAAATGAATCAATTATTCTCATTATAATATAACTTATTATCAAGGCAACTTCAATTTTATACTCCAGGACAAGTGGCAAACCTCCTTTTCTGAAACCTACTTTTGAATTGAAAAAAAAAAATTCAGTATTTTCAGTTTTTGAACAGATTTGCAGAATAGTTAATTATGAATGATGTATCTGAGTGTTACACTGAGCTATTCAGGAACAACATGTCTCTCCTTGCAAACAATTTTTATTTGATATTCTTCTGTAGTATTTTTTTTCTCCACTCACATATTTTCTAGGCTAAATTGTAAACTACAAACAATCATGTCTGTTCATTCATATACATGGTATAGATGACGGTATTCACATATTCAAGTTGAGGATGTGGTCTGAACTCTCCAGTTTTCAGAGCTTATTTATTTATTCTGTTGGATTTTCTAAACATAGTATATACAAGTGATAAAACTTATGTATTCCTTTCCATTCTCACACGTAAAATGTCTTGTCACTCACCGTCATTACATCAAAATGGATGTTTGTTTTATGTGCTTTCTTTTGTTTCACTTTGTTTGGTTGAAAGGACCATTAGATCACACTGGCCTCAACCTCGGAAGCCTACTGTCTCAGCGTCTAGAGCACTGAGACTAGAGGTGCCACATCACAACGCCAGACCCACTCAGTAAGCTCGGCCAAGCTTTCTTCGTAAACTTTAATGTAAAATTCTCAGCTTTCATTTGTTTTGTTTAACTTATAATATGCTTATCAAATAGGAAATGTCCTATTAAAAGTTTTATGTAAAATGTTTTTAAAATCTATTTAGAGGGAACCAATTAATAATTAATTGGTAATGTTTTCTGCATTAATATGGAGATCAATTTTCTCATATTAGATCATGCTTGAATTTCTGTAATAAATTATGAATTATTTAAAAATACATAGCTAGCATTGGCTGGCTGACATTCTATTTAGTAGTTGTTTGGAGATATTTGCATGATATACTTTTGAAAACACTAATAAAGCCATTATTCCATGCTTTTTAATCCTACTGGTAAAATTTTCTCATGCTTTAGTATATTTTGTGCTAAGTTTTGTATCTTCTTATAAAAATTTAAAAGGTCATAGACATAATTAGTCCTTGGAATTTTATACAACCTTCCAAAAAATTACTTGACTTCAAATATTTGTTTGCCTCTCCGTTCTTCCCCAAGGATATATTTTTATTTTTATTTCAATTTCTTCAATAACTGCCTCTTTAGATCTGTATTAAGTCACTACACTGTCTTTATCTCCACAAAGTTATTTCAAAAATTAATCTATGCAAGCAAATACAGCTCACATGCTTTAAAATTATTAAAATTATTTCAATATTTCTTATTTAGTATTTTGGTAGTTTCTTTTTAGTTTTTATTTTTCAACAATGTCATTAGGGATTTTTTTCCAGTGAAATATATATTTAAAATATCTAAGACTTATCCTGGGAAGGGAGATGATTTGTCTTGAGGGTCATGAAGCTCAAATCCAGGGTTAAGTCCTCAGAACAAAATTATTTTTTCACATAATTTCTAGTTTAGAAAGATTTATGTCAATTACTTTCAATATATTATATTTTAACAAACATAATAATACACAATACCCTAACAAGTAAACCTAGGTATTTCTGCATATTCCTATAACTGATCTCTCTAAAAGCTGATTAAAAAAAAAAAGCATTTCCACTCTTATCCACTTTTGTATCTAAGAGTTGTTCTTAACTTCCACTTTGAAGAGTTCATAATACTCAGACAAGTAATATTAATATGCCACCTTTTGTACATTAACAGGGTAATAAGATTATTATAGAAGGTGACATTTTCATGGTGTGTCTTTTTTTTTTTTTTTTTTGCTTTTTTAAGATGAAATGAGGGTTTCTGACAACTTTCTATAAAGCACTCACTCAGTGTAAAACAACAACAACAACAATAACTCATTTTGTCCGTTGAGTGTGAAGTTCTTCCTCTGTTGGACAGCCTGCTCTGATTTTCTTTTCTTCTCTTTTCTATTATTTATTCCTTATTTACAGCAGTGATTATGAAGGAACCCAAAGCCCCACTTACTATAGGCAGGCAACTAACCACAACACTATACTCCTAGTTCTTTTTTCAAACACTAGTTTATCCCTACATGTCCCCACATCCCACCTCTTTGGACTGCTTGATCTATCTTTGTCTAAGAAACTGACATTAAAATATTCTTGCTTTGTCTTGTTTTTCTCACACTGTCATTCATTTCTGCTTTTCTTTCCTCTGTAGCCTTCCATAACAAACACTGTTCTTATCTTAAGTGTGTACATTATAATTTTTCTTCTGATGGTTAAATGCAATATCAATCATCAATCTCTATACTTCTCAATAAAAGAATTTAGCATTTGGCATGATGTTATCACCAATAGACTAATCTTCCTTATCTATCTAGAATTTTGTGAATTACTATATTTCTGCTGCGAAGATCCTTAAGTATTTTAAAGACAGTGTACTAAAACTATAATGCTTTATGTTTCATAGCATGTTTCCAAATGTTTATATTTATGGAAAACTTTATGAAATGTATTAAAATTAGGGGTTTTAAAGTCTCCTTTGACAGTCTTATTTATATACAATGTTTAGTGATTCTGTTCACCCACCTGGTGCTTTCTGGTCTCCTCTTCCTTTCTTTGTGAACTCCTTCTTCATACCAACTAGTCCCCTAATGGCTACATCATTTAAGAAAATGGCACTCCCTCCTGACGCAGATCCTAACAGTCAATAGCTGCTCATGAAGGTAGAGCCTCTCCTGGCCTTTAGCCATGACGGAATACAGCAGGTCCTTTCTGTTACACACATCCATGGCCAAAATGTGTTCATGGCTGCAAGTGTCTTGTTGTATCTGGGAGGCAAAATTTCGTAGCACTCCACCCCATCCCAAAATAGGTTTTTCACATTCTCAAACCTCTAATGTACCCAAGACCATCTTTCTTGTAATTTTGTATAAGTGGTAACTTAGCAGAATATTTAAAAATGCATTCTAAATTCTGGATATACAGTTCTTTCTTTGATATTGTTACTCTATGGTCTTCCACCCATATATAATCAAGGAATCTGAAGGGCACCTGACTCCAGAGTGACTTCATGTTTATTTATTCATTCCTTTCTCCTGAAACGTCTCATGATCTTTCTCTTCATGCTGCCTTAACTTTTTTTTTTTATAAGATTCTTAAGTGTAGTTTTCCTCTTTCTAATCCTGTGTGTTGGATTGACCATTGGCCCCAGGATGTCTACCACTGTGTTCACAGATGCTTTTACTTAAAGCATTTTGATGTTATTTCATTCTTTCAAATCTTTTTACTTAGTGTTTAGTAAATGGATATAAAATGTCATCATTTTTAAGTCAATATTGAAGTTATAATTTCAGTATATTGGTCTTTTAAATATTTATTTAGTATTTATTTGCCTTTTTTTAGTATTTGTTTAGTATTGTTTCAGGTTTAGTTGGCCAAATGCTTTTATGTATACTGTTGAGTGAGGAACAGGCTCTTCTGTCCTCCCAGTAAATACCAAGAAATAACACAAGAAAAAATAAGGGTGCAAAGAGGTTTCTTGATCATTTGTGTGTCACAGAATAGCACTGCTCATTTCCTACTTCCAAAACAAGTACTAGCCAAAATCCTGCTTTATCAGTCTCCTTTAAGTTGAAACATTCTCTCCTAGATGGAGAGAAGACTCAAAAGCGTCTGGAGGTAAACAAGAGGCCTTCTGGGTGGATCTTGATGTCTCCTTCCCAGCGGTACAAAAAGGAGGAAACAACTGCTGAGATGGACACTGCGCAGAGCAAAACTGCAGAGAGAAGAGGAATTCAGACTGTTGAGCTGTCTGCGAACTGTGAAGTGAGCTGCAGGTCTGCAGCTTTCGTGCGTAGTCACATATTGAGAAAGGCTTTTTGGGAGATGCACTAATTTTGTGTTGCCTCTGCTCCTTGTAAGTAACCTCTCATTCATACACTTATAGTAACATCATCATCATCATCATCATCATCATCATCATCATCATAATAATAATAATAAATAATAATAAATAATAATAAATAATAATCTAACTGGCTAATCTATCAAAGTTGGACAGTGGTACAGTCATTTCTTCGGCTTCAGATGCTCACAGCTGCATGCCGTCTCTTGTTCTAGAAAAGCACTGTGCAAGGTTTCTCACACGCGCTCTCAAGCAGGACCATGTGTGACCTCGTCCATAGGAGGGCAGCAACTTTTCCAGTAGTGGAGCTACAGCAATGAGCAAGGTGAGAGCAACCTAGCAGCACAGCTTTATTTTTGGACATTTGCTTTGGAAACAGCTCAGTTTCTACCACTCTGTAATGAGCTGTTTCCCCTATCAGTAAGCGAATTGGCGGAGAGCATGCAGTAGAAGACGCTCCACAGTGCCGAGGAAACGCTGGACCCACACATTAGTCTGTGAGTGAAAACTCCTCAGAAGAAACAGTGTCTGAGAGACTGACTGATTAGAATTTCTGCGCTGTGAAGGGAATAACATGTTGCAGGTCCAGAGCGTATACTATTACCTTATCTTGAGCTATGCTAGCCCTCTGAGACAGTCATTCCCTGCCACCTCATGACTAATAGAATCTACTAACAGACCACTAGTTTCCACCAATCTCAAACCTAAGAAAGTTGTCAGACAAGACTGTGAGCCTATAGAAAAGCTTCTCCCAAACGCTGGGCCGGCCTCTGATATACCCTCCAAGGTATTTTAAACTTGCTTTAGTTTATGACTTTCTTTCTCCTGAAAAACTATGAAAAAAAAATCATGAAGCTTCTTCCACATTGGAACATGGAATTTGAGGTAACCTAAATCTGTGTTCCCAAATCATGGTCATTCAAAATGGCTCCAGAATAATCTCTTATTCCCTTTAAGATGAGAGCCCCATATGGAATGAACCTAAATTTCTAATACGACAGAGGAAGGTGTGCTCAATAGAGCAGAGAAGGAGGCATGGGTGGACAAATACAGAAAGGGAATTTCAGGGTTAACATTGGGGTTCTGAATAAACTGACATAGCAGGATGCTGGCTAAACCTTAATTTGATAAGGAAGTTTCTTCGGGGCCCATCAGAAGATCCTGGAGCCTCGCTCAAGTTGGGTAAACAGAGATCTTTGCCAGCAAAACCCTATTTTCTCTGAAAAGAGCTGCAGAGAGACTTTAATATAGAAAGCCATTTCCTCTTTTGATATGGATTTGGGTATGATTGCATGTGTAAGAGCCTTAATAAGAACAGTTACAATTAAACAATGACAACAAAGTACACAAATGTTTTTCTCACTATGATTCCATCTCCAAAGATGAGCAGTTTCACTTATCCTGGTCCTTTACTAAGGAAACCAATTTATCCAGTAGATGCCTGGTTGTGTCAGACCTTCTGAACATCCAATGGACACATTGTTATACACTAGCAAGCAGGTTTCTTGCTAATTATTGCATAAAGTTTAAATCTTATACTGGGCAAACAATTTCATAAGGATCTTTCTGTCGTTGATGGGGAAATGGAGGACATTTCAGAAGCTTCTGATTTTAAAACACTATGGTGCAGAAGAAAATATAAATCATCTCTTCTGTTGCTGCCTAATTTCAGTTTGCCGAATGACATGTCACTTGTTACTTTTCATGAAATTATTTCCCAAGAAATTGCCTTATTTGTTTTATGCAATTAAAGAAGAGGAAACAAGAAAATTCATGACCTGGAGGACAATGAAATGCAGTTGGTAAGAACAATGCTAAATTGGAAAT
The DNA here is from genome assembly GCF_964271855.1 of Acomys minous. NCBI lineage: Eukaryota > Metazoa > Chordata > Mammalia > Rodentia > Muridae > Acomys > Acomys minous. The sequence continues at coordinate 45,307,142 of NC_140484.1, read as the reverse complement.
GGGTTACTTGGGTTTTTTTTTTCTTTCAGAAAACATGAGAAAAACATCTGTATTGTGTGCTGTCACTGAATATTGAACTTTGAGGTGTTCCATTTGTTATTAGGCACATGAGCATACATGGTGGAAAATACAGTGAGTTCTCTGTCATCCAGAGACACGGAGCTCAAAATTTTATTGAGCACGTATCGTAGTACTAGAACACACAGAAACAGGCAGAGCACACAGCCTTAGAACATCAAAAACCCACTCCCTCTTCAGAAAGATTATTATTATCAGTACAAAAAAACATTTATTGTTGTTTCTTAATAGAAAATGTGTAACTAATCCTATATTCTCCCAGAGGTGTAAACACTCAGGGGTTAAAAGTTGCTTATTATGTAAAACTCAAACAACATCATTTTCATACAGTTTATGCTAGGTGATTAAAACCGTGTCCTATAACTTGAGAAATATTTTTCCTACCTTTTAAGCATCTTCTTTCCTTCTTTATACACACACGCACACACACACACACACGCACGCACACACACACACCCATACAGAAACACAAATATGTATGTATGTATATGTATATATATTCCCTTTGGGAGGGGGGATCCAGAGCAAGGAAACAAACGTGTCAGAGTTAGTACATTAACTCATTTCTAATTCTGCATAACCAGCCTGCATTTACTTCATTAAGCAGCAGTTACATTTCCCACGCCTTCAATTAACACTGGTTTCATTTTAAATGTGATCAACTAAGACAAGATGTGATAAGAAAACATCATGCCAAGCAAGCATTCCTCAAACACAGCTGATTTATCTCTTTGTAATTCATTAAAATGCAAAATACACGGAAATTGATTTCCAGCACTTTCAGGGAGAAATGTTTGTAATAATGTTAATTTGCAATTTTTCTTTTCTTCCCCGATGCCTCTGCTGTTGTTACCAGGTTTAGCCAGAGGCTATTTTATTTTTATTGTGTAGACAGAAAATGAACAGTGAACATTTATTCCTCCTATCTTTTTGAGAAAGCTGAGGCGCATGAAGATGTTTGGTTTGTAGCAGGCATAGCCAGCCCCCTTCACTAGCGCCTGTGTGACAGCAGCAGACTCCCAGCTAGCCCTACCACAGCAATTAACCCACCAGAGCTCCTCCTGTCAGGCTCGTGATGATAAACCCTTCCCCCACCACAAAGGGATGCTGGAGCTGTGGCTTTCATAGAGGCTGAATTATCAGAGTCAGCATGATTAAGAAGATGACACGGTTAGTTAAAAAGTCACACTTTCTGCTCCTCCTCCTGAGCAAGGTTTAAACCTATTAAGGATGAAAGCAAGGGAGGCAGGCAATGATTTTTCCTTCTTCCACGCACAGTTCCTAAATTAGGAAATCTCGAAAGACTGTTTACAATCCCTTGTTAATTTCCAATCTTAAGAACAGAGGTAGACTCCGGGAGGGAAGCATCAGAGTCAAAACGTACAGATCATATAATTCCAGGAACTGGCTAAAAATAATCTTTTCACCTCAATGAGACATAGAGAGAGGATTTGTTTCATATAATTAATCACGTTTCAATTGTTATTCTTAAAAGCAATGAAGAAAACCTCATGTTCGTGGATTTGGGGCACTTTCAAGTAGACCAAATTATGATGAATTATAAATTAAAAATCTAAATGCACAATCTGTCAGGTAAGTTGGTAGACTCTAGAAATAGCATTTCCCTAGCAATAAACCTGCCCTTTAAGAGAAGGGCAGGATTATAAATGTCATAATGGCTTGTATTATGAGCCAGCTGTTAATGATTTGCTGTAGTTCTTGAGCAAGAGAAGAGCATGCGGCAAATAAAAGAAGACTGATAAAAATTTACTAGTACCAAGCCACAGGAAAAACAAAACAAAACAAAATGCCCAAGGAACTCAATTTTTACACATTCCCGTCCAATTTCCCCTCACTGGTGACTTTAGGGGTGGGAGGTGTAGCTTTTGAAACCAATTGCATTGTTCCACTTTAAGGTGCCGTCTAGTATACTCAATAGACCCATCAGAGCTCTGTGTTCCTTTTTCAGTCCCAAACTGCCCTGGCCATGCAAGATTGGTTACAGTCTAAGGACTTTCAGAGGAGGATTTGAATGCAATTTCAAAGGCCAGACAGAGTAGCTTTCAAAACACCGCCAGCTTAAAAAGACAGGGTTAGTGGCCCAGGAGGGGTGACAGGATAGCTTTCTGTTTTTCATCTCACTTGCAGCTAAATCACCTTTGATCCTAACCAGGTGAAAGTGAGGCAGGAGAGCAGCTCTAATTGAATGGTCCTCCCTGCAACCGAAGCTCTCAGAATGTCAATCACCGGGCACTGTATTTATGCAGCACTGTCCACCCTATTGCTTGGAGACCTACGTTCCTTATGAGACACAAACACTTAACTCTTCTCAGTCTGACTAAATCTAGGTTCCACCCATGAGCTCTCAGCAGATAGCCTGGATGTTCAGGGACTTTTGGTAGGGAACTGCCATTTTCAGCACATCAGGCACAAATCTTAGATGCTTGTCATACAAAGAGCTCATTCAAGTTTCCATGAGCCCTGCTCAGTAAAGCAATCAACATGCAAACTCCAAGCTATTATGGGGTCTTATGGTTTCTCTACTTAAAAATTCAATCCAGAAGATAACATTACCCCTCAGCAGGTTTGCATTTTCAGATAAAGTGCCTTACCTCTGGCTGCAGGTCTCCCACCTATAATATTCACGGAATAGTAGCTTTTAATTAAAAGTGTCCACGACTCTGTGGCACTCCAAGTTACTGAGTGCTGTAGGAAGCAATAGTAAAGAAAAACTCTATGCTTCAATTTTATTTTTAAAGCCTGGGTAGTCAATGCTGTCTTAAGTGGTGACCGTCCTGCAAATATGAGTGTCATGTCTCCCCCCCCCCCAAAAAAAAGCACATCACATCAGGAGTCCAAAACCTCTTGAGACAATGTTCACAGAGGTAGAGATCTGATTTGTTAAATACTTTGGATATCTGAGATGACACCATGTGTCACTTTCCCCAGCATGGCTTTTCTCACAATCTGAACCTAGACACCAAGGTGAGACACCAAAATGATTTTTTCAAACTGACTATCTGTCTCTTGTTAAGGTTATATGAGTTCCTGTTTACTCTTCTGATTCTTTTCCAAAGACCATATTTTCTCAGGCCTTTTTACTGATATTTTATCACCAGTCCTAACTGTAGAGGCCAAAAGAACATCTAAATTTTTCAGCCTCAGATGTTAGTTCTCATCCCTAAGATTCCAAGTTCTGTGTTCGCATGAAGTCACAATCTAGATTTCCTACCCAAGTCCCGCTTCAACATCCAGACACATGTCCTGAGGCTTCTTGTATCCTGGCTACCCAGCTGGCACATCCAAAGCAACTTTTGATAATACTAATGTGAATAATATTTAACAGGTATTTAATGATCACAATTATAATCTATATATAAACCCTAGGAGATAAGAAAGTTACTGTACAGGCACAAAATTGGAATTTATTCAAGTGAATTGTCAAAAGCCGCATGAGAGCAGGACAATGTGCCTTGACTGGCTTTTGTTCCTAATCCCTGTCCTGAGCCACACACCCTGACTTTTAGCTTATCTAACTAGTGCTAGTGGCTCCCTTCTACTTCAAAGGGTCGTTTCCACAGAGATGTTTTTCTCACCCACAAAATAACCTGTGTTTTCATGCCTAGAGATCAACAGTTACAAAATGTGCCTGTCTCGGAGAGAGCTCACAGTTATGCAGCTGCCTTTTAATCCTCTCAGTGGTCTAGGACATATATTGAGCAGATAGAGACCAGGTCTCTTTGAAGTTAAGAAAAAGAAAAAGGAGATAAAAAAAAAAGAAAAGAACTATTATATTAGAGAAGGGGCAGAAAAATAAAAAGTAGCATTCTTAGGAGTGATAGTCTGTAAAGTCAGAGCACAAAAACATTACAATGAGAAGCAAGAATACATACGGACACAGCCAAGACCAGAGCAGAGGTCCAGAGAGGCAAGAGAAGAAATGATTTATCAATGGGAAAAAGTCCAAATCTCATTAATTAATTCATATTCACCCTTGGACAAAGCTGGTTTTAGAGACTGAAAGTGTGTTCACCATTTTGTCCAATATTCTCAGGGGCACTGATAAGAAGTCTTGAGAGTCACAGGTTGCTATCTCTGTACTGATGCCTTATGTGCCAAATAATCTAAGGCTCACCATGGAAAACATGGAGGAAGGACTTGGGATTATCTGTCATCTATCTGTATAATGCTCTTTTGTCCAAACATTCTATATGTATATATCCACCTCTTGTCTAATTTCCTAACCAACACTATTCCTAAGCATGGTTGAAGTCCCAGTAAAACCAAGCAGGAAGCAGGAAGCTCACATATGTTTGTCCTATTCCTTCCTATTAACACGGGCTCTTAGTAAATAATTCCTGTGACTATAGGGACATCTCAGTATCATGCATGGTCCACAAGATATGTTTAGGTTCCCTTGGTGATAAACACTTCTAAGGTTTGGACAAATCTACACTAACATACCAATCATTATAGAATCATAAAGGTAATTGGACACTGTATATTTAGCATTTCATCTTCACAACCCTCAGCAATCACTGAGATTTCTTTGCCAGTTGTTTTGTTGTTGTTGTTGTTGTTTGTTTGTTTGTTTTTTGGATTCAGGTCATTTGTTTTGAGTTTTGCTTTTTATGTACCACATAGCTAGAACTAAGTAATGTTTGCACTTCAAATTGGTTTTGTTCACGCAGTTTTATGAACTTATATGTTCCTTGGTGTCTTCATGAACTGAGATCTCATTTATTTTATCACTGAATGATAGTTTATTCCATTCCAAGTACACACAGTTTGTCCATCTATCCCTCAGTTGAAGCATATCTAAGCTCCTACTAAGCTGAAGCAATGATGTGAGTAAGGTGACTATGACCCTACTTGGACAGAGCTTTGGGAACACATGTCTGTAATTCCTCCTAGTAAAGGGCAAGGTGACGGCTGTTGGATCTTGTGGCAATAACGTGCTCAGCTTTACAGGAGTATGTCAAGCTGTCTTCCACACTGCTGTACAGTACTGTACTCACTGCTCTCAAGCAGAACGTGTGTCAATCCATGTGCAATCATCATGAACACCATCGGAGTGGAGGGTGTCAAGCCTTAGCGGGCACACCGAGCCATTTTACTGCTAGTGATGTCTGCAGCTCCCTGAGGAAACTGAATATCTTTTCTACTTGCCTAGGTTTTTTGGTCCATTTTTTGGTTCATGATACCGATTAAACATCAGGCCTTTATTTACTTTTGCTATTGTACAATAATGTACCAGCAAGGCTGAATTCCCACCTGGAAGTTCTAGGGTAGATTTGTGCTCTCTGTTTTTCCCCAGCTATTGGAGGGTGCCTGTGTTCTTTGGCTTATGGTCCCATTGCTCATCTTCAAAGGAAGAACAGCAGGTGTTCTCACACACAGCGTCACTCTGAGCTTGCACATGCCATTGTATCTTTCTTTACCTCTTCTTCTCACATCCTCCTCTGCTTTTAAGGAAGAAGGCTGATGACACTGGGCATGCACAGATAAACCAGGATAGCATTTCTAATTCATGATCAGCTACCAGTAGCCTTGATTTTCCTTCTGCCATGTGGTATAACCATTTATGGACTCAAGGGATGGCTGGAACATAGGCATGGGGAAGAGACTATTTTTCTGACTTCCTCTGCGCTTCAAGCAAATAATAACTAAATACTTATCACTCACCTGAATGATAGTGAAGGACTTCAACACAAGAAGAAATTATCACTTATAAAATGAATAACGGTGGTTAATAAAATATTTCTGATATTTTCCCAGCTGCCATGTAGCCATATAATTCAGTAGTAACATGATTCCTCTTTTTTCTTAATTATAGCAGCTCAAGTGTTTGAAGCCTGTTTAACATATTTAACTGGCGGTCATAGAAACAAAACTCACACTACACCAGAAATGTATACGGTGTTTAATTAAATTGTACAGTAGCAGTAATGATTATACCTAGATGAAAGCACAGGAAGGGGAACAGCCACTGTGGATAAACACATAACAAAACTGGAGACGCAGGAAAGTTTGCACTCAGTAGAGGGTGGCCCGCTGGTGACAACCTCACAGCGTGCAGCGAACATCCATCAAGAATGGAGACCATCCATCAATCCTGCAAAAGGCTGAGTGGGCGTTTTGAGAAAGAAACACAACAAAAGCTCCACAGGCAGACATGGATCCTAATTCTTTTTTCACTCACGTCTTCCAAGGGAGTTTTCTTAGTAAATTAATTAGTGTCTAAGAATTTCCTCTCCTTCCTCTGTCAAATGAAAATGACGATACTACCAATTTCTAAACATAGTGGTGCACATCGAAGTCATTTTACAGGTAGAGATGTTTGCTGAACAACAATCCCAGCAATGACAAATGCTATACACTATATCTGTCCCTTCCCAGAGTGAATTCTCTGACAGGAGATGCTCAAGACCAATGTTTACAATTTCCTTACTTTTATATGTCAATATATTATCAAAATGGCCTCCAGAAATACATACCAATATTACTTTACATGTGTGTGAAATATTACTTTATATGTATGTGGCATATGTACACATGTGTACATAGGCTCACATACTTGTCTATGAAGAAGCCACAATAAGGCTTTTGGTGTCTTGATATATCACTCTTTTTTGTTTGTTTGTTTGTTTCTTTCTTTCTTTCTTTTTGTTTCTTTCTTTTTTCTTTTCTTTCTTTCTTTCTTTCTTTTTTTTTTTTTTGATATATCACTCTTTACCTCATTCCCACTAGACAATATCTCACTGAACTGGAGCTAGTGTAGGAGCCAATGAACTTCAATAATCAGCCTGTCTCCACCCGCACCTCAACCTCAGCCCAGCCCCCCTGGGTCCTAGGGTTACAAATACTTAACATCATCAACATTTGTTTTTAATTTTTAGGTTTTTAATTTGTGTGTGTGTGTGTGTGTGTGTGTGTGTGTGTGTGTGTGTGTATGTGTGTGTGTGTGTGTGTTTCTGTACCACATGACTGTGGAGACCAGAACAGTGTGTCTGATCCCCTGGAAGTTATTAGGCATAACCTCTTTGGTAAGAGTGCTGGGAACTGAACTTGGGCTCCTTGAAGGAACACTGAGCACTCACCTCTTGAGCCAGCCCTCCGATCTGGACACATTCATCATGTTTTATGTGAGTATTGAGATAAAGTCAGGCCCTCGCGCTTTTCAACTGACCCATCTCTCCAGTTCCCAATTCCACATGACACTACAGAGTGTAGGAAACTGTTGAGGGCAAGCCTGGAGCTGTGTATTCAAATATTAAATGCTAGCCCCCAAGATCTGGTTGCTATCCTGATGAGCACATGCTCATGTACACCAAGTGGTGTTGGGTAAACCTTGCTCCCCAATTTAAATTTGGTTGGTTAAAAGAAAAATAGCCAGAAACTTGTAACACGACAGAAGAAAAGGAGGCAGAGCTCAGGTTCCTGGATATGAGGTGAGATGGGGGAACATGAGGAAGGAGAGAGAGGCAGAAGAGGAAGACAGAGAAGGAAGTGGCCATGGGGAGGCCACTGACGGAAGAGAAGTAGCCCAGGCAGGAACAAATATTGCAGGTAACTTGGGGTGTGTAGCTAAGAAATAGCAAAATAGCTTAGAGGGTTGATATCTGCACAGTAACTGTGCTTTAAAGCTGTTATAAATCTTAAATGTCTCTGTCTCGAACTTGCTGGGATAGAGCACCCCTCTAGAGCCTAATATCCTTTCCACAACAGAAAGCAACTCAAGTCTTCAACAAACTTGTTAGTAGTATTACATGAGTAAGAAAAATTGCCAGCTGAGTTGCAAAAATAAGCAATATCTGAAGTTGTTCACTCAAGTTGCTGTGACTATTGCTTTGGGAATATTTTCATATGAAATTATATCAGGTAATTGATACAATTTTCTTCTTTGTTCAAGTTGCTTCTTAATAATTTTACCCCCATTTAATTAAGAAATGTATAGTCTCCCCTGTATTTGTAAGATTTTTTTTCATGCTAAGACCTGTCTTACATATGATCCATTTATTGACTTTGTGTTTTACTCCATTTTGTTCATGATCTAAGGATAACCGTGAAAGGCAAGTCCACAGTTCCCTCTGACAAGCTTCACACGTCCTCGGCTTGATGTGTCCTGTGGTTGGTCCATTTTCCAGTAATATTATCAAACACAGCTGAGGACTAATCAAAGTCATCAGTTTGGTCTTTAGTAATTCGGCTTTTAAAAGAAATTACAAGTTAGAAAATTTGAGTCTATTACTTTCTTTTCTTATACCCATACATACCAAATGAGCTTAAACTTGAAATCTCTGACTTCTGTCCATCCTTTTAAAAATTCTTTTTAGTGCACATGGTACTAGTTGCTTTCACGTAGTTACTGTTACCTTCAAGCCTGTTCCATTGCCTTTAGCTGTTAGCAGCAGCAGCAGCTTCCTATTCCCTCAGCACAGGCTCCTGCTGGATGAAAGGCCAGGCATTTTTGTCAGAGATTAGAATAATTTATTTGGAAAACTTGCCATGCTGTGCATGTTAAGGAAGCAGGGCATTTCCCTTCTCAGTCACATGGCTGGGGCAGGACTGAGTGCTGCAGAGTAGGTTCCAACAGGATGCTGCAGATGGTGGCTGCTGAGATTGCCAGGTGTGTTAATCCTGACCATCCTTCTTTGTCTTTCCTGACAGGAAGATTAAAAATCAGGGTCCCGTTCAATTGTTGCAGTTGCACTGTATTTCATTTTGCTGTTTCAATCCTTCATGTTACCAACAGATTTTCATCATCTTCCCTCCAACCCTGACCTGTAGCAACTTTCTCCAGTAACAGGCAAAGAGAAAGAGGAGACAACGTGGCTTTTTTACAGAAGAGAACCCAAGATTTTGGTTCTGGGCTTGCCGTTCATTAACTTGAGGTTAGATGAGTTGTGTAACCTTGACAAACCTCAACTTCTTTTATTTATTTTATTTATTTATTTATTTATTTATTTATTTTGGTTTTTCGAGACAGGGTCTCTCTGTGTAGCCTTGGCTGTCCTGGACTCGCTTTGTAGACCAGGCTGGCCTCGAACTCACAGTGATCCACCTGTCTCTGCCTCCCGAGTGCTGGGATTAAAGGTATGCGCCACCGCCGCCCAGCAATTTTTTTTTTTTAGTTTGTTCATTTTAATGTGTGTGTGTGTGTGTGTGTGTGTGTGTGTGTGTGTGTGTGTGTAGGGGACAGAGAGAGAGAGAGAGAGAGAGAGAGAGAGAGAGAGAGAGAGAGAGAGAGAGAGTTAGTGTATGTGTAATACATGTATGCCTTGTACCCACAGAGGCCTGAAGATTTTGCATCCTTGGACTGGAGTTACAGGTACCTGTGAGCTTCCTGATCTGGATGCTGGAACCAAACCTAGGTCCTCTGCAAGAGCAGTAACGCTCATGATGGCTAAGCCATCCCTCCAGCCTCGAACCTCAACTTCTTTTTTTTTTTCATTTTTTTATCTTTTTAAAATTTACTCATATTACATCTCAATTGTTATCCCATCCCTTGTATCTTCCAATTCCTCCCTCCCTCCCTCCCATTTCCCCCTTACTCCCCTCCCCTATGACTGTGACTGAGGGGGACCTCCTCTCCCATATATGCTCATAGGACATCAAGTCTCTTCTTCGTAACCTGCTAGCCTTCCTCTGAGTGCCACCAGGCCTCCCCGTCCAGGGGACGTGGTCAAATATGGTGCACCAGAGTTCCTGTGAAAGTTATATCCCACTCTCCACTCAACTGTGGAAGCTGAAGTGATTATCACATCAGTCTGCAAGAGGTGATTCACTTAGAATATCGAGTCTCTTTTTGGTAACTTGCTATCCTTCCTCTGAGTGCCGCCAGGCCTCCCCATCCAGAGGACACGGTCAGAAAAGGGGGCACCAGAGTTCGTGTGAGAGTCAGATCTCACTCTCCACTCAACGGTGGAGAATATCATGTTCGTCGGCTAGGTCTTGGTAGGGGTTCAAAGTTTACTGCCTATATTCTCCTTGGCTGGTGCCTTAATTTGAGGAGGACCCCAGCATATATAGGGGGAGGAGGTCTCCCTCAATCACAGACATAGGGGAGGGGAGAAGGGGGGAAGTGGGAGGGAGGGAAGAATGGGAGGAAACAGGGGAAGGGCTAACAATCGAGATGTAATATGAATAAATTAATAAAAAAATAGAGATTAGGAAATTTCCAAGGGACTGTGGGGGAGGGGTTCAATGAGGAGAGATAGAAAGAACGGTCATGAAAGCTTAAATGGGATTAAAGGAACAAGTGGGATTAAATTAGGGTGGGAAGTGGCAAATCAGGAAAAATTAATGGAATTTTGGAAGGGTTAAGTAACTCTAAAGACCTTATGAAAATTTCATATGGAAACCTATCTACTATTGTAGAAGCTTCCAAATATATATATATATATATATGAAAAAAGAGGTGATTCACACTCATTCATTTATTTTGAGATAAAAAAAAATCTCACTATGCAGATTAACTTCAGGATTCTCCCTGCCTTAGCTCACCCTGTGCTTGAAATATATGTATGAAACTCCTTACCCAGCTTTCAAAACTATTCTTCTTATAGAATCACCCAGAATTCTTCCTGTTGCATGACAGATTTCCAGTTTACATTCATTTCTTTCTAAATAGTCCTTCTCCATTACTGTCCCCGTCACCCCCTTTCGCCTGGTACTCTGCTAAAGGATACAAATTATTGACCTAACATACCATTTGCTTAATCTGTCAATATTCTTTATTTACCTCTTGTCACAAGATGAAATTTACTCCACCCACCATTTACTCTCCTACATCTTCCAAAACACCTCAGGTGCCATTGGATCAAGTAAGTGGAAATATTCACGTTCCCCAAATCATTTCAAGCCAGCGCAGTTTCGGGTTCTGTCCCACACTTCTCTGATAATTAGTAGACTGTCCATGCTGTGGAGCATGTGCATTCCTCAGTGTCTCATTGTGCGATCATAGAAAGTGCCTCAGGGATTGTTTTGGTGAATGAATGGGTAAGTGTATGAAGTGCTGAATTATAATGAAGTAGGAAGTTGAAGGATTGAAAGAAAATGTAATGGAAATTTGAAAATACTTAAACATGTATGCCACATAGCTTTATTACAAGAGTTTTGAATCCTGCTGATAATGTTAGTACACTGATTTCCTGCTTGTATCTCTTGCCATCATCATTGTTTTCTTCAACAATTCCTTTTCGTACTCACTTTGGATAAAACACAATTAAGAGGGATAAATCTGTCCAGAGGATGGTAACCTCAACTGTACTAAACAGAGGCTAGCTTGCTTTTACTTGCTGGGCCTATAAAGCATTCTTACAAATGCTGGCAGATAGCTCCTCTTCCCTGCTGTTAACCCCTTTTTTCTGCCAAAGGGCTCTGTTCTACACGTTGTCTTGGAATTTTCAATCCTCTCAAACAGAAGAGGCATGTATCATCTTGGCCTGTGCAGGCCGAAACTATTAAACAGCAAACCATATAACATCAAAGTCTTAAGGGATTTTTCTCCTGCAGTTTCTATGTGATGTTCATGGATTTTTCTGAAAGTATCCCCACAGGTTCTTCTGCATCCCTCTGGAGGAAGGCTGGAGTACAAGCACAGAGTGTCCAACACCTGACCTGGATTCTACACTAATGCTGAGCATCTCCAAGGTGGAGTCTGTATACTTCATCTAACCTGGTCTCCAACGCTCTGCATCCGTAGTGGAGTTTGCTCCTGCAAAGTCTAAGTTCTTACTCTGAAATCAACTCCGAAAAGATCAGCACTTGGTCTGAGGAAAAATAGCCTAAAAACACACATGTGAACAAGAATATTTTATGCCTTAAAAACATGATCACAAAGGATATTTCAGACAATGCTGGTAATACCTTACGCTCACGTACACTGTGCATGTAAGCATGTCTATGTACATATGTGTGCTTGGGATCTGACCTGTAAAGTTGGTGATAAGAACTCCTAGGATTCTAATAAAAAAGGTGAACATAGGTGCTTTGGTTCTCTTTTGACTTGTTAAGAATATTAGAAAGAACGGTAAGAGCTGTCACGGCCCACTTCTCATTGCTGTAATCTGCACACAGTATCATATTGAATTAGCATAATTTGTAAAATCAGGAACTATCACTTACTACACAGAGAATTTACATTAATGTTGACACAGCATACCAACTGTAATGCTGCATGAGAAAAGGCAGAGCTGTATGTACTTTCAAAATCAACCTCCCCATTGCACCCTAGTGCCTCCTACTGGTTAGCTGCTGGACTACTTCTACAGTGTGTTTCCCAGTGTTGGGTCATTTTATATACAATCAAGGACACAGCTACTAGATTGGCTAGAGTGGAAAATCCACCAATACATACTTAATTGACTTGACACAGTCTCTCTGACATCAATTGGTGATGAGTCAAAGACTATATATGTCACCAATAACTGGCACAGAGGAGGCATGTGCACTCAGGCCTTTGGGACAGTTGGATATCAGTAGTGTGGCCTCTCTGGAAAGCTTTTGTATCATCCAGGAAGGTTACACTCAAGGCACATAGTTCCTTCCCAGTATAGTACTGAGTCCTGTCATTAAAGTTTATAGGTATTTGTATGGGTTATTACTGTTACAGGTTGTTTCTGGGTCCTGCAGAGAATTCAACTGGAAGCTTACAAAATACAGCAAGCTCCTAAGAGAAAGATGCTCTCTAAAGATATACTATTACAATGAATTTCAACTGCCTCCTCTATCCTGAAAGTGGTGTCCTGGAGAGAATGGTCACTTAACAGTCATTGTCTCATTTCTTAAGGTGGTAGGGAGCCAAGGTAGCTCTCCAGGCACAGAAAAACTGGAAGTGTGTGGGTCACTGGAGCAAAGGACAGAGAAAATACTAAACCAAATCACAGTAATCTGTGAAATTCTTATCAGTTATAAGCACAAGTGGCTGTAATGATAAAAACTAAAACATGTATTTACAAAATCATTGCCTGTTCATTAACAAAACATTATCTTTTTAAGAGTTTGCTTCATTTCCTGATTTTCCTAATGCTGCCAGGAACCTGGCTCAACCTAGCACAAGGCAACATCAGGGACACCTCCCATCTTTAGTCCTTGAGAAGTATCAGTCAGCAGAAATCTCCAGTGAATTTCTACACTAGCTATTTGATCAACAACAGTTCCATGGGAGTTAATGTTTTAAACTCAGAGCCAAATGTCTTTTAATGATCTCATCTGGATGAAATGAAATGTCTCTGAATTGCTCATAATCTTAGAGAAATACCAACTTCAGGTGTGCAGATAAACAGTGCTTTGCCTGTGCCGTGTATCTGATGCCCAGTTGTGTGTACTTTTGAGAGAGATGGATAGGTTTGTAGACGAGTAAGGGAATTGTAACTCAAGAAGCCATTTTAAACTGTAGTATGACCAGAAGCCTTGGGAACATCAGTGACACCAATTGTATGGATTTACATTACATTTCTGTATCTATATCAGTATTATAAATAATTCGTAAAAATATTCTCAATAGTCCAAAAATACATCTGATGTATATGTATTATTGTACTAGTGCCCATTTCCCATTTCAAGGTGTATACTAACTACCCTTAGATCATATTAGTTTTGTGGCCCAGTTTTGTATCTCAACATCATTTGTAAAAATGAACTTGGATAAAATGAACTTTTTACAAAGGTGATTAATTTGGGTGTGGAGGGAAGGGTGAGTGCATGAGCACATGTATATGTGAGTGTATACACCTGTGCACGTGTGAAAGCCAGCGTGTGTTACAGGTATTTACTGGACACACAATGTGTTGGTGCTAGGATCCAAACTCTGGTGTTCATGGTTGATCAGTGAAGGCTCTTAACCACCTCCACTGAACTTCTGACCCTGCTCATCTGTTCTTCTGACAGACTTCTCTATCTCAAAGGGAAGCACTCTTCAACCATCTGCTCTAGACAAAAACTTTAGGATGTTCATCAGTCCCTCCCTTTACCTCACAGCAAACAGTACTTTCCATTGATGGATCAGATAGAGGGAGCTTGTCTTCACATTCTATTTTACCTAAGCTGACAAACTACTTCTCTAAGCAACAGTAGTTCCCCCAAAACATACATATTACCAACCCCTCTCTAAGCAAGAATAGTTCCCCAAAACATAATGCCTGGTCCTAGCAACAGAAAGAACAAACAAGCTGTATTTAATGGACAAAAACACTTCCATTTAATGTGAATTGACAATGATGGAATACTTGGGAAAGTCCTTAATCCCCAAGTTCTGATTGGTAAAAATTATAACTGTAACTTGGCTCAGATGCTTGCAGGTTCTATGCTTATAAATTTTGCTTCAGTCCTAAGTCAGGGCTGCCAGAAGAAGCAAAGCTCCCAGAGTCCTTGTCTTGTGGCCCTGGTTGATTGGCAAATCTACTTAGGTGGTAAGAATAATAAAAAATGTTGTTTCATGAGCCCACTGGTGTTTTCTCTCCTTTTGCCCGTGGTGTGAAATAGACATAATATAAATCAAATTTTCATATACTTCCACTTTCTTATTCCCTATTCTTCAAAAGTATCCCACTTTAGCAGACAGAGGTGAATTATAATTATGTCACCACCATATAGATAGCCTTGACAGTTTGGGGTACATATGGAAATATTTAAAAAGGGAGAGAAGGAGGAAAAGGAGGAGGAGGAGGGAGATGGGAAGAAGGAGAGAGAGAGGGAAGAAAAGAAGGATGAAGAGAAAGAAGGGAAGGAGGAGGAGAAGAAGAAGAGGAAGATGTTATCAGAACCCGAAAAAGAAGATGTGAGGAACACCACTGTTGGACTTAGAAAACTGAAAAGTGTTAGAAAGAAAATTCCAGCCCCTTGCTGTGTTTGAGGGGAGACAGGGTTAGAATAGTTGAGTGTATTCCAAGGAAAAGGGCCATGTTACTCTCCTGTTCTAGAATTATCTGAATTGTTATACAAACACAGTACTCTCCCTTTTCATAAGTGATGGTCCAAGACCCTTAACATCACAAATTGTAGTGAACTATGACACTTACAATAACGTTTAATTAATACATGGGCATATAAAAAAATAAGTAACAAAGCAAGGCAATCATGATGTTGACTCTGATACATCTGAGTGTGGTCTCTCTGTACATCTTGATGCAATATTCTTATGCTGATTTTATCAGATGTCATAAAACCAATATGATGAGAGAAAATGAAGTAAACCATGTGGAAATTGTGGGTAATATCAGGCCACCATATTAGAAGAACAAGAAGCACTGACACCAAGTCAGTCAGTCTGAAAACTGAAATGGCTTTTAAGGGACAACAGGCAGGTAGCACACATAATCTGGAACAGCCAATCAGATAGGCAATTCTCATGTTTGGCAGAACAGTGTGAGAAGGAGACAAAGAATCCATCATGGTATGCTTAAAAAATGCTCAGTTTAGAGCTAAGAGTACCTGTTTATGGAACTGTTCATTTAATATTATGTCTATGGTTGACTGTATATGACAGCAACTGTATCAATAACACCACAGACACAGGGAACTAAGAGATACTTGGGCCTCAGAGCATATAAAGGAGAACTTTAATTTCATCTATATGATGCAATTTAGTCTCATCTGGTGCTCTAGATTCAATAGGAATGGCTCAGGTTATTTCATGGAACCAAAGGGAAAGAAACAGGCCACTCCTTGCTGGGCTATATCATCAGGGAGATTGGCAGTGGGGGAGGGGGGAGGAGAGAATCCTAATCCACAAGCGCACAGCCTTCTTAGTTCTGACAGCAGCAGGCATCCATAGCCATCACATCAGGCAAGCTCATGTTGGAGAAGCCAGAAAAGACATGGAGATCCTGAGAAAGTCACTGTGAGTGATGCCACCGGGGAGGGTGAACTAAGACCCAAAGCAACAGGACCCTCCTGTCTCTAGTTACATACATATGGAATTATCTGTACTGACACCTAAGTTACCATGGATTACAAAAGGCAAACCATGGGAAGATAGATGGAACCTACAGATGGCTGAGTGGTAGCTTTCCCAGAATGGGAGATCAAACAGGCATTACTGAGTTCCAGGGCAGAAAGAATAAAGTGCTGCAGAATAAAACTCTTTAACACTCCCATCTGCATTGGAGAGCGCCAGAGAGAATTATTTGGGCAAAAACACCTGGCAAAAATTGAGTTTCTTCTAATCAACAATATAAAAGGTGAGAATATCATTTAGACTTGAAGCATTCTTACAAATGCAAGCCCTGCAGTGCTGCCATCGTATTTCTTTTCCAAATTATCTTTCATAAGCATGAACTATTTTATTAACTTAATCAATAAAAATTTAAAAGAAATAATCATGGTGACTGTATTCTTATTTTTTTCTCCATGTTTTTACAAGATTTAGTGACATTTATTTTTCAACTCATGTGCAAAATTGGTAAACAGCCCATTTCAGTGACTAGAAAGCTGAGTATTACAGAGATTAAGGAATCTTGTAAATTTCAGAATTCCATATTAAAAAGAATATTATTGTTCCCTAAGTACAAATTCTATCTTTTAACATATTCAAGTAATTTCTAAGTTATAATTTTTGCTTCATACCTAATTCTAAAATGGTGAGATTATATTAATTTTCATAAGGATAATTTTTCAGACACTAGAAATTCCATCTGGTATTGTTTCCATTAAGATTCAGCTTATGTAATTTTTCCTTTATTCTTTTTCTTTTCTGTGTTGCTTTTTGTTTTGTTTTGTCATAAAATTTTACCTGACCTTTCTTCTGGAACATCTGTCAGATGAAATTTTCCGTAAATTCCCTAATTAGGAACATTCCTTTCCAATAAATACTTTCAAGACAACTCTGGGTGACATCTTTTAGAAGAAATAAAGTTGCATATGCTAGCATTAGCAAGGGTTTGTTTATATTAGTGCCATACTTCCATTTTACTTCAATAATATTATTAATAAATGTTCTCAAAATACTGTTTTTGTTTGCAGTTGACTTATCCATCTTCCATCCAAGTCCTATATATGGATGAGCAGGAAGGCAAACATATCACATACATCAGATTTTAAGCTATTACTCTGTGCATAGTATTATGGTAATTCCAGAGAACAAAGTACATTTAACAGGTGTTTCTTTTCCCTTAATCCTTTTATTTTTAAATTTATGCCTACCAACTGTCAGTAATTACTCTTGTAGGATGAATCAGAAAAGCAAAAGTATGTTATTAGCAACCAAGGAGTAAGAAATTATTTTTAGAAAATACCTCAATGCAAGTGTTTTCCTATTAAGCTGTGGCTTTCCCAGATAAATAACTGTTTTGACCAACCTCTCAAATATAAGTTTGACCCAAATAAACATTACTTCTCAAGCATCTGGCACAATGAAACACCACATACTCTCATTTCTACTCTAATTCTGTGTTGATCACATGTACAAACAATCTTCACATGATAAGCCTGGGGGGCATGCCAAGGCCAAAAGTGCCAACAGCCACCATGGAAGGATGAGCCAACAAGAGTTGTGGAGAATAAAAGGAACTGTTCACTGAAGCCTGCTCTGCTTCTTCACAGGAAGAATAGCCAGTGTGACCATGGTGACAAGAAGAATCAAATCCTAAGAAGCTTTTAAAAACTAAAGCAAGACTTGGCAGTGATTTAATTCAATAACCATCTACTTCAGCAGAGGGAAGTCTCAACTCTGAAGAAGTCACGGAGCTCAGCCAAAATCACACAGCTGGTAAGTGGAAAAGCCAAAAGGTTCTGCTTCTATGGAAGACCTCCGCTGTTCTCCCAACTTCTTTGCAAAGAGGATTGAATTTGATCCAATTTGTCCAAGTTTAGCATGGAAATTGATGATAATATTTAGGGAGGAGAAGGTGCTTGGACCTAGGAAGCTTATTTGTACAGAAATGCTTGATGACATTAAGTATCCTATTAACAGGCAGAGCTGATGTTCCTGTGGAGCATAGATTAGAGAGACACTCACACAGAAACAAAGCAGAGTGCTGGGGCTGTCTGTGGAGAATGTCTAGATGTAGCCTAGAGACAAGAGCACTGTGTATCCAGGGTATCTATCTGTGTAGAAGCTAAAGGCTTTGGCCGTAGGAGGGAGATTTCATTGACAAGATCCACTGAAGGCTGTCGTATGGGCAGAGCGACTCCATAAACATTGTTACCTGGACATTTCTTATTCCCCATGGGTCTCAAAAGTGCTCTGTGCTCTGAACTGTACTTTCCACAGTAATTTTATGTTTCTGATTCATTATCAGAGATCAATATCAGTATCTTGAAACTGTTAAGAGTAGATGACATTTTTACAGAATGACTTGAACATGTGAAATCTTCTCTCTCTCTCTCCCTCTCTCTCTCTCTCTCTCTCTCTCTCTCTCTCTCTCTCTCTCTCTCTCTCTCTCTCTCTCTCTCTCTCTCTCTTTCTCTCTCTGTGTATATATATATATATAGCTTGTAACTAATAATTCCAGATTATTAAGTCAGTGTCCCCTGTTAAAATATTAGAGCAATTCAAAATAAATTTCTATCATGTACCAGATACTTTTTAATCAATAAGATCAGTAGAAACACCAAATTCACCATTAATCATTGAAATAGTCACCATTTTAAACTGGAGGACAAGGCCAGGCATGGTGGCGCATGCCAGTAATCCCAGTACTCGGGAGGCAAAGGCAGATGAATCACTGTGAGTTTGAGGCCAGCCTGGTCTACAAAGTGAGTCCAGGACAGCCAAGGCTAACATAGAGAGACCTTGTCTCGAAAAACCAAAAAAACAAAACAAAACAAAACAAAACAAAACAAAACCAACCAACCAAACAAAAAAAACTGGAGGACAAGATACTTTTTAAAAGTGTCAGATGGGCAGTAACCATGGTAAAGATCACTAATGGCTATGCAGCCCTTGTATTGTGCCCCAGTCGTAACCCTCAGGTCACAGCTCAAATATTTCAGTCAAAGTTCACTAATTCATTAAGAAGTTTGAAGCTTAACTTTTTCACTGAAATAGGAGCCCATTCAAGTCAGATGAAGTAGCTCTTTAAGTCTGCAGTTGCTAGCTCTTATGGGGAGTGATTTGTGTCCATGTTCAGTGACTTCTGATGTGCTTTCTTGAACAGTAACCCTTTAATGATGCTGTTTCTCTAAGTTAGGAGACTATAGGACTAGGCGGTTGATGTGTGGATGCCTTTAAAGAAGGTTTTTACATACTGAAGCTTACTATCTAGATCCACTTACTGTGACTGCATTTTCCCTTGTCCACAAATTGAATATATAGATAGAAACTCTGAAAATCAAAGGGTTTTTTTCTTTAATTAGCAACATATTTATGTGGTAGCAAAATATTTGAACTTATATGAAGCTACTTGCAGCCCATTTTCCTTATATGTCTTTTTTAATAGATATTTTTCATTGTAGAAATCCTACATTTGATTATGGGCTACCGTACTCTCTTTTGAGGTCATTATATAAAATAAAATATCTACACTTGTACATATAATGCGTTGGATTTTCAAAATAGGAAAAAACTCTAAAACAAAAGTGGCCAAATAGATTTTAGAAAATGCAAAACCTGAAAAGGCGAAATGTATATTCTCAGAAATTAGGGAGCAATTCTTGAAAGTTTTTCTGTATTTTAAGAAGTAAACTTATTTTGCTCATACATTCACATTCAATTTCCACTTATGTTTTGTGATTTTCATTTTTAGTTCATTCATTATTTTATACCATTCATGGAAAAACTATAGATGGAAAACCTATCATCATCACTCCTGACAGTGGCAACAGCTTCTGCTACTGTTAGCAAAGAGTTTCATGACCATCCACTTGCCTGCCTCTGGTAGTGAAAGACACAGCTATTCAAATAACAGCGTGTGTTGGGGTCTGATGTGACTTTATGAGCTGGGGTGGATTAGTGGGGACGGCTTCCCTTTTCTGAGGAATAGGGGAGACAGGAGGGAGAAAGAGCTAGGGAATGTGGGACTAGCAGGAGGCGAGGGAGGGGGCTACAATCAATATGCAAAGTAAATAAATAAATTAATTAATTAAAATGCTGTTCACCTCAACAAGAACTTTGGAGAAGCTCATATTCTGAGTATGTTTTCAGTATGGTCATGAACTTTCAATAAATGGCTTCCTCCTAAGAATTCAGTGGAATCCTCAGTAGGGAGAAAAGCAGAAACCAAGAAGCAACTGAAATGTTACAACACCCCCAAATTAGTGTTGCTTTAGAAAAACAATCAACCTTTAAACAGCTTGAGTAAAATGTTAGGTAAATCAGGTACCCACCATATGCTAAGCCCATATTAGGAGGATTTTAATAACTCCTTAGACATTAGAATGAAGGAAGGAAAGAAAGGGCTAATGGCAGCTGGGCACACCATTAGACAATTCCAAACCAGACCAACATTGGATGTGGCAGTAAGGGTGAGAATTCTATAACTCCTTCTATAATCACAGACATTATAGAGGTGTCTCCATTAACCTGTTAAGGACAATTGTGAGTTTTAACCCAGTGTGAGGGACTGTCACAGAAAGAGGAAACTAGCTAGTGAATTCCTTTGATGTCTGAATTTGAAGGTGGCATAAGTGCTAGGTGCCCCATCTATAAATTCTTTGTATAGTTTCCTTTTAGAATACTAAGTTCAGTGTGTTTCCTACTTTTCATAAAAGAATACTTACCTTAAGACAATATAGCATTCAGATTATCTATTCTGACACTAGATTTTAGCACTGTGATGAAAGTAGAAAATATTCATGGAAAATAGCTAAACAGTAAAAATAGCCTTGCAGAGTAGCACACACATATAACTAACAACAGTACTTAGGAGGAAGAAAAAGGCAAATCTCTATGATGAGTTCAAGGCCATCTGGTGTATGTAAGTGAGTTCCAGGCAAGCCAGGGTACCACAGTGATGAAGATGATTAAGATGATGATGATGATGATGATGATGACAATAATAATGATAACAACAACAATAATAATAATAAAAAAAAATAATAACAATAATGTCTTAGTGTTATGTTGTTTTGAAGAGGCACTATGACCAACTGTTATAAAATAAGGCATTAACTGTGGCTGGCTTACAGTTTCAGAAGTTTAGTCCATTATCGTCATGGAGGCATATAGGTAGACAGTGGTAGAGAAATAGCTGAGAGTTCTATGTCCAGAGGCCCAGGCAGCAGAAAAAAAGAGAGTGAGCTACTGGGTCTGGCTTGGACTTCTGAACCCTCACAACCTATGCCCAGTGACACACTTTGTCTAATAAGGGCCAACCTACCCCAACAATGTCACACCTCCTAATCCTTCTCTAGTACTGTCACTCCCTGATGACTAATCATTCAAATATATGAGCCTATGGTGCTCTTCTTATTCAAACCACAAGAATAAGTAAACAGTAAAATAATTATTCTTTCATTCCACAGACAGTTAAGATTCTTATATATCTTTTCTTGAAATTTTCAATTTAGCTTATCATACCCTATATTGGACTCTCCCACATTTTTTTTTATTCTTTTATCAATCTATCTTGGAATTAATTTCATGTCATACATGGAATGAGAAAGGTGGCTTATGTAAAAGAGAGATGCCAAGGAAATATATCAAACTTTTTCAGGCTTCCTATCAGTAGATATTTTAGCAGGTTTCTAAATTTTACTAATGCCCCTGCAAGCATCTTTCTCTGCACATGCTACGTATAATCCCAAACAGATTCCTGAAAATAAGATTTCTAGGTAAAACACCTGGTGAATTCAGTGTTTTAAAAGTTTTCTGAATTGTTCTTCAAGGCAGACGTCCTGTCCATTCGCATTAAGACTGTCAAGCTCTTCATGATGTCATCAATGACATATCTTACTATTTGTGTTTTTTGTTCTTGCCAATCTGAAAGCTAAAATATTTCACAATTATTTTAAATTAAAAACTGTCCATGTCCTTTCCCTTTCATCCTGATGGGTTTTTGTCTTCCTATATTGGTTTATAATAGTTATTTTCATAAAAACTTACCTACTAAACAAAAGACATATGGCATGATAATATCTGCAAGCAATATTTTCCTCTCTTCTCTTACGCTGTGCCTCCACTTCTCTTTTTAACACGACAGTATTTATCAAGTTGATAGTTATTATCAAGTTTTCCTTAGACTAGGCTTTAACTGCTTGTTATAAAAAGCTGCAGGGAAATAAATGACTATATAATATTGTTTTAATTTTATTTAATTAAATAAATAATAAAATGATTTATTTTCATTTTTGAGATTGTAATTACATTTTTCTCTTTGCAAGCCACACTTTTCACCCACTCCTGCTCTCCTTCTCGTCTCTTTCATTCTCCCACTGTTACTACGCCTCTCCCACTCCCCGCTTTCCTCAGTTGCCTATATTTCTTGTGTAGGGTTGAGGCTTCATGAGCTTTCCCCTGACCACACAATTTTAAATACTAGCGATATATACCAAAGTTCTAGTTCTGTTTTCAAAAATAAGTACATTTGAGAGTTTTTTTCCTTATAACTGTTTTATTTAATTCTTTTTTAAATTTTTTTAAATTTATTCTTGTTACATCTCAATGGTTATCCCATTCGTTGTATCCTCCCATTCTTCCCTCCCTCCCATTTTCCCCTTACTCCCCTCCCCTATGACTGTTCCTGAGGGAGATTTCCTCTGGGACAGAGGGGAGGACATCCTACTGGGACTCTAGATGAGAGAAGCATGGGAGAATGGCAAAGTAGAAGGATCCAGAGGGTCCTAGAAACCTACAAGAAGAACATTATGATAGGCAGATTTGGGCCCAGGGGTCTCGCTCAAACTAAGGCACCAGCCAAGGACAATACAGGCGGAAAACTTTAAACCCCTACCCAGATCTAGCCAATGGACAGAACATTCTCCACAGTTGAGTGGAGAGTGGGGTATGATTTTCACACATACTCTGGTGCCTCATATTTGACCATGTCCCCTGGAGGGGGAGACCTGGTGGCACTTAGAGGAAAGATAGCAGGCTACCAAGAAGAGACTTGATACCCTATGAGCATTTGAGAGTTTTTTTAAAATTTCATTTCAAAAACTATGATTTCCACATATAACGTCTACAGAAACATTAGTTTTTTTGTTTGTGGATGATTGAATATGACTTGACAATAAAGAGTTTGTTTCTACTGGCTTCCATTTAGATTGAAACATAAGGTTGACTAAGAGAGACACATTTTAATCTAAGCCCCATAAGTTACAGTTTTCTAAACTTGAAGACCTAGTGGTCTCAAGATGGTCTAGAAGGTTCTACGTCATGAGGCAGCCTCTCCTTTAGTGCATCAGAAAGGTTGACTTGCACTGAGTATCTAACAATTTATCTCACTGCTTCCTGTGAGCTTCAGACATCCTGCTGGGACTGGAAAGTCCCGGAGCTACCAGGCTTCGCCTATGGCGAAAACTGCATAAGAGAAACTCCAGCCTGTGTTGGAATTTATCTTTCACTAGGGAATGAAATAGAACACAGGTATGCAAAAACAATAATATAATTAAATTCGAATACCAAGAGAAAATACAACTTGAGCCAAGGAAATGCCAAGAACTAGCACATCGTTAATGAAAGGCACATGCAAGCTTTAGCTGCTGTTTGAGAAATGCTGTATAGATTTATGTCTATCAGAACAGATATCTGGCATGGGACACTCGGAAAATTCAATTTCTTGTATCACTTCCTTTGCCATAAATATTTGCTGTGTAGAATAAAACCTTTCCATAGATAGAAATGCAAACTTACAGTTTCTACCTTGTTTCTTTCCCACTGCCTATGTATTCTGCATCAAATGACAGCACCAGACAGTCCACAGCTTCTGTGGTAGGAGACCTCTGACTCTTAGTGCTAGTCCTACATGGAGCAACATGCCATGTGCTTCCTGTCCTCATTGTCCAGAGTGAACTGCTGGATAAACAGAGCTTATTGTTATTGATTACTTGTACTTGAACTAAACACACACTGCAATAGACTGGCTCTAGAGAACCATCACAACAATAAAAGCTTCTCAAGTTCACCAGAGTGCTGTGAGGAGAACAGTCTAAATCAAGCCCATATTTAAGTCTAAAGAAATCTGTTGCCAGGGTTTCCTGATCCTAGCAAGATAAGCTATGAGTGCTAGTGAACTTTCTCAGCAGCATACGGGATGCTCTGCACACAGTGCCATCAACAAGCACCAAGGGGAAGCCAAAACAAGGAGACTCATTCCCCTGCACTTAGCTAGGGCAAACGAATTTCTCTTCACAGAGCAATATAGATGGGGCTCCAGCCCAGTTTCAAAAGCTGAAAGCCACTGTCCTCATCACAATTCAAAGGAGCTACCATAGCTTACATTGCTTTCTGTCTGCCCTCTTCAAACCTCTGTGTCCATGCTTCTGAACACCCATGTCCTCACACATGTACGTTCACACCCAATCCAGAAACAGATCTCCATTGTATTCAGCAATCTACAGCATATATCTAATCTAATCTAGCTACCAATGATACTTTTCCCAAAAAGCCTGTGTAAAATGGCTAACCAAGCTCATCCCTATTTTGAGGAGGTACCCCAGAAAGTTTTTCATGATGCCTAGACTTGTGTATACCTCAGGACTTAGCTGTCAGGGGCTAGCCAACTTGTCTATGCTAGCAAGGCTCAGTCTTTTCACCTGTTCCTATCTGACCTCTGACCCCAGATCATGTGTGACCAGGATTCTGGAAACCCTGCCTAGAAAGGCATAGCTAAGGGTTTTGTAAGAATGTGTTTAAGCATGTGGGTCCCATATTCACAGTTCTTGGGTCCAGGGAAATGGCCAGCTTGCAAACCTCAAACAAGGTACTTCATTTCTTGGGCCTCTATATCCTGATTTATAGAATGAGGGTAATCAGAATAAAGACCAAATGAGGTAATCTACTTGTTTTCAAGATAGTCAGCAACCTAGAGTAAATCTTCCTTCTGTAAATACTATTGCTGAATTTTAATACTTCAGTGTGAGGACCTCTCTCAAGGAAATGTGATATGGTTCTGAGTCACCCCACCTAAAAGGTAGCATCTTGGACAAATTTCTAGTAAACTTGGCTAAAGATTGTGGCATTGCAAAGGTAGATGACTATGAAGTGATAAGATGAGTACTTTAACCTAAGAAATAGAAAATTTAGTCCTGAACCCTCATGAGGGCAACGTGAAAACAGTAAAAACACTGCTAGGTTAGGAAAGAAAATGTGCAGTTTTATTAATGTAGAGTCAAGACTAAGAATTTATAAAGATAACTGCTATGATATCCTCATGAAATATTAAAGGACATCATGATGTCTAAGGTCCATGGGCAAGTAATATTTAAACTCTACTAACTGGAGTTTGTAAACGGAGTCTATAAAGCTCAGAAATCAAATATTCTCAGATTTGTGTGCCATGCACTCTCTATATCAACAATTCTGCCTTCATAATGTGAAAACAGTGAGAAAGATAATACAGCAAGTAAGCGTGGTTATATTCTCCTGAAATTTCATTTACAAAACCAATGAGCGCCAAATTTGTTAACTAGAAGTAATTTTCTAATTCCTCATTTCCAACAACTATAGTAATGGTCATACCATTGCTGTCAATTATATGCTTACTACGTTCCAGGTACTATCCAGGTACTACAAATGGTATCCTATCCATTTGATTTACTCATATGCTATGAGTAGCACACTATGATTACCCCTTTTTGTACAAATGGGAGAAGTGGCCCATGAAGTTTTTCCTCTTTATCGTCATACAAAGATAATCAGAAACAAGCAGGAATTATGCCCAAATAATTTGGCTCCCAAGAGTGAGTAATTTTTTCATTATATGCCTGTTCGAGAAAGGGACAAAAACATCTTGTCCAGAACTTGTTAATAGAGACAAGAATTTGTTATACCCTGAGTTAACCAATATATCCAATTGTCCCTACATTCTGGAAAGAACACTTCTATGCCTATGCTTAACAACACTGAACTCAAGGGTTTCTGATGGTTAACACCAAGTGTCAATCCAAGGGAATCTAGAGTCACCACAGAGATGGGCTTTTGAACATGCCTGTGATGATCTGTATTCATTGCATTTCTATTACTGTAAAGGCATCATGACGGACCAATACATCTTGTAGAGAAAAAGCTTATTTGGAACTTGATCACAGGTTTAGAGGGTGATTGTGTGGCCACCACAGTAGGAAGCATGGCATCAGGCTAATTGGCAGGCAGGAGCTGTAGAGGACTGCTACATCTTGAGAAAACCCCTAGTAGAGAGAGATAAAGGAGAACGGGCTATTGAGCATCAATGCCCACTCACTTCCTGTGACTCACTTCTTCTAACAAGGTAACCCCTTCTAACCATCCTTAAACAGGTCTATGTAGGCATAAGGTTATTACATAATTCAAATGCTGATTTCTGTACCTTCCCTCTTCCCCCGCCATATCTGGTTGCAAGCCTTGTTCTGAGAACCTCCTGTCTCAAGTTATATAAACGTTTGTCCTCAGTTGTCCACTGGTATGCCAATAAGGCAGCTTAGAGCCAATTGCTGAGCAGGGGAGAGAATAGGACTGAACTTTCTGCCAGCCAGGGGAGAAGGAATTAGAGGAGGAAATAGAAGACTCAGCCAGCAGAGAGATCCAGGAGAGAAAGCTCAGCAAGGATTGCAACCTTGGGCCTAGGGGAAGGAAGGGCAACACAGAAATCAGCATTTGGATTATACAATAACTTTATGCCCACAGCTCTACCAAGGAGGGATCAAGCATTCAAATACTTGAAGCTATGGGAGTCATTATCATTGAAAACACCATAAGGATTCTCTCTTTTATCTTTGCAATTATAATATGATCTCTTCCCTTTTCTTACCTCACTCCAAAACCTCCCATATACCCCTCCATGCTCTTTCATAGTCATGGCCTCTTTTTTCATTAATTACTTTTACATGCACATACAAATGTGTATAGATGCACGTTCCTCAATATAACCTGGTTAGTCTACAAAATGCTACTTGTATATATGTTTTGGGACTGATGATTTGGTATTGGATAACCAATTAGTGTGCTTCTCCCATCTCCTTTTCTCAGTATGTCTTAGCTGCCTGTAGTTCTTTGTGTAGGATTGAAGCCTCCTGATCTTCCCCTCATCCACCTCAGCATGTCTATTGACGTTGTCCTTGTTCAGCTCATATTGAGGCAGTCATGTTGGTGAGATTTTGTGACTACAGATTCTGACCTTCCTAGAAGATAGTCTCACAATAAACTCTATGATCCTCTGCCTCTTAAGATACTCCTTCTAGGTCTTCCAAAATGTTCCGCGGTATTTACATGTGGGAATTATTTTTGCAGACGCATCCACTGGGACTGGGCTCCACAATTCTGCACTTCAGTTAGCTGTGGTAGATTTATTTAATGTTCTCTGTTTGTTGAAAAGAAAAATTTCCCCAGCGAGGGGTGATGGCAATGTTTATCTGTGGGTATAAGGGCAAATATTTATAGTATAGCATGGTTTAGTAAAGTGGTGGCTGTAGGTTCCCATCCAAGATCCATGGCTTCACTAGCCCTGATTAGCTTGGTAAGTTTCTAGTACCAGGCATAATTTTCCCCTTGTTGAGCAGGCCTAAGTACAATTAGATAACTATTGGTACTCACTGTTCCTCCAGACCTAATCCTTAAGTCTAGTCCCTAGTGCTGCAACAGAAAACCAGCTGCATCCACTTCACCCACATTTCCTGTACCTCACACAGATCATGCTCTCTTATCCTCCCTCCTCCCACTCATCACTGTATCCCAGTCCCCAACTGAAGCAGGCACCCCTGCTCAACCACAGGCCACACCTGATAGAAAACCAAATAAGCTCTCTCTCTCTCTCTCTCTCTCTCTCTCTCTCTCTCTCTCTCTCTCTCTCTCTCTCTCTCTCTCTGTCTTGCCTCCCCCAAACCCAATTCATAGGTTTCATCCTTTGTGTTCCAACAGATCAGCAGCTTCAGCCTTCCTTCCCCTCTGACCATGTCTTCTGTGGGTACCACAATCATCTGCTAACCCCCTTGACCCCACTTGTCACTGCATTCCAGCATCCAACACCATCAGGCATTCCCTGTGAAGACACAAGTTACATAGGCCAGGAAACCATGAAACACACCGCCGTCAGACTATCTGAAAACTAGAAAGGAAACAGAAGCCAAGGAACAAAACATGCACCCAACAAAAACAAACCCAGAAATCAGCACCTAGAGGTATAATCATCCCAAACCCAGATGACGGATGCCGAGACAAGAGCATCACAGTCAGGGAAACGTGTCTCTACTAGAGGCAAGCTTTCCTACTACAACAGTGTCTGAATGTTCCAACATAGCTAAAGCACAAGGAAAAGGCCTTAAAACCAACCATATAAAGATGATAGAGGTCCTTAAAGAGGCAATGATTAAATATCCCCAGGTATGATCTCTCCCTCATATCTCTTTGTGCTTCCCCTGCTACTTTGTTCCCACTTTTCAACCACTACATCTGTCTATTTTATTTCCTCTTCTAAGTGAGGTTTAAGCATCACCCCTTGGATCTTCCTTGTTACTTAACTTCTTTGGGTCTGTGCATTGTAGTATGTTTATCCTGTACTATATGGATAAAATTCACATATAAGTGAGTACATACCACGTGAGATTTTCTGGGTCTGGGTTACCTTACTCATGATCATCATTTCTAGTTTCACCCATTGGCCTGCAAATTTCATGATGTCCTTGTTTTTAGTAGCTGAGTAGTATTTCATTGTGTAAATGCTCTACAGTTTCTTTATCCATTCTTTGGTCAAAGGACATCTAAATTTTTCCAGCTTCTAGCTATTATGAATAAAGCCGCTATGAACATTGTTGAAAAAGTGTCCTTGTTATATGGTGGAGCATTTCTTGGGTATATATCCAGGAATAGTATAGCTGGGTCTTGAGGTAGAACTATTCTCAACTTTCTGAAAAAGTGCCAGATTGATTTCCAAAGTTGTACAAGTTTGCACTCCCACCAGCAATAGAGGCATATTCCCATTTCTCCACATCCTTGCCAGAATGTGCTATCACTTGACAAAATCCAACAGCCTTTCCATTTTAAAGGTCTTGGAGAGACCAGGGATACAAGGCACATACCTCAACATAGTAAAGGCAAAATGCAGAAAGCCTATAGCCAACATTAAATTATATGTAGAGAAATTTAAATCAGTTCCACTGAAATCAGGGACAAGACAAAGCTTCACACTTTCTTCATAGAAGTCCTAGCTGGAACAATAAGACAACTAAAGATATCAAAAGGGTAAAAATTGGCAAGGAAAAAGTCAACATATCACTATTCACAGATGATATGATAGTGTACATTAGTGATGCCCAAAATTCTACCAGGGAATTCTTATAACTGAAAAACACCTTCAACAAAGTGGATGGATACAAAATCAACTCAAACAACAACAACAACAAAAACAAAACAGTAGCCCTCCTGTATACAAATGACAAATGGGCTAAGAAAGAAATCAGGGAACCCATACTCTTCACAATAGCCATAAATAATATAAAGTATCTTGGTGTAACTCTAAACAAGCAAGTGAAAGATTTGTATGAAAAAAAACTTCAAATCTCTGAAAGAAGAATTTGAAGAAGATATCAGAAGATGGATAGATCTCCTATGTTCATGGATCAGGAGGACCAACATAGCAAAAATGGCAATCTTACCAGAAGCAATCTATAGACTTAATGCAATCCCTATGAAAATACCGGCACAATTCATTACAGATCTTGAAATAATTATTTTAAACTTCATGTGGAAAAGCCAAAACCCAGAATATCTTTTTAAAAAAATCCTGTGCAATAACACATCTTCTGGAGGTTTATCCATCCCTGATCCAAAGCTGTACTATAGCACAACAATTAAAAAAAAAACAAAAACAAAAAACCCAGCATGATACAGGCATAGAAACTGATTAGAGGATGAATGGAATTGAATCAAAGACCCAGAAATAAATCCATACACCCATGGACACTTGAAATTTGACAAAGGATCCAAAACCATACAAGGGAAAAATAAATCATCTTAAACAATTGGTGCTGTTCTAACTGGGTATCTACCAATAAAAAAAATACAAATAGATCCATATTTATTACCTTGCACAGAATTCAAATCCAAGTGAATCAAGGATCTTAACATAAAACCAGAAACAATAACTCTATTAGAGAAGAAAGTGGGGAAAAGGCTTGAACTCATTGGCACAAGAAATAACTTCCAGAAGAAAACACAACAGTTCAGTTTCTAAGATCAGCAGTCAATAAGTGGGACTTCATGAAACTGAAAAAGCTTCTGTAAAGCAAAGGACACTGTCAACAGAACAAAAGGACAGCCTAAAGTTTGGGAAAGGACCTTTACCAACCTCACATCTGACACAGGTCTAATATCCAATATATACATATACATATACATATACATATACATATACATATACATATACATATACACATATGTATATATATCTAAATTAAACACCAACAAACTAAATCACCCAATTAAAAATGGGGTACAGTGCTAAGCACAGAATTCTCATTGGAAGAATATCAAATGGCAGAGAAACTCTTAAAGAAATGCTCAACAGCCTTAACCATCAGGGAAATGCAAATCAAACAACTCTGAGATTCCATCTTACAAGGATATAGACAAAGGGGAACACTTCTACATTACTGGTGGAAGCACAAACTTCTACAACAACTATGGAAATCAATCTGGAGGCTTCTCAGAAAATTGGGAATAAATCTACCTCAAGGCCCAGTAATAACACTCCTGAGCATATACCCAAAAGATGTTTCATCATACAAAAAGGACATTTGCTCAACTATGTTCATAGTGGCTTTATTCATAATAGCCAGAAACTGGAAATAGTTCAAATGTCCCTCAACCAAAGAATGGATAAAGAAACTGTGGTACATATACATAATGGAATACTATTAGGCTATCAAAAAGAAGGACATCATGAAATTTGCAGGCAAATGGATGCCACTGGAAAAGATCATCCTAAGTGAGGTACCACAGACTCAGAAGGGTATGCATAGTATATATTCATTTATAAGTGGGTATTAACCATATAATACCGGAAAGCCATACTACAATCCACAGCCCTAAAGAAGCTAAGTAATGAGGAGGACCCTAGGGAGGAGGCTTAATTCTCATTCAGAAGGGCAAATAGAATAGACAAAGAAAGCAGATGAATAGAGAAAACAGGATGGGAGCCTACTGTATTTATCCTCTGAAGATCAAAGCAGATGCTGAGTCTCACAGCCAATTCTTGGGCAGAATACAGGGAGCCCTATGGAGCAATGGGGTATAGAAGGACCCAGAGGAGACAAGAACCAACAAATCTTGCCCTAGGGTTCTAACAGAGACTGATACACCAAACAAGGACCATGCATGGAAAGGACCTAGGCCCCCCACTCAGATGTAGCCTAAAGGCAGCTCAGTCTCCATATGGGTCCCCTATCAAGGGAAGCAGGGGCTGCCCTTGCCATGGACTCTGTTGCCTGCACTTTGATAACTTCCCCTGGCAGGGTGCCTTACCATGCTACAGAGGAAGAAGATGCAGGCAGTCTTGAAAAGACTTCATAGGCTGGGGTCTGTTGGTAGGGGAGAGGGGCTCCCCCTGTCTGATGACTAGGGGAGGGGAATAGTGGGGAAGACAGAAGAAGGGAGGAACCAAGAGGAAAGAGGAAAGGGATATGACTGGGATACAAAGTGAATACACTTTTTAAAAATAAGTTTAAATTAAAAAAGAAGACCCAAATTTTAAAATCAAATATTAGCAAGAATACTTATAAAATTATACAAAAACATAATAGCCCATAGTATATATGGTTATCTTTGAAGATGTACAAGTACTTAATAAGATTAAATATCCTCTCATTACCAACAAAGACTTTTGTCAAAATAGAACTAGTAGAAGATTTCCTTCAGCTGATGAAGGGCATATATATTACAGACTTAAATAAGAATGTCAGCTTAATGATGCTTCAGTCCTTCAATTGAAGGCACACCTCCAATGCAGGCAGTGTGGAAGCAGAGGAAGGCCCATATGCTCTACTTGTTTCAAACAACAACAACAACAACAACACAAATGCTCTAAATATTATAGATGCTAGAAAACAAATGAAAATTATAAACACATGTACAAATGAAGGAATATTAAAAGGCTAAAGTTGTTAATCATTATGATACAGGTTAAAGTAAAGATTAATTCAAGAAATCACTATGAAAACTGAACAAAAGAAATGTATGATTAATGATATTGTATGTTATATCATACTGTACATTATATATTATACTTTATTATTATACTATAATATAGTATTGTCACTATGATATACATTCTGTATACCAGGAACCAATAATTAAAAGATGACTTATTAAAACATTCTTATATCAGCACTTCATACACAACCAAAATGAACAGACAAGCATTCACATATATTATTTAGGTAAAATTTTTATAATAAAGTTGGTAGCATCTTTAGTCCCAGCACTTAAAAGGCATATGCAGGTGGATCTCTGTTGATCTACAATGCAAATCCAGGACAGCCAAAGCCACACAAAGAAACCCTGTCATATAAAAAAACAAAACAAAAACAAAACCCCCAAAATTAAAATTTAGCGGCTGGAATAATAGCTTGACAGTGGTTAAGGGCACTTTCTGTGCAATAATGATCACCAGAGTTTGGATCACAACACCAACATAACAAGTAGAGCATCCCACACTTGCCTGTAACTCCATCTCTGAGTTGCAAACACATATACACACATGCACATAAAATTTACTGAACCAAAATATAGGGCAATAGACACTTTTACATGGTTGGTTGAAGTATAACTTCATTCAAACACTTTATGGAACATTTGAGAGCATTATCCATAATAACAAAAATCTTACAATTCATTAAGTGTTCATAAGTAGGTACCATTTAAATAAGCTAACACACCTATACAATCTAGTATTATATAGTCATTTAAAACAGTGAAGGGGACCATGAGTCAAAGATCCAGGCAGGGTATAGGGTCTCCTCTTTCTGCTGCCTTTTCATTTGTGTCACTGAAGTGCCACATATTCTAGCCAGAGGCCACCATCCTTTCCCAGCCTCTCTGCCTTGGGGTGCACTCAATCACAGCCTGTTCACTAGCATGTATCCATCTAGCTCATATGACCTGGAGACACAGACATTGCCAGTTTTCTGACTGCGATATTCTATCTTTCCTATCTGGCCATGAGGCACAGAGCCAATCCACACTGCCAACCCCTGTGTGTCACACTCTGCAACCCCTTCCAACCTCCTTTAACAAGCTGAGGGAAGGTATCAGACAGTAGCCGACAATCAGAAAACTGAGATAGAGGCAGTAGCCCCACATAACAGACAAAAAAAAGAATCAATATTCCAACCCTACTATGAAGTGCTAGGCTTTTGATGAATATGGTTTACACTTCTTCTTTAAAAATTAGAAAGACGAATTGAGCAAAAAAGAAAAAAAACTCAACCAAATGTGTGAATCACAATATAGAATTTCAGATGTGTGAATCCTAATATAAAAATTTTAAAAAAGAAAAGAAAAACAAAAGTAACATGTTGCCTCCAAAAATGACAAATCCCACAGTAATGGTTGTTAATTAAATGACCTTAAAGAACTTCCAGATAAAGAATTCAAAGGAATAATCATAAATATTATGACAAAAAACAGTAAGGAGATGAATGAAATAAGGAGATCAATCTAAGATATTAAAGTACAGCTGGAATTCTCAAAGAAAACCCAGATTGAAATGTTGCTGAAAATGAAAACCTCAACAAGCCAATTAAAAATCTCAGTTGGGCCCAGGCACAGTGACACATTCCTTTAATCCCAGCACTTCAGAGGTAGAGGCAGGTGGATTGCTGTGAGTTCAAGGCCAGCCTAGTCTACAAAGTGAGTCTAAGACAGTCAAGGCTATACAAAACCTTGTCTCAAAAAAATCAAACCAAACCAACAACAAAAAACCTCAACTGGAAGCTTCATCAACATGATGACTCAAATAAAAAAAGAAGAGTAAAACGTGTGTGTGTGTGTGTGTGTGTGTGTGTGTGTGTGTGTGTGTGTACAAGCCTTTGGATAACTAGCATAGGAGAAGAATGCCATAACAAATGCATAGAGAATATCTTCAGTAAAATAATAGAAGAAAATTTCCCAAGTCTAGAAAAATAGATGTTCATGCAAATACAAAATCCTATGAATACTAAATATATAAGACCAGAGGAAATTCTCAGTGACTTATCATTAAAACATTAAAAGCACAGACTAAGGACAGAGTATTGAAAGCTTCAAAGGAGAAAGGTCAAGTCACTTATAATGCCAAGCCCATTAGAATAAGAAGTGATTATTCAACAGAAACCTTTAAAGCCACAATGACCTGGAAATATTTACTCCAAGCCCTGTAAGACTACCACTGCCAATCCAGAATATTATACCCAGAAAGAATTTTACCAAAATTGAAGAAGAAATAAAAACTTTGCAAAATTAAAGCACATGACAGGAGTTTATGACTACTCAGCTCTAGAGGAAGGAGTATTTGTCTGTGAAGAGAGGATAAATACATCCAAGACGTCATAGGGAACAAATAAACAATGCCCAAATATATCATTAAAAGAGATCTAAGAAAACACTATCAATATCAACAAAATGATAGGAATTGATACACATTATTAAATGGTAACTGAATTATAATGGTCTCCATTCTCTAACAGTTGAGTCATATATATATATATATATATGAGAGAGAGAGAAAGAGAGAGAGAGAGAGAGACCTACCACAATTAAATGAAAATGAAGTAAATAATTCAAACAGACCTATAACAACCAAGAAGATAGAAGAAGTAAATACAAATTCCCCACTTAAAGCAAAAACAAACTCCCAGGAAATGAGAGACACATGGAAGAATTCTACTAGACCTTCAACCAATTAATACCAATACCAAATCATTCTGAAAAGTAAAAAGAAGAAAAGAATATTACCAATTTCTTTTTATGAATCCAGTATAAAGCTGAAACCAGCACCAGACAAAGACCCAACAAAAACAAGAAGGAAAGGTTTTTTTTGTCAATGAGTACAAATCCAAAACTTCTTAGAAAAACAAATGATAAAGACAATATTATCTCTTCACTAATGCAAAAAACAAAAAACAAAGCAAACAAATGGCTGTTAACAATATCCAACAGTTCTTTATGACAGAATTCCTAAAGAATCTAGGGATACAGAGGACAAACCACAACAAAATAAAGGCAATATACACCAACTACACAACTATTTTCATGCTAAATATATAAAAATTCAAGGCATCTCCATTAAGTGCAGGAGCATAACAAAGATGCCCATTTCTCCATTCTTGTCCAATGTAGCACTCAGATTCTTAGAGCTATAGACAAGTAAATGAAAGGTAACACAGAAAGCAAAAGTCAAAATGTCCTTATTTTAAGTGAATAATTTTGTCCATAAAAGACATGAAGGACTGAGCTGGAGAGTTAAGTTCTCCAGCAGGTTAGAACATTTGCTATTTTAGGGGAGGACCCAGGGCCTGTATAACTCCAGTTCCTAGGAATCTGTTGCCCTCTTGTGGCCTCATTGGGCACCAGGCATACACTGACATGCATTCAGGCAAATCACTCGGGCACATAAAATTAAGTAAAGAATACATTTGAATTTACAGAAATACGGAAGGACTTTCTGCATGACCTCAGGAACACAGGCATTAAGATCAACAACTGAGAAAGGAAATATCCTGAAACTAAAATATTTCTGTACAGAAAAGGACATCAACACTCCAGAGAAAAGGCGGCCTACAGAAAGAAGGAAAAAAGATTTTACCAGCTCCACATTAAGCAGAAAGTTCTATCTGTCTGTGTGTGTGTGTGTGGGGGGGGGGTTATATATACATATACATATGTATGTATATATATTCCATTTAGAATGACCAAAGAAGTCAGGAAATAGTAAAGGGCCTTGAGGGTCTGCCAAGGAAGGGGAGCCAGAACACAGTGGTATAAATGTTTAAAAGGAAAACATCGAACAAGAAAGTTTAAATGTGGTGGGAATGTAAGTGACAGAATAGGGGAAGGGATGTGGGTACAGATAAGTAACACTTAAGACCTTCCAAAAATTCCTGTAGATGTCTACTATTGTAGACCCTTCCTAAAATACATACATACAGATGTATTAACAGTTTAAATGGAATTGCCCTACAAGATAGCAGTCTTGCCCTTGGTAGACACCACAGACTTACGAAGAAAAGGCCCGGTGTCAGGTAGGGCTAGCTCTTTTGCCTTTGTTGGCCATGTAGGCTTCATAGACCCTCTTAACATATAGATTATTGCCAGTGTTCTGGAGGGGGGCGGGCTCCAGAATTCGATAGTAAAACCCAATTACTGAAAGCACCACAAATGTGAGTCATGGCAAGTGGAGAAGTTCAAGCTGATACAAGCTCGAAGCCTTATTCTATTTGATAGCTTTTATGTCATTGGAAAGTCTATTCACACCACTGAAGAAGAAAAATGAGTGCCTGTTTTACTTAAATTGTGGTCTCAGTGAGGGGGAAATAATGGCAGGCCTAGCAAGACCATGCCCACAGGAGTGTCGTGGAAATAACGGAACTACGGGACATGTGTGTGTGTGGGTTTTTCTTCCTGGTAATGTTTCCTGAGGACATGTGATGTCCCCTAGGGGATAATATGTTAATAATATACTACTAAATCAGGGCAGTATTAAATAGGCAAATTGTGGTAGTTATTTTGGTTGTCAGTGTTGCTACTTGTGTGTTTAAGAAGAACAGAGAACACAATGTTGGGTTGGGTAGATAAGTGGAGGTATGGGTCTAGAAGGAGTTGGCAGAGGACTGAATATTATCAAATTACAATGTACAAAACTCTCAGTGAAATAACCAAAAGAATGAAGGAGAAATCCACCAATGTAGGTTTACATGTGCATCTACAGAGTGGCCTTTAAAAATCAGACAATCATATTTGCAACTAAAGGGGACATTTGTGCCAGTGAGGTGCCTCAGCTGGTGCAGTTGCTAGCCCACAAGTTTGAGAATCCAGGTTTGCTCCTTAGAACCCACACATTGGAAAGAAAAAAAACCCCACTAATCTAAGTTGTCCTTTGATCTCTACATAGGCACAGACACATAGACACACACACACACACACACACACACACACAGAGAGAGAGAGAGAGAGAGAGAGAGAGAGAGAGAGAGAGAGAGAGAGAGAGAGAGAGAGAGAGAGACAGAGACAGAGACAGAGACAGAGACAGAGAGAGAAGAGGCAGAGAAACAGAGAAAGAAAAAGAAAGAAGAAGAAGAGGAGGAGGAGGAATGTAGGGGGAGAGAGAGAATTAGCATTAAAAATTTGAAAAGTAATATTTATAGTATCCTTTTGTTTACTTTTGAGGAGACATCGATTAGTACTAGATGGATAGCCAAAAAGAAGAAGCTGATAAAAAATAGTTCATACTTGGCAGTGTTCCTGCACCAGCTAGTAGGTTTTCTGTTCACTAACTTCCTTTCTTATGATATTGGGTTGTATGTTTAGGTATATAACAATTACTTGCCAGCTGAGAAGATGTGTCGTACGAAGACCTCTGTATGTGCTGGAGTGTGGTAAAGCGACGGCTGTCACTTCCTAAACTCCTGTGAGAGTTCCCTTTCTATTCTGAGTTTATAACTAAAGCAATAATTCAAAACCACTTAACAAAAGCATATTTTTTGTTTTATCAATATTTCACATGCCTCGTGTGTTATCAAGAAGAAAAACCTACTGTATGACATCCCTGGTGCCTCCTGAGTTTATCTTGCTCAGAAATAATAGGAAAAAGAAATACTGTGTCAAACACTGAAAACTAAAGGTTGGTTGAATCTATCCTTTGAAACATATAAATATAAAAGCAAATAATAGAAATAATTTTAAGAGACCTATTTTGAGATCTCCTCTCTAAAATTGTGTATGTTATTTAATTTCACTTTTTATCAGTTGTTCATTTGGGGTCAAACTTTCCACAGTTCCATAATAGGACTTGCCACTCTATTTTCAGAGGCACAGATGGTGAAAAATCGTTTCACAGGTAAACCATTTTATTTGAGTGAAACTGAATTAGCTTTTCCAACCCACAATTTCCAAGCACAATGTCAGAAATGAAATACACCCATCCATACCTCAGTGATGTGGTGCTGGGGGGAATCATGCCATCGCCCAGAATTCCAGTCCCCTCTGCAAAATGAAGACTCCAATGCCTCCACTGCAGTACTGCATGGATTAATTCACAGGTCCTTTCACTGAAAACACCCACAGGTAGCCAGCACAACTAGCCCCTGTCAGCCCACCTACATCCCAACATCATGGGACAGTGTCAAAAAAATACCAATGTTCACGACCTCCAGAAGTCAATTAGATCAATATCTTGGCCAAGGCCCTCCTCAAGGCTCCCTGAGGATTCATGTCAGCAGGCTAACACTGTACGAGTGGCCATCACATCCTCCAGCATGGCAGCACTGACACTTTTATTGATAAACCACTGATGATCAAGTAAACAAACAGAGGAGTAATCTGATGAGAGTGACACACAAGCACCCGGTACATTTTGACTCGAGAAACAAGAACTGCCTGTGCCAACCTGCTCAAAGGCCACCTTACCAGCCTCTAGTCCTGTAGTGGGTGGGAGTGACATTTTGAGAGAATAGGAATAGGAGTGGGAGGAAAGAAATTTGTATTTTCAAAGAGAAAAAAATCGGCTACTGTTTTGAAGTAGCAGATAAAATATAAAATAAACAAACATGCCTCATGAGTGTGGCTACAGATCAATCACCTCTTTTTCCATGAATAAGATACCTACTTTTTAGCTGTATAGTCACTTATGACTTACTAGGAACTCCTAACTTCCCTTTACTTACTATTTTTCCATACTGGTTAAATAGATATATGATAAATAGATAGTATATAAATAGATGATGATGGTAATGATAGATGATAGATAGATAGATAGATAGATAGATAGATAGATAGATAGATAGATAGAAATATTGATGCTTAAATTACATATATTTATATTATATGTTGACTATATATTTGCATGAAAACTGCTCGAGCATCCCATATTTTATTTATACCATTGAATTTTCTTTATAAACTCTCCAAACCAAGAGACAACTCTCAAGATAAGGTCTTTTTTTTTTTTTAAATAGAGGTTATGTCATGAACCTAAGGAATACACAGTAAGAAGAAAACAATCTAGAGGAAAAGTGAAATATTTTGAAGCAATTATTTAAAGATGAAAAATGTTCTTCTCAATAATAGAACTTCCGACACATGAGGTATTATTTCCCTTACATTGGCCTACTTTAATTAAAATGAGTTTTTCTTCCAGTATGGCTAGCCCCTCCAAAATCTTCTCTTCTCTGACCATCCCTTGGAGATCTCCATTCTTCGCACTGGTATCTAATACTCTGTATGGCTCTGATGCCTTTCTTTAATAACTGTGTTCTGCAGGCTGTTTTCTAGCCTGCAGCATTTCCTCTGAAACTAAGTGAACTTGTAACAATATAAAATAAAGCTTTCCCTCTTTTTATCTTTACTTTTTTTTTTTTTTTACTCTGACCAAAATATCTTGTTTATTCCTAGGGGCTACACGAAATTATCCTTTCCTGTTGTTTGTAGGTGAACCCACATGTGTGTACCGTGTAACTCTAGGCATCTCAACACGTCATTCCTCTAGTTAAAGGTGTGTTTGACCTAACTGCAGACACTCTGGACACAGTTCAAAGTTCTCCTGTTACGTTACGTGTGCAGCTTCAACATGCAACTTCACCGAGGTGCACCTTATACATCGCATTACCCAAGTCTATGTCAACCTTTTCCTCTCAATCATTAATGTTTAAAAAATATGCAAGACGTCAGCCACTTAGTCTCCCTGCTTTAGCCTGAATGCTCTCCCCCTTGTGTGTCTTGCAGCTTTTTCCACAAGGCATTTCCTTTTCTGTGTTACATCTCCAGAAAATTCAACAGATTCCAAAAGACTAGGGGCTTTTGTGTGCTTATGCTTCAAAACATCTACTCTAAACTCAAACTTTCACATAACACGCAACTTACGGCTTCTCTGGGCCCCATGTTCAAGGCAGATCTGAATTTGACGAGCTGAGTTTAGTGCAGAAATGGAAATGAAAGCCTCTCCTTGCATGCTGAGATGTGATCAAGGGAAGGCATCCTTTGTAGTTAGTAAGGAAGCATGCTCTTCCAGCACAAATTATGTTCAATATCATACCTAGCCTTCTCTCTCTCCTCTTCTACCTCCTGTGCTGCTTATGACCAACGCTTTCCCCCTCTACTTTTTCATTTATTTTAATCACTTTATGTCCTGATTCCAGCCCCCTTCCTTCTCTCCTCCCAGCCCCACCCCACACCCCTCTCTTCCCATTCCCCTCTCTCCTTCCTCCCAGAGAAGGGAAGGTCCCCAGTTCATACCAGTCCATCCTGGTATCTCAAATCAGTGCAGGACTAAGCACATTCTCTCCCACCAGGGAGTGACATAGCAGCCCAGCTAGGGGAAAGTGACCCAAGTGGTAGGTAACAGATTCAGAGACAGCCCCTACTCCTGTAGTTAGGGGACCCACAGGAAGACAAAGCTGCACACTTGCTACATGTATATAGGTAGGTGGTCTAGGTCTTGTCCATGCCAGCTCTTTGGTTGGTGGTTCAGTCTCTGTGAGTGCCCGCGGGCCCACGTTGGGTTAATCTGCAGGTCTTCTTGTGGTGTGCTTGACGCCTCCAGCTCCCTTTATCCTTCCTCCCACTCTTTCACATCTCTCTGCAAGCTTGACTCATGACATGGCCTTGAATCTCTGCATCTGTCTCCATCAGCTGCCAGACGAAGCCTCTCCGAAGAGAGTTATGCTAGACACTTGTCTGCAAGCATAGCAGAGAATCATTAATGTTGAGAGTGGTCTGCGCTCTCCCATGGGGTGGGTCTCAAGCTGGGCCGTTCACTGGTTTGCCGTTATCTCAAACTCTGTTCCATCTTCACACCTGTACTTCATGCAGCTGACTATGACTTGCCTCATGCTCTAGCAGAGGCATGGTTTTTGTCAGCTGCAGATAGTTTCTGCAACTATGTGATATTTGGAATTCAGAGAAATTTTCCTAGGGCATATAAATGCTAGATCCACCAAGGATGGGGTTGGTGGTTGGTAGTCATTCGGCGAGGGAGGGGGGTGCGGGGGGTGGAGAGTGGTGGGGATTATGGTTTGTTGTAGTCAAACTCAATAAAGAAATAAACTAGACTCTGTGATCTCTCTCTCTCTCTCTCTCTCTCTCTCTCTCTCTCTCTCTCTCTCTGCTCTGCTCTATTCTTTCTCTCCTATCTAGTGATAGGGGGTAAAGTCATGAGGATAAAGAGTGGGGAAAAGAAGAACTCACAAAGTAGCAAAGACCAGCTACAGAAGTCTTATTCACTTGCTGCAACACATCACAATATTTTCTCTCTCTCTCTTTTTAATTGTAAGGAAATTTAGAACTTTTAAATTGCTCATATTAACACACAACAATGGCAGGAAAATACATAAATCTTAACATACTATATGTAAAATGAACTAATAATAAACTATCAGACATAATTAGGAGATCAAGTGAGATAATCTATGAGAATTCTAGACAAACAATTTAGTGCTCTTATATTAATTAGTGTGATGAATATAACAAGTAAAATGGACACTGAAAGCAGTTACTAACAAAAAAGCAGTTACTAAAATAATTATGGATCAAAAATGGTCACTAGTAGATGTTATAAATGAAGACATACCTGAATATAATATGTAGTATTGTTGTGTAAAGGATTTTTTCCTAAGAGACACAATAAACACGTTTATTCTCCCCAGAAAAGGAACCTATGACAGAAAAAAAGGCCAACTTGGTAAACCATGAGTTTTATTGGGGTTACTTACAAGAGTAGAAATGAACCAAAGACAGCTGCATTGCCAGAGCCTACCCCAACACAGGTTTATAAATGCAAGGATCTGGAGCACACTGCCTACAGGCAGCTTAACAGATGGAGAGTGTCCCTTCCAGGGAGCTCAGTTGACCACATCTCGTCCAGGCAGCTCTGTTGTACTCTTGCTTCCTCCAGGCTGCTGCTGTGTTCTTGGAGTTTTTTTTGTAGCTTGGCTTATCTGAGAATCTTTCTCAGTCTTCTTTCTAGCTTACACTGGGAGGGTGGGGTCTAGGGAATCTGGTTAGTTTCAGGGACTTCTCGAAGCTATTTTGAGTTTTTATACCTTTTATCTTAAGGAGCTTGCTTAGGACATGGAATGTTTCAATTGAGGGAAGCTGATACACAGAAGGCTACAGCCATTACATATTATTAACCTAAATTCTGGAAGAAAGAAAAAGCAGGAAGACATAATGAAAAATCAGAGAGCGTGAACACAAAGAACTATTGAAGTTTACAGGGGCATAATAAAGCTAGACATCTGACATAGGAAAAATATCTAGTATTCACAAAAAAGTCAAAATAATTAAACACCCAAATAATTCTGAGGCTAACTAGACAGATGAAATGAATAGATGCTTATCAAAATACAAAGTACGGATGCCATGGATACATTAAAAATGTGTAATACTCTTAACAATCAAGGAAATGCAAATCACTTCACGGAGATTCCATCTCACTAGTCAGAACATCTGTCCTTTATAAACAGAAAATCAGGGCAAAAGAGATGGCTTGGCAGTTAAGAGCCCAAAAGCCATGTCCCATGAAAGTCTTCACTTACCAGGAGATTGGGATAGATTGTGGAGAGCCACAGATAGCAGCGCCCCCTGCTGCTTCCCCGGCGCATTGCTCCTCTTTTTGCGCATGCGCAGTGCGCCCCTTGTTGCGCATGTGCAGTGAGCAAGCCCCTTATGCGCATGCCTGAAGGCATAGCGTGAGATGGCGTGATTCAAACAAGGCATAGCATGAGGTGGCGTGATCCGAACGCACCAACCAAGAGCGACAACATGGCAGTCTCTTATAGGACCAGGCACACTATAAAGGTTCTGTGTGAGCTTTTCCTGGGGTCACTCCAGTAGTCCAGGATCCTGAATAAACTGGCAAGAAGAGTTCCCGGTGTTGGTGTCTTTCCTGCTGGATGGGGCTGGCATCGACAATAGATGTAAGGACATCCTATTGGGACTCTAGGTAAGAGAAATACAGGAGATGGGGAAATAGAAGGACCCAGA
Organism: Acomys minous; assembly: GCF_964271855.1. Classification (NCBI taxonomy): domain Eukaryota; kingdom Metazoa; phylum Chordata; class Mammalia; order Rodentia; family Muridae; genus Acomys; species Acomys minous. Next base: position 45,263,821 of record NC_140484.1, on the reverse strand, counting down.
GAGTCCTAGAAACCTACAAGAAGAACATCATGACAGGTGGATCTGGGCCCAGGGGGGGTTGCTCAAACTACTGAACCAGTCAACGACAATAAAAGCAGTAAACATCGAACCTCTAATCTGATCTAACCAATGGACAGGACATTCTCTACAGCTATGTAGAGAGTGGGGACTGACTCTGACATGAACTCTAGTGCCCCATATTTGACCACTTCCCCTTGGTGGGGAGGCTTGGTGCACTCAGAAATAATAAGCAGGCTACCCAGATGAGACTTGATAGCCTATGTCCATATAGTAGGGGAGGAGGTCCCCCTTGGTCATAGACCTAGGGGAGGGGAATAGGGTGAAAGTGGGAGGGAGGGAGGAACGGGAGGATACAAGTGATGGAATAACAATTGAGATGTATTCTGAATAAATTAATAAAAAATGAATGAGACAAAAAAAAAAAAAGAGCCTATACTATCTGAGTTCAGTTCCCAGGACTCACAGTAGGTGGCTCACAACTGCCTGTAGCTGTAGATCTAGGGGATCCGACTCTTCTAGCCTCTACAAGCACCTGCACGCATGTACATATACCCACAGTTTTGTACATACACATGTACTCAAATGATTAAGGTATTAATCAAATAATTTCTAAAAAACACAAATGATGTCAGGATAAAGGAACCCTTGTAGATTGCTGGTAGGAACAGAAGTTAGCGCAGCTACTGAAATATAGTGGTTCCTAGTAAAACTCAAAAGAGAACTACCATTTGACCCAGCTACAACATTCCTGGGAATGCACTGAAAATTTTCCAGGTAAGCAAACTAGACACCCAATTATCAACACTGATTACAACACTTTTCACAAGAGCTAAATTATTAGAATCTTTTGATGGAATCCTTAGTTTCCATTAAGAGGTAAATGGAGTTTGGAAAATGTGTTATACAAGCAAAATATGGTTCTATTCAGTTATGAAAAATAAAATTATTTGTAAAATGTGGATAAAATTGGAGATGGCCATATTAAACAAAATAAGACACACTCAGTAAAACAAATGCTGTGTTTTCTATCATATGTGGAACATAGGAACCACAATAAACACACACACACACACACACACACACACACACACACACACACACACATAGCAGTCGGGTCATGAAAATAGAAGATGGGAAACTTTCTGGGAAAATGAGGAAGACAGTGGAGATGAAAGAATAATGTGGACTGAGACATGGTCAAAGTATGTGATATATTTGAGCAAAGTACCATGAAACCCATCTCTTTGTACAGTGAATATACATGAATACAACTTTTAAAGGTTAAAGAAAAATAAAAACATCATAAATACTCATCAAGAATACACAAACTAGACCTCTTTTTTGGTGTATAAAATGGGTACTAGTCTTCATTTAGCATCTAGCTACTCAAATCTTGCCATTCAGAGTCTTTCTTGCCCTAACATCTCTAAAATATTTATTTCAAAAATGTTAGAACTTCCAGGTATTTCAGTTACAGTGTTTCAGATGTTTCATACAGTTTTTGTCTCTTCATTAAAACAAAGGTACTAGAAGGCCTTTCTGTATCTGTATCTGTATCTCTGGCATTTACAATGTATTTTAGAATATTAAGTTAACTAGTGACAGCAGATGCATAATTATCTGCCAAATCAAAGTGTCACACAAATCTAGGCTAAGAAACTTCTAAATAAATCAATGTCTCTATGAGAAGTGGTAAGTTCTCTATGTGGTATGAAGATGACCCTGGATTGCAGAATACATTAAAAAAATCTTTTATAAAAGATATACCAACAACTATGTAGACAAAGGAGTCTAGAAGACTCAATATTTCTAGCCAAAATGAAAAGACCATGTGATGTCTTCACTTTTTTATATAGTTAAGTTGAAACAAGATATATTATCTCCATGCATGCTCAAATATCTCTCAAGGGCATATAGGCATGTCACCATAGTGAGTCCGTCGCTCCAAATTAGAAAAACTATTTTTTAATACTTAAAGATTTATATTAGCCACTTCATTCTTGCCTCCTCTGAAACACAAATTGCACTATTTCTGTTTGGCTAAATATAAATTCCAGAATGTGTAGGGTGGCAGCTAAGCCAAGAAGACATTAAACGAAAAGACATATTGGAGAAATTGCTGTGATCAGGGCTCAGCTGTCAGTTTACAACACTTACCTTCTAAACTTACAAGCCTTCCAAGTAACCAGGGCAGCCTTGACAAATTGGACTCAGAAAAGGTTGAATATTTTGCACAAGAGCACATATATCTGCACATTAGGCTTGTCCCAGCTCCACCTGCCTTTGAAAATCAAGAAGGGAATAGATTCTTCCTTTTTGGAAGCCACACCTCCTTCACCACCAGAATGCCTGTTTCCCCAAAGAGGAAAATCTGTAAGATGCTTAGTCTGTTTTCTGATTGCGATTCCCCAAACCAAGTTAACCAGACCATTTGTATTCTGTTTCTGTGAGAATGTAGAACAGGCTGAAAAAATTGGGCTTTCCTAGCCTGATCCTGATGCCATCTGTGTTCACACCTGTTGCTTAAGCCACTGTTTTACTTTGCATTGGCTGTGCAATTTCATCTACGGAGTTAAAAACAAAAAACAAAAAACCTATACCTAATCCTGGAAGAGAACTGTATCATGGCCAGCAGGCAGAAACCACCAGGCATTCAGGAAATGGGGCAGAGGAAGAAAAGAAATGAAAATCCAAGTTACAAAGACACCTGGACAGTTGGAAAATGCCAGGTCGCTTAACCCTGTTACTCAAGCCTAAGCCTTGGATGCTGCTGAAGGGTCCAGTAGCCCGGGACAGTGAGCTTTTCTCCTCTCCCCTTAAAAAAGATCTTATCCGTGTCCCTGTTCCCCTTCATCACACCTCACTCATCTCTGACATCTCAAGACACCCAGGGGCATCTCTCTTGTGGTCGCCTTTTACATGAGTGTCCTATATTTCTGTTTGTACCTTCTTAGTCCTCCCACCCACTCAGTTTCTACTTTGTCAACTCTGCTCTTCTTCCATTGACCACAGAACCTACGTTACATTAATAATGACCATTTTCCCACTCCCAGCACATTTTAGAAATTCATTATGCCTGTGTTGGAAGCATTGTTTTTAATCTCTCACAACTGGAAACAGAAGATTAAAATTCATATATCTCAAATGGGGAAACGATGTTAAAAAGTGGTCCATCCTCCCAAGACCATCCAACTACACGTTCAAAATTAAGAAACTTACTTGGGTTTCTATATTGTGTTTGTAAATAGTTTTTTTTGGGGGGGGGAGATTTAATTCATCTACCAAACACATCAACAACAGAACATACAACCATTGGGTTGCAATATATTTGCATATTTATGCAACCATCACAATTAATTTTACAACAGCTTCAATTTCCCAAAAGAGGCTCAGCATAGTTTATTCCTCACATACTATTTCTTTTATTCTTTCTGCCTGGGAAATCACTAACCTGCTCTTTCATTATACACATTTGTGTGTTCTGAAAGTTTCATAGAGTTTTACAAAATGTGGTCTCTCTGTCTGTTTCCACTTGGCCAGTCTTCAAGATGCATGCAAGCCACTGCACATATTTTACAGTTGCATATACAATTGTATCCATTTTGTTTATCTGGTTACCAATGGATGTAAATCTGAGTTGCCTCTATTTGGTGGTCACTATGAATAAGACTACAATGAATGTAATTTACAAATGTGGGTCTAGACACTGTTTTTATCTTATTTTTTTGGATGTACGTGCAGGAGTGGAGCTTCTGGCTTTATATGGTAATTCTATGTTTAACCATTTAAAAACTTCTGGACTATTTCTCAAAGGGGTTGAACTGTTTTCTGTTTCTTCTCGCTGTGTATGAAGGTTCTGATCACTATGCTTCTTCCTCTTACATAATACAGAATCTTGACAAATATATTATCCTGGCAGGTTAAGTGACACCCAAGTTTTTAATTTCAATTTGTATTTTCATAGTGGTGAAACCTAGGTTTTTCTTGAAGTGCATCCTAATATATTTGGTAAAGTTAGTCCACTTAGTGACAAACATGTTGCTTTTATAGCATTTTTCAGTTAGAAAGAAAGAAAAGAAAATGTTTGTATACACACTTGTGCTAATAATAAATGTGTGTAGAAGTGTGTGTGTGTGTACATTTCTGCATGTATGTCTCTCTGTCTGTTTCCACTTGGCCAGTCTTCAAGATGCATGCAAGCCACTGCACATATTTTACAGTTGCATATACAACTGTATATGGAACACATGTGTTCCAAATTCTCACATAGCTCTGGGGATTGACCTAACTGAGACAATGTGGGAATGAAAAAAAGACCAGCACAGAGAAAACCTGGGAGCAGGTAAGCTGTGCTCTCTGATGCAAAAGACACCCTGGAATATCAGCATGTTTATTGTGAATAGTTAAACTGAGATGCAGTATTAGTTCATACAGATGATGGAGAAGGCAGGCTTTATGTTCTACAGCAGCCAGTCTTTGTAGGACCAGTCTCTGTAGGGGAGCAGTCTTCAGGAGGTAAATATCCACGGGAGAAAACTATGGTGGATATTTTATGCACACATGGTCAGCATCCACATATAGAACAGAGGAAGGTATTTGCCATTTCACATTGAGCTTTACCCCAAGGGGGAGGCTTTGGTCCTTGATATGGATAGCTCATGCTAACAATGCACATCACTCAGAGCCTCCTCCATCTCCCGTGTATGTGTACTTGTATGTATTTGTCTTTGAACTATTGAAACTGTGGTTTCATACGCTAAAAACCTTGGGGTCAAATCCAGATAACATGCCCTAATTCCTTAGTTACTAAAAGCTTGTAGATTTATTGCTCTAAGCTCATTTTCCTACACAGGACAATAAAAGAGATGTACATAACAGCATTATGAAAGCTAAATATTTATTTTAAAAATAGTACCTCAAGCTAAAAATGGTAGCACATGCCTTTAATCAATTGGCAGCACAGCCAGGTGGATGTCTGTGAGTTTGAGATCTACATAGTAAGACCTCATCTTAGAATTGATATTACTTTAATATTTTTAAGCTCCAACCTCTTTTTTTAAAGATTTATTTATTATTTTGCATACAGTGCTCTGCCTACACGTATATCTGCAGACCAGAAGGGGGTATCATATCATGTTATAGATGGTTGTGAGCCACCATGTGGTTGCTGGGAATTGAACTCATGACCTCTGGAAGAGCAGTCAGTACTTTTAACCTTTGAGCAATCTCTCCAGCCCACCTTAACATTTTTTGTATTTGTTGAGTATGTTATCACTAGGAGGTATATTATATGCTGGAAAAATTAAATCAATGATTTTTGTATTCTGTTTGCATATGTTTGTTTCTCTCAGCCGGTGTCTGTTACTTGGCATTAATTCAGTCCTTGGAAAGAAACTTATCCCTCCATACCTAATTTCTCATCCTACCCTTCAATATGATTGAAAATTCTCCATACAAAAAGAAAATGATAAAGCATGTGCGTCTATTGTAAAATAGTATCATCACTTTAGCATAGTTTTAAATAGCTCATTTAGATACATCATCAAGAAAGATACCAACTCAGCCAAAAACAAAAGAGGAAACCATTCAGAGGCTGTGGTGGTGTGTGACCTTGATGAGAGGCAACAGCGATCTCCTTTTCTCCTCCACGGTCCTCTGCTTTAGCTCTTGCACATCCCGCTCAACAAACCTGAGGGAGCAGTGGAAATCAGCAGCACAAATTGGCAGATAATGCACCTCATTTCCATGTCGAAGCAGGTGCACTTTCCTGCAGATAAGTAGTGCGATGACACTGATCTGCTCTGACAGGCCAGCTGATCTAAAATTACTCGGCACACATCGCTACTGGACTGGGAAGCTTCTCCCAAGAGCTTTCCCCATAGCTCTTCAATCCCCTGGGTGCTAATTAAAATTTACTGGATAATATTTGCAAAGCTCAATGGCCCTAGTTACAGCAATTATCAGTTACTAAACGTTAGTGCCGAAGATGTCACCTGATGATTAGCTGCATTATCCAGAGGATTCTCCCTCTTGCCCCTCCCGGGATTCTTTCTCTTCAAGAAATTGAGTGAGCTAATGTCTCAATTGATTAGAGGGGGGGAAAAATCACCATCGTTTCTCATTGGACCACAAGTCACTGAGGAATCTGGACTTTTTAAGCGCAAGCATTTGATTTGGCTATTTTAAATGGCTAAATTGACGGTCTATATCTGAGTCATATCTAAGTAAAGGGGGAACGTTTGTTCTGTTTATTTCAGTAAATTCAGCAGCTGACATAGGTTTAAAAAGGGGGAGTCTTCCATGATATGCCTATAATGTTATTGCAAATGGCTACTCTTGATGAAAGGCAGCATAAAAAGGAGATCTGTCCAATTTGTGGAACTGGCTCCAAACCACCCATAGGTGAATGACCCAATAACTTCATGCCTTAACTCCGACCTCTTGTTGCATGGCAGACTTTGCCTATGAGGACACAATACATCTACTCATCCCAGAAAAAAAAGCCCAAGACAAATCAAAGAACCGAGTGCACTAATGTCCACTTTGGTGAACCAATGAGTTTCTTATTGGGTTTACTAACAATTATGAAAGAAGTATTTCTTACAAGGAACAGGGATAACTCAAAAGCAACTACATCACCATAAAGTCTGCCCCAACATGGATGATGACTCCAAAATCTGAAACCATGCAGCTTTCTAAGCAGTTTGCTGGCAGCTGCACATTGTGACTATTTCTTTGGTTGGTCAGTCTCCACCTCCAGCAATTATTTATGTCCCCCTCTGTTGTTTCAACCATTGGCAGGGCTACTCAAGCATTATCCAAAGTTTCATTTCCCTAGATATAAGAACTTTTGTCTCTCCTGTTTGTCATTTGGCCACCATAATCTCCTGACTATATCATAATGAAAAATATATTTAGTCCAACTTCCAAAGTCTTCATAGTCTTTCACAGTCTTAAGACTGTTTCAAAGCCCAAAGTCTTTTCTGAGACTCAAGGAATTCTCTCTTAATTACAACTCCCTGTAAAATAGTAATAATAATAAATTACATACTTCCATCATAAAATAACAGAAAAACATACACTACTATTCCAAAAAGGAGGAAAGGGGGCATAGGAGGAAATACAGGACCAAGGAAGAACCAACATCCAGCAGAGCAAACTCCAAATCCTGTAGATCAATGTCTGATGTCAAAGTGCTTAGATGGCTCTGCCCTTCTACCTGACTCAGCGGACTACAACACACTTCTTTCTCTGGGGCTGGCTCTGCTCCCTGTGTGCAGCTCTTCCTGAGAGATGTCCCATAACTTTGGCATCTCCAACGTCTTGAAGTCTTCAATGCAATGCAGACTTTAATTCCACAATGTCACAAAATGGCATCTCACATGTCTGGCTTCTGTGGCTCTCCTTAACCATGCAGGAATAATCTGTAACCTGGCTATCCTTGTGTTCTTCGAGACTCTAAAGCCAGAACCACATGGTCTAGGCTGTCAAGTTCTGGTTTCTGCTCAATATGGAACCCGGGCTCTTCCTTGAATTACTTTTGCATAAACTTTAATTTTTTGAACTTTCCTTCTTTTCTTTTCTTTTTTTTTTTTTCGTTAGTTAGTTAGTTTGTTTGGGTTTTTTGTTTTTTGTTTTTGTTTTTGTTTTTGGTTGTTTTGTTGTTGTTGTTGTTGTTGCTGCTGCTGCTGCTGCTGCTGCTGTTTTTCGAGAAAGGGTCTCTCTGTGTTAGCCTTGGCTGTCCTGGACTCACCTTGTAGACCAGGCTGGCCTCAAACTCACAGCAATCCTCCTGACTCTGCTTCCCAAGCCCTCCTTTGCACCAAATGTTTCCTTTTCACAGATTGGAAGCTGAGCTGAATGGAGTTTTGTCCTTGGGGCATCACTTCCTTTATATAGTTCTACTCATCTCTTTCAATACAAGTCTTGGATCCAACAGTAAATTAAATTTCCTGATGCTCTGGCTCTCCTCAAGATTTTGTTCTGCTTGCTCTTGTTCATTGTAGACCTGCACTAAAGTGATCATTAATAACTTAAAGGAACCAGTATTAAGCTGTCCTAAAATCTCCTCCGAAAAAAAAAAAAGTTCAAAACTCTTCAATTAGGCCCATTCAGATTCTTAAGGAAAGAGCAAAAGTAGACACATTCTTTGCCAAAATTTCTGTCCCAGTAGCTGATGTGGCTCCCCACTGAGACCTCTAGAGCTAGGCCTCCATAGCCCACATGGCTCCCAGCCCTACTGACTTCCAAGCACCTGCTAGGATGATCCTGCTTACAACATTCAACTTCTTTCTCCTCCAAAGTACCAAAATAGTTCATATTCCTACGCAAAACATTAGAATCAGGTCCATCACACCAGTATTCCATCCCTATGTACCAACTTCTGTCTAGGAATTTTTCCATTGCCATGAAGAGATGCCATGACCAAGACAACTTGTTAAAGAAGTTAAACAAATTAAAGAATTTGAAACTTACAGTTCCAGAGGAATAGAGTTCATGATTATCATGAAAAGGAGCGTGGCAGTGGGCAGGCAAGAGTGGGACTGAAGCAGCAGTTGAGATTTTACATCTTGAGACAATGACTGTGAAGGGGACAGAGAGCAAAGAGGGAATGGTGTGGGCTTTTGAAACCTCAAACCCACCCTGCATGACATACCTCTTCTATCAAGGCCATACTATCTAATCCTTTGTACATAGAACAGCTGGGGACCAAGCATTCAAACATATGAGCCTTTGGGTACCATTCTCAAACTGCCAAAGAGAGTCATCCAGCTCCATGGCAAATGACAGCCATCATGGTTTCGCTTTGCTCTGTTGCTCACCTGTAGTAAGTACTTTCATATTTTTCAAAGGCAAGAAACATTAATATGCTTAACCATTTTATTTTTTCCCCTTCATTGCTCATCTATCACTTCGTGCTACATATTCTACATACATACATGTATAACATCATATAGTAATAGACCACATTCTCTCTCCAGTATGTGCCCAGTATATTTTTGCAGTAATTCTAGTGTCTCTAATAACTTCTCTGAAAAATGCTAAAAGTGAAGCTTACCTGATATTTTGTATGCCCAATACAAAATAAATATAAATAGTTTTGCATTTCATGTACTTCCTGGGTGAAATAATGGAAGTAATGGACAGGGAAGCAAGTTCACCTGTATTTTTGCAGCTATTTTCCTAAACTAAACTGATGGCAGAGCAATTTGTATTATATATCATCAACCACAAAGCAGTAACTAAGTATGCAATGCTTTCCAGAAAAATCTATGGATCTGACTAACAAAGAATTTTAAAATATAAGAAAACAAAAAGTGTAGGACTAGAATTTAAATGGATAATAGACGAGGAAAAAAACAGGTAATAGAAATGGCATATGCATTTAAGGAACATTTACACCAAAGAGCTGAGATGTGGCTCAGTGGTAGAGTGCTGGTTTAGCATGTGAAAGGTCATAATTTTGATGTAACACACATACACATACAAACACACACACACACACACACACACACACAAATGTAGACAATGGGCCCTTTTAAATGCAACCCATTCAGAAAACTTAGTAAGTAGATACTAATAAAATAGATACAGAAATGTAGACAGTATTTATGTTAGAGTTGAGACATTTAAAGAAGAGCAGAAAGAAACTCACACACATGTGCACATGCACATACACATACACACAAAGGCACATGCACACGCACGTGCACATGAATATTAGTATAGAAGAAACCTACTGAGTCTAGTAATATCTAGGACTGCAGGAGAGGCTAGCCACGGCTTCTGACAGATGAGAAATGAGACAGAGACATCAGAAAAGAAATATTTCCAACATTCCCAGTTCTCCTAATATTCCTCAGTTGTTTTCATGCACTGTCTTTCACTAGACACTGAGCAGAGTGAAGTCTCCACCTTAGAAATGCTGGCAAGTGAAAAGATGGCAGATAAATAATAACTAGCCTATTCAGCTGGGCATTTCTTCTTGGGAAATTCAAAGAATATGGCAAGTCTTCGAATGACTTTTATCAAAAGAGGTAAGTGGGGAGGATGTTCTCTTAGATCACTTACTAAGTGGAGTGTGAAAAGCCCCACACACTTAAATGCACATTTTCTTTCATGGGGATGCCTCAGGCTTGTTACAAATTTTTAAATGAGTATATAAGTAATATCAAAACTGAAGGCAAATGTTGTGTCTCTAATAGTAATCAGAACTGACACTATGATATCTGTGTGAGTGTTCGAGCTTGGAGACCAGCAATGAACAGTGCCAATGTTCATGCTGAAGCCGATGATGGAAAGTATAGTGTGTTTTCTCTTTTGTTTTGGGAACTGTTGTGGTTTGCACAGAGTGGGCCACAAAGGTTCATGTAGTTGACTACTTGTTCCCCAGTTATTGGAACTGTTTGGGAAGAATTAGGAGAGGTAGGGTGTGGTCTTGTAGGAGGAGTCTATCACTCTGGGTGGGCTTTGAAGTTTCAGAAGCCCAAGCCATTCCCACTTTGCTCTCTCTCTTTCTGTCTCTGTCTCTGACTGTCTCTGTCTCTGTCTCTGTCTCTCTCTCTCTCTTCTCTTCTGTTCTCTTCTGTTCTCTTCTCTTCTCTTCTTTCTCTTCTCTTCTCTTCTCTTCTCTTCTCTCTCCCCCCTTTCTCGTCTCTCTTTGTGGTTGTTGTCCCAAGATATAAGCTTTCACCCACTGCTGTCATATTCCTCACCATAATGGTCATGGACTTGCCTTCTGAAACAATGATCACAAAATGTAATTTTTTTCTTCTTTAAGTTGCATTGATAGTGGTGTATTATCACCATAATGTAAAGGGTTTTAGGGTTTTCATAAAAATATTTGTTAAATATGAGACGCTTCTAAATTTCTTACAGTGATAGCTACAAAGCTGTTTATTTCTTTCCTTTTTTTTTTTCCTTCAGTGCTAGAGTATGAATCCAACACTTGTTAAAGGAAAAAAAAAAGGAATGCACTTTGGTGTTATTTGGGCTAGAGAGAGAATTTTATTTCCTGATAGAATTGATTTTTTTGTGCCAAATTTACCTTAAATTAGCATAGAAGAGACTTTCTAGGGAGAATTGTTGACCTTTGATATAAATAAAAACAAAATGAATATGTGGTGGTGAATTTCCTATAAATGGCAGAAACATGAAGAATCAAGAAAAAGTTTAAATCTGATCCTCCAATCTGTGCTGCACATCTAGAAGACTTTAATACTATAATTCCCATGGCCCCTGTACCAGGGTAAGACCTGAGTCACTGCATTTCACAAAGTGTTCTCTCTGTGATTTGTCATGCCTTCATGTTTAGCCTCCACTACACACATGATTTAATCTCCAAGCTGTGGTTATTTAAACATTTCAAGCATTAAATCCAGTTAAGGTTAGATCAGTAGTAGTAGTTGTTGTTGTTGTTTGGGTTTTGGAGGTTTTTTTTGTTGTTGCTGGTTTGGTTTCGGTTTTTGCTTTGTTTTGTTTTGTTTGATTCTTCCACTTACAACATTATACTGCCCTTTATATTCATACCCAAAGTTAACTCATAGACATGATCTCAAACTTCATGATTTTCTTTATAAGGCATTGACCTCAACTGTCCAATGCCAGCAGGTACATCTTTGGAAATAGGCTTGGGAAAAACGCGATATAATACACAATTTTAAATTGATAAAATTTAGAGGACAATTATTATTAATGTATGTTAAATGGCTTCTAAAACTAGTCTGGGGCCAACACATTGAGAATTCAAGAAATAAAATGACTATCATTATTATTATTATTTAGAAGTCATCAAATGTTTTTGATCTGGTGCTTTAGTTCAGAGATATTCGCAGGCTCAGCCAGCGGTAGTTGCAATGGAGCATCAAACCCTGTGAATAAAATGTATCTGATATCTGCGTGAACCCTGTCCTTCAACATGGTTCTTATCTTTAAACCACTCTCCTGTGGAAAAAAAGGATTCCCCTGTGTCCCTTTCAGAAGAGGTTTTGTGAAACCCAACTTCACGCAATCGAAAGCATTCCTTTGATTTGAATCTTCCTTCACTCCTCCTTACACCACTGCCTCTCTCATTTCTGGTTGACCAAGGCAATCACACCAAACTTGGAATAAAAAATCAATTTCTAGATGTTTATGCTTACCTTCTTGCAACCATCCTCCTCTGTTACAACAGCATATCCCAAAGCAGGTGCACACTATCACCTTGAGCTTCTGTGTGCACTGCTTCTGAACTTCTTGATCCACTATCTCTGCACCACGCAACGCTGTGACTGTCACTGAACAGCAGAGTGGACTGAGCAGTGCAGCCACTGTCACCTGGGCCTGAAATCCACTGAAAGGAAACAAAAGCTGCTTTGATGTGTTTTAGAATGTTCATGGGAAGCAAATCCCGTTGACCAGGTAAACACAAATTTGATGAATTATTTAGAATAATAGGCTGATATTAATAAAGTAGAAACTGATGACTACATAAAACTGTGAAAGATACAAGAATAAAGAAACGGTACCGAAAGGAGAATGCTTTTACGGGTTTAACAATCATGGAAATAGACATGTAGTAACAAAATACTATACTTCACGTTTAAGTGGGAAAACTAGAGGCGACAGTCATGTGAAGCTTGAAGAGATGCTTAGGGAACAGGCAGTCTAGAGTTCTTATGCTATTGAATTGGCCAAGCTTCTTTGAAGGGAAATTTGTCAGTGCCCATCAAAATTGACATTGTGCACAGCCTAGTGAACTTAATGACTCCACTTCCGGCAATTTATTCTATAATAATGAGTGGTCTCACGGCACTGAAATGCATGTATAAGAAATATTCCTTGGAAAACTGCTTAAAATAAAGAATTTGAAGAAGGCAGCATCATAGCCATCAGAGTGGTGAGAGAACTCACATGATACCATTAAATATATCCTGAATAATTAAAAATCATTGTGTATATAAACTACACTGTAAAAATCTCTCTGGTATGGTATAGACAGTGGCACAATAATAAAAATATTATGAAAATTATCAGAAACAAATGCTTTACATAATATATAAGTGTACTTGAACTACAGAAAAAGATGCAAATATTTATAACATAAATTGAAACAGACATTATCCTTGAGAAGGAAAAACACAGAATAGGATGCTGTATATAATTACTCTAAAGCCCTATTTGAGCCTCTTTTCTCTATATTCTTCCATAATTATGTCTCTTCATAAAGATAAAATAATCACATATTTTTGGAGAATTTATAGCCTCAGAGATTATTTTTAAATCATTATAGTATTAATTGGAATACCAGACACCTACAGACTTAATTTCTTTCTTTCTTATGAAGTATTAGCATTTATTTATTTTAAAACATTTTCCCTACCAATAAATTTGAAATAAAATGTAAATTGATCCTGCTGGCCAGTTTGTGTCAGAAACTATGAGGCTAACATTGTTCACATCACCACAGCATAGACCTAGAATCTGAAGCTTCAAAATATGAACTTGATCAGTGCTGGAGATTTCTGTCCAGAAGTAGCACAGCCCTGTATATGTCCTTCAGGAAGACCAAACTGAACTCAGCGTCCCTTCGGCCAAGAAAGCTCATGTGGGCCCAAGAGCTCATAGTCCCACCAAATCACATACTTCCTCTTTTATTACAACCTTTCACCTATTTTATTTTATCTTAAATTGTAATCCCTGGTAGCACATATCCTTACTAGCAAGTGAGGTATGGTATAATTTCTAATTCGAATATTAATTCCTAGTTCTGTCACTGCTTTCTTGGTGACTTGGATTGACCAATTTGGCCATGCCTACCTCCAGGCCACAGATCCCTTATTCATTTATTCTGAAATAAAAATTTTTTGACTATAGCCAGGCAGGCATAAAAATCTCAATCCTCTTGCCACAGCTTCTCGAGTTCTAGATTACAGGTATTGTCAGAACTCCAACTGAAAGATACTCGTTTAAATTTATGTTTTTTTCTGTTTCATTTTTTTATTTAATTAATTTATTCAAATTATACCTCAATTATTATTTCATCACTTGGATCTGCCTGTACCTCCCTCCCTCCCTCCCACTTTCACTCTATTCCCCTCCCTTAGGTCTATGACCAAGGGGGACCTCCTCCCCCACTATATGGTCATAGGCTATCAAGTCTCATCGTAGCCTGCTTATTCATTCTTTGAGTACCACCAGGCCTCCCCACCAAGGGGAAGTGGTCAAACATGGGGCACCAGAGTTCACGGCACTCTGCTAAGGGGTCAGTGATGAATGTTGGGAGGCCCAAGTCTATGTCAGAAGTAGTTCCTATTCCCCATATTATGGAACTCACAAAGAGACTGTGATGCCTGTCTACTACACCTGAGCAAAGGGTCGAGGTCCACATCCTACACGGATCATGGTTGATACATCAGTCTCTGTATTGTAATGTGGTTGACCTGAATTAAGTGGCTAATATTCTCTCATTAGGGAACATATGCCATGCAAGTCTTTCTGGGTGTGGGTTACCTCACTCAGGATGATTGTTTGTAATTTTATCCATTTGCCTGCAAATTTCAAGATTTCTTTGTTTTTGATAGCTCAATAGTATTCCACTGTATAAATTAACCATAGTTTCTTTATCCATTCTTTGGTTGAGGGACATCTAGGTGGTTTCCAGATTCTGGCTACTATGAACAAGGCTGCTATGAACATAGTTGAGCAAATGTCCTTGTTGTATGGTAGAGCATGTTTAGTGTATATGCCCAGAAATGGTAAGGCTGAGTCTTGAGGTAGATTTATGGACAATTTCCTGAGATACTGCCAGATTGATTTCCAAAGTGGTTGTACAAGTCTGTACACCCACCAGCAATGGAGGAGTGTTCCCCTTTTTTGGCATTCTCACCAGCATGTGCTGTGACTTGAATTTTTTATCTTAGCCATTCAAAGAGGTGTAAGATGGAATCTGAGAGCCGTTTTGATTTGCATTTCCCAGATGACTAGGGATGCTGAACATTTTTAAAGTGTATATATATACTCTAATATGAAGTATTGTACTCATAGAACTCAAGTAGAATACAGGTTTATTTCCAATACCTTGAAAGTCGTATTGCAGGCTGATTTGGATAAGTAAGTTATACAAGTTAATTGTTAGTTGATAAAATCATGGTCATGTCAATTATTAGTCTATTTTTATAAGAATATACATCCTAGGTTTAACAGGTATATATGATTCTATAGATATATAAGGTAAAGCAGTAAGATAAGGTCTTCAAAAAGCCTCAAGAGACCTACAGATGTGGCATTTAATGATGTTTTTATTATTTTAAAGTTTCTTTGACCACAAGACAGGTTAACTCCTGGCAACACCCTTCCTACCTCAAAGAAGATGATGAATATCAAAGAACCTCCTTATGGAGATGGCTTCAAATGTGGCAAACAAGCCACTGGGCAAAATGTCCTAGTTTCTGCCACAGACAGAATTCTGCCTAAAAATAGGCAAGCTTGGGCACAGGCAGAGTCAGCAGCCAAACTCTGCCAAGACACAGTAAGCAAGTCCTCAATAGTTCCTGGCTCACAAATATGTCTGTCAGATATACTGGGTCAGAAGGCTGCAGATGATGCTCTAACATTATAGAGAGTTTTGGATGACTGTTCAGGTAGTAAACTGTCTCTGTCATTTATTTTGTTTTTCATTTTGGAAGCTCCTAATCTGCACTTCCAGTTTACTCAGGCAGTTAAGTTTTATTCCTTCTCAAGTCTCTGATGGCATTCAAGACCAGATAGTTTAGTCTTAAAATTAAGCTTAGTTGTTTAGAGATTAAGATGTTTTTAGGTCTAGGTAGATGTTTTAAGTTAACATAGATAAAAATCATAGATATTGATTTTCATTCAGAATTTTAGATTTGCCAAGATAGGAAGGTGTTTTCTTCAAGTTTGCAAAATACAAATAGCCACATCTCTATGAATGAAATAATTATATACTTCCTAATTGTTTCATGGCACTTCTTGCTGAATGTAGTTTATTTTATTAATGTGTAATACTATAAATGTATATGTAACAAAGAAATATAATAAAAAGAACTGTCAATTTTAGTCATTTATTTATTATATAATAAGGGAAGGCAGTAAAAGTGACAGTAAAAAATTATAAATTTACAGATTTGAGTGAGAATGGCCCTCACGGGCTCATATGTTTGAATGGTTGGTTGTTGGTGGTACTATTTTGGGAAGGATTAGGAGATGTGGCTTTGGTAAGATCTGTCACTGAGGACAGGCTTTGAGATTTCAAAAAGTCCACATCATTCCCAGTTTCTCTCTGCCTCACGGTTGTGGATCAAGATGTGAGCTCTCAGCTACTGCTCTAGAGCCATCCATGTCTGCCCATCTGCTCCCATTCTCCTTACCATGATGATCAGGGACTGTAAACATTTGGAACTGTGAATCTCAAATTAAATGTTTTCTTTTATGAGTTGCCTTGACCACACAATACACATCTTGCATACATTGCCTTATCATAGCAATTTAAAAGTAAATAAGATCAAAATTATTTTTAAAAAAAATAAGCGAACCTATAACAATCAGTTTACGTTCTAAAAATGTGCAATCATGGGGAGAAAAGAAAGAAAAATGAAGTTTTCTAGTCCAGGAGGTAGAAATATTGCTTTTTTTCCTGAATTGATTTTTTTTTTCTATAATTCATTCTCCTTACAACTCAAGAGGCCCTGGAAACAAAATGTGCAGTGTAATTTAAGTTCTCTATCTTCCATGTCATTCTTCCTTCTGAAAGTTGATAGGTGAGTCTCAGGAAATTAAGTTACATGGCCAACTACATACAGATGGCTACTAGAGCAGAATAGAAGTGAGATTATGAGTCTAGTGAACACCGAGGACCGCAAATATCCATTGTTTTGCCAACTTTCTAGTCCTTCCAGAAAATGCAGCCTTGGTACATCCTGGTTCCTGTCACCTCCTAACACAGAAGGTTTTCTTTGCCCCATCATGCCTAGAAGCTACCACAGACACTCATGATTACCCCTATGTTGTGGAGTCTCCACTGGACGTGCATTCTCAGAGGAACACTGTGAGAGCGCCTTCCTCAGGTTGCCCCTAAGTTGCTCTTGGCTTTTTCTTGTCTCTTCTACAAACAACTCAGAAAATGCAGTGTGGCTCCAGCTCTCACCAGGTTCTTGGAAAACAACACAGAGAGCTTTACCTTCTGTCTCCTGAGTCCTGTTGCCTCACTCCTCTCAAATGGTAACCATTTACCTCTTCTAACTGCCTGGCTTTCCAAATAAATATCCTCTTGCGTAGGATGTCAACCTGAGTGGATTCACAATTCGCTTTCTGAACACATTGGCTTCTGAACTTGTTGTAGGAGAGTGTGAGAAAAAAAAAAAAAAGAACAGCAATCCCTGTGATCTTCAGTACCAATTACTGTGAAGGCATGACCATAACTTCAAAGTTAGCTTTGGACAAATGAGGGAGGAGAAACAGTTCAACTGAAGCCATTGTGAGATTGAAATTCACTGGCATTTAAAGAAGGAGCTAGTTGGGTGTCCTAGCTTTAGTCCAGTCACTTGAGGACTAATGTGATATCTGGTAACATTATAAGCAATGTGGCTGGGCCAACGACATCATAGTGGCAACGATGTCCTCTGTATTTGGCATTAGGGAAGAGCTCAAGAGTTGTTATCATACTCTGATAGATATCTCCAAAGCAAGGAGAAGGGGCAGAGGAGAACCCCAACTGTGGCCTTCAGGAGAATTGTGTTTAATATATGGCAAGCATCTCCTGAAAGCTCTTAAAAACAGTTGGAAAGTAGAGGAAGGAAGTTGTGTAAGTTAAAGCTCTGCCAGGGAAATGTGATTTGGGTGAGAGCATGATCCTATTTATGCTCCTCGGATAGTGTGGCCTGGGGAGACACTGGCTAAGGCTCACGGATTCTTTTACTATACTCCATCTCTCTATTAAATTCTATTTCCTGCACCTTCAGAGCATATAATTCCACATAACACTATCTGCTCGCTTTGATCCATGTGACTGGAAGGGTGAGTTCTCTGTTCCCCTCCCCCACTAGCCCTTCTGTTGCTCAAGGCGCAATCAATTTCAATATTCAGGGGAAACAGACCACACAGGATCTATGGTCTCCCAGCAGGGACCTGACATATTAACTGTTGTAATGCTTCTAATTCAGGCTATTTACTTTGGGATAGGCCTGTCTCTCTTGCTCATCATTTTAACCTATACGTCGGTCGTGTCACGACTATTTAGAGTGATGGGGGTGATCCTCAGGGCATAGTCATGAGAAGTCTGATGAGGGAGCAGCTACAGCAAACCCTTGTCGCTTCAGGGTAATGATGACTAATGCCATTCACGTCCCTCACCCCCACACTGAAATCTTCTCTTGCCTTTTAAATTGACGTCTGTCAGAGGGAATGAGGCTCTGCCGGTGTCATGGCTTGATGAATTGGTCCAGTGGAGGCGCTCCTTCTTCTTATGAGCAGAGACAAGTGAGAGGAGGAAAGAATAGCAGAGGAGGGGAAATGGAGAAGGGGAGGGCTCTCCGGCAAAAAGAAAAATGAGCGTAGAGGGATAGGAATATCCTCAAGCAAATGTCACTGTGTTGATTCAAATGTTAAAGCTTTTGCAACCTAGAAACAAGCCCTTGTGATTACCTCACCACATGTACGTGTTAAAGGAACACATTCTCAGTGGTGTATATCAAACCAGAATCAGGAAGGCTTTGTTCAGGACCATCGTGATGGGTGCAGGGAAAGCTATCTCCAGATCATAAAATGAGGGAGTAAGATGGGGTTCAATCTTCAAACACAGCATGAACTTGAGAAATTTAATCCCAGCACTCAGGAGGCAGACACAGGCGGATCACTGTGAGTTTGAGGCCAGCTTGATCGATAAAGAGAGTCTAGGACAGCCAAGGATACACAGAGAAGCCCTATCCTGAAAAAACAACAACAACAACAACAAACAATGATTAGAATGAGACTGATTGTGTAGAGAGTTACTACACGACGTGGTGTGGCTCCGGTGAATTCAATGGGCAGGATCATGCTAAAGTGAGGCCAAGGATGACTGACATCACCTGAGGACAGTGTCAGGAGTTCCTGAGAGGCCTTTTTACTAGAGGTCACTTATAAGTGAGTAATTCAAAAGGCGTAGGAACTCCTGAAGCTTGACTAAAGTTAGGGCTAGCGCAGAATCTCTGTCTTAGCACAGACTTGAACTGCTCAGCCTGGTGTCTTTGTGGAAAGCCTCTCCTAAGAAGGATGTAAATATTGTGATAGATGAAACAGCCTCAAATCTGCAAAAGATAGTTGGGTTCAGTGCATTCATTATTAGCCACAATGAAAGAAGAGAAATGTCTTCCTAGGTCATCATTTTTGAGTTATCATGACATGGGTTGTGCTCACACAACAAGCAAAGCGGGCAACTTAAGATTAAGCTAGACAATACAGGCAGTAAACCTTAAGCCCCTACCCAGATCTAGCCAATGGACAGAACACTCTCCACAGTAGAGTGGAGAGTGGGATACTACTTTCTCACATACTCTGGTGCCTCACCTTTGACCATGTCCCCTGGAGGGGGAGACCTGGTGGCAATCAGAGGAAGGACAGCAGGTTACCAAGAAGAGACTTGATACCCTATGAGCATATAGAGGGGGAGGTAATCCCCCTCAGGAACAGTCATAGAGGAGGGGAATAAGGGGAAATTGGGAGAGAGGGAAGAATGGGAGGATACAAGGGATGGGATAACCATTGAGATGTAACAAGAATAAATTAATAAAGGAGAAAAAAATAAATAAACTGGAAGCACTATTCAGGAAAAAAAAAAGATTAAGCTAGAATTTAGAGGAGACTGGAAAACGTGTCTCTTTTGTGTTTAAGGTATGACTTAATTCTTTTATAGGAGAGAATTTTCAAAACACTTGCTTTTGTTTAACCTACAAACACATCTAGACTTTTAGAACACAAGCAAATTCCAGATCTCACTTGGTAGAGCATCCTGTTTGCACAGTAGAATATCACTAGTAAATATTAGTAGTTATGTTTTCTTTTAAAATGTTTATCTCTTATTACATATTGAAAATTCTGTGATTTAAATGTTTCAACAATTAATTTTTATATTAAACCTGACATGGAAGGCTACTATTGGCAGATCTTGCTAATGTGTGAATGTTCAGATACACCTCTACTTACTTTTCACCTTGGAAAAAGTTCTAGGTCAAAAAGGATTGCCTGGCAAGACCAGGAAAGTCCTGACAGCATCTGGTCCAACTCCCAGAGGGGTTGGGTAGAATCCCAGGAGGCCAAGATGTTTCTGGCTGGGATGAACTCTGAAAGTACGATCTATGTCATGGAAGAAATTGTCAGTCATGGAAGAAATTCAATGCCATAGACTAGATTTAGAAGAAACTCAACAACAGAATGGCTGAAGTCAAGGACAGACTTTCCAAGACTATTGCACTTCAGCACAGGCAGACATGAGACAGGAACAGGAAGGGCTAAAAGAGCTAATTTTGCCAGGCTATCCCTGCTTAGCCTGGTGGCTGGGATGGCCAGGCCTTGGTTTATCTATAGCTATGAAGATACTCATTGCTGCTCACTGGCTGAGTCACCAAAAAAAACTGAAAAGGACATTATTGCACTTTGTTTGTTAGTCTTCCCTTCTTGGATTTAAGCTTTTTGAAGATAGAGGACAGATTAGATAGATAGATAGATAGATAGATAGATAGATAGATTTTTCCTGCTCTAATCAAATGTTTGGTGATAGAGAATAAAGATTTAATAATCTCAAATTCATATAATTACCCAACTACACTGCTAGCAAATAGTGGAGACAAGAATCAAATCTAGGTCCATCTAAATGCAGAGTGTGTAACACCCTCCTGTGCTACCCAGATCCTGCCTTTGCCTTCTGTGAGGTCCTGATCTAGGCACATGCTCCTGAAATAGGTAGAGACATAGATCGAAGTGGAAAGGAGTTGGCTCACAGAGGTTGGAAGCATGACATTGTCCCTACTTTTACTATACTTGGATAGAGAGGAGACATGATCTGCCAATAGCCATGCAATTTAGATTTTTGCTTCTCTCTTGAACACCAATGTTCAGATAGACACTAACTTGTTATTTCTATAAATAACTAGAAATGGGGTTTAATCATACTTCTCAGTCTATATGAGTAATAATGAAAATACTATGTTGTTGCTGTTAATAATGGAAAGAGAACGTTTACATTTCTATTATTTTCTCTAGTAACAAAAATATACTTTAAACTATACAGGAATAGGATCCACTAGCATATGATAATGAAAACCCAAATGCATATAGACTACATGTTTTAGATGTTACATATGTGATTAATAAAAGCAACAAAATCTTTAATAATCCTGCCTTGATAATTTCAACACTGATTCTCAACTCTAGCTGGAAATTGCAGTGATGTCTCTTGTTGGTTACATAATCCCTGTGCCTTATTGTTAGATACCATTCTTTGCATGTCATGAATGAAGATTTACAGCTGTCTTTTTTCTGCTCATACAAAGAGCAGAGAACCAGCCTTAATTGTTCTGTGCATCTCACACAATTTATACATTTATAATTTTAGGACTGTATAGTGCTTGTGAGAAATTATGTGTTTTCAGAAAAAAATAACCAGACACTGATGCTGGATCAGACCTGGCAATGTTCATTCCTCCCGGCATACTGAATGCTGACACCCTGCATCCTTATGTTCCAGAACGAGGTTCTTCAGTTGTTGTTCCTTATCAGAACAGGACGGCTTTAAAGAAAGCTTCTGATCCCAATTGGGTCAGCATTTAGAATTTCTCACCACTTAAAAACTGGACCACAAATGCTATTGCTAGCTTGTTAAACCATTTTCCCCAATTTTATTTGGGGCCCTACAAAGGTATTATTTGTCCCAAATCAGCCTGAAGAAACCTTAAGAGAACAATGCCCCATTTCTTTCGACTGCTTTCTTTGGCTATAGATATTTATTTTGATTGGGAGTTGGTGATAAGTTACTCTTGGTTTTATTTAGAGAGAAAACAAGGTTGGATTCAGGGATGTCTCTCCTTTACTTTATCTTTCTTTTCTTTTCTTTCTTTTTTTTTTCTTTATCTTTCATTCTTAGGTTTGGACATAGGTATTGAAAAGAAAGAAGGGGGAATACAGAAATATATAGGGGTGATAGAACAAAAGGTAGATTAGTGAATCTACTCCTCAACATAAGGCCTTAATTGTTACTAACAAGGTATTTTTAATTCACTGGTATAGAATTTTGGGTACTGATGAAAAATAAGTTTAATTTTAATACATTGGTATAGAACTCAAATTTAAGATTATTCACACCCATCATTTATGTCTACTCTAATATAGGTATTGTACCCATACAACTTATTTATAACACAAGGTTTACCTCCAATACTTTGAAAATGATATTGCAGGCTATTTAGGATAAATAAGTTATACAAGTTAATTGTTAGTTGATAAAATCATGGTCATGTCAATTACTATTCTATTTATATTACAAGAATATACATCGTAGGTTTAACAGATAGATATGATTCAATAGACAGATAAGGTAAAATAGATAAGGTCTTCAAAAAACTCAGAGACATGCAGAATATGACGTTTTAAAAATTTTTTTAAGTATTTTAAAGATTCATTAACAACAAAACAGGTTAATTCCTGACAATGCCCTGCCTACCTCAAAGAATATGATGAACATCAAAGAACCTCCTCAAGTTTGGCAAACAAACGACTGGACAAAATGCCCTAGTTTCTGCCACAGACAGAATTCTGCCTAAAAATGGGCAAGCTTGGATGCAGGCAGAGTCCACGCCAAACTCTACCAAGACAGAGTAAGCAAGACCTCAATAGTCCCTGCCTCACGAATATGTCTGTCAGATATACGGACCAGGAAGCTGAAGATGATGTTTTAATGTTATAGAGAGTCTTGGGGTGAGTGTTCAGGCAGCAAACTGTCTCTGTCATTTTTTTTTCATTTTAAAAGCTGCTAGCCTGCACTGCCTGTTTACTCAGGTAACTAATTGTATTCCTTCTCAAGTCTCTGATGGGGTTCAAGACCAGATAGTTTAGTTTTCCAATTAACCTTAGTTGTTTGAGGGTTAAGGTGTCTTTAGGTTTAGACAGATATTTTAACTTGATAATGATAAGATGATATTGATTTACATTCAGAATTTTAGACTCACCAAGATAGGAAAGATATTTTCTTCAAAGTTGCCAAGAGAATTCTAAGACAGTAGCACTGAAGACACATTGTATATGATATACAGGAAGGAGGCTAAGTACCTGACTGGGAGCCACAGACCACAGACCTGGAGAACACTAGGTGAGAGGGGCCCTCACACAGCAGACCACAGGCAGGTCTGACCACAGATCATCTAACAGCCCACAAAGGATGAGGGCCCAGTCCCCAGAGTCTGGACCAGAACAAACATGTGAACTGCAGTTGTGCTCTACAGTGTGAATTCAGTATATGGGACTGAACTCTGAGCAGTGAAGCGCCAGAGATCCTGACCTGGGGAAATATCAGGAAAGTGGGTGGATCCATCATCAGACCCACCCACCCACCCCACCCGAGTCCACAGAAAGCCCCAGGTGCCACATGGGGGCCCATCAGTTATGGACATGTTATCCAGTCACAGCTGAGTGGGACTGGGCAGGAACCTAGCTATGGCCCCAGCAAACTAGTCCTGTACAATTTGCAGAACTGACCTAGCCTAGCCAGGCTCTACAGCCTAGCAGGGCCTCCCACGCTCTCGAGAGAGGCTATGCATGCCTGAGGGGTTACCACAGAAAACTAATCAGTTGCCCCAACACAGCAAGACTGAGCTGCCAGTCACACTGTCTGAATGGGACCAGGCACAAACCTAGGTACCAGCCCCAGTGGACTGTTCCTGCACATTGGGCAGAAGTGACCTGCCCTAGCCATCAGGGCCTCTCATGCTCTAGGGAGAGGTTGGAAAGGCCTGAGGTGATAGGGCAGAAATCTAGACAATGAACAACAATCAGAAGGCAGTAGCTGCTCTCTCCCTGGTGGGCTGAATATAGGCCCCACTGCTGGAGAGTTCAGGCAGAAACCTAGATAACTGCTATAAGCCAGTAGGGCTTCAGGCACTCTAGGGAGATCTGAGCCTAGGACCCAAAGCCCCAAGGCCTGAAGGGAAGGTATTCAAAGCCCAGCCAAAAACAGAATAACCTGCTCTACATACACTACCTCAAACTGATCCTGGAGCTGAAGAGCACCAGCACCTACCTCTGTTAGCCCAGTGTGGAGCCCAGGGTAAGGAACAAAGTCTCTTGGAACTGAAACCAGGTCACCTACCTGTCCCAGGGAAGAGTTCCCTGATCCTGACAGACAAGGGCCCTCAGACTATAATCACTCACCAATAACCTGGTCTCAACAACCAGTGAAGGACACTAGAAGCTACCTGCCAACATCATAGAAAACAAGATGACTAAAGGCCAGCAAAAAACACAAGCAACAAAACCCAAAACAATATGGCATCACCAGATACCAGTTATCCCAAATAAAGCAACCCTGAGAACTCAAACACAATTCAAATACAAGAAAATGACCTCAAATCCTAAGTAATGAGGATGATAACAGGTGAAATGTATATGCAGGAAGATGTAGTCAAACTGGTTGAAGACATAAAAGAGGCCTATAGAGAGGCAGGAAAATATAAACATTCAGGTGAAAGAAATCAATAAAATATTCAAAATCTGAAGATGAAAATGGAAACAATGATAAAGTCACAGGAAGAGGAAAAACAGGAATGAGAGAACATAGAGAAGAAAGCAAGCAATACAGAAGTAAGCTTCTCTAACAGACCTTAAGAGATGGAGGAACGAATCTTAGGAATAGAAGGTACAAGCATAGAACTTGGAGCAACCATCAAAGAAAATGCTAAATCTGAAAAATTCCTCAACAAAACATCCAAGAAATCAAGGACACCATAAAAAGATGAAACTTTGGGATAATAGGAATTGAGGAAAGAGAAGATGCCCAACTCTAAGGCCCAGAAAATATTTTTAACAAAATCACAGAAGAAAATTTCCCCAATTTAAAGGAGATGCATATAAACATACAAGAGGCTTACAGAATACCAAATAGAATAGACCAGAAAAAATCTTCCCCTCAGTTAATAATCAAAAAACAAGGAAAAATGTTAAAAGTGGTAAGGGAAAAAGACCAATTAACATATAATGGCAAGCCTATCAGAATTATACCCGACTTCCCAGCAGACACCATAAAAGCCACAAGGGCCTAGGAAGAGGTACTGCAAACTCTAAGAGACCACAGATGCCAGGCCAGACTACAATATCCACTGAAACTGTCAATAAGTATTGATGGAGAACACAAGATATTCCATGATAAAAAAAAAAAACAAATTCAAACAGTACCTATGCACAAATCGGGCCTTACAGAAGTTACTAGAAGGAAAACTACAACCCAACGTGACAAGCTACAACCAAAATTACCCAGGAAATAGATAACTACACTGTTGCAAAAACATAACCATATAAACATTCTGCTGTAACCAACATCAAAATCAAGGGACTTAACAATCACTGGTCAATAATATCTCTCAACATCAATAGTCTCAATTCTCCAATAAAAATACACAGACTAACTGAATGGATGCATAAACAAGACTCAACATTCTTCTGCATTCAAGAAACACATCTTAGGCACAAGGATAGACATTACTTCAGGGTAAAAGGCTGGAAAAAATGTGTTCCAAGCAAACAGACACAAGAAGCAAGCTGGTGCAGCCATTTTAATATCTAATGAAATAGACATTCAACCAAAATTAATCAAAAGAGATGAGGAAGGACACTTTATACTCATCAAAGGTAAAGTCAACCAAGATGACATCACAATTCAGAACATCTACACTTCCACTACAAGGGTACTGACATTTGTAAAAGAACTATTAACAAAGCTTAAACCACAAACCAATCTCCACACATTAACAGTGGGAGATTTCAACACCCCCCTTTCACTGGAGGATAGGTCATTGAAACAGAAACTAAACTAAGAAATAATGACGCTAACCATTGTCGTGAATCAAATGGATCTAACAGATATCTACAGAACTTTTCACCCAAACACAAAGGATTATACCTTCTTCTAAGCACCTCACAGAACCTTCTCCAAAATTGATCATATAGTAGGTCACAAAGCAAGCCTCAATAGATTCCAGAAGATAGAAATAATACCTTGTATACTATCAGATCACCATGGTCTAAAGCTGGACTTCAACAACAACAGAAATAACAAAAAGCTTATATACACATGGAAACCAAACAATTCTCTACTTAATTACACCAGGGTCAGGGGAGTAATAAAGAAAGAAATTAAGGACTTCCTGAAATTCAATGAAAATGAAGGAACAACAAACCAAATTTGTGGGATACATTGAAAGCAGTGCTAAAGGAAAATTCATAGCACTAAGTGCCTTTATAAAGAAATTGGAAATATTCCATATAAGCAACTTAATGACACATCTGGAAGCCCTAGGAAAAATGAAACAGAAACACCCAAGAGGAGTAGACATCTGGAAATACTCAAATTCAGGGCTGAAATCAATAAATTAGCAATGAAGAAAACAATTCACAGAATCAACAAAACCAGGAGCTGGTTCTTTGAGAAAATCAACAAGATAGACAAACCATTAGCCAATCTAACTAAAAGGCAGAGAGACACTATAAAATCAACAAAATCAGAAATGAAAAGGGAGATATAACAACAGATATTGAAGAAATACAAAGAATCATAAGATCCTACTTCAAAGGCATATATGCCATAAAATTTGAAAATCTAAGGGAAATGGATAATTTTCTTGATCGATTCCACTTGTCAAAATTGAGACAAGATCATATAAACAAGTTAAATAGTCCATTACTCCTACAGAAATGGAAGCAATCATTAAAAATCTCCCAACCAAAAAGAGCACAGGCCAGATGGTTTCAGTGCAGAATTCTACCAGGCCTTCAGAGAATAACTAATATCGATACTCTTCAAGCTACTCCAAAAGATAGAAATGGATGGAGCATTACCAAACACATTCTATAAGGCCACAGTCACTTTGATACCTAAACCTTACACAGACCCAACAAAAAAAGAATTTCAGACCAATTTCTCTTATGAACACTGATGCAAAATACTCAATAAAATACTTGGAAACCAAATACAAAAACACATCAAAGATATCTACCACGACCAGCTAGGCTTCATTCCAGCTATGCAGGGATGGTTTAATATACAGAAATCCATCAATGTAATCCACCATATAAACAAACTGAAAGAAAAAAAACACATGTTCATATCCTTAGATGCAGAAATAGCATTTGATAAAATCCAACACCAATTCATGTTTAAAGTTATGGAGAGATCAGGGATACAAGGCACATACCTAAACATAATAAAGGCTATATACAGCAAGTTGATAGTCAACATCAAATTAAATGGAGAAATACTCAAGGAAATTCTTCTAAAATCAGGGACCAGGAAAGGCTGACCACTTTCTCCATATCTCTTCAATATAGTTCTTGAAGCTCTAGCTTGAGCAATAAGACAACAAAAGGAGATCAAAGGGATCCAAATGGAAAATAAGGAAGCCAAATTATCCCTATTTGTAGATGGTATGATAGTGTACATAAATGATCTCCAAAACTCCACCAGAGAACTCTTACAGCTGATAAACACCTTCAGCAAAATGGCTGGATACAAAATTAACTCAAAAAAAAAGTCAGTAGCCTTCCTAAAGAGAAATGGCAATCATGCAGAGGAAGAAATGAAGGGAACTACACCCTTCACAATAGCCACAAGGAATATAAAATACCTAGGAGTAACTCTAACCAAGCTAGTGAAAGAATTGTTGGGGAAAAAAAAACTTCAAATCTCCAAAGAAAGAGATTGAAGATCATCAGAAGATGGAAAGATCTCCCTTGTTTGTGGATCAGAATTACCATAGTAAATATGGCCATCTTACCAAAAGCAATTTACAGATTTAATGCAATCCCTATCAAAATACCTACATAATATTTTTAAAGACATTGAAAGATCAATTCTTAACTTCATATGGAAAAACAAAAAACCCAGAATAGCTAAAACAATCCTGTATAATAAAAGATCCCCTAGAGGAATCTCCATACCTGATCTCAAGATGTACCATAGATCAACAGTAATTAAAACAGCATGGTACTGGTATAGCAGTAGGATGGTCGATCAATGGAATCAAATAGAAGACCTGGAAATAAATCCAGACACATATGGACACTTGATTTTTGACAAAGAAGCCAAATCTATTCAATTGAAAAAGGATAGCATTGCCAACAAATGGAGCTGGTCTAACTGGATGTCTTCATATATAAAAATGCAATCAAACACATATTTATCACCATGCACAAAACTCAAGTCCAAGTGCATTAAAGACTGCAACATAAAACCAGAGACATTACATCTGTTAGAAGAAAAAGTGGGGAAGAGCCTGGCACTCATTGGCACAGGAGACAACTTCCTGAACAGCCCAGGCCTCAAGGTCAACAATTAATAAATGGGACCTCATGCGGCTGAGATGCTTCTCTAAGGCAGAAGACTCTGTCATTAGACCAAAGAGACTGCTTACAGACTGGGAAAGATCTATACCAATCCTATATCTGACAAAGGTCTAATATCCAAAATATATAAAGAGCTCAAGAAATTAAACACCCCCAAGCCAAATAACCCAATTAAGAAATGGGGCTTAGAATTAAACAGAGAATTCTCAACAGAGGGCTATCAAATGGCTGAGAAACACCTAAATAAATGCTCAACTTCATCAGTCATCAGAGAAATGCAAATCAAAACGACACTGAGATTCCATCAGAATGGCTCAGTTCAAAAACTCAAGTGATACCACATGCTGGTGAGGCTGTGGAGAAAGAGGAACACTCCTTCATTGCTAGTGGGAATGCAAACTTATACAACCAATTTGGAGAAATCTGTCGGTTTCTCAGAAAACTGGGAATAGGGCTTCCTCAAGACCCAGGTATTCCACTCCTTGGAATATACCCAGAAATTTCTCCACCATACAACAAGGACATATACTCAACCATGCTCATAGCAGCCTTATTTGTAATAGCCTGAACCTGGAGACAACCTAAATATCTCTCAGTGGAAGAATGGATTAAAGAAACTGTGATACATTTAGATTGTGGAATATTACTCAGCTATTAAATACAAGGAAATCCCAAAATTTGGGGACAAATGGATGGAACTAGAAATAATCATACTGAGTGAGTTAACCAAGTCCCAGAAAAACTAACATGGTATATGTTCACTTATAAGGATGTCCAAGGAATGTTTTCACTTACAAGAAGAATGGGATAGATGCGGGGACTTCCTACTGGAACTCTAGGTGAGAGAAGTCTGGGAGAATGGGGAAATAGAAGGATCCAGAGGGTCCTAGAAACCTACAAGAAGAATATCAAGACAGGCAGATCTGGACCCAGGGGGTCCATCCAAACTACTGCACCAAGCAAGGACAATACATGCAGTAAACATTGAACTCCTATTCAGATCTAGCCAATGGACAGAACATTCTCCACAGTTCTGTGGAGAGCAGGGACTAACTCTGACTTGAACTTTGGTTCCCCATATTTGACTACTTTCCTTGGTGGGGAGGCCTGGTGGCACTCAGAGAAAGAATAATCAGGCTACCAGGATGAGACTTGATAGGCTGTGACCATATGGTAGAATATGGGGTCCCCTTCTGTCATAGAGCTAGGGGAGGGGATTAGGATGAAAGAGGGAGGGAGGGAGGAATGAGAGGATACAAGTGCGAGGATAACAATTGAGATGTAATCTGAAGATATTAATTACATTTTAAAAATCAACAAAAATGGTTGCCAAGTACAAACCAATGAAACACTATGAATTTACCATTAATATAATTCTTGAATTTTTGTGATTTGTCTTGCTATATACCCTGAGTTGTTTATTTTATATATGTGCAATAATATAAATGTATATACGAAATATTTTAAAAAATATTATTCAGCTCCTCTGGTATTGATCTCAAATGATAATATTTGTAAAATACAGCTAGATGTATATGCAGCCAGAATCAATCATTCTCCATAAATCAATCTTTATTGAATAACCCATACAATCCAGTACACATAAGACTGATACATTTTGTTGCCTCAGAAGTGCCAACCAATTACAACACAATATTTGAAAAGTTACTGCCACATTTCGTTCACAGGACTTCTTGAGATTTTTAAAGGTGTCTCATAGGGAATTTGCTGTTCTCTAGTATTTGGAAATCTGAAATTTTAATTGAGTGTGTCCATTTTCTCTATAACTAACTACATACAAAATAAAAGACTTTCTCATTAACCTAAGAATTATTTAGACTTAAAAAAAAAAGATGAACAAACATCAAGTGAATAAGTCCAATTATTTCCTCTAGGCAGGCTATTAACAACACATTTCCCTTGGATACCAGGCAAATGGAGCTTCTCATTTCCCTGTAGATTTTGCCCCAACAGACTTGTCTTGAGAGGAAGGGATTTGATAATTACTAACAGCTGCTTTTTACATGATTTCCACAAATGTAAAGAAGATAGGCAGAAGCAGGATTGTTTGACATGGAGAGAACTCCCTATCAGTCAGGATCATTTTGTTAATGATTCCAGTATTCACTAAACACTGGAGTACAGAAATGCTCAATGGTTTAGTATTCTTTGGATGTGTTGGATAACCTGTGTTTGCTGGAGATACTGGGTTGTACCATACTAGGGTCCCTGCAGAATCCCCACTTTCCTGCTCCTAGATATCTGAAGCATTAGGCCTTTTCAGGTGTTGTATTGCGGGAAGAGGGAGAGATTGATAGTTGTACACAGGCTTTCACTATGTAAATGACACAGATGTATTCATGTTTCTCTTTCATGATCCATTTCTTATTGTAAGCAGAATGGAAAATACAGCCAATGAATGCAGGATTCGGTGGACAGCACTTCCTCTTCCACAAATGTCTTAGAGAACCACAAAATTGTCATTTAGGGTGACACCCTGGAACCCCTCAAGTAGAGCTTCTCTGCTTTTTCTCAGAAACTGAAAAACAAAATCCCTCTCCTTTGCTTGAGCTTTGCACAAGGGCAATAAAGGGACTGTTTAGAAGCTATTGTTTCTTTCCAATAGAACAGGAGAAGCAAAAAAATATGACTCACACAACTGTAAGAGCACTTTAACTCTATTTTTTTACTTCTTCATTGTGGACTATGCCCTAGAATTTATTATGATAAGCTCACAAATTTATACCTTACACGAACTTATACTTACATTTGTAGTTTTTAAAAAATGATTTGGAGTTACCTATATGTATGGAGATGTATGTAAATGCTTACAGAGACCAGGGAAGGATGCTGGAGTTAGAAGCTAGCTGTGAGCCACCAGACATGGATGACAGGAACAGTATGCCTGTCCTCTCCAACAGCAGCAGGTACCACTTAACTACGAAGACATGGCTCCATTTCACATTGGTAGGCCTTTGTATGCTTTTCCATCTCCAGTACAGAATGGGCATTAGAAGACCCTTTAATTGTGCCAGTTTTACGTAGATCAAAAAATCCATAATGAGGAATAAACTAGATCATTTTAAGAAAAAAAAAAGATGCAGTGCCTTAGTCTTTCCATAATGCTAAAAGCTGAGCTCTCAGGAAAACTCTCTGCTTAACCAGTAAATAAATGGGAGCTCCTCTCACAGCCTTCCTGTCTGGCAACACTTCTTCTCACCATAGAAGTAGTGAGGCCAATGAAAGCAAGCAAGCCAGACTAAGTGATAACTTAAAAGAGAACTTCATCAAAAAGCATTCATTAAAAGAACGCTTCATCATTAAGTGGGAAAATGCAAGGTCAAGCTTCTTTGAAAGCCATCTGTAATATTTTTCCACAGTGAAAAGGAAGTCCAAGAGCCTCACTAAGGACAAGCAAGTCCTTAATTTAAATTTTTTAAAAAGAGCATTTTTAAGGAAAAAATTTCAAGACATTGATCAAGTTATGACTGATTCTTTTCTTTATAAATTTAAACCTAAAAGTAGATAAAAATCCATATTAATTATAAAGAAGCATGTTTTTTAAAAAATCTGTATCAATCTATTAATGAATGCCTTTATTGCATGTTGTGCCCTGTAGGAAGCAAGCCGTTATTAGCATAAGTTATTAAAATGCTTTGTGAAACAATGTTACAAAATAAAACGTTTGTTGAGAGAAATGTTTAAGCCAATTTATTCATATCAATGTTGAAAATGTAAAGTATATGTGCAGGTTAATGTAACATGAATGTCAACTTTAACGGATTGTGGGTAAGAGATCTGGGCATTTCTATGAGTGCATGTCCAGAAATAATAGATCAGGGGTGCTCTGACTTAGTCAATGTTTTAATACATTGATAGACTAATAAACTGAATAGATTATAGGGATGTGATAGAACTGTGGAAGATGGGGCCTCATTGGGGTAATTAACTGACTAAAGATCTGCTGTTGAAAAGTACATCTTGTGCCAGCCATTCTGGTCTGTCTCCTTTCTTGAACTTGAGCACTTCTGTCACATACACTCTCTCTCTCTCTCTCTCTCTCTCTCTCTCTCTCTCTCTCTCTCTCTCTCTCTCTCACACACACACACACACACACACACACACACACACACACAGAGAGAGAGAGAGAGGGGGGGGGGAGGGAGGGAGCGAGGGAGAGAGAGGGAGGGGGGCAGAAGCAGAGACAGACAGACAGAGACAGAGACAGACAGACAGACAGATAGAAAAAGACAGAGACAGAAAGAGATATGATGTTCTGTCTTCCTCTAAGACTCAATAGATGGATTGTGCCAATTTTTAATCAGCCTTGGACCTAAGCTTCAGAAACAATGAGCCAAAATTAATATTTTTTTCTTCAAGATGACTTCTCTCAGGTATTTGTCACACTGCTAAAGGTATGAAAATGCACTACATAATATATTCCATGAAAAATGCTCTTGAAAAATTATAAACAGAAGACATTTGATGCCACTGGAAATATAATGCATCACATTTACCAGTTTTCAAGACCATCCACTTCTTACTGATGTGTATTTAAAAAAGGATCTTGTTTTCAATCTCAGGATGCACAGTAAAACTACTTAGAAAGCTACTAAAATAATAGAGGTAATGAAGTCTCACCTCCAGACTAGAGCTAAGGAACGAAGCCCACACATTGCTACGACTTCAGTGGCCCATGAGACTTGAACGTGTAATCAGACTTAGCACTGTGACACTGGGTGGGGAACAGAGAGCAATCCCACCCCACCAGACTCCCTGCTCTTACCTTTTCTGACCTTTAAGAAAAGCACAAGTGTGAATATTGCTTCTACACTATTGACACATGAGTTCCGGGAAGGCAGAGGCAATGTCTGATCCTGATTCAAATTTCCACAGTTCATAACAAGGTATGTGGGAGATGCTAGCTGATTGAATGGAACACTATTCATTAATTTCACCATCTCCAAAAAGACTATTTTAATGGAGCAGCACATAACGTGAAAAACAGGACAGAGGACAGTCTAGGGTCTTTGTATGAGGTGACTAACTTCATTACTGAGGGCTCAATTCTTATAGCCTTATCACTTTCTGAAGTTTCCTCTGTCTAACATCACCAGAATAGAATTTAGACTATCAATATATAAATTTTCAAACCATTACATTGGATACTGTGATCAAATGTACAGTACATGTATCTATCTCCTTAACCCTGAAGAGGCACAGCAGTTCTTTCCTTAACAGCTGTGGAAGTCACTAAGAATAGTTTAATCAAGGTTTACCATATACTCAAAGTCTCTGTGTTTAGTACAGATTTTTTAATGTATTTAGTGCAGCACTGTCCTTGGCTTAAATGAATTTCAGAAAACATTTCAAATGATTGTCTTAAGTAGAAGATGTCTATAAAGAACACAAATTTCGAGGGATACAAGATGGCAGCGAGCAGTGTGGACCGTGTTTGGAAGCTCCAGTGAACAATTCAGGGAATTGCACAGATTTCTGAGCCAGGAACACCAAGGTCCCCACACCATGGCAGCAGAAGTGCTCCACGGTTCATAGGGACCAGGGTGTGAAGGACCTGCTTGCCCCTGCACGAGGAGCATGGATTTTCTAAGATCAGTGCAGCAGCGGCAGAGACAGCAGTGCCACCAGCGGCACCAGCGGCACCAGCGGCACCAGCGGCACCAACGGCACCAGCGGCAGTGGCTGAGGTTTGCAGCTCAGAGCCTTCTGGTGGAGGCAATTAGTGTGGTGGACGGTGGGAGTTGCAGCGGGAGAGGGGAGTCTGGACAGGATTTGGGTCGTGTGGTGCCTTGAGACCCAAACTGGACTCGGCAGACAGTTCAGCCCCAGAGTCCTGGGTTTCCTCAGTGAGCTGTGCCAGGGAGACACTGGCTCAGCTCAGCAAGCAATTCTGCCCGAGGCACTACCTCAGTGCAGGCACAGCTCCCCTGCTGTGACACAGACTGAGCCAAGTGCTCACTTCCACCCTAGGCACCACCTCAAGCGCAGCCACAGTTTTCCTCCTGTGATACAGGCTGGGCAGAGAACTCAATTCCACCCTAGGCACTAACTCAGTGCAGCCGCAGTTCTCCTGCTGTGGCAGACGGTTCAGGCCCTGAGAATCTAGCTCAG
This sequence comes from Acomys minous, assembly GCF_964271855.1. Taxonomy (NCBI): domain Eukaryota; kingdom Metazoa; phylum Chordata; class Mammalia; order Rodentia; family Muridae; genus Acomys; species Acomys minous. The sequence goes on along the minus strand of NC_140484.1, from coordinate 45,229,093 downwards.
CTCGACGCATAGTTTGGGCCCAAGATCCCTGGCTGGACTCGGCAGGGGACCCAAAAGGCTGTGGATACCTTGGCCTGATCCAACGCTCATTCACAGACCTAGAACGATTGCAGGACCCACAGCAAAAGAGAAGTGAGGATCACTGGCTGTGAGAGCCCAAAACGACAGGGCTAACCTCCTGCTGTGCACACCAGTGAAGTATCAGGGCTTCCAACCTACGGAAATCATGAGAAAACAAGTGAATCTATAATCAGACTCCCTCCACTCAACTCTGAAAGTTACCCAACAAAAACAGAGATGGCAAGATGTCTAAAGGACAGCATAAAAGCATGCGCAAAAAAACCCAAAACAATATGGCGTCTCCAGTTTCCAGCTATCCCAAAGAAAACAACCCAGAGAACTCAAATACAATGGAAACACAAGAAAATGACCTCAAATCCTTGGTAATGAGGATGATAATGGAGGAAACAAATAAAATTCGAAATCAGATGCAGGAAGACGAAGCCAAGCAGGTGCGAGACATAAAAGAAGCACATAGAGTGGAACTGGAAAATTTTCAGGAAAATGTAAACAACCAGATGAAAGAAATAAATCAAACGGTTGAAGATTTGAAGACCTATAAAGTGACAATGGAAGAAGCTCAGGAATATACAAAAAATCAGATGAAAGAAATCAAAAAATCTGTTCAAGATATGAAGATGAAAATGGATTCAATGATAAACACACAGACAGAAGAAAAACGAGAACGTGAGACCTCAGAGAAGAAGGCGAATGATACAGTGCTGAGCTTTTCTAACAGAATCCGAGAGATGGAAGAACGAATTTCAGGTCTAGAAGATACAATCACAGATCTTGAAGCAACCATTAAAGAAAATGCCAAATCTGGAAAACTCCTGACACAAAACATCCAAGAAATTAAGGACACCATGAAAAAGAAGAAATCTGAGGATAATAGGCATTGAAGAAAGAGAAGATATCAGACTCCAAGGCCCAGAAACTATTCTCAACAAAATCATAGAAGACAATTTCCCCAATCTAAAGAAAGAGATGCCTATAAATATACAAGAGGCATACAGAACACCAAATAGAATTGACCAGAAAAGAAAAACTGCCAGTCACATAATGATCAAAACACAAAACATACAGAACAAAGAAAAAATATTAAAAGCTGCAAGGGAAAAGGGCCAAATAACATTTAATGGCAAACCTATCAGAATTACACCCGACTTCTCAGCAGAGACCATCAAAGCCAGAAGGGCCTGGACAGAGATCCTGCAAACCCTAAGAGACCACAGATGCCAGGCCAGACTACTTTACCCAGCAAAACTATCAATAACCATTGATGGAGAAAACAAAATATTCCATGACAAAACCAAATTCAAATAGTACCTATCCACAAATCCAGCTTTACAGAAGGTATTAGAAGGAAAACTCCATCCCAAAAGGTCAAGCTACAACCAAAACTACTCAGGAAATAGATAACTATACCATGGCAAAAACACAACTACACAAACGCTCAACTGGAACCAACATCAAAATTAAGACTCTTAACAGTCACTGGTCATTAATATCTCTCAACATCAATGGTCTCAATTCTCCAATAAAAAGACACAGACTAACTGAATGGGTGCATAAACAAGATCCAACATTCTTCTGCATTCAAGAAAGACATCTCACCCATAACGATAGGCATTACCTCAGGATAAAAGGTTGGAAAAAAATATTCCAAGAAAATGGTCACAAGAAGCAAAGCAGGCATAGCCATTTTAATATCGAACAAAATAGAATTTCAACCAAAATTAATCAAAAAGGATGAGGACGGACACTTCATACTCATCAAAGGTAAAGTCAACCAGGATGACATCACAATTCTGAACATCTATGCTCCCAATACAAGGGCACCCACATTTGTAAAAGATCTGCTGAAAAGGCTTAAACCATACATTGATCCCCACACAATAATAGTGGGAGACTTCAACACCCCACTCTCTCTGAAGGACAAGTCATTGAAACAGAAACTAAGCCGAGAAATAACATCATTAACCAATGCCATGGGTCAAATGGATCTAACAGGTATCTATAGAACCTTTCACCCAAACAAGAAAGAATATACCTTCTTCTCTGCACCCCATGGAACCTTCTCCAAAATTGATCATATCGTAGTTCACAAAGAAAGCCTCAACAGATACAAGAGGATTGAAATAATACCTTGTATCTATCAGATCATCATGGGCTTTGGCTGCAATTCAACAACAACAGATATAACAAAAAGCCTACACGTATGTGGTAACTAAACAACTCTCTGCTAAATGACACCTGGGTCAGGGAAGAAATAAAGAAAGAAATCAAAGATTTTCTGAAATTCAATGAAAATGAAGGAACAACATACCCAAATTTGTGGGATACATTGAAAGCAGTGCTAAGAGGAAAATTCATAGCACTAAGTACCTTTAAAAAGAAATTGGAAGCATCACACATAAGCACCTTAATGACACAACTGGAAGCCCTAGGAAAAAAAGAGCAGAAATACCCAAAAGGAGTATACGTCTGGAAATAATCAAACTCAGGGGTGAAATTAACAAATTAGAAACTAAGAACACAGTCCAAAGAATCAACAAAACCAAGAGCTGATTTTTTGAGAAAATCAACAAGATAGACAGACCTTTAGCCAAACTAACTAAAAGGCAGAGAGACAGTATTGAAATCAACAAAATCAGAAATGAAAAGGAAGACATAACAACAGACACTGAAGAAATACAAAGAATCAAAAGATCCTACTTTGAAGGCATATATGCCACAATATTTGAAAATCTAAGAGAAATGAACTATTTTCTTGATCAATTTCACTTGCCAAAGTTGAGTGAAGAACAGATAAACAAGCTAAATAGTCCCATTTCCCCTACAGAAATTGAAGCAATCATTGATAGTTTACCAACCAAAAAAAGCCCAGGGCCAGATGGTTTCAGTGCAGAATTCTACCAGACCTTCAAGGGCGAGCTAATACCGATACTCTTCAAGCTACTCCAAAAGATAGAAAGGGATGGAACATTACCAAATTCATTCTATGAGGCCATAGTCTCATTGATACCTAAACCTCACAAAGACTCAACAAAGAAAGAGAATGTCAGACCAATTTCTCTTATGAACATCGATGCAAAAATACTAAATAAAATACTTGCAAAACGAATACAAGAACACATCAAAGATATCATTCATCATGACCAAGTAGGCTTCATTCCAGGCATGCAGGGATGGTTTAATATACAGAAATCCATCAATGTAATCCACCAAATAAACAAACTGAAAATAAAAAACCACATGATCATCTCTTTAGATGCAGAGAAAGCATTTGATAAGATCCAAGACCCATTCATGTTTAAAGTTTTAGAGAGATCGGGGATACAAGGCACTTTCCTCAACATAATAAAGGCTATATATAGGAAGCCAATAGCCAAAATCAAGGTAAATGGTGAAATACTCAAGGAAATTCCTCTAAAATCAGGAACAAGGAAAGGCTGCCCACTCTCCATATCTCTTCAATATAGTACTCAAAGATCTAGCCAGAGCAATAATACAACAAAGGGAGATCAGGGGTATTCAAATGGGAAAAGAGGAAGTCAAATTATCCCTATTTGCAGATGATATGATAGTCTACATAAGTGACCCTCAAAATTCCACCAGAGAACTCCTACAGCTGATAAACACCTTCAGCAAATTGGCTGGATACAAAATTAACTCAAAAAAAGTCTGTAGCCTTCCTATACACAAATGACAAGCTTGCAGAGGAAGAAATTAGGAAAGCCACACCCTTCACATTAGCCACAAGCAATATAAAATATTTAGGAGTTACTCTAACTAAGGAAGTGAAGGACTTGTTTGAAAAAAATTTCAAAACTCTGAAGAAAGAGATTCAAGATGACATGAGAAGATGGAATAATCTTCCTTGCTCAAGAATCGGGAGAATTAACATAGTAAAAATGGCCATCCTACCAAAAGCAATCTACAGATTCAATGCAATCCCTATCAAAATACCTACACAATTTTTTAAAGACATTGAAAGTTCAATTCTGAACTTCATATGGAAAAACAAAAAACCCAGAATAGCTAAAACAATCTTGTACAATAAAAGGTGCTCTGAAGGAATCTCCATACCTGATCTCAAACTGTACTATAAAGCAATAGTAATTAAAACAGCATGGTATTGGCATAGCAACAGGCTGGTTGATCAGTGGAATCGAATCGAAGACCCAGATATGAATCCACACACATATGGTCATTTGATTTTCGACAAAGAAGCCAAATCCATTCGATGGAAAAGGGATAGCATCTTCAACAAATGGTGCTGGTCTAACTGGAGGTCTATGTGTAAAAAAATGCAACTGGACCCATATTTGTCACCTTGTACAAAACTCAAATCCAAGTGGATTAAAGATCTCAACATAAAACCAGAGACACTAAGTCACTTAGAAGAAAAAGTAGGGAAGAGCCTGGAACATATTGGCACAGGAGACAACTTCCTGAACATAACACCAACAGCCCAGACATTAATGTCAACAATTAATAAATGGGACCTCATGAGGCTGAGAAGCTTCTGTAAGGCAGGAGACACCGTCAAGAGAACAAAACGACAGCCTACAGACTGGGAAAAGATCTTCACCAACCCTACATCTGACAAAGGTCTAATATCCAAAATATATAAAGAACTCAAGAAATTAAACACCACCAAACCAAATAACCCAATTGAGAAATGGGGCTTGGAACTAAACAGAGAATTCTCAACAGAGGAATATCAAATGGCTGAGAAACACTTAAAGAAATGCTCAACCTCCTTAATCATCAGGGAAATGCAAATCAAAACAACTCTGAGATTCCATCTTACACCCATCACAATGGCTAAGATAAAAAATTCAAGCGACACCACATGCTGAGGAGGATGTGGGGAGAGAGGAGCACTCCTTCATTGCTGGTGGGAATGCAAACTAGTACAACCACTTTGTAAATCTATCTGGTGCTATCTCAGAAAAATGGGAATAGGGCTTCCTCAAGACCCAGCTATTCCACTCCTTGGAATATACCCACAAGATGCTCCAGCACACAACAAGAAAATTTGCTCAACCATGTTCATAGCAGCCTTATTCATAATAGCCAGATCATGGAAACAGCCTAAGTGTCCCTCAGCAGAAGAATGGATAAAGAAACTGTGGTACATATACACTATGGAATACTATTCAGCTATTAAAAACAAGGAATTCCTAAACTTTGTGGATAAATGGATTGAGCTAGAAATGATCATAATGAGTGAGTTAACCCAGAAGCAGAAAGACTCAAATGGTATATATTCACTTATATCTGCATATTAGCCCAAGTGGCAGGTCCCACAAAAGCCTTCACTTACCAGGAAACTGAGACAGAGGGGAGGACATTCTAGTGGGACTCTAGATGAGAGAAGCATGGGAGAATGGCAAAGTAGAAGGATCCAGAGGGTCCTAGAAACCTACAAGTAGAACATTATGATAGGCAGATTTGGGCCCAGGGGTCCCACTCAAAGTAAGGCACCAGCCAAGGACAATACAGGCGGTAAACCTTAAACCCCTACCCAGATCTAGCCAATGGACGGAACACTCTCCACAGTAGAGTGGAGAGTGGGATATGACTTTCTCACATACTCTGGTGCCTCACCTTTGGCCATGTCCCCTAGAGGGGGAGACCTGGTGACACTCAGAGGAAGGACAGCAGGTTACCAAGAAGAGACTTGATACCCTATGAACATATACAGGGGGAGGTAATCCTCCTCAGGAACAGTCATAGGGGAGGGGAATAAGGGCAAAATGGGAGGGAGGGAAGAATGGGAGGATACAAGGGATGGGATAACCATTGAGATGTAACAAGAATAAATTAATAAAGGAGAAAAAAAAGACAAAAAAAGAACACAAATTTCAAAATAAATCAGTTAATCTCTTCCAGTACTACAACCATACTTACACATCACACAGTGAGAAATACCAGTATTAGAAAGTCGTGTTCTTGTGCTGAGAGATGCTCCAGTGGGGAAGGTATGCTTGCTGCACTAGCATGAGGACCATAATTCAAATCCCAGAACCCATGAAAGGATGTGTTTGTATTCCAACTGTTCATATGGTGAGATAGGAGGTAGAGACAAGTGGGTATCCAGAAGCCCCTGAGCTAACTGGCCTGGTATACATTGCAATGAGCAGCAAAAGAGAGACCTTGTCTCAAACAACATACAAGGCTAGGACAGGTACCTGAGATTGTTTTCTGACTTCCACATGAGTGCCATGATACAAATGTACCTACACACACACACACACACACACACAAAGACGTGTGTGTGTGTGTGTGTGTGAGAGAGAGAGAGAGAGAGAGAGAGAGAGAGAGAGAGAGAGAGAGAGAGAGAGAGAGAGAGACGGAGAGAGAGAGAACAAACACAGAGACAGATTTTTAAAAAGAAAATCATATCCTTCAATTATCACTTGCTTCTATTTTCATGGTTATTGTGTGGCAGTTTCCTCTGAATCAAGGCAATCCATCCTAGAAGGGGGATCCTTCAGGAGAGAAAAAACTCACAGGTTTCAGGAACTTCCTCATATTTGCTTTGAAGAGGAGACACTCCAACCTAATTCACTGATCTGCCTGAACTCCTGTAGAGAACTCCAAAGGTTCAGTTTCTGTGAGTCAGAGTTTTTAAAGCTCCATTTCCATGGCAAAAATGAATGAGTGAGTGGAGACCCAGTTACAGATGAGCTTAAAAGCCCTGGACCCCTGATAGTATATGCTAGTCTGGCCACCCCCAAAGCAAAATATTTGGAGTAGAAAATTACTAAGAGCCAAGGACCTGCAGACAAATTCATGTGCCTGAAAGCATGAAAATAAGCAGCATCTTAAACATAGTGGTGAAGGGAAGCACAACCTTTATTGTAAAGTAGAGGGCCATAAATGGCAAGTGACAAATAAGGTCTCATTACCCTGATTGACAACAAGGCAAAGATGGAAGGGGACCCTCCTTGGCCTTGATGGTTATTCACACTGTCCTCTCTTCTCTCTTGGTACATCACTTTGTTTGGTTTGGACATAATAAGCTGCTTTGCTAGCTGTTCTAGGTCTTCAATGGTTGCTATTATCAACGGGGGCGGGGGGGGGGGTTGGGTGGGGTGGGGCGTGGAGGAGGCACTCATTCCTCATGTCACTTATGCTGGGGTAGGTTGTTAGGTGATACGTCTGCCTGTGAGTCTTCTCTGCCCCTGTATCACTTCACCTACGGTAAGTAACCCCAATCAACACATTGGTTCATCAAGTTGGATGCTGATGGACTCTTTCCTTTCTTCTGTCACAGTGCCCTACCTGCGGTGAGTAGACATTTGCTTATGTCTCCACAGGAAAAGGTAGACAAAATCATATCGCCAGAAATCATACAATGATGAAAAAAAAAACAAATGATGAAATTTGACTTTAGAACTATCTCTAGTGTTTAATAGTAGAGGGTAATCTTAGATAAAAGGAGAAAGGGTGTGGTTCCCTGGATGCTCAGGCATTAAAGGAAGTAAAAAGCTAAGGCAAGGGTGGATCAGAAAACTCTCAACAAGCCTCTTGGAAGCATATCACCAATGACCAGGCTGAACTCATCAAGAGACTGAAACAAGAAGGTGTGAAAACAGCATCTTGCCAATTACCACCTTGTGTAATCATTTTTATTACTATTTCTTCTTTGTTCACTGGTTCCCCAACAGCATCTAGATAGCTAGTCTGGTTCTGTGGGGACAGGAGATATATTTGCTGTTGAAACCCCAGCAACTAGTACATAGTGATTGCCACATTTAAACATATTATTAATGAAGAAATATTCTGACATTCTTTGTAAAAAAATCTTCATATGAAAGGGAGGAGCTTTCTTAGTCGAGGTCTGCTGTGGTCTAAAATACATGGCTATTAACTCAGTTACATTTGCACAGATCACTTAAGAGCATTCAAACCCACATATTCCTTTATACCCAAATCCCCTTGACCATTTTTGGCTCTATCTTCAGAGTGCTCCCATGTTAGTAGTCTGTGGCAATATTCCTCTTTACTCAGGCATCCATGCCTAGGACCCAGAGTTCAGAGTCTCCAGGGTCCATGCAATGGGAGTGGCAATAAACTTAGGATACATCTTGTCATCTTTACAGCCCACAAAGGCACAAAGCACAGGATTGGTTTCACTTTCTGACGTCAAGGAATTAAAATGATAGAAGACCTGACAAGTATCCTGAGTGATTTAATGAGGAGCCTCTTCTACTGCAACAGCGCCCTAAACTGGTCTCCCTTTCCACTCATCTTGCCTTGACAGTACTCACAATATCATGTAACAAATAATAGAGGGAAAGAAGAGCAGAGTGTAAGGAAAGGAGAGGAAAGGAGAGGAGAAGAGAGGAGAGAGAGAGAGAGAGAGAGAGAGAGAGAGAGAGAGAGAGAGGGAGGGAGGGAAGGAGAGAGGGAGAGAGGGAGAGAGGGAGGGAGGAGAGAGAGAGAGAGAGAGAGAGAGAGAGAGAGAGAGAGAGAGAGAGAGAGGGAGGGAGGGAGGGAGGCAGGCAGGGAGAGAGGGAGAGAGAGAGAGAGAGAGAGAGAGAGAGAGAGAGAGAGAGAGAGAGGGAACCCTGCTAGCCAATACCCATAAAAATTTGTTTTTAATTCCCTGGCTCTCACAGATAGAGGCTTCTGCTAGCATTTAAGATAAGATTAGTTGGTGGTGTGCTATCAGCACCTCCACATTTCCCTGCAGGGATCCCTTCTGACAGGCAGAGGCTGGAGGCATGTCTCAGGATTAACACGAGCTAATGATTATACACTAAAGCTTTGGAAATGTCCGACTAATAGGATTAAGCAGTAGCAGATGCAGGTCCCCGTTCAGGTTAAAAATGCACTTTTTACATTACAAAGTCAGACAGATCCCTTTGAACATGCAATGAATATGGATGTTTTCAATTATCACAGTCTTCCAGGGCTATACGATATGGTAAATTAATCCCTTTAGAACATCGGAAACAGGACAAAATAATCCCTTTAGAACATCGGAAACAGGACAAAATAGCCTTCTTGAGGCTGAAATCCCTCGTTTTAGATTTTCCTTCATGGGGATAAGCAGCGGTGCACCTCACATAATTAATCTTATTACAAACAGAGAGAAAGGGGAAGTGAAAAAAAAAGTGTATAAAATTTGTTTAAATATTTGAGAAACTTAGGGAAAAAAAGCACTTTGAAATCAACATCTCTTAATTAATTTCCAAGCAGTCAAAAAACGCAAACAGAAGGCATGACAGGCTGTTGGGTGTTTTGGGTGGGATTTTATTTCTGTCTGCCTCACGTGTTAGTGTGACAGGGAAGAGGGGAAAAATTAAGGTCACTTAAACACACACACACACACACAATAATAATTGCCAGTAGCAAGCACAACTCCCTAGATATGTGAGTGGATGTGATAGTCTCTAAAACCTGAGTGGAGACTAGGAGGAGGAGAGGGCACGCCAGGAAATGAACGAGACACTGGATAAAGCCATCCCCTTCTGGAACAGCTCCTCGCTGAGCTGCCATTTTTGCAATTAAAGCCCCAAGATTTCACATATTTTGACTGACTTAGGGGTAATTAGGGGAGAAAAGCCTAGAAACACTCACCCAGAAAGGAATGGTTACAGACCAAATCTACATTAAAGCATGTTTAGCACCTTTGGCTTGATCTTCTGCGGAGTTTAAAGTGAAACATCATTCAAACTGGCCAGAGCAATGATGCTGAGCCTCAGGAACAAGACTTAGAATCACTGCCCAGCTCAGGATGTCTCCTCATATCACCTCCAGTCCCACTATTTGGGAAACTTTGTCAACAAGCAGGAATCATAGGTGTTTGGTTTTGGTTTTTTCTGGCATACTCAGGTAATCAATTTTATTCCTTCTCGAGTCTCTGATGAAGTTTTTTGTTGTTGTTGTTGTTTTGTTTTGTTTTTTTAAGAAAAAAAAAAAGAAAAGGAAACCGCTCAGACAAGCAAGCTTTTCACCTGGAAACACTTCTTTGAGGCTTTGTTTTCTTTCTATTCCTAGCATGCTTCTTCCCAACACTAAAGAACAACATAAAAGAATCCAAGTGAGAAGCTGAAATGGAACAGAGTATGACAGCGTAAGACAGGTGTGATGGGCCTGTGGGTGTGAGTTTAACATAACTGATCAACCAAAAGCCACATCTGAAAGGACATTTTAGCTTTTCCCGTTTTCATAATGATCAGGTCCACTGGGACACTGGGTTTCCTCTGCATTCCAGCAGTCCAGTGTGCTGGACAGAGAATACAACCTGGACAGACGGCAACAGCTCAGTGAAAGCTGCTAACCAATTTCCAAAGTCATTCCTATTTTAAAAATTTTTGCATTGAAAAGCCACGACTACATAGAATTAAAAGAAAAAGAATATGTTTTAACCTGGCATTTGATTTTCTTCTTCCTCAATTTGCTTCTGTCAGCTGTACAATAAATTTCAGAAGATATAAACTAATTTCCAGTGACAGACTGTGCTTAAGTGAAAGACACTCAGAAAGCTGTTTTGTTAAATATGTATGTTCTTCTTTCTTGAAAAAAAATTACAATTGTTTGTTCAAATGGTATTAGTGATATGTAATCAGAATTTACATATCTTTTAAAAATATGTATACCGCACGCCTTTAATCCCAGCCCTCTGGAGGCAGAGGCAGGCGGATCGCTGTGAGTTCGAGACCAACCTGGACTACAAAGTGAGTCCATGACAGCCAAGGCTACACAGAGAAACCCTGTTTTGAAAAAACAAAACAAAACAAAACAAAACAAATGTATATATTTAGTTATTTTAGCTGTATATATATGAGTACCTGGGGTATTATGTGCACTGTATGTGGGCAGGTACCTCAGAGGCCAGCAAAGGGTGTGAGATACCCTGGAACTGGAGTTACAGGTGGCTCTGAGCCACATAAGTAGGTACTGGGAACCAAACTCAGGACCCCTGCTGCTCTTGCCACAAGTGCTCTTAACCACTGAGCCATCTGTCCAGTTGTGGCATCCATATTTCAATAGCATTCATTAAGGCTGGTGCTGTTCAGTTTAATGCACATGTGAGTCGTTGGGACCCCAGCTGTGTGGACATATTGATGGAAAGCCCTGACTGTTCTTCTTGAGTCTGCACTTCCCACCAGCTGCCAGAGGTTCACAGGCTGGTCATCCAGGACAGAGCACACAGCAGCCAGGCATTGGGACACCAAAGCCACGTAAGAACAGTTCATCCTCCAGACCCAACAGGACAGAACAAAGTAAACCTACACGATTTACATTTTGGAGGAAGTGCAAAGCTGTGTAAGGAGGGGTAAATGTGATATCAACCAAAGCACCACATATTTTGTCGCTCTTCCCAAATACTCACCTGTCATCCCATGCTACTGGCTTTAAAGGTTCAGTCATTTGCCCTCTAAACGTGTTGCAAAACAGATTTATCACATACATATACTCTGACTTCATTACAGGCCTATTATAACTTTTAAATTCCTCATCCATCTCATAAATTATCAACATTCTAATATTTCCAAATGATTGTTAAAGTTTTGTCACTGTTAGAGGCATATGAACCAGATCTGTGGTATATTTAAAATTTCCACTGCTGATTATTGTTAACAACAACAACAACAAATCCTTCAATCCTTTTCTTTCAAAAGACTGATATATATGCTCCCTGGCTTTTAAAAGAAATATTTTCCACAAATTCACTATATTTAACAAAGTTAAGTATGTCTGTCTATCTGACTGTCTCCCTCTCTGTCTCTCTGTCTCTCTGTCTCTGTCTTTCTGTGTCTGTGTCTGTGTCTCCTTCTCTCTCTCTCTCTCTCTCTCTCTCTCTCTCTCTCTCTCTCTCTGTGTGTGTGTGTGTGTGTGTGTATGTGTGTGTGTGTAAAATCCAGCTATGGTAAGAAAAAGGATAGAAGAAGAAACACTGACGCATTCATGAAGCTCACTTTTGCCTTTCAATACTTCGTGAACTACTAAGAGAAACAGACAAGTACTCGTGTACAAATCAATAATCCAAATCAATAGGAAATATAAAAATGAATGTTTAATCAAAATGCAATGAAGTCAACAATAATGTTGATGGCACTGGCTGACAAAATCTGTCACTGAATGTGGCCTCTCTAATTGTGTGTCTAAAGGCTCACCAAGAATTTAATATTGCTTTTTGTGACATTATCTTTCTTTCTTCTGTTCTAGGACTGTCATTACACTCAGTGTATGACTATCCTAGGAAATAGAATAATTTGTTTCTGACTTTATATTAAACTTGAATTGAGTTTAAAAAAAATAGTTCAAGGAAAATGAAATATGAAAAAATGTTGAAGAACAGGTAGAAATTATGAAAAGAAAAAACTCTTTCAGACTAGCAAGCCTTCCTCCTCCATGAGTATGAGCATGGAGGGTGTGTGGAGCAAGGATGGGACCCTCTTCCCCCTAATTCCTTGTGCAGTGCAGTAGAATCACTCAGAGCTCTCCTTGCTCCTTTGCTTTGCTATGAATTTCAGTTTGAAGGATGTATTTTGCCCAAATTTCATCTTACACAACTTCTATCCTAGCTTGAGAATTCTCAAAACTGCAAGGAAGATTGAGACCATAGAGGACATGGCATGCTGGGAAGCCCAGAACACATGCTTTCTTTACCAAGACATCAGAACCATATACAAAGACAGAAGGGTAAGCCATCCTCTTACCTTGAATTTGGATCTGTGAAATCAAAAGCAATAATAGTTTATAACAGAAATTTATTCCCATGCTTAGAGGAGCTCAAAGATGACTAAAAGTCCACTACTGTCTCCTTGGCATACCTTCAACAAAGTGAGAGTGTAGAGAAAAGGAACAACGAAAGTGTACAGTGCTTCTCCAGGAAGCAGTGCCCAGGCAGCAAGATGAGAATATTCCAAAGGACCAAAGAGCCAAAGAACTGCTGGCTGTTGTCATTTCAGAAGGCCTGACATGAGGCTAAAACTTTACTCCACACATGAAACCCCTGCACATTTTTAAGCCCAGGGTTTAATGTAAAGTCAGAACCAGCTTATTCTGTTTCTTATAATGGGCATGCATTGGATATAAAAACAAACTTGGAACAGAGAAAATAAATGTCTCAAAAAGCAGTATTAGAGTTCTTGATGAATCTTCAGGTGCACAGGTAGAGAAAAGGCTATTTTCACTGACATAAAGCCTTACAGTATGCCCTCCCATCACAGCCTCTCAATAAGTGACAGCTTTTAAACTAAGGGTGCTTGTTTGGTTGGGTGGGGGGCAGCTAGTACCTCATCTCCCATTTCTTTCATTGTCACCTTCTCCCACTCTCATGTTTGGCTCTGCTTTGACTGTGGGGTTTGAACAGTGAGCTTCTCACCATGAAGTCTATGAAGAATTGTCCAGTCCCCAATAACTGAATCAGCGAACCCCATTTTTGTTAATGTGTAAAGCACTTGATACATGACCAAGAGAACCTTACTTCTGATTGGATTTGTTCACTAAATAAGTGATTAGAAAACACAGACTATGTAGGCTTGAAAAAAAATGCTGAAGGCCTGAGGCATGGACAGTGGATATGTCTTCTTGAACGCTAAGGTCGACTCTAGTCATGCATCAGAAGGTGCCCTGCGGTCTTGGAGTAGTTAATCTTTTAATTAGAGTGCCTGACTCTGGGAGGAAACTATCTCAATATTTATTTTTCCACAGAGTTCATACCCTTGTCATAAAAGCCAGCCAGATATTTCCAATTCTAAGAAACATGTCACTTTAGCCTTGGTGATGGTGAGTCATCCATGAGTCTACTGCCATGGGGGATTCCAACAGAGATGACATTTTGCAATCCAAGCAGTGACATGCCCCTTGTCTGGAGGCAAACCGAGAAATAGTTCCTTTCAAATGGGTCTCTAAACAGCTGTCAGGTCAGAATAGCTACCAGTCGTTACCTATCCGAGCCACGCTGAAGCAGTGACCGGTAGGTGGTGAAAATCTCTGTATCGTGTTACTAATCTCACTGGCCAACAGTGGCTGTGTCAACAGCCAACATTCCCTCTTAGTAAGCAGCAAAAATAAGACACTGCTCCCTATTGGAAGTTCAAGGGGCACTGGAGAGGCTGGAAAACTCAGGAAGCCGAACATAGGCCTCCGCGGAGATTTGCCTCCAGAGTGAAACATGACATCCTTTAAACCACAGATCACTCCAAGTCTGACCTGCTAATGGTTGGCAAGCCAGACATTCTTCACAATGACCCATAAGTAGCCTTCCGCTAGTCAACATTAGCTCCAGAGCTTCGGCCCAATTTCCTGGCCAATTAGCAGCTCAGCGGTCTAAATTAAAGAAATCGGGAGCAGCTGCAAGCCTCTCACTACGATTACTTATAAACCCTTCAAATCTGGACTCAAATAGCTTCCCCATAGTTTTGCTCAATTGATTAACTCCAACTGGTTTATCACTAAACCATTCATTTGCTTTAACAATCCACTAAAGCCTCAGATAAAATGCATTTCATGTCCCTTCTTGGGCCTTTAATAATTAGCCGTGTCTACCATGTCTTTTAATCTCTTACTTAATGAGCGCCTCCAATCTTTAATAATTTAAAAGCATATCAAGCCAAGTATCAATTAAAGAGAACTCTTCCAGGCAGCAAAAACAATAAATGTTAAGTCAGTGGAGAAAAGTACACAGGGCCCCCGTTGCTTTCCATTGCTGGAGAGTACTTGAAAACTATGGGATTATTTCAAAACATTACACTTCAACTGCAATTTATTTATTTTTTTTAGTTAGCTTACAGGGAATTTAAATATAAGAAATAAGCATGAAGCATTTTGTTCAGATTCAAAAAGGAATCGTGCATGGCAATGTAAGGCCTGGTTCTTACTTCTGAATATATTGCAACCTGCTCAGTTCATCCTCGTTGCCCAAGAACACCAGCCACCTTGTGCTATAATTTACTGGTTATGGATCCTTTCAGTGATCTGCCACATCCTTAAGCTCTTACTTGTTCTAAGATATCCAACCCATTGAAGCTGTCTCATGCCATGTCCGAGGACATGAGCTCCAAATTGATTAATGAGATTTCTCATGGATTATTACTGGAGCAGTGTTACGTCCTCACTCCTGGAAAGTCACTAGAACAAAGTTTGCTCAAAAAAGGTGGTTGATTTCTTAGTCAATCTTGAAAGTCAAAGTCTTAGCCTAAAACAAGCTTTAATAGATGATGAAAATGGCTCAGGTATCTTCCTTCCAGGAGAGCAGAATTTATAATGGGAGGCTTAAGGCCCTTGAGATCTAGGCTGACTTTGTAATTTTTAGTCACTGCAATTTCCACTTTTAGTGGTAAACAAGTGACAGCGCAATGCATCTGTTCTGAATCTAGGGTTATAATACTTTGAATATATTTACTTGCTCCCTTGGAGACTTGTCTTTGTGACCAAACCTGAGCCACCTCACTGGAGGAATAAAAACCGCACAGAGGAGCTGGCTGCCACAGGTAAGAGGCTCTCTTAAGGAAGCTCTGCTGGACAGTTTTATGTCAACCTGACACACCTAGAGTTATCTGAATGGATGGAACCTCAAGGGAGAAAAATGGCTCCACAGGATTTGGCTGTAAGTAATTTTCTTAATTGCTTAATTGATGCGGAATTGATGGGGAGAGACCCAGCCCATTGTGGGTGGTGCCATCCCTGGGCTGGTGGTCCTGAGCAAGCCATAAGAAACATGCCAATAAGCAGCATCTCCCCATGGCCTCTGCATCATCTCCTGCCTCCAGGTCCCAGACCTGTTTGATTTCTTATCCTGGATCCTCCAGTGATGGACAGCAATGTGAAAATGTAAGCCATGTAAATTCTTTTCTCTGCAAGTTCTTTTTGATCATAGTGTTTGGCCACAACAATAGAAACCCTGACTAAGGCAGCAGCCAGCCTCAGCTAAGCTAAAACCTGAGCATATACTTATGAGAGTAAAAGCCGCAGGAAGAGACAAAACACACCAACAAATTAAAAGACAAATAAGTGTTACTCTTGTCTTAAACACTTAAATTTGAAAGTGATCCAATATCCAAATACTAGTTTATATAAGGCTCACAATTTAGTGTTTAATTTTAAAACTTTCTGAATAAATCCGTGTTGAATAAATCACTCATTATTATCAAAGCATAAAAACACTCAGAGTTAGTATAGAAATGGCTAAGCTATGTGCTACCTGCGGGTCACCAAATTGCTCACTTGAAAAATCCTTCAGCTACTTCCAAATACTGTACCCATCTCTATCTGCCCCAAGACCTCACATTCTAAATATTGATAATTATTGTTATAAAGCCTAAAATGTTAATTTCCTATGGATGAATTTTTTCTATTAATTGGTAAGCATGATATGTTAGGAAAAAATGGCCTTCAATATCAAGAATGTTAGTGCACCACATATGCTTATTTGGATGTCTCAATAGTAGAGTAGCAGTCAGAGGTTATTTTTATAACTTTCAAAGCAACAGCTATTTTAATGTTATCCAGGAACCCATGCATATCACACCACCAATGTCTCCATAACCAGCTGATTTGTGAGATAACAATATGAGTAACTCATGCTCCATCCCTAATATGCTTTCTTTAACAAATAACTATCGCAGATTTCTGACACTTCCTGATGACATCGGGAGATATGGCTGAACATTCTCTGGGTGCGGCCACACCACCGACACCATCTGGCTTTGCTTGCTGATGGAGATAATAATGTGTAGGTGTCAGCTTTGATGTCTGTATCTTAATATGCTTAAATACTGAGATACCTCAGGCCTGGGTCAGTAAGAGAGAGCATGCAGAAGGGATAAGCATAAACAAAGAGCTTGTTTCTCTGTTCTGCTCAGCCCTGAGTCTGGAGGAAGAATGGCTTTGCTTATCTCTGAATCAGCAGTCATGGCATCAGTGTAGTCAGCACAGACCCGATGCTACACTGACTATGTGTTCTTCCTTATTTGCATATCATTATATCACTTCCAAAAGACTCACACAAAATGAACCCTGTATTCATATTTTTATAATAAGATACTTAGAATCCAAAATTCTAAATGTGTCTAGTCCCTAATTATGGTTTTGCTTGGAAAGCTAGTGTCTGTTTAAAGAATCCAAACTGTAAACATCATTTATATACAAATATTAAATTGTGTGGTCCAGTTTTATTTTGATTTCTTGAAGTATTCTTAAGTAAGTATTTCTGATGACAGTTTTTATTTGTTTTGTATATTTGCATTTCATAATAATGTCTCTTTTTCTTAAATTCAATTAATCCTCTTGATATACTTACAGGTACATAAAAACAGGCATTGATCATTTTATAGTAAATAAGAAAACACAAAACTATGCATGTGGCATGTGTAATTAGACAAACTATATGCAAACATGTCCTGAAATTTGGTCTTACCATAATAGCTAGCTAACCAATAAGCCAAATTAAGGCAAGAACAACATCACATGCATTGTTCTGTGTAAACTATGATGACGTTCTAGTCTTAAGTGTGTGTGTGTGTGTGTTGCTTGAATTCACTGGGAAACATATTCTGGAACTGGATTATCACCTGCAACTCACTTCGTCCCCAAGCATGTTTGTCTCTGATTCTGGTCACTGATTCTGGGATTGGCTGTTCCCAGGAGGAGATAACAGTAAAATACCTGAGTTAAAACACCATGTCCTTGAGAACAACTAGGAAGTAAACTATTTGTACCAGAGGTAACTATTGTTTACCCCCATAATATAAAAGGGCCTACGTGGGAAAGGGAAGCCTGAAATTCAGTCATGGGAAGCTCAGGCATGGAGAAAACTGCAATTGGGAATTATTGCTTCTGCCTCAGCTTCTCTGATAAGTTTCTGCTGGATGCTTTGAATACGTGGAGAATGTTTTCCTTTCTATCTATTTATTTATTATCCATTTTTCTGTGATTTATTTTATTATTTTATTTTTGCCTTGCTATAAGCTTCTTAGAACTTGTTGGATTTGGATATTTAGTCTTTAGGTTGTTTTATATAGTTTTTTGTCATTCTCAATACATAAACTTGCAGCCTTTTTCTCTTTTTCTGATTGTTTGGAATTCCTCTTATGTATAATGTTTGTTTGCTTTACAGTATTTCTTCTATCTTGTAAGTTTTTTCCAGTGGTTTTCATTCTTTTCCATTTTTTTTCTCTAGATATTTGACACAAAGCTTTTGAACTTGCACATTTTTATTCTTTATTATTAAGTATTTCACTGGCTGCTCAGATTTTTAACTGAGTCGTTATAATATTCAGATCCAGAATTTCTGTTTCATTCTCTTTCACGGTTTTCATCTTTGTAGAATTCTTAATTTTGCTACTGTGTTATTTTTAAGATTCTGTTTGAATCTTTCTTGTGTTTTATTATAGTTCACGAGCTCCTTTGGGATGATAATTCTTAACTTTCATCAAATGGTTTGTAGAGGATCAGCTTTTACAAGTCAGTTTCTGGCACTTTCTAAGTTTTTTTTCTGTTTGGTTTTTCTTTTTTCTTTTTTGGCACTGTTGGATTTTCCTATTTGTGATCCTGCTGGCTTTGTATTGATGATTATGAATATAAGAAAGTAACCATAAGTTGTAAACTAGCTGGGACTGGAAAAGTTTTTCATCCATGTTGTATAACTTTTCCTAAGGGGAAAAGTAGTTGTAACATCTCTTCATTCACTCCAGATAAGGAAAAAGCCACAAACCAAAGTGATGATTCTACCAAAGTCCAACTTATTAAGAGTTACATACAAGAATATGGGTGAGGAACTGCTTACAGAAGAGGTGACTCAAAGGCAGATAGAGCACTGAAAACTCACTTCAGCCAAGGTGAGGACTCATGAATCTACAACCGCGTGGAACTCTCTGTATCACTTGCAGGAAATTCTGCTGGTTGGAGAATCTTCTTTCCTTAGCATTTCTTACCCATCATATACCCCTGGGGAGGGAGGCACGTTGTAGATAGCTAAGTTTTAAAGACTTACTCAGAGCTGTGAGTTGTCTGCCTCCTGGCTCTCAGCAATCTTCATTCTAGGATGGAATATATTGACTCAGAGAAAACTACTGCACAACAGTCAGTCAGTTTATGGTAGTATTAATTTTTAGCTTGACAGCTGTAATGTAAGTCTAAAGCCACCCTTGTAAGAGATTGTCTAGATTCGGTTAGATTCTGAGAACATCTGTGAGGGATTATCTAGATGGCATTAGCAAATGTAGAAACACTCATCTTAGTTGTGGGTGGGAACATTACTTTCATGAACTGTGTACAGTGGAAAGAGCAAGCAGACAACGCAGTATTATTTCATTGCTTCCTGCTCACAACTGTGGATATGATACAACCACTTCTAGTAGCCTCTTGCTGCTGTGACTTGTCTGCCATGATCCATCCTGGATGATGCTGATTTACATTGGGATGGTGAGAAATCCTACAGATACTGTGAGCTTGCTCTTCCTATTTGCTTCAATGTGTCTTTCATTATCCAGGTGCTATCACTGCTTACCTATATTTATTAGTTCTCATAATGGTAATTTATGGTATATGAACAGATAATAGTTTAAATTAATCTTTCTATGAAAAATCAGGGTCTATAAATGTCTATTTAGATATCACTCTCCTCTCAAGATTCTTAAAATAATAAAACAATCACACAACTAAGAACTCAAATACAGTACAAGACAACAGAACATATTCCCACCCACTCCTTACCTCACATAAACATTGTATTAGTTACATTTCTATGCCTGTGATAAAACACCATAACCAACACACAATAAAAGAAAGAATTTGATTGGGATTATGGTTTCGAAGCCTTGGAGTCCATGATTACAAAGCAAAGTACACCTGAGAGCTCACATAAGCAAGAACCAGAGAGCACACTGGGAAAGCCACAAATATCTTGAAACTTCAATACCTGCTCCTGTGACACACCAGCTCTAAGAAGACCACACCTCTTCCTAATCATTCTTAAGCACTTCCACCAACTGGGGACCAAACATATAAGCCTATGGAGGCCATTGAATTCAAATCACCAGAATCCACTCCCTGGCCCCCATAGGCACATAGCGGTATTATAATGAAAAAGGTATTTAGTCCAACATCAAAAACCCTAAAGTCTTTTACAGTCTCGAAGTCAAAAGTCTCTTCTGAGTCCCAAGCCAATCTCTTCTTTATGACTCTTGTAAAATAAAAAGGCAAATGACATACATCCACCAACAATGGCATAGAATATGAATTACCATCCCAAAATGTATGTGAGTGAATACTGGACCGAAGCAGGTCCTAAATCCAGCAGAGCAAACTACCAAGCCTGTAGCTCCATGTCTCATGTCATAGAGATTAGATGGCTCTGCCCTCAAGCTTTTCTACCTGCATCTTTCTCTAGTTTCACTTCCTGTGTGTAGGCTTCCTCTCCCAAGCCTCTGAAACTCCTAACATCTTGGAATCTCCAACATAATTCATGCTTCACTTTGACTATCACACATTGCTTGGTTCTTCAGAAAGGTTTTCCACAACCAATATATATATATATATATTCTCATGTTTCTAGAACCAAGAGCCATATGCACAGCATAGCCAAGTGCAGCGACCTACCTGGCCTCCTTGACTCACTTTTGTAGCAGTTTTGATTTGTTGATGGTTTGTAAAAGCAGAAAATTCCTTATGCCTTTCCCTTTGAGAAATTGGGAGTTTAACTTGTTGAGTCCTTCCCTGAGGGCATCCCTCTATTTTATCCCTCATGGAGGTCAGACTTCTCTTTAACCTCTTTATCTCTTTCAGTACAAATGTTTTCTCTTTCAACTGTACATTTTTCATTTCTTTCTTTCCCATTTGCTCTTCTCTATTATAGACTTGGATAAGAGTGCTTACTTGTAATCGAGTGACAGGCTCAATATTAGGCTGTCTTGAAATCAGCTCCACCAAAGAAATTAATCTACTACTTCTCAATTTAGCCTTAGACAAATTCTTAGGACAAGGACAGAAGACAGCACCATCTTTGGCAAATTATTACAGGAATGGTCTCTAACCAAATTGCTGTAAAAATCTTTGTTTCCCTTTGAAGCCCCTTGAGCTGCTTCTTAGCAGCCCACATAGCTGTTAGCATTTCGATCTTCCAAGCTCCAATTAGGTTGGCCCATTGAGCTCTGTTTAGATCATTCAATGCTTCCCTAGTCCAAAGTTCCAAGATCTTCAACATTCCTCCAAAACTCTATGATGGTCAGGCCTATCATAATCCTGCTCCTAGTTCTTTTCAATGGCTGCAATAAAACACCATGACCTAGACAACCTATAAAATAAAGTATTTAGTTTGGCTTTCAGTTTCAAAGGGTTAGAGTTCTTCATGGTAGAGCTAGGGTATAGCAGCAGAAACAGCTGAGGGCTTACATCTCAAACAAACTGCAAGCAAGAGGCCGAGTACACACAAAGTGACATAAGTCTTTTGAAATCCAGAATTCTGCCTCCAGTGAAACAGCTCTTCCGACAAGCCCTTACCTCCTAATCCTTCCCAAAGAGTTCAATCAACTGAGGACCAAATTTATAAAATATACTCCTATATGAGGCATTCTCATTCAAACCACTACCACCAACATACTTTTCATAGGTTGGTTCCTACTTATTTTACATATGTTTGAGTTCCTAAACAATTTCTTATTATACCGTGCATTTTGAATATGTTCATTCTACATCCCTCCTTTCTTCCTAAATATATATATATATATATGATTTTCAGTTGTATCCGTATTTTAACAAATAAAATAATGTCTTTAAAATTTTTTTTAACTAAGGAATTCATTCTTTAAAAAATTAAGCTTTTTTACTTTTAATTTTACTTTTACTTATTAATTTATTCATATTACATCTCAATTGTTATCCCTACCCCTTGTTTCCTCCTGTTCCTCCCTCCCTCCCACTTTCACCCTATTCCCCTCCCCTATGTCTGTGACTGAGAGGGACATTCTCCCCCTCTATATGATCATAGGGTATCAAGTCTCTTGTTGATAGCCTGTTACCCTTCCTCTGAGTGCCCCTGGGCCTCCTCTTTAAGGGAACGTGGTCAAATATGGGGCACCAGAGTTCATGTGAAAGTCAGTCCGCACTTCTTTCTTAGGTTTGAATAAAACTTTTGCCACTATTTTCTCTAGTAATTTACCTGGGTTGATTCCATAATGTCCTATTGGGACCAATGATGTAATATGTATTGACAGGCAGCTATCCCAGTAGTATGTTGAGTAAAGTTTGGAGAAGATTTGCAGATATGGTGTAGTTGGGTCTTACAATTGATTTGCTTTCAGTTTACTTAGAAGCATCTGGATTCTATTTTCAAAATATAAACAAAGTTTCCCAGAAAGAGTTCTCCAAGAAAGTTGAGGTAATTTTACTAAGTCTTTGTTTACTATAAAAGAATTCATGTATCATTACAAAAAAGAGATATGGTGACCACCAATATAATGAAGTGATAAATTCTAGCCCCATTCGTGGTAGGAAATCCCAACCTTTGGAGTCCACAGTTTAAAAGTAATAAAAACAAACAAACAGAAAGAAAGTTGTGGAACTTGAACATTCTTACCAAAAAGTTGACTTAATCTAAATATAAAGAAACAAAAACCCAAAGCATAGTATTTTGCAGTGTAGTTTTCCTGGGGTCTGTTTTTAGTCAGGTATGACAGCACACACATGAAATGCCAGCACTGAGAAAGATGAGGCAAAGATATCATGAGATCAAGGCCAGTGTGGGCTCCATTGTCAAAAAGGAAGGAAGAAAGAATAATTAAAGAAAAAAAAAGTTAATCCTATATTGTAATTAGAATTTGAAATCCGCCCCTCCCCCCAGCACATACACATATTCATGTGTTTAGGGACTTGACCCCTAGTTGGTGGCACTGTTGAGCAGGTTGTAAAACTCTTGGGAGGTGGAGCCTTACTGGAGGAAGTAGGTCACTAAGTATGGACCCTGATGCTGTATAGCCAGCCCCACTTCCTGTTCACACTCTGCTTCTTAATCACAGCTATAATGTGGCCAGCTAGGCTCCTGCTGTAGCCACTATGGCTTCTCTACTGTGATGTACTGAATTTTAACTTAAAAGAAACACCCTTTCCCTTAAATTACTTTTGTCGGGGTTTTTTTTTTTCACAGTAATAAGTGACTAAGATAGATATTGGTACCCAGAAGTGGTGCTATTGCTTTTATAAGCCTGACCATACAGCCTCTAAGCCTTTGGAACTGGTTTTAGTGAAGAAAGTAGAAGAATTCAGACCTTTGGTCTATAGTACCTTTGAAATGCTGTAAGCAGAGCTTAATGGGCCATTATAGTGCAGGATAGAAGAGAGAACAGAAAAAATGTGGTCTCAGAGCAGAGGAATTCTGTTGGTTAACCGGGCTAGAAGTCATTCAGGTTACACTCTGGCAAAGAATCTGGCTGCATCCTGGCCATGTCTTGCAAACTTGTGTGATACTTAATTGAAATCATATCTCAATCATATCTACTGTTAAAGGAGGCAATAAGAGGAGCAAAAAGAAATACAAATGCACTCAATGGGCCACAAAGGAAAAGAATGTAACGTTCAAAGGTGTATGAGTGATATTGAAGAAACTGAAAGACAAAGGGAGTTTAGTGTGATCAGAATACACTGTATACATCTATGACATTATCAAAGGATGGGATACAAAATTAAAAAAAAAAACTAAACTGTGAAGTTTGTTGAGGAATGGTATATGAACAAGCTTAAAGCTGTGAACAAGAAGAGTGCACGTGGACAAGTTTCTGTGGCTGTTGAAGGTATTAATTCCAGCAAATAGAAACCACTTGCTCTGTACTGGGACATGAAGGGAGGTGCCACAGAGGAAGAGCCTGTGATCCAAGGTACTGACACATAAAAATTCAAACTAATTTGGAAAAGAGAGAGACTAATGTAAGAATTCCAAGGGATTTCATGCTCTTAGAAAACAATTGCTTAGGGAAATGTTTCCCCAGGGCAAGGACACAGAGGCTGATGCAACTGGTCTAAGGAGGCATTGTCTACATGGTGCTGCTTTCGAGGTATAAAATATGTGTGATTAAGGAGAGCCATGGTGTCTTGAATCAAGGATACAACGATCTTTCAAAGCCAAGAAATGTGTGGCAGGATCAGAACCTCTGCAAGGAGAAACTGAGGCCACTGTGTGAGGCTCAGCTGAAGTCAAAGTTGCAAGGGAGGTCTGACGGACTTGGAGAAAGCCAGATTCATGGATGCCCACTGCTACAAGCATCATTCCTGGAGTGAAACTGGAAGAGAGACACTTTTCTTCAAATGCCAGAGATGGCAGGATAGAGCTATGTAAGCCCTTGGGATACCAGTCAATTCCATCATACACACAAATCTAGGACATGCTTGGATTTTGTTTTGTTTTGTTTTTGCTTTAATCTTATCATACCTTTCTGTGCCCTCATTCTTTCCTCTTTGGAAAATACAGTGGGAATGAAACAAGTTTTTTTTATACCTCAAAACTCAGTCCCCAGGGAGATACCTCCAACAAGAAGGCCACACCTCCTAATCCTTCTCAATCTCATCAGATGGATTACATGAGCCTAGGGGACATTCTCATTCAAATCATCAGATGGGGTGAAACTTTATAGCACAACCCTATTTCTTTTTTATATTCTTCCTCCTGAGTGTGTACATTGCCTCCTGCTCCTGCTACAGTGGTGTCTCTGCCTACTTCTAGACTCTGCCATCTATGGATCCATGAGACAAAATACCATGCTTAAAATCAAGGTAGTTTATCACATCAATGAGAAACCAGTTACGGCATGTAATAAAACCTAAATGGAAGAAATATTTTTAAAGATAGAGTGAGGGTACTGTCACATAAAATTAACTAAAGACAAAGAATAGTCAATACAAAAGAATAGAGTTGATTAGTTTTTAATGCTACAAATATGTGACTTCAAATATTTTTCAAGCAAATAGAAATCTTGAAAGGGTGTGTTGTAGAGGAGAGATTATTACATTAATAGACATTGAAATAGACATTTTTATTTAGTAAATATACTTTAGAGATAAAGTAAAACCTGTAGGTATGCTATTACTTTCATAAAATTCAAGAAAAATATAACTGGAGAGATAGATTTATGTGAACATAAATATACATATAAATAAAAATATTAGCACCTGATGCATATCAATAAATATGTGAGTTAACTATAATGTCAATTTTCGGTTTTGGTTTGAAAATCTTCAAATAAATTATCTGTGGAAAATGAGAATAAAACAGTTAAAGTACTGTGTGTTTTGTTCTTAAATATTTCTCATTATTTCTAACTCCTACACACATGTAGGAAAAAATTGAAAGTCTCTATATGGTACTGATATTTGATATCCCCACTATCACCACCAACTACTCACTGGAAAAATAAAAGGCACCCCTAGGTTTCATTTCCCAAAAAAAGTAGGAAACGTCCATATTCAAAAACATCAAACTGAAAACAGAAAGGAACCACGAATGATGCACTCTTGTGAAGTGGCTTAAAGCATTAATAATAATATCCTATCATGATGCAATATCATTTAACATGCATGCCTCTCCATGTCACTCCAGAAGGTGCTCTATGTGCACCACTGGCTTCTCTCTCTCTCTCTCTCTCTCTCTCTCTCTCTCTCTCTCTCTCTCTCTCTCTCTCTCTCTTACATAAGTTCTTCTATTTAGTGCTGGCTCCTTTTTAGCAAAGCAACTGTGAGTAATCTTATTTTTCACTGATTTGTTCAAAAGTTACTTACTGTGTGTCTCATATTCCTGGAGCACTATTATATATACTATGTACTAGGGACATCAGAGTAAAATAAAAAACAAAAGAACAAGTTTTATAATCCCAACAATTTTGTACTTTAATAAGGTTTGGGGCTATAATAAGTAAGTCAAAAGGTTATATGTCACCTTATAGCTATAAGAATTATTTTAAAGTAAATAAAATGATTACTTGGAGGGTATGTTTTTAGAATGATTTGACAGACACAGTAGCCCAGTTACAATTCTGAAGGTCATTTTTAGAAGATTCTGAAAACTTTATGAAGTGCAGCACAATGGATGAATAGGGTCACTAGCAATATCTTTGAAGGTTCTTTTGGGCTTGCTTGCCTTCTGCAGTCACTCTTTCCCATCTGATAGGAGTCAAAGAAGCTGTTCTATCCCCTCTACCACATGCACATAGAGTCTTAACTAAACCCTCAAAATAATAAACCTTAACGTATCTCTCTTCCCTTGAGTTGTTTCTGTTAAGCATTTAGTCACAGCTATGAAAAACTATGTAGTGTGTTCAAAGCTTAGAATCTCTACTTCCACTATCCTGTTTCCTTCTGTGTTTGTGCCAAACCTGCTCCATCTCTATTATATAAGGACACCAGCATTATCCTATTATATAAGGACACTAACATTATGGTCCTTTTACTCAATAAAAGGACCGTGTTCTTCCCTTAAAAGTTGTAATCGTATCTGTAAAGTCTCTTTGGCCCTGTAACCTGATAACAAGAAACTCCTTTTTAGGACTTTGATGCCATAGGGAGCCTTTAGTCTACCACAAACAACATTATAAGTTGACCATCCTGGTATGATAAAGTAAAAGGGGAAGAATTTGGAATGTGTGCAAGTGATTTTCTGTTTAATACACCATTAAGTGAACACTAAGAAGAAAGAGAGAGCATGAGAGCAGGGTATGAAAATGCGAAATAAGTCCTCTCAGACTACAGGCTTTCAATGACCCAATATTGTTGGATGGAAAATATGAGGTAGAGTGTAGAGAATGAGATATTTAAAGCTGAAGTTATAGAGGGAGAACACAGGGGTATAATGCATAAAAGGGCCACTGAAGAAGTCATTTGGGTCATTTAGGCAAAGCAATAGTATTTATGACAAAAGAAAAAGAAAAAGAAAAAATACTTTTAAAATTCTGTCTGCAGCACACAGACTGTGATGGATTCATTTTGCACAGAGGCTTGGGAATCTCTGACTCACTCTGTATAACCTGCTCCCTGCACAGACCACTTCTATCAACACTAAACCGTGTCCATAGCTAGTCATGTTTTACATATTAACATCATTACATCATCACATGGAATCGAATCTATTGCAAGTCATCTGAGACCTACTCAG
The DNA here is from genome assembly GCF_964271855.1 of Acomys minous. Classification (NCBI taxonomy): domain Eukaryota; kingdom Metazoa; phylum Chordata; class Mammalia; order Rodentia; family Muridae; genus Acomys; species Acomys minous. The sequence continues at coordinate 45,201,924 of NC_140484.1, read as the reverse complement.
CAGACTTTATACTAGAAATAGCAAAGTAACCATAGACAGCATTGATAATGGACTATTATCTAGACAATCATTACCTGAGTGCAATCCATAGACTACATTACATCAGACACGAAAATCTCCCAAGTAGCAAGGCACAGAATTGCAAGACTAAGCAACATCAGTACTGCATTCAATAATCATTCTTTCATGCTTTCCTCTGTGGTCCCCTTTGGGTTCCTAAGGAACTGCTAAAATGACAGATCTGCCTTGCTAACAGCACCCCACACAAATATCTTCAAAACTCATCCAAGAAGTGGCATGCTCTTTCTCACACAAAGCATTTACTCTCCCGTCTTATAACTTATTCATCTCTAGATGAACTCGGATGTTTATCCTTAGTTCTTGTGTGGCTCCAGTCTAGAAGGGTTTAAAAAATATATCTTATGAAGTAAGATAAATTATTTACCAAAAAAGACATTTTCTAAAGTACATGGAAGATATTTTATGGTACATCTGTGCATATCATTATATAGATTTCATATTTTCAAGAACTCCTGTAAAACACTGAGCAACTGTGCAAACAATTGACACTTGCATTCCTGAGGGACATCCTGTTGGAACTTTTTCTATTCTTAAAGTCTTAAGGCATTTTACTTATATAGTGTTTCAATTCCCCAAACTGAAGATCTGACTTTCTTTCATCTACTATCCTGAGCTGCTATATTGCAAGTTGGTAATGAAAAGATATCAATTAATTTCTATTTGATTTGCATTATAATTTTTTTCCTTTATTAATTTATTCTTGTTACATCTCAATGGTTATCCGATCCCTTGTATCCTCCCATTCTTCCCTCCCTCCCATTTTCCCCTTATTCCCCTCCCCTATGACTGTTCCTGAGGGGGATTACCTCCCCCTGTATATGCTCATAGGGTATCAAGTCTCTTCTTGGTAACCTGCTGTCCTTAGAGAGAAGCATGGGAGAATGGCAAAGTAGAAGGATCCAGAGGGTCCTAGAAACCTACAAGTAGAACATTATGATAGGCAGATTTGGGCCCAGGGGTCCCGCTCAAACTAAGGAACCAGCCAAGGACAATACAGGTTGCATTATAATTTTTTAAAATTTTGGACGCATATATTTCAGTAATTGTGGCAGAAAGCTTTAAATTGCAGAAAGACAAAAGGAAAAATCACAATACTGAGCTTGCTCTCTTAGTGCTGTCTTCATCAGCAGGAATTTTCCCATGCTACTTCACATAATGACTCTGCTCAAAGATTGGTTGTTTATGGTGAACTCCCAGCTCACTAAAATGATATGAGGAAATAAATAATACATGTAAAGAAATATCGTTGAAGATGGAGAAGACTATCAAAATACCTCAAGACTCATAGAGGTATGGTAAAGAAATAGGTTGATTAAAAATAGATGTCCAAATCACTATGTGAAGGGAAAATTCAATCTAATTTTGGGCATTCTATAAGTTGTCTTGTACTCAGTCATTACAAGCACCTTTACAATGCATTGTATAAGTATTTCTAATACTGTTCATTGTCTCTAACATCCTCATAAGCCAATAAAAGTAATGAAAAGGCCTTTCTTCTAGGTGTGGGAATAGGATGACCCCATGATGAATAGTTTGTTTTTGTGACAATTCTGTGCTCTCATTAAAAGAAGACAGTACCCCAGGATCCGGTAGGCTTTGAGTCACACCTGCGTCTGAGCTGATACCTTGGAAAGAAGATGCTTTGAGATTTAGTAACTGGCATGAAGGTCTCTGCAGGTAGCAAGAGAATAATAAAAAGGAGAATGAGCTGTCTTTTGAGTCATAATATTTTGTTGTTGTTGTTGTTGTTGTTGTTGTTGTTGTTGTTGTTGTTTTGGTTTGGGGATGTTTGTTTGTTGGAGGGGTTGGTCTTTTGTTTTTCGAGACATAGTTTCTCTATGTAGCCTTGGCTGTATTGGGCTTGCTTTGTAGAACAGGCTGGCCTCGATTCAGAGGTCTGCCTGCCTCTACCTCCCTGAGTGTTGGGATATAAGCATGCACCACCACACCCGGTGGGTCATCCTGCTTTAAATAAGGCTAAATACAACTCCTGAGGAAAGATTTCTGACATTTTGTCATTTAGAAATAGTGTTTCCTGAAACCTTTTCAAACCTATTGAAAAATGAATAATGAATAATAATTTATTATTGAATAATATTGCTTAATGCTTATAGAATATTCATCAAATTTTATTTTAACTACTTAAGATACAAGTAAAAATGATTGGTAAGAAACATGTTTATATATTCTTTATAATTAGCTTAATGTCTTTTTGAAACTTTACTAAAAGCATTTCTACATTAAAAAATACTAGCAGGTAAATATAAATCTATAACTTGTAGAGCCTGTTCTTAATCCCACTAATCTTTAAAGTTACTATAAATATAAAATAATTTAAATACTATGTAGAGCATAGTTTAAATGAACTAATAAATTCATATAATATATATGTTGCCATTTCAAAGTGAATTTAATACAGACTGCTGCCTGAGCAGTCATGGCCCCAGCACTATGTCATCCTCTACAGCCAGCTGAAAAGTACCATCTTTCATAGCCAGTTGAAGTGCATCAGCATCCACAGGCAAATGAAAAGCTGCTGTTACACATGCTGGCATCCACTGGGGAAGCCAAATTTGTCATCCTAACCTCCAACTTCCCTCTAATTCTTTTCTCAAAGTGAGCTTACTTACAGCTCCACAATAAAGACCTTTATTGAGCAGTTAAGGTGAACAACCCTTGGAGGAAGCTACAGGCCCCAGGGATGGGGCAATGGAGTTGACTCATGATAATATACATAGATAGGGAGGCTCCTACTACTCATGCTTGAAGCTGTGAACCTCAGAAGAACACAGAAATTGACTCAGCTTAAAGGAGCAGGCAGAAGGAGTGCAGTTGTTACAAAACTTTTGGAAGAAGCTCTGGAGCAAGACTGGAAATGTTGACCCAATGTGAGGACCTACAATACATGGCAGAAGCTGTGGAAACATGTAGGAGGTCATAGCTTATCCAGGCTAGGACATGCTGGCACACAGCAACACTAAACAATCATGAGAGACTACAGAAGCAGGGCTTGAGCCAGAGCAATCCCAGGGTAGGATATCTAGTGTGAAGAGTCACACCACACAGACAAGCCAGGGGTCTTGTTGACACTTCCTTCAGTAGTGACTGTTAGTGCAGGCAGTAGCTAACAGTTAGAGAAGACTAAAAGTACAGTGTATAGCCTTGAATACTAGTCTAATGCAAGAAATGATATCTCAGTCCTAATACAAGTTAGTAGTCTACTGAAAATGCAAATGTTTCCACTGAAAAAAGAAAGGTGACTTGAATTTCAATTTGTTGTTGTTGTTTTGTTTTTCAAGATCGTGTTTCTCTGTGTATCTTTGGCTGTGCTGGACTCTCTTTGTAGACCAGGCTGGCCTTGAACTCATAGAGATCTGCCTTTCTCTGCCTCTCTACTGGATGAATGCTGGGATTATGGGTGTGTGCTACCATGCCTGGCTCTGGTGACTTGAATTTTAAAAAGAAAGTTTCAGCCAATAAATTAACTTCAGCTATGTATGTAAACATGCAAAATTTATATATAAAAACCAAGGAAATATGTCCTTTCCAAAAACTTGTTAATTGTTTATTAATGACCTCAACAAGAACTAATTGAATGAAATCCCAAACAAATAATTCAAAAGCGTGCTGATAAATGTGCCCAAATAAAAGACATAAGTGTACAATATTCCAAGAGAACAAACTCGTAGAGCTAAATAAAATAAGGAAATAAATAAAAGGTATGAAATAGAATTAAATAAAGAAATAGAAACATTATTAAAAGCCAAATTGGAGTGATCCTGGAAATGAAAAACACAACAAGCCAAATAAAAATTTCAGTGGAAGCCAGGTAGTGGTGGCACATGCCTTTAATCCCAGCACTAAGAATGCAGAAGCAGGTGGATCTCTATGAATTCTAGGGCAACCAGGCTCTGTTACACAGAGAAACCTTGTGTGATAGAAGAAGAAGAAGAAGAAGAAGAAGAAGAAGAAGAAGAAGAAGAAGAAGAAGAAGAAGAGGAGGAGGAGGAGGAGGAGGAGGAGGAGGAGGAGGAGGAGGAGGAGGAGAAAGAGGAAGAGAAAGAGGAAGAGGAAGAAGAAGAAGAAAGAAGAAGAAGAAGAAGAAGAAGAAGCCTCAGCAGCAGGATAGAACATGAGAAAAACAGAGTATTGGGGCTTAAAACAAGGTAGAGGAAATAGATCATCCAGTAGAGATTAAGGATATGACTTGAATTTAGGAAATCTTGGTGACATGATAAAAAGACAACAGTGTTTAATTATACTCATAAAAGAATATCTCATCACAGACACAAAAGATGCATATATATGTAACATTGTCTAACATACTGGTTTAAAAAACAGGATCTTTCTTTTTTTCTCCATCAAATAAATACACCTCACCATCCAAGACATACATCACCTTAAGGAAAAGGGGCTGAAGAAGATCTCCCAATCCAATGGAACTGAGAAACAAGCAGGCATATTTATTTTTATATCTGACAAAATAGAATCCAAACCAAAACTTGTCAGAGAGATAAAGAAGGTTACTTTATACTCGTTAAGAGAACAATCCATCATGAGGAAACTACAATTCTAAACATATATGCATCAAACACAGGTGCACCCATTTCATAAAACAAACAGTACTAGATATAAATCTGAAGATTAATCACAAGGCAATAACAGTGGCCAACTTCAGTACTCCTACTCTCACCAATAGTTAGATCACTGGGACAAAAACTAAACAAAGACACACTGGAGCTAATTAAATGAGTTCATAAATCAAATGGGTCAAAGAGATGTCTAGAGTACATTCCACTCAAGCACTAAAGAATACACATTCTTCTCGGCAACCCATGGAACTTCCACCAAAATTGATGATATATTAACACACAAAGCAAGGCTCAAAAAAGATAGGAAAACTGAAATGGGATACAGAAGTCTATCTGACCACGATAGGATATAGTTAGATATCAACATCAATAAAGACTAGAGAAAATGCAAATTCACAGAGATTTAACAACATACTACTGAATGATGATGAATAAGTCACTGAACTAATCAAGAAGGAAATTTTAAAAATATTTCTAATATTGAATGAAAATTTAAACACAATAAACTAAAATCTATGGCACACAATAAAGGAAGTCCTAAAAAAAAGTTTACAGCAGTAAATCCCTGCATAAAAATAACAGAGGGACCAGGTGTGGTGGTAGATGCCTTTAATCTCAGCACTCAGGACACCGATGCAGGTAGATCTATAAGAGTTCAAGGCCAGCCCAAGTTACATAGTGAGTTCCAAACCAGCCAGGGCTACATCATCCAACCTTGTCTCAAAAAGAAAACAACAAAAAGCAAAACCCACAGAGTACGTGAATTAAATACTACTTTAATTTAATGATATAGGTTAAGGCATTGGAAAAACAAGAACAGACCACACCCCAAAACACTAAATGAAGAAAAATAGTAAAAAAACAGGTGAAAGAGATGGCTCAGCAATTAAGAACATATCTTCCTCTTTCAGGGCACCCAAGTTTGGTTCTCTGTACCCACATTGAATGGCTCATTATTGCTTATATCTCCAGCTCCAGGAAATCTTATACCCTCTTCAGATACACACACACACACACACGTATGACGTATACTTACCCAGACACATACACATAAATGGAAATATAATACAGGGCAGAAATTAATGAAATAGAAGTTTAAAATGGGAATTGATAAAATGAAAATTTGGTTTCCTGAAATGATGAACATGTGGACAAGCTTAGCCAAAGTAACAGAAAGACAGAGAAGACACAAATTAATAAAGCCAGGAATAAAAAAAGAAGAAGATTCTTATCTTTCACCTTGCACAAAACCCAACAGCAAAAGAACTCAAGGGTGAGGCTGTTAGAGGAAATGGTAGCAACCGTGTGTCAGCCTACAGGCACAGGTAAGGACTTCCTGAATAGAACTGCAGTAGCTCAGAATATAAGGCCAACAATCAAAAGATAGAATCTCACGACGCCAAAGAAAGTTTCTGTATTGGAAAAAAAACCACCACTCAAGAGAAGAGGCAGCCCACAGGATGGGAGAAAAACCTTGTCAACCATCTATTCCACAGAGGATTAGTGTCTAAATATACAAAGGCCTCCCCCCCCCAAAAAAAACTAAACATCAAGAAAACAAACAATCCAATTTAAAATTGGGCTATAGGAAATAGAAAGTTCTCAAGAGAAGAAATACAAATGGCTAAAAAAAATATCTTGCGAAAGGTTCAATACCCTTCATCGTCAGGGAACTGCAGATTAAAACTACTTTCAGATTCTATTTCATTCCGGTCAGAATGCTCAAGATTGAGAGTACAAAGAACAACAAGTGAAGGCTTGGGTGTGGGGGAAGGGGAGGCCTCGTACACTGTCTGGGGTGGGGGGTAGAACTAAGAAATATACTTGTTCTAGGTGGTTTTCTTTTGCTGCCCTAAGCACCATGACCAAAAGCGACTTGGGGAAGAAAGGTTTTCTTTGGGTTATTTCAATCTATTGGTTCATTCCTGAGGGAAGTCGGGGCAGAAACTTGAGCAAGAACACCGAGGAAGGAAGTGAAGCAGAGATCATGGCCGAATGACATGGAGCGGTCTGTTCTCCATGGCTTGCTCATCCTGCTTTCTTATATATGCCAGGACAACCTGCATCAGTACACAGTGCTGATCCCAGAAGACATGGATTAGTTAATGAAAGCCGCAGTAGCAGGCATGGTCAAGGAGGCTCCCAAGATTTCCAAAATGACACTGGCTAATGAATGGTACCTGTTATTGGTTCCTCAACAGAACCATATCACTGAAGACACCCCAAAATGGGCTTGAAGGTAGAGAAAAATCAATCTTGAACTAAACAGGAAATTTGCTCCTTGCTCGCTAGCTTTTATCACACCATAAAGCATTTTTCAGGCTGTAGGTAGAGAAAAAGGTAGTAACGGCCTTACTCAAGGAAGGAAGTGTGTATGCCACAATACCAACTTTTCATGAAAGATGTGCACACTAATACAATCATGGCATGTCTGCTAGATGGGTTAATAAACACTTTTGATATCATATTTGAGGCCTGCTACACTGGAGGAAATCCTTGCCTGGGTACTATAAACCCAATCAAAAGTCCATGCCTGGAAAGTCATATGCTGAAAGAGGAATCTACTTCTGTTATCATGCTAAACAGTCCTGTTGCCACACTGCCTTTTAAATGTCAATATTTATAATCATAGATCTTGTGCTTCTTTTTTGACAGAGCAGCTTCTTCCTTTCAGTGTGTAGTAGAGACAAATGACTGGTCCAAGGGCCATGAGCAAATGATGTGAATGCTCAGCCTTAGTTGACCATCTGTATCACTTCTCCCATTAAAGCTCAAGCAAACCCGTGGAAGGGGAGGCAGAAAGAGTGTAACAGCCAGAGGGTAGTAAGGGCATTCTGTCTTTTGGATGGTATTCTGTCTTCTGGACAGGACATGCCCCTTGTACTCATGACCTCACAGCTGTGACTCCCTGTGTAGTATGCAAATAAAATCAAGTCAGTGCAAATCCAGGCATGGGGAGAGGAGAGGCTCGTGAGGCTGCACCCCTAGACACAGAGCTATTGGCAGCTAGAAGTAGAGTTAATGTCAGTAGGGTGGCTGCTGAGGAAGGACAAGTCATTTTTGTGTGTGGCCACTTCTCTGTCATCTACTTTCCAGTGGGGAGTCCTATACCAATGTGCATATTGGCAGTAAATTGTACTTACTTCGACACTCACATACACACACACACACACACACGCACACGCACACACACACACACACACACACACACACACACGTATATGAGACACACAATAACACACAGAAAAGAATATGAGGTTTTGAGGGGGATGAGTTGAAAGGATTTGAAAGGAGTTGGAAAGGGTGAATGATGAAAGGATGTGATCAAACCACATTATATACACATTTTAAATTATTGGAAAATCTTGATATTTAAAATAGTCACTCAACATAATTCTCTGCATAGCATGGTTGACTTCCACTCCTTTGTTTAAAAAATAATAAAATAAGAATGGTTTTAATGAATACCCACTAGTTTAGTACCATATATGTGTATATTGTGTTTATATATCATATGTATATATCATGTATATTTGTGAGTCCTGAGAAACATTTTATCCCCCATAAGCTCATAAAACATATAGCTAGTAAATATTAAAGAGTCAAGGGCAAAAGTCAATATTTTCTACCTTATATATATATAGAGAGAGAGCATAAACTTCTTGGTGGACAGAAACCACTATCACTCCTGTATTTCTTTCTCTCTCCCTTTCACTGGCTCACTATGGGAAACGGAGGCTGCTCGTAAAACTCCAAGGCTGTCCAGCACAAGAACTACTGACTGAGCTGGAACTAGAGAGGGTGAAGCATTTATAAATGGATCGCCCACTCCCCATAATTACCATCCACTCATCACTCCAAAACACAGGACTCGAGATACTACCAAAATTTACAAAACTCAGGAAGTTCATGAAACTTACAGAACTCACAATGCTATGCCCCAAAGGTTCTATAAGCAGTAAACACTTGCTAGGGAAGAGCGAATTGCTAGGTAGAATAGACTACAAGGTAGGCAGGAAGCTCCAGGGATGCAGCTTTTCAGCATCATCAAGTATGCTGGGATGAGCTTTTGAGGGATGCTGCTAACATTCAGTCATTTATACTCCTGTATGTAACCACAATACAGTCACTGATTCAACGTCAAGACTTGGTAGCACTATTATTATTATTGTTGTTGTTGTTGTTGCTGTCAGTCTGTGGTGTCCTACCTATGGTGGACAGGTATGCCATACCAGAAAAAGCCACATAACGACATTCCTGTAAATCTATCCTACAGCTTATATCCCAAAATATTTTGAATGAATTACGTTCACTAATCCAATACAGAGGATGACATGGGTAAGAAAATAAGAGTAAGAGATCAGGACTCAGAATCTGGTACCCTGCACATGATCACAATAATAAGGTGTTAGGAAGTTGCTTGGTACCTTCTTAAAAATTCAAATGGATACAAGCAAACTAGGATTCTATCACCCAATAAAACCTTCAGGTGAGTGGCAGTTCATTTCTTAATCTGACTGGTTATGGTCATTGTTCATGTCAGAAAACAATGTCATCAAAAGCTAGCGACTTCCTGCCCCAACACTCACACACAGTAATGCCAGGAAAACAGGAAGAAGCAGTAGCCTTCAAAACTTCAAGAAATCTATGGAAATTCCTAACCACAGTTTCCAGGCCATATGTTTAATCAGAGAACCTGAAAATCATCAAAAAATAGTTCTAACTTTCAAGCTTGAAAAATATTTTTGCTAGTATTTCTTATCAATTTCTAACTTGATGGACCTGACTTGCATAAATTCCCTTCTCCTTACCTTACCTCTGACAGTGGATTTCTAAACAAAACCGCAGATTGGCAAATGATGCACCGGCTGCATTGCATGCACCTGTGTTAAAGGACAATATTAGCTTTCTCTTGGGGTTGCTGTAATGGATATGGTTTTAAACCCCTGCTCTTTATTTTGTCTCTGGTCCTGTTACAGGCAGGTTGTTTCCCCCACATCCCTTTGAGAGCTTACCAAATATTTGAGCATCAGGAAACCCTCAATTCTCCTCTCAAAATAAACTACCAAGTGTTTCTTTTCATGTAACTCTTTAGGCAAGGAGCACATTTGTTTAGGGTGACTTTCTAGTTCTGTAGTAAAAAAGATTTTAGGTAAATTAGCTGGTAAATTACTGTTATTATGTTCATAAAAGCTGCTAAAAATAACCACTTTGTAGGACAAAAATTCATACATTTTTTTCTTCCTCAGATATTTCAGAAATTTGGACTAGAATGTCTATTTCTTTTAAATTGTAACAGAATTAAAATACCAAGAATGACTAATGTACCCATAAGCCTTTAATAACACTGAAATTTACATAAACTAGGCTTTCCAAGTACTTAAAATGATAAACATCCAAAGATAATCTGAGCCACATCTGTCCTGCTTCTCCTCTGAATCTTGGTACATGAGTAAGCACTACCCAATGCCAAGCTACAAACGGCTTTCTTTTTACTGTTAAATATGTTTGTTGAGCAAATGTGCCCCTCCTGCGGCAGCAAGTGGAGCGCCCCAGCTCAGCTCAGCTGCCACTAGAGCGGGAGGAGTTATTTAAACACAAGAAATAGAGCGCTTGCAAATGACAAATCTTTGTCCGTGTTTTCAAGCACAGAAGCAAACACTGGCAGCAAACACCAGCAGCAATGAAAAGAATCACTTGGAATTTACTTTATTTTCCCCTTCTTTAGAATCAGTAAGGCAGTGATTGGTGCAGTCACATAGAAGCATCTAGAGCAGGTCGCTGCCTCCTGCTGGCAAATGAAGCCCATCTAACCCTCTGAGAGAGATTCTTTTTTGTTAGTTGGTTGGTTGGTTGGTTGGTTGGTTGGTTGGTTTTTTGAGACATGGTTTCTCTGTGTAGCCTTGGCTGTCCTGGACTCGCTTTGTAGTCCAAGCTAGCCTCGAACTCACAGTGATCCGCCTGCCTCTGTCTCCCGAGTGCTGGGATAAAAGGCACTACCACGCCTGGCCCTCTGAGGGGGATTCTAAGAGGATGTTCTATCACCACCACCAGAGGTCAGGGGGTGGGAGGGGGGTGAGAGAGGGAGGGAGAGAGAGAGACAGTGAAACAGAGACAGAGACAGAGACAAGCCTATGTTTTTCATTCTCAAAACACACACACACACACACACACACACACACACACACGGAAAGAGAGACAGAGAGAGACAGAGAGACAGAGACAGAGAGAGAGAGAGAGAGAGAGAGAGGGAGGGAGGGAGGGAGGGAGGGAGAAGATTCCTTTATAACTTCCATCAGTGTTTGCTAATTCAGAGATTTAAGAAACGCCAATATCTTTCCAAACAGCAGGATTTTGTTTGCTTTGTTTTTGGCAATGCCACATTTTTGTTTACTGTGTAAACCGTAAATCACATGTTACATAACACTCAGTTACTTTTGTAAAGAAACATTCCACCCTGTGTCAATGGCTCTTTGGAATCGTTAAAGGTTGTCTTATATTTGAACAAATCATTTCACATACAATCTAACCCATCTTTACTAACGGCTCCCCCACCACATAAGGCAAAAAAGACAAATGTCCAATAACCTACCTTGAAAATTCAAAAGCAGAAGCTCCAGTGCTAACCACTCCAGCAAACTGTCCTTTGCATTCCCATTTGATACTTGTTTCCTGTGAACCTTCTAGAATTTTTGTTTCATGTGAGAAAGAAAATTTAGAGCATAATATGGTGTTTTACGCAGGTGCTTATCACAAAAACATATAGTGGCTTTGTGTTTCAGCACAACGGAGTACATGTTAGAAACCATAAGGCCTGGAAATATCATGACTCCTCAAAATGCTGTCTGTCCTTGAGTCATCAGCAACCACCACATTTAATTTGTTTTCTATACAACAAGCAACGTGGTGTGGGTCTGATTATCCATTTCAGGAGAATGAGAGCTTCTAGGGAGACAGTTGTTCGGGTCAATTTGAAAATGCATGATCAGCACACATATGTGACTATTAGTACTTCAGTACTTCTCTTATGGCATATGATCTGCTTGCCTTACCTTGCTTTGCCCTACAGAGAGGAGGTCCTTTAATGAAATGGAGATCCACCCCGCCCCTTTGCGGCTGCTTTTCCATTTGGTGTGCACTCAACTGTGTATTTAATACAAACATTGCTTCAGGATTTCCTGAGCAGATAAGAAGGAACTGGTGTTAGGGTGCAAAGCAGAGAGAACCTGCATGCAGGTAGCCCAGTGAGTTTAGCTTGGTGAATAATTATCATGATGAGTATAATTAATAATTATCTTGTGCCGGTGGAGAATTGTACTAATTGGTAATCTCTTCTCTTAAAAGTCCTAATATTTTATTTCTGCTTATTGCTAACTATCAAGTGGAATGCTAATGGAAATGTGGGTGACTGGTATTGTAATAATTATTACTGTAATCACATTCTGCAGCTAACCTCTAATTAAAATAAATCAGATGATGTAGAGAATTGGCTACACAGAGTTGTGTTCCAATAATATATCTTATTGGGAAAAATTATTTTCTCCCACAGAAAGCCTTTGGAGATGAGATTAAAAACTATATGGCTATACGGTATTTCTAAGGAGATGTTTTCTGTGGCAATACATAGGTTAATTGCATATTCATCAGATGATGGAGTTTTACGATAAACATGTGTTAGCATAAAATAAGTGCCACCATTTTAATGGAATTATAATATTTTTCTTTTGCAATTTGTGCAGGTCAGTCCTGGATGTTCAGTGAGTAATGAATGTATGAATGCAAAGCTGTGCTTTCTTGCTGAGCTCTTAAAAGCAATTAGAGAAATATGTTCATATGGTTTATAAAACAGTTGTATGATAAGGGATTGATAATTTTTTCCTTATACCTGTGAGAATTTCAAATATCATATTTATAATAACTATGTGATATTATTGTATTTGAGTATATAGAGATATATGCATGTATGTATGTGAACATATATGTATGTATGTGTGTAAATAAATATGATCACAAATATCTGTTCAAATTGTTTTTGAAGATGAACTATCAATACATCATCAAATAAAAGCACAAAAGCTAGCAATAGCTGCAGATATGTCTTTCTTCATATGGATAGAAATGAAGACAGAAGAACCTTCTAAAATGGTAAATTTGAGTGTTAATTTGTACTATCGTCTGATCTTGCATCACCGTAATACACAGCTTATCTTCATTCATTTTGTCAGAAATTCCTTTCTGGAAATGGGTAGCTAGAAAATATTTAACCATCGTGAGCCATATAGCCCATAGCAATGGTTGGATTCTGTTCTAAAGCACTGGTAACCACACATAAAAGAAGGTGTGGGTGTGTCTTTACTCATTAAAACAAATGGTAGGCTACATGCAATCAATAGTTCCGAGTTTTTCAGCCTCAGATATATTATAACCAGTTCATGAGCATTTCATGGATGTCAAATGCTACTCTGAGTACAAGAAGTATAAAATAATACCTCTTTTATGATCTTCCACTTATTAAGTGATTGCATAATACACTTAAAGTGATATGCGAAGGGATACAATGGGTTCAGTTTTCCTTAATTTGATTGGGTCCATAGTTACATCCATAACAATTACTGTGAGGTATATAGAAAGTGTGAGTAGGAGTTAAATAGTGAATGCAAACTGTTGAGTGTTTTTTTTTTACTTTTAATGAATGTCTATGATTTACACATCATACACCAAAATCCCTCTCCTCCCCCTAGCAAACAAAAACTCTTGTCACAAAAGCTGTAGTGTATCACACTTTTTATATTTTTTATTAAATATTTTACATGCACATTTATATTACTACACATATATACAATAAACTACCTAGAACAAGAAGAAACACAAAGCAATCAGGAATTATATATATGTTACATTCATAGTGTTTTAGCTATTTGTATTTGGCATGGTGACAAATATGGGTCCAGGCATTTTTTTACACATAGACCTCCAATTAGACCAGCACCATTTGTTGAAGATGCTATCCTTTTTCCATTGAATGGATTTGGCTTCTTTGTCGAAAATCAAGTGATCATATGTGTGTGGATTCATATCTGGGTCTTCAATTTGATTCCACTGATCAACCAACCTGTTGCTGTGCCAGTACCATGCCGTTTTAATTACTATTGCTTTATAATATAGTTTGAGATCAGGTATGGAGATTCCTCCAGAGCACCTTTTATTGTACAAGATTGTTTTAGCTATTCTGGGTTTTTTGTTTTTCCATATGAAGTTCAGAATTGAACTTTCAATGTCTTTAAAAAATTGCACAAACCTCAAATCCAAGTGGATCAAAGACCTCAACATAAAACCAGAGACACTACGTCACTTAGAAAAAAAGTAGGGAAGAGCCTGGAACACATTGGCACAGGAGACAACTTCCTGAACTGAACACCAACAGCCCAGGCCTTAATGTCAACAATTAATAAATGGGACCTCATGAGGCTGAGAAGTTTCTGTAAGGCAGGAGACACTGTCAAGAGAACAAAGCAACAGCCTACAGACTGGGAAAAGATCTTCACCAACCCTACATCTGACAAAATCTAATATCCAAAATATATAAACAACTCAAGAAACTAAACCAAATAAGCCAATTGAGAAATGGGGCTTGGAACTAAACAGAGAATTCTCAACAGAGGAATATCAAATGGCTGAGAAACACTTAAAGAAATGCTCAACTTCCTTAGTCATCAGGGAAATACAAATCAAAACAACTCTGAGATTCCATCTTACACCCATCACAATGGCTAAGATAAAAAATTCAAGTGACACCACATGCTGGCGAGGATGTGGGGAGAGAGGAACACTCCTTCATTGCTGGTGGGAATGCAAACTAGTACAGCCACTTTGGAAATCTATCTGGTGCTATCTCAGAAAAATGGGAATAGGGCTTCCTCAAGACCCAGCTATTCCACTCCTTGAAATATACCCAGAAGATGCTCCAGCACACAACAAGAAAATTTGCTCAACCATGTTCATAGCAGCCTTATTCATAATAGCCAGAACATGGAAACAGCCTAAGTGTCCCTCAATAGAAGAATGGATAAAGAAACTGTGGTACATATACACTATGGAATACTACTCAGCTATTAAAAACAAGGAATTCCTGAACTTTGTGGATAAATGGATTGAGCTAGAAATGATCATAATGAGTGAGTTAACCCAGAAGCAGAAAGACTCAAATGGTATATGCTCACTTATACCTGCATACTAGCCCAAGTGAAGGGGTAAGCCTTCACTTACCAGGAAACTGGTACAGAGGGGAGAACATTCTAGTGGGACTCTAGATGAGAGAAGCATGAGAGAATAGCAAAGTAGAAGGATCCAAAGGGTCCTAGAAACCTACAAGTAGAACATTATGATAGGCAGATTTGGGCTCAGGGGTCCCGCTCAAACTAAGGCACCAGCCAAGGACAATACAGGCGGTAAACTTTAAATCCCTACCCAGATCTAGCCAATGGTCAGAATAGTCTCCACAGTTGAGTGGAGAGTGGGATATGACTTTCTCTCGTACTCTGGTGCATCACCTTTGGCCATGTCCCCTGGAGGGGAAGACCTGGTGGCGCTCAGAGGAAGGACAGCAGGTTACCAAGAAGAGACTTGATACCCTATGAGCATATACAGGGGGAGGTAATCCCCCTCAGGAACAGTCATAGGGGAGGGGAATAAGGGGAAAATGGGAGGGATGGAAGAATGGGAGGGTACAAGGGATGGGATAACCATTGAGATGTAATAAGAATAAATTAATAATATAAATAAAGTAAAAAAGATAAAGGAAAAATTGGTTAACAACTAGTAATTAAGAAGATAAAATGTTATAACTTATAGTAGCAAAATCAATTTTCATTTAATTTTTATTGGGATTAAACATAAAGATATTAATAAAATTAAGCAAAAGAAAAAAATAAAAATAACATTGTGAGTAACAATTAAGGCATTAAGTTGCAAAGTGGATTCGTTAATCTTCTTTTTGTCCTATCATCCCTATATATTTCTGTATTCCCCCTTCTTTCTTTTCAACCTCCATCTCCAAACCTAAGAATGAAAGATAAAGGAAAAGAAAGACATCCTTTAGTCCAACCTTGTTTTCTCTCTAAATAAGACCAATAATAACTTATAACCAACTCCCAATGAAAATAAACATCTATCACCCAAGAAAGCAACCCAAAACCTACCCAATCCCCCTTAAAGGAAATGGACGTCATTCTCTTAAAGTTTCTTCTGGCTGATTTGGGATGGATAATACCTTTGTAAGGGCCCAAATAAAATTGTGGAAATGGTTAAACAAGTTAGGAATAGTGTTTAGGGTTTAGTTTCTAAATGTTAAAAAAAATTCCAGGCTTAATTAGAGTCTTGTGTGGTACAGCCTGAAATGCTGGACCCATTGGGATTGGAATCTTCCTTCAAAGCTGTCCTGGGAGCTGTCCTGTTCTGATGAGGAACAGCAACTGAAGCACTTGGTGATGGAACATGAGGGATGCAGGATGTCAGTGTCCAGCGTGCCGAGAGGAATGAATCCTGTCAGGTTTGATTCAGCATCAGTGTCTGGTTCTTTTGTTCTGAAACCATATAATTTCTCACAGGCATTAAACACTCCTAAGATTATAAATGTTCTGTGCGTGATGCACAGAACAATTAAGGCTGGTTGTCTGCTCTTCGTATTAGCAGGGGAAAAAAAGACATCTGTAAATCTCCATTCATGCCATATGAAGAACGGCATCTAATGATAAGTCACAGGGATTCTGTAGCCAACAAGGAGCCTTGTCTATGCATGAACATTCATGTCTCAGCCAGTCTCAGAGCTACCCCCATGCAGTGGGATTAGCGATATAAGGTACCTGCTTGTTCTCCAGTTTGAATTCTTCGCATCCTGATTGTATCTCCCTCCCTCATCCTCTCATCCCCTCTCTCTCCCTCCCCTCATTCTCAGAAAGGGGAGCCCTCCTCCCCTAACAGCTGGCCTCTACCTATGAAGTTTCTTATGTTCTACTTGTGTCCTTTTCCTCTGTGGCCTAGCAAGGCTGCCCTGCCAGGGGGAAGTGATCAAAGTTGGGGAGCTAGAGTTTTCATCAAGATGACATCATTTTAAGATGTTCAGCAATAGTTCTACTGACGGGCAAAGAGCTGGAGAAACAAACAAACAAACAAAACTAGCGCACGGCTGAGACCAATTAATGTCCAGGGGAAACATTGATGCATAAGTAGAAGTTAATGGCAATGAGCTTGAAGACGTGGGTGGGGGTCCCAGTCTCCATGTTTAACACTAGATTTTGTCTGTGACCACTGATGTAGAAAACACGGAGCTTTGTAGAGCATTAGAAAGCATCGGTTTATGGCATCCGATAAGTGGGATGATTGTGGAGACAATACAGAATATCAGTTGAGCAGGAATGCTTTGCAGGACTACAAGTCAAGGCCACAGCTCTGAGTCAGATGAAACATTTTAAGATATAATGAGGACCTGGGCTAGCTTGCTGCTTGGGGTTAGAGACAGTGAGAGCTTCCAGAGGATTCTTCTAAACTTTAGAATCTAAAGGGCGTTAAAACATCTTAGCCTGAAAGAACTCATCCTCGTGAGTGAGCTTATTGCCCACGTGGTTGTGTACAGATTATTGAAAATTAACTGAAGTAATTGTCCTTGGAAATGTATAACGGCAATGAGACTGAGGATGAACTCAATTTCATCTGAAATGTTTTGTGACTTCTTATTTTAAAATGATTTGAGTAAAATATCAAACTTGTTAGATCTGCATAGGCTTATTCTTTAATCACAGTCAGATTTCTTGGAGGCATGGAATCAATTCTTAAAGCCGTTTCATTTTGAGAACACACCACTTTATTTCAAGCAAACTTGCTGTCACATGTTCTCTAAATTTGTGTTTATTTGATTTGTGGCATTATGTAGGCATATTTTAGTAAAGTATAAGTATAGGCTTATTTACTTAATGCATAGCATTTTTTAAATTAAGCATTGTTATTCTGTTGAAGTTTCAGCATAATAAGAAACTTTTATGGTAAATTTTTTACCAGAAATATTAATAAATAACAACAATTAATGAAAAAGAGGCCATGAATTTAAAGGAGAAAAAGGAGAGGAATATGGGAGGATTTGGAGAGAGAAAAGGAATGGAAGGAATATTGTAATTACATTATAATCTCAAAGCTAAAAAAATATGTCAAAAGGTTGCAGTTTTACTCAATAATATAGAAAATGCTTTGAGGCCAACGAGGAGTGATCTCATTCACAAATTAGAGAGATGTCTCTGTCCAATTCCTGGAGAACTCTGGGAATTATGAGCACAGGCAAAATGGCCCCCATGAATACTAGTCAAAAGGCAAAGAAACTTCTCACCAAAACAATGCCATCTGGGAAAACAGAGTGGACCTTTGAGAGGATTGAGTCCCGGACAACTGTTCCCCACTCTGCATGACATCTCACGGTAGCTGCTCTTTGTTTTTTCCCTTGGAGATCACGCAGGAATCAACTGCCAAGCATGCCTTACACCTCCATGCCATCTAATTATAGCCTGCAACACTCCAGAGTGCTGACAGTGCTGAGCTATTGACTCTTGACACTCTCTAAAGCTCTTAATTATCTTTTCACATAAGCCCCTTTCAGACCTGTCAACTTCTTTGTATTGTTTATGAAGAGAAAAAAAAAGCATAGGAAGATTTCAGGACTGTGCCATCAGAGCAAGCTTGCAGTTACATCTGAGAGCACTCCTGTCTCAGACACAAACAAGCTAAGGGTGTGCAACAGAGATGCAGTGACTACTTAGATTCCAGTTTGAGGTAGGAATGAGTAAACCTAAGCAAAGCAAAATGAAGCCAACCTTTAACCAACATGGCTCTAAATTCATTGTTAACCTTTTCTTCATTTAATTGTGTGTCACTCATATATGCACACACAAGTGTATAATACATGTATGCCCACACACACTGAAAACCTAAACAATGACTAAAATAGCTTGTAGAATTTTGTTCAGACATCAGTTTTTAAATTTTAAAAAATGCCGTTGCCATCATTATTGTATGTGTATGCATGATGTGTATGTGTGAGCGCATGTGACACAGCATTTGTGTAGGGAGCAGAGGACAACTTTGTAGTCATGTTTTTCCTTTCACCTTTACATAGGTTGCAGAAATTAAACAGAGGTCAGCAGGCTTGCCCACTGAGCCATCTCACTGGGCCCCACACCTCAGTTTTGAACTCATTATGCTCTTAGGAAATTTCAAAGAATCTTCCTTCACTGGTGTGAGTAGTTAAGACCAAGTCAAGTAGACCTCTCATGCCTTCTGCCATGCCAGGCCTTTGATTCTATTTCAGTCGCTTCCTACCTTGTTCTTTTATGCATCTTCACCTTGCTGAAATACGCAAGCAAATAGAATAGAATTTGATGCTGAAATGAACAGCACAGATTATTAAACTCTTCTTATTAAACAGGAAAACAGTGAAACTCAGCAAATGTTCAGGAATGCACATACTGAATTCTTAGGCATGGAAGCATAAGTGAGTACAGGAGAGGAAAAAAAGTCAGCTATCAGTGGAGCACTCGGCATTTTCACTCAAACACATTTTCTTTCAGATGGTGATCTTAATCCCATTTACCAGAGGTGATGTTTAAAACAGAGCAGGAAGCCCGATCTAAATTAACAATGTTAGACAGAACCAAGAATAACATCCAGGCCCCTTGGATAGCCAAAGCAAAGCCCCTCACAGAATGACAGCACTGAGCAAAGTAAAGGGTGTCATGCACACCGAAGTCAGGGCAGACAGAGTTCAGCGTCTCACTTTGTGCTACTGAACACATTATCTTGGTCCCAGGGCATTGGTTTCTAGTCAGTAGGTTTAGAAGGATGGCACGCAGCTCCTAAGCTTGCCGCCAAGTCCAAATGTGGAAATCCATGTAAAGCGCATGCAACACTGGCTCCCGCGGCTTTGAGCTTTAACTGCCTTCACCCAAATCTTGCTGGGATAAAAAGAGACACAGATGTATACAGGAAGGAAATTCTCAAAGAATAAAATTTTTTAAAAGACACAGAAATCACAACAAAGTGGCCAACCTTTCAAATATATCCAAATATATCAGTTCCAATATTATAATTGCATCAGCAATTGGTTCAGAATAAAGGTGAGTCACATCATCATGGTAATGACTGTAGTCACTCATATTACACTATATTAAGAACCAAGGGTTTGGACAGCTCAGGTCAACCTTGGTTGATCCCCAGAGCCTGCATGGCTGCTCACAACCACAGAAAATCCAGTCACTGGGGATCTAACGCCATCTTGTACAGGTGTTACACACCACACAACATAGTGCATAACACATCATGCTGGTAAGGCACCAATATATATAATGTAAAAAATAAAAAGTTTTTAAAAATCAATCACAGTCATTTTAAGAATGGATACAATTTTTAAGGTTGCTATAGTTACTTGCTTATGAAGGTTGCTTATTTTTTATGAAAAGGAGTGAGAGACATCAGGCGCATTCTAGCACTGTTGGGTCCAGTTCCTTATTCTGGCACAAGTCCAGACTCAGAGATGGACCAGTGACTGTAAAAAACATCAGGCACAATGCAAAGCCTAAGAGGAATGTCCTCCAGGGCAAAACAGTTCCGTAAGGGCCATGAAGGAACAGCAGGGAAAATTGAGATAAGTGAGCCAAGGACACTGTTTTCTCAGGCTCTACTATCTTCACAATATACAAAGAGCAATGGGAAAAACAGAAATTCTTTACTTTTGAAGTGAGCCTGGAGCCTTACGTCCCTGTCTACCACTACCCTCACTCTGTGATGGTCATGGCTGCCCTGGCGATGGCATACAACCACTTCTTAACAACTCTCCAACAGCAGTACCTCCAACAAGATGTTTTCTGTGGTGTTAAATAAATTGGATTTATGGAGAGCATGATATAACAAAGGCCTATGAGAATATAAATGATACCTGGAATAAGAGGGAAGCCTATTTGTATATGGTTAATGGTCCGAAACACAGGGAAGGGATAGATATTTGTTCTTCATCTCACAAACAGAATGTATTAACATTCTATTTCAAACAAATGTTGCAGAATTTAGAATTTCTCTTCCTTTTTAAAGATTATTTTTTTATTTTCTGTGCATTGGTGTTTTGACTGCATTTGTCTGAGTGAATGTGCGAGCCCCTCTGGAACTGCAGTTAACAGACAGCTGTGAGCTGCCGTGTGGTCAATGGGAATTTTGAAGGAGCACATAGAGCTTTTAACTGCTGATGAGCCATCTCTCCAGACCCTAGAGCAGATTTTCTCTTTTTCTTTTTCTTTCTTTCTTTTTTTCCTTCTTCTATTATCATTTCCATTCTTTTTTAATTGATTCACTTTACATCCCAGCCATAGCCCCCTTCCTCCTCACCGCAGGGTCCCATCCTCCCTCCCTCTCACCACGCCCTCCCCGCCGCCGCCGTCCCCACTCCCCTACTCCTCAGCAAAGGGAGCCCCGCACGCGAACCCATCCCAGCACATCAAGTTTCATGAAGATTGAGTGCATCCTCTTTCCCATGTGGCCTGGTGAGGCGACCCCGCCAGGAGGAAGTGATCAAAAAGCAGACGAGAGTCCACGTCAAACACAGCCTCCTACTCCTCTTACTAGGGGACCCACATGAAGACTGAGCTGACTCTTGGCTACATCTGTGTAGAGGAACTAGGTCCAGTCCATAAGTGGGGCCTAGGTTGGCGCTTCAGTGTCTGCATGCCACCTTGGGCCCTGGTTAGTTGCCTCCGTTGGTCTTGGGGAGCTCCTTTCCCCCTCAGGGTCCTTCTATCTTTCCCCCTAGTCTACTATAAGCCTTCCTGCACTCTACCCAGTGCTTGGCTATGAGACTCAGCATCTGTTTAGAACTGCTGCTGTGTGGAGCCTGTCAAAGGACACCAATGCTAGGCTCCCATCTGCAAGCATAGCAGAGTATCACTAACAGCATCAGAGGCTGGCTCTCTCCCATAGAGTGGGTCTCAGGTTAGGGCAGGCGTTGGTTGGACATTTCCTCAATCTTTGCTCTATTTTTTTCTGGGTACACCTTGTAGGCAGGATAAGTTTAGGGTCGAAGTTTTATGAGTGGGTTGGTGTGCTCCTTCCTTCACTAGGAGTTCTGTTATTTTATTTAGTAATAGTCAGAAACTGGAAAACAACACAGATATCCCTCACAATTTATTAAAATTTATCCAGAAGTTATTAAAATATATACATTGAAGTTCTACAATTCACTTTGTTACAATGAAAATTCAATAGAACTATTTAAGGGGAAGAAACCCAGGAAAAAGGTAAGGGAGCCTTTGTTTTTCCTGTCTGGAGCATCACATGCATGAAAGAGTGTACATTTCAGGCCTTTTTATCACTGCCAAAAATAAGCTGAATAAAGGTTATAGAGATCTGAACTTAGCTTAATCAAAATAGATTTAAAATTGTCATTTCTATCTAAAATTTTATCTAATCTACATTCAGCATATTTTCCAAAGAATTGGCCTTGTGTAGAATTTTAAAACTGAATGCACATTTTTTAATGATGCTCTTCTTTGTCTTGTTTACTCAGATAGGTTCATTATGTGGGACCATTAAAAAACAAAATCATGCGGAGAGAAAAATCACATTTAATCTCATCTCCAGATATACCTGACAATCAATTTTTGAAAAATTTAAATATGATATGATTTTATACATAAAATAGCCTAAAGACTTCACCATGAAACGTCTATAGCTGATAATTTCAAAAATTCAGAAAATACAAAATACACATACAAATTAGTAGTATTTATATATACAAATGACAAGAATACTGAGAAAGAAAATTTTTAAAATACCTTTAACAATAGACTCAAAAAGTACGTATCATGGAGTAATTATAACTAAGCAAGTGAAAGACTTGTTTAATAAAAATTTTAAGACATTGAAGAAAGATAGAAAATGAAGAAGACACCAGAATATGGAAATATCTCCTAAGTTCCAGCATTGGTGGCACTAACATTGTAAAAATAGCAATCCTACCAAAAGCAGTGTATAGATTTAACAAAATCTCCATATAAATTTGAACACAATTCCTCACAGAAATTGAAAAGAAATCTTCAACTTCATATGAAAACACACACACACACACACACACACACACACACACACACACACACACACCTCTGAAACAGTCCAAAATAATAAAAGAACTACTGGAGGAGTCACCATCCTAGATTCCAAATCATATTTCAAAACTATAATAATAAAGACAGAGTGGGACTGTCATGAACACAGGTGTGCTAATCAATGAAATAGATTGAAGACCTAGACATATTTCCAAACATTTAGGACATCTGATATTAAAAAAAAAAAAAGAAAAGAACAGACAAACAAATACACACCACAAAACACACACTAAATAAAAGACAGCATTATTGATAAATGGTGTTGGTCAAACCAAATTGCTACATGTCAAAGGATGTATATAGGTTGATACTTATCACCATGCACATAACTCAACTTTAATAGAATGAAAGACCTCAACTTAAGTCTAGATACCCCAATAGAAGAGAGAATAGGTGATGTGCTTAAATTCATTGGCACACACACAAAAAAAGGACTATCTAAACGTGACAGTGATAGTACAGGCACTAAGAACAATAATTAATAATAAATCATAGGACCTCATGGACTCAACACTTTGGTACAGCAAAAGTGCACCATTGTTCAAGCAAAGAAGCAGCCTACACCGATAGGAAAAAAATCTTTATCAATTATATATCAAATAGATGGTTAGGTTCTAGAATATACAGAGAACCTCAAAACCCAAAGGCCTGCCACTGTCAGGCAGCACAGGCAGACAAAAGACACCCAGAGACCAACCAGCATCGGACCGACCAGACCCAGGGGCCTGCCCACAGTAGGAGCCGCTACAAAGGGCAAGTATATGGTGGAGAAATAGGAAAGAAACAGAATGGTTTCGGCCTTATGAAAAGAGGTGAAACTAGAGATGTGAGGGTAGGGAGGAGTATATCAATATGAGTAGCCTGCCCCGCCACTTGAGACCATAGTGAAGTCCTTGCCCAGGTTGCCACTAAGGGCCATGTCTGGGTCCCTGGCCACACAGCAGCAGGGGTTTATGCCAATGTCTGTGGCTCATGTTACCATGGAAATCCCTGGTCTGGGCTGCGGTCTGAGACCATGATGATGTCCAAAGGCTGTGCAGAGCTAGTCTGGCCCATCACTGGCTGCAGAACTAGTGGAGCTGGACGTGGTGGCAGGAGCAAGGGTGAGCCATCCCCAGTGGCATGAGCGTGGGAGAGCTGCCACTGCCACTCACCTATCATACGAGGAGAGATGCCCTTCCCTCTCCTTTGCTCTTCACAGCCTGCTACAGGTGGAAGAGCTGGTCTGAAGGTCATGAGAGCAAGAGAACTGATGCAGCCCCTTACCAGCTGTAGCACTCTGAAGAGCAGGTCCTGTACGTTGCTAAGACAGCCCAGTAGAGCTGGCCCTGGTGCCATAGGCATGGGTGAGCTGGGCAGAGAGCATGAGAGTGGAAGAGCTGGTTCTGCTCCTTGCCAGCTGTGGCAGTGGTTGAGCAGGCCACGACAGTACTGGAGAGCTCACCCTGACGGTCTCAGTGTGGGATAACTGGCAGGCTGACAAACCCAGGTAACACCCAGGTTCAGATCCAGGGCTTTGAGTTGGCCCATTCCAACGTCTACCCCATTTATAAACTACTAGAGCATGTGAAGGGATCAGTCCTACAGATCCAAAGCTGCAGGATCTCCATGACACATGGCAACATCAGGATATCCAAGAGTTCCGGTGAGGATCCAGTATTGATGGTGTAGCAGCAGCAAGAGACCTCAAACCAGACCAATGACTCACTGCAATGAACATTTGCAAGTAAAGGTGTGTGGGCAAAATGATATACTTTTGGTCACACTATGACACACTACAGCTTCCACAACAAAATGGTTTGGTTTGGTTTGGTTTGGTTTGGTTTGGTTTGGTTTGGTTTGGTTTGGTTTGGTTTGGTGGAGGAGATTGCAGAGGAGGAAGACAGGTATGAAAGGATGGGGGGTGAGTGGTATTGTTCTCATGGGGAGTGTGAAATTCACAAAGAATCAATAAAAAGTTTTGTTTAAAAAAACTTAAAATAAGTGAAATCAATAAAAAAAAACTTAATTAAAAAATGACATATAGAACTAAGCAGAGAATTCTCAAAAGGTGAAACATAAATGGTTGGGAAACACTTAAAAAATGTTCAACATCCTTAGCCATCAAAAAAGTGTAGATTAAAACTACTTTAAGATTTTATCTTACTTTAGTCAGAATGACCAAGATCAATAAAACAAATTACAGAAGGTGCTCGGGATGATATCGGAGAAAGAGAACAGTTATTCATTGCTGGTGGGAGTAAAAACTGATAAAACTACTATGAAAATCAGTGTGAAGATTTCTTTTAATCTATGAAAAGATCCAGCCACACTACATTTTAGCATATACTCAAAAGACCGTATGCCCTGATATAGAGGTACTTGCTCATCGGTGTTCATTACTGTTGTAGTCATAAAAGCCAGAAACTAGAAACAACCCAGATGTCCATCAACTGATTAATGGATAAATGTGGAGGCAGATTCTGTATTTATGTTGTCCTGTCAAGTGATCTCATTACATAAGAAACAGGTTAAAAGTAGTTTAATGTTTGAAGATGTGGTACATTTGCACAATGAAATTCCACTTTTTAAGAAAAGTGGAATTTACTGGTGATTAAAACAATCCCTCTGATTGAAGTAATCTAAACCCAAAAGACAATTACTTCATCTTTTCTCTTACATGGGGATGCTAGTTTTTAATGTTTAGATCTGTATTTTTCAATCAAATTACCACAGAGGTTAGGTAGCTATCTAAGGGAGCATGGGTTTGGGACACGTGAGATCTTTCAAGTAAGAGGAAGAAGAATATAGTGATATAAAGAGATAAAAGAGAAACTAGAATTAGAAAGATTACATAGGGAAAGGGATGGTAAAGGCTGGAATATATCGAGGAACAAAAACCAAAAAACTAAGTGCCTTTTGAAAAGCCATAACCAAACTTATTAATGTAGAAGCTTCCTAAAATTACATACATATATGAAAAGAGTCTAAATGATGGAGAAGCAAAACTCCAATAAGAGATGTTATTCTACTGAATAAACGCTCCAGTGCCTAGCACTTGTTGAGTTATTAGCCAAAGAGAATTCCTGACACAAATATTCCATGATATTGCCAAGTATATTGGTTACTCTTGACAACTTAATGGTAAGTTTCTATTTGCTAAAGATACAACTTCTTCTCCTTCTCCTTCTCCTTCTCCTTCTCCTTCTCCTTCTTCTTCTTCTTCTCCTCCTCTTCCTCCTCCTCCTCCCCCTCCTCCTCCTCCTTCTTCTTCCTTCTCCTTCTTCTTCTCCTTTTCCTTCTCCTCCTCCTCCTCCTTCTTCTTCTTCTTCCTTCTCCTTCTTCTCCTTTTCCTCCTCCTCCTCCTCCTCCTCCTTCTTCTTGTTTTCTTCAAGATTTTTGAGACAGGGTTTCTCTGTGTAGCCTTGAATATCCCAGACTTACTTTGTAGACAAGGCTGGCTTCAAACTCAAAGCAATCCATCTGCCTCTGCCTCCCTGAGTTCTGGGACTAAAGATTTAAGTCATCGCGCCTAGTTAAGACACAACTTCTTATGTAATCAAATTTGGAGAAATTGAGATGGTACCAAACTAGAAGCCTTGCTCCTACTGATTAGCATTCGTGGTGCTGGACAGTGCTTCTCATGCTACCAGAAGAGAAAGTAATCAGCAGTTTCCTCTAACTATAAACCTTTTAAGTTTAACAGAGAACTGCCTGCAAGGTATACTAGTGCCATAGTGGCACAAATATTATGGGAGTAATCGATCACCTTTTATAAAAACTGGATTTAAGACCTACTCCATGAGGTATAACCCATACCTGACACTGCTAAAATGTTCAAGAACCTGAAACTAGATAGGCCATGGGCCCTAAGGGGAGAGATTCTACTATTATTCTGTTAAAGGCAGTAAATGACTCCTAATGGCATATTGCTATACCCACAGGTCAGAGCATCACTCACCTTTCATCAGAGAAGTTTCTTCTTCTAATAGGTAGTAATTAAAACAGAAATGCACAACTGGACAACATAAAGAGAATTAGAGGATTTGGAGCACTCATTTCTAAATAGGATACCTTTATTAAACCCCTCAAGGCATAAGGATCTATGCAGAGGAGGAAGCAGAAAGATTGTAAGAGCCAGAGGTGATGGATGACTTTGAAGAAACAATATTTTCCAGATACAACATGACTCATAGAGATGGACAGCACACACAAGACCTGCACAGACTCAAGCCAGAAATAACTCAGCACTGAGAAGGAAAAAATCAGTTTCCTCCAATGGAGGATCACTGGGTATTAGCCCCATACCAGGGCAGACCCAGGCCCAGGAGCAGTTGACCAACACAAAAGGACCTCTGTAGTTTTTGTTAGATTTTTGTTTGGTGTTGTTGTTGTTGTTGTTGTTGTTGTTGTTGTTTTGATAGAGAAAAGGAAAAATATTAAGGTTAGTAGGTATGGAGGTATAGAAGATATTGAAGTAGTAGAAAGAGAAGAAAGAATATAATCAAAATATATTGTCTGAATTTTTAATAAAAACAATCAAATTTTTCAAAGTAAAAAATAGATACACAAAAATCACAGTGCTATATAAACCAAAGTTATACTTGGTTATAGAAATCCCCTTGAATTTAATCTCTGAGTATTGGTAAATCATCCACAGATCAAATTACTCCTCTCAACCCACCTCAAAAAGCCATGCTTTCCTGACAACAGACTTCTTTTCTGAATTAGAGTAGATGGCAGTTTTTTCATTATTATCAACTCATATAATTAAGCCACAATTTCATTAAGATCATTTTATTAGCTATGTGAATAGTACTACTTAAAAACTACAAACCATAACTCCACACTTAATTCACACAAACATACCCTTGAACAGGATGCCCTATAGTCTATTGAGTTATTTTAGAAATTTTAAAAAGGCCTCTGACATGATTATATACTTACCATGTTTGTAAATACAAAATAATGCATGTACTTTTATTATGAATATATAAGCATTTATCATAAATATATGTGCTCTTCATTATAAACATAATTAGTATAATGTATATTCCAAATAGATAGAAATATGTCTTAAGTATATATAGAAACATTTTAAATGCAGAGTTTATCACCATCTCCTTGACAAGTTAATGCTAGGACTCTTTAAGTCTCTGCAGAACAAGAATCACACTGTCAGTAAGAAGGTACAACTGTTCTCTGCTGCTCATGTACTCTGCTCTGACTCGCCTTGCTCTCTTTCCCTCCTCTGTCCCACCACCCTTTGCTTTACTCTCTTCCTGTCCTTCATAAGGACACAGGCCTCAAACACAAAATTCATTTCCTTTACCTATTCCATTGCCTGGTCTTAGGGCGCCAGGGTCAAACACAGCCTGCTTCCAGTTTGAACTCTCCACTTGCTAGCTTTCTAACTTTAGCAAATTATTCAACCTCCTGTAGTCATAGCTTCTTCAACTATAAAAGGAAGTAAATGCCACAACTTCTCAAAGTTGTTGTGAGGCTGGGGCATTTTCTATTCAGGTGCCCAAAAAAAATGGTGACGTTTACTTCACTGTTACCTTTGATTATACCTGCAACTTATTTTATCAGATTGATTACAATTCTTTTTGGTTTCTAACTCACTGAAAGCAATGAGAAAAATTACTCACTTGACAATACTATTCATTCAATAGTTTATTGCATCAAGAGATCCAGAAGTCTCTGTGTAAGATGCAGTTTTGCAAATAGGTGAGCATATACTTATCACTAAATGAGACAAGACTACACTCTTGTTTCTCTAGCAAAAGAAACTAACTTTAGGAAGTCAAGTACATTTTCAAGATGCTCCTGAGGAATAAAGGGAATTAGAACTCAGAAATAGAACTTATTGATCTTTTTCTTTAAGACAGAGTTTCATTACGCAGCTCAGCTGGCCTCAAACACAGAATCCTTCTGCCTCAGTTGCCTTCCTAACTGCTTGGAGCCACACCCAGCTTACCTTAGTCTTTGGGTATAAGAACATCAAAGCTTTCGTGTTGGCAAGTTCATGGTTTGGTCTTTCACTCTTTCTTCCCAAACCAACTTAGGGCTGCATTCCCAGTAAAAACTCTTCAGCCGTACTTTGTAGAAAACAAAAAATCAAACTAACCTTGCTTGCCTTGAATATAATGAAGCCTGTCTGTTTCAAGCTCAGTTTCCAAAACTGCTGAAATTTGAATAGGAGGATCTGCTCTGCTGGGAATCTTTGGCCTTCCTTTGAACTGGATGGAGATCTATTTCTAATTGTAATGTAGTCCAAATTCTCAGGGTGGTGAAAATCCTCTGGAGTGGGGTTCCTAATCCCAAACCCCAACTCTCAAATTATATTACATTTGTTCATCTTGGTTCTAAAGCTATTTCATTTTCCTAACTGAATTTTCTGAGGTGAAATGACAAGCTTTCAGTCTCTTTTCTCACATCTGAGATCAGAACAAATGGAGCAACCATCTCCATTTCACTGAGATTCTTCTAGCAACCACAGCTGGAATGGTGGGATCCTTAGAGTGACCACAGCTGGATTGCTTCCCCACTTTGGATTCAAAAGCAGGACCTTGGTCTGTAACTAATTTGACACTTCCCTGAAAAACTTCTGTTGGCAAAGAAATAGATGCTATTTTGTTTTGTTTCACAGGCTCTTTTTTTCCCCCTTATAAACACAGCAGACTTTCTCTTCATGAGCCACACTGCCTCTAAAAGAATTCATGCACTGGAACACCCAGCCTGCTTCTCAGTGAGAGAGCATCCAGGCCTGCCAGCACTATCAGGATAATAACTTACAGCTGAGGCTGCTGCCTTTCCAACCCTTTTAATGTGACTGAGCACACAAGTATAAATATGCCAGGCAAGGGAAAATGTTCAATTATTTTATTGCATTATTCTACAATGTACATCATGTCTCCCCAGGCACTGAAAATAGTTCGAGTAAGCCACAAAGAAGATGCATCCTGTGATCATCAAAACAAGAACAAAATACAAAGTATGCCCTTGGTGTGTGGCTGAATACACTCCAGTAGAAGATTATTGCCTCTCTCATCTAGAGTCTGCTTCTTTTATGTTATATAAATTAATTACACACAGAAATACTTCCACAATGAGATACAATGCTGATTTCCTGAGAACAAAGCTCACAGGAAATCCCCAGATTTATTTGGGGAGACATTGATGTGGAATTACTCCACCTTTTATTTAGTTACAACTCTGAAATACAGCAACAAAATCTTGTACATCGTAACTCTCGCTGCCAATCTTGCTTGAGAAGAAAGTAAAGAAGTAGGGGGAATGGAGAGATGGCTCAGCTGTTAAGAACACTGGGATTCCAATTCTGGGAGATCCAATACCCTTTTCTAACATCTTCTCACACCAGATACACTCGCCATACACAGACATACATGCAGGCAAAACACCTCTACACAAAAAATAAAAATGAATAAATCTTTAAAAAGTGAAAAGAAGAAAACAAACAAAAAAATCATGAGTTTAGTAATCATGTAAATTCCAAAGAAAAATTAACATGTGGGGAACTGGGCTTGTTAATCAGTCCCCCCCCCAAAGATTACATTTTTAAGCATTTATTATTATTGGCTTACAGTAAAGTATTTATAATATATTTTAAGAGCAGAGTTTCTACTGTATGGACAGATGGAGTCTCACTTTGAGATATTGACTTGAATCACACCTGAGGAGAAACTTGGGGACAATATACAGTACTTCAAGGTACCCCAGTTGTCCCTCCCACATGTTCAGAGAAACAGCCTAAAAGCTGAATCACAAGAAGTCCAATTGCTTATCAACATCACCCTAATTACCATAAATTAGAAAGAATTAAATAAGAACCGTTAGAAGCCTTGGCAGACAACTGCACTAAGAAGCTGTTGAATGAACACAGACCAAAAGGAAGTGGATGCCAGCCGTGGTAAGATACAGTGAACAAAAGGGCATGAGGCCCTGCAAAGACTGCCGAGGGCAACCAGCCTACATTATCCCCTGTGGTGGGTGGTTTTGATGTCAAATTACCACAAACTAAGGTCATCTGAGAAGGGAGCCTCAACCAAAGGATTGTCTTGATTGCTTTAGTTAATGTGGGAAGACCCTCTCCAAGAGAGGGTGGAGCCTTGTGGTACAGAAGGAAACAAGAAGGCTATGGCAGGGGCTCACCCACCTTTTGCTCACTTGGCGTTCACTTTGTTGCTGAGTATTTTTACTCTGTGGCTGTTGCTGATGATTTCCTCATGCCATCATGTAAGTGATATAGACACAAGCACCCAGCAACTGCTGAAGCACCTAGCTGCAAGCACCCAGCTATCATGAGATCCTCATTCTCACCGATGGAAGATGTTGTTACTATTTTAGCACAAACTGATTTAATAAATTCTTTTAATGCATACATTCATCCTATTGGTTTTGTGCCTTGAGAGAGCCCTGACCAGTAGGATGAATGGATTAAAATAATTGTCAGTCAGTCTGATTACTGTAACAGAAAATTGAAAAGAAGTACAACTGGAGGAGGAGGAGGAGGAAGTGGAGGAGGAGGAAGTGGAGGAGGAGAAAGAAGAGGAGGACGAGGAGGACGAGGAGAAGGAGGAGGAGGAGGAGGAAACTTTTTGCAACCAGCACATTTCAATGGACCTTTGAGAAGAGAAATTTCTGTCAGGAAGCCAAGCATTAAATTTTCAGAAAGAGTTGAAATTTGGTGTGCTACAAAACAAAGAAGTTGGGGGGAATGTAACTAGAGAACAGAAAACATAATTCCTAGTCTTACAGATTTGACTCTGTCCTAGTGAAGGACTTTTGGAAATTGGAGGAAAATTCCAAATTAAATTACAAGTCTGTGGGGTTTCCCATTGTGCTCTATGTAGAACTATTGAATGGTTCTGAGTAGGAAGTAGACTTGGCCAGCTTTTAGTTTAGTGTAAGCCTCCAAAGGGTGTAAACACAAGTGTGAACATGCAACAAAAGTAACTGAAATAGTAGGAAACAAAGGAATAGTATTTAA
Organism: Acomys minous; assembly: GCF_964271855.1. Lineage (NCBI taxonomy): Eukaryota > Metazoa > Chordata > Mammalia > Rodentia > Muridae > Acomys > Acomys minous. The sequence goes on along the minus strand of NC_140484.1, from coordinate 45,170,071 downwards.
AATATCCAGGAAAACACACACACACACACACACAAATGTGCTTAATATGTTACATATTCCTATGACAAAATACACAAGGTTACATAAGGTTTAGCTGGAAAGATGTCTCAGTCACTAAAGGCTAGGCTCACAAGCAAAAATATAAGAAAAAAGTTTATTAGTTCAAGGTTTGCAAGTTCAAAGTCCAAGATCAGTGGCCTCTTATGTTTCCCTTTGGTAAGAGCTTCAAGCCAAGTGGCATCCTAGTAGGAGAGCATGCAAGAGTGACCACATAATGAGAAGGGAAGCCCTAGTTAATTCGAGAGTGAGCCTGTACTCTGGTGAGAAACAGTAATTCACTACATAATATAAATGCCAATCACTTCAGAGGGCCACATCCCTACTCATCTAATTACCTCACCCTGGGCCGCATCTCTTCCATTACTTCTCGATATCATCACATTGAAAATTAAGTTTCCAACACATTGACCTCTGGAGAGTACACACACTCAGACCACATCCAAGCAACAGCAAGACAACTCAGACAGCCACAACAAAAGTGCCAGTGCATGTGGGTCTCCTAAAATTTTAACTTCTGAATGGTTTTGAAAATGTGGAAAATGGAGAAACGTGTGGGGCGACCATCTGATGAGACAACAAACATAATACCTGAGGAAAGGCTACCAGAATATTTGATTTTGTAACAGCCCCTCCCCAAGCATCCCTCACACCTTCATGGATCTTTGTCTGTACCACTTTCGCAGCCCCATCTCTGTGGATGCACACTCAGTCGATTCACCAGAGTTTGTTGTGGCCCTTAGTTTCAATCTTGAGAAGTTTGAACCTTGAAAACTGGGCTGTGTCTCGGATGCTGAGTACACTTTGGCACTGATCCTTCGAGGACTCACCGACAAAGTAGGAGACTATTAACATGGAGATGATCAGAGAATATACTTTCCCTAGGAGAAGAGAAAGGATCCAGGAGAATCCTACTTTTGACTCTCTGTTAAATACTCATTCCCATTGCCTATAAGCATAGCTATCTTTCCATCTTGAACAGCAGTTTGCCTTATTTTATTTTTTGAGACTCAGTCTAACAATGGAGCCCTTGGTAAGCCAGGAACTCACTAGTAGACCAGGACAGCATCCGACTCACAGGGTCACCTGCTGGAATTAATGGTGTGCGTCATTATACTTGGTTTAAAGGTGCATTTATAAAAGATGTTTTTAAGTGCTCTGTACATTTTTAGCCAAACGCAATTTTAAGTAGCTATTTTTAAATAATTTCTTTTTTAAGATTAAAATATAGTTATGTCATTTCTTCCTTCTCTCTTCTTCTTCCAAACCCTCCCATATACTATTCTATGCTCTCTTGCAAATTCATAGCCTCCTTACATTAATTGTTGTTGCCTACACAAGTAGCTCTTAGTTTTAATGCTAATGAGAGTATTGGGCAGCTTTCTAAAAATGTTTGTACCGAAGAAACAATTGCTGTTTTAATTCCTTCTCATAAGGCAATGAAGAGTGTAAGCTTTGTGTTCATTGTAGGAGTAACTTGAGTGTGGTGGGAAGGCTTAGAAAATAAAATATTCTTCTGACTCTGGGTAGTGGTCTATTGTGAACATGGAAAGCATGCCAGTTTCTTGTGATCCGAGATGGAAGGCTAGGCTAAGTACATTTTAAATACCACTTTCCACAGTTCAAAGAAAGTTTCTCTGACAAATATTGGATAGCTCTTTTCCATAGATGCCACACAGATTTCAAATTAACTAAAAAGAAAATCTAAGCAATGTTCCTAAAAGAAAAATAAGACTTTTTGGGGGGACAGCTTTAAAAAGAGGGAAGAAGTAAAGTCCAGTGATTCTTCCGTCTGAAGAAGTCAGATGTGACTCATCTCCTGATAAATGAGAGAGTAAATCAAGAGAAAAGACATCATTTCTCTTGCCTTCTAGATGTTTCCACTAGAAAACTGCTTTGAATTTTAAGCTATATTTAAGTTTCAAGGGACTAGCATGATGTAGCAGATAAGGCCTGTTCTGAAATCTGCTTTTCTCTCATAAGGAATCAGGTCCTGAGCAAAATCCTTAGAATCTTTTAAGGTCAAGATCACTCAAATGCACAAGATAGGCAAGATAAAGCAAAAATAAAAACTCACTTATAACTGAGGCGTGAATAGGGCAAAGCAGAGAAAGTGTCTATCTGGAATCTGTTGGGATTATACAGAACCAGTGAAAGCAGCAAAGAGCCTGGTGCTCAGGCACTGAGATAAGGGATGCAGAGACACTGAACAGAACCCACGTTCAATTGCCTCTGAGTTTAAACATGCACACTATGGCTGATGAGCGGGGAAGCCTCATGCAATCATTTACAAGATGGTACTAAAGGACTCATTCTAAATGAGGATGGAGTTATGAGTCAAAACTCTAGGCAATAATAATAATAATAAGACTAAACAAAACAAGAACCATAGCTTAAAATAGAGAAATAAAAACATCTATTTGTAGTGGGAATTTAAGCCTCCTTGGGAAAGAGAAGATGGGAGAAGAGAAGAAAGGGAGTGTTGGGACACAACAGGGAAACGTGCTTTGAGCTGAGCCAGAAGCAAGTCACAGTTTTTTGAAGGATGTGTATCTAACTTCAGTGTGTTTCTTCCCTCAGCTGGAAAAGTGAGTAACCAAAACTGAGCAACAGGAAAATTGTAAAGAGGATACTTTAAAAAATCTGAAAATGGAACTATCATTCCAATCTCACCACTGTCCAAAAGGATGGAGAATAATATTTTGAAGAGGCAATCTGTACTTCTGTATTTATTTTCACATGATTAACAACAGACACAATAAGTAGTGGAATTAATCAAAGTGGCCATTAATGAATTAATAGATTAAGAAAGTTTTATTTATGTATAATAGAAAGTGATTCTACTATAAAAAGAAGTAAAACCCTGATGTTTATCATTAGCCAGCAGCATAGAGAAGCCAAAAGGGTATTATGTTAAGTGAAATAAGCCAGGCACAGAAAGACAAATACCGTGTGTTCTCACTCAAATGTGAAAGTTAAGATAGTTGATTTTGTGGAAGAGTGGCATGGCAGTTGAATTATAACACTATATTCTGTAAATATGTACACTTACTAAATGGCAGTCAAAAAATTGTAAACTCAGGTATCAGTTTAGCATATAATTGAAGAAAAGACACCATATTCCACTTGGCCATGCATGGACACAGCAATGAACACAAGGACTCTGAGGGATTAATTTGAAGGCATTATTAGAAAAAATTGGTGAGTGCCTGCAGTGGGGGCAGTGAGGTACCCATAGAAAAGACATTCAGCCAAGAATATGCTACCAGTAGGTTGGTGCAGAACCAGGGGCAGCAGGCCTGGAAGAGGAGTAGTATGGCAGGACTGTCGTTCTCATGACAGAAAGACAATGTCCGCTCCACATCTGAGGCAGTCTCTGTCGCTGAGAACACTGCTTTGAGAGTATAATTGCTAACACTTGTAAACCAATGAAAAGTAAACTAAAGTTTATCAAAGAAAAGCCACACAGTTGTGCATATCATTTAATAAAGACCAGTTTTTCACAACACAATATTTCTATAGATGCTGACCTGGCCACACAGAATGACAACTAGAAACACTAATGCACCAAGGAACATTAAAGATTTGAGTATTTACGCCCAGACTGATATTCATATTTCAGATTTATGTGAGCTTCAACGTGTACCTATGAGTTTTACTAAAAGTGCCATCATACTTTTCACAGACTTCTTAAAGGACATTAACAGCTCATCACTTTGGGCTTAATTTCATCTGATTCAACTGTTTTGATACAGTACCAACCCAAAGGAGCACAAAAAGTTTGAGAAATGACATGTTAAAACTTATTTGTATTTTTGCCTCCAGATATGAATGGGTTGGCAAAGAACTCAAGTTCAGGATTGTTTTTGCAACGGCTTCAAGGAGCTATAGCTCTGGTTGTAGTTGAGCAAGATATTCATGCATAAAATATTTATGCATATTTTCATTATAAAATAATATAAAATAAAAATTTATAAATTAATGATGAAGTATCTGAGGTAGTCATAAAACTCTGATGTAGGTTTTTGGGGTGTGTGTGTGTGTGTGTGTGTGTGTGTGTGTGTGTGTGTGTGTTGTTGCTGTGAATTAAAACCAGTGCTTCACATAAACATTTGATCTGCCACTGAGCTATAACTTCATCTCCCAGGTAGAGATTTAAAGTGGCAAACCTGAAATCTATAGTAACCTCCATGAATAGGACCAAACCACTTTAGCATTTTCTAAACAACTAAGTAAAATTTAAAAATCTTCATACTATTTGGTAGCTTTTTAAAATTAAGATGCCATACCACAGCGTAAGACCAGCACTTTTCATGATACCAGATATGTCTCTTATTCTAATTTTAGGGATGTGATGGGTAGAAAGAATAATGCCACCACAACAAAAGAAGACTAATTGGCTCGCTTCATTTACACGGAAATTCTTTGCTCCTTGTGTAACACGTGATCTGTGAGATACTCATCCCTGGTACCTGGATTTAACATGTCAACTCATCTCCTACCACCTGTGGAGTTAGGACGCTGCTTGATAGAGAAGCTGGTCAGATGCAAGAAAGGCCTTGAGCCATATCCAAACCCTGGAAATCTCATTCTGAGATCAGCCAAAGTAGGACAGCTCCCTTCCTGCCATGGGCTGGCGTACCCCAGTACATGTAGCCCTGTGTCCCACCCTTGCCTTCCTGATGAGGTCACATAGCCTTGCAGCCATGTTAAACTTCCTTTTCCCTTATAAGGTCCTGTCCAACAAGCACCCGGGAAGTCCTCTTCATGCAACTGAGGCATTCCCAGCACCCTGGCCATGGACAATGATGTACACTCATCCTGAAAGCCTGTACCCACCCCCCAAAGGTTTGAATAGCCTTTGTTCTCCCCAATTAAATGAGCTATCTCACTGAAGCTGTCTTCTGGGGTCTGTTTCTCATACACTCACCATCCACTGATATCCTGCATTACACTCACCTGTCCTGACTAAGCTTTCCTCCCTCCAGTTCCTCACCAAGGGAGAAGCAGACTGGACCAGCACCACCTGTCAGCTACACACCTAGCAAGGGCCATTTATGTCTGTTCTCAAATGTTTTGGGGTAGTCTAGATTTTACCTTAATTTGGTTTGCATTTGACTTGGCCAGGAATGACCTCAATTCACCATCTTCTTGCCTTAGCTTCTCATGTCCTAGAAGAATATACGTTACCAGTTGAAACTTAGGCTAACTCTGAATGGATAAAGGGATTTCCTAAATATTGCCACTGAGTTAGGGTGCTCCCAGGCTTGTGTGGTAATGGCAGGTCATTATTGGGGATGGTGAAGGCTTTTGGAAAAGAAATATCGTGTGAGGCTTTCATCATTGAAGACACATCCTCAAATATTACATACTCTTCTGTCTTTCAAGAGAGGCAAGTTCTTCTCTTCTTCATGTGCTGCCTCGCCACAGAAGCAACAACGTCAGCTGCATACATACTAAAGTCCCTAAATCAACAAGCACAATAAAGCATTTCTCCTTATGCATTGACCGTCTTGGACTTTGTTATATTAATTGAAAGCTGGACTTCATGGAAGACTAAGTTGAATCCTTAACAAAAATTACTCATTTACAAATGTTCTAAAATTAAATGTGAGGAAGAAAATCATAAAGTGTCTTGTTTTAAATGGCTTTCAAGTATCTTTAAATTCTTCCTAATCTTTAAATGAGAGAAACCTGGAGCATATATATAGTAATTTTTTTAATTTTTAATTTATTCACTTTACATCTCAATTGTAGCCCAGTTCCTTGGCTTCTCTGGATCTCACCCTTACATGTAGTAAATTGTGGGCAGAATTTAAACTATAGATAAAATGTAATAATCTGTCTGATCATGTCAAATTCCAACAATTATAATTAAAATGTTTGATGTCATATAAGGCATAATTGTTTGCAAGTTCTAATGTATGTTTCTCATTAAAACAAATTATCAAAGTTAGGCATGTGTTTATATTTATAATAAGTTATCTGTACATAGCTACTTTCGTTCTAGACTATGTCTCAGATTCTCTGATCTCTTATTGTAATCGGAAATTTTATTTAAATGATCAAACATTTAGGGAAACCATTTCCAGTATGAGGGCTTCTACAGAATAACTACCTATCCTCTTCAACTGGGAGATTGGGAGAAATTTAAGACATCGTGCAGAGAGAGCACAGTTCATGCTACTCAACTAAATCTCTCTTACTTAAAGCCTAGGGGCAGGTGGCAAGGTACAGCTTCCCCAACATCCTTCCAACATACTGTGGAGTAGAGTTTCAGACAGAGCAGAACAAGAAGCCAGCAACAAACTGCTGGGAAATTACAAGTTCAAAATGAAGATACAATTGTAACACAAATGAAGACACTAGAATACAGTGTTACTGCCAGGAGAAAACTGAGCTCAGAACCAAACCACAAAACCTCAGTTTCAACTTTCCTAGCTTTGGAATAAATATATTATCTTTTTTGTCTTGATTTCCTGCACTAACAAATAATAAAAAAAACAACTCACCTAATCCACACAAGAATATTACAGTACATAAGACAGTGTATATAATGTACACAGCAAAATGTAAAGTAATGCAAATATTTAGTAAATGGTGTGATTAAGAACATGTAGCCTAGTCCTGGTGCCAGTAATATCTTCAGTGTCAGACCACTAACATTCTCTTTGGTTGTGAATTTCTTTGGAAGATGAGGTACTGCTGTCCTAAAGATGTGCCAGACCCAGTTTATAATATATAAATCCAATTATCTTTATACACTGTGTTGGTATGTATGATATACATAAATAAAATATCACAGAAAAGATGATGTAGAATTCTATTTTATTATAATTATATATTATATATAAATATATTCATTTATATGTATATAGTGATATATACACATATAAATATGTATACATATACACATGTACACACACACAATATATATATATATTGACAGAAAGTGTATAAGGTTTCTTTTAACAAAACTTAAGGCTCACAAACATAATTTAGCCTGGATAATATAAGCCTTAAAGCACATTGTATTTCTGTTCATTCATAGACACATTTCTCTCCAGAGTGGAATATGAAAAGACTTCTTCTTCCTGGAACCAACAAAATAAAACAACCAAAGATCCATCATGCCCCCAAAACAAAAAATAAATATCAAAATTCTCTTTTTTTAATAAATTTCTTTGTCTACCCCAGATTGATAAAACTGTACATAAGTTGTATGCTTTAGGTAACTTATTTGCAGTGTTATTAAATTTACATGTTTTGAAGTGTTTCTGTGTGTTTGTGCAAATTCCTATAAAACTAAGTATAAAGATATATTCATTGAGCTTGACTATTTTCAAGGATGAGAAATGGTTAAATGTGGGAGAAACTAAGTTGAAAAAAGTTACTGTTTTCTATTAATGTAACTCACTACTATTTAATAAATAATTTAAAATATTTATTATTTATCAAAATAAAAATTAGTGCAATAAATAAAGATAATAAAACAAAAGTTGTCACTTTGATGATTGAATTGTGTAAACTAACTTCACATGATGGGATGAACAAAAATACTTTTATTTGCCAGTAAATAATTCATAAAATGCTCTTGGATACATCAAGAAATTTTTCATGCTAAATCTCTTGATAAAAAAAACTATTATAAAAGAAAACAAAATACTAAACGCTTCTTAGAAACATTAAATAACCAACATTTCAGTGAAACAATCCAATGCAGAAAAAGAAGATGGGAGGAGATAGAGAAGAGGAAAGTGGAGGAAAAGAGGAGGTTGGGAAAACGGAGGAGGGACAGTGGATGGGGAAGAGCAGCAGCAAAAACAAGAGCCAAAAAGTTGAACTCAGCTCCTGAAAAGGCTTTGCTTCTGAGAGCACCTGTGGGTTTCTGAAAGGATAGTCAAAATTCAAGCTGTTGAGTTGAATTATTAAAACCTCATAGACCCTTAATGAATTTAGTTTTGTCTTTGTCGGTGAACAAACCAGGTTATTCAAAAACTTTTTTTCTTTCAATTGATAGACATAATCTCAATAGGTAAGGGTTGACCAGAAATCTGAAACCTATCTTAACACTCCTTCATTGCTGGTGCAAACTAGTACAGCCACTTTGGAAATCTATCTGGTGCTATCTCAGAAAAATGGGAATAGGGCTTCCTCAAGACCCAGCTATTCCACTCCTTGGAATATACCCAGAAGATGCTCCAGCACACAACAAGAAAATTTGCTCAACCATGTTCATAGCAGCCTTATTCATAATAGCCAGATCATGGAAACAGCCTAAGTGTCCCACAGTAGAAGAATGGATAAAGAATCTGGTACATATACACTATGGAATACTACTCAGCTATTAAAAACAAGGAATTCTCGAAATTTGTGGATAAATGGATTGACCTAGAAATGATCATAATGAGTGAGTTAACCCAGAAGCAGAAAAACTCAAGTGGTATATATTCACTTATATCTGCATATTAACATATTTTTAATTTATGATTAGACTAATGTTAAACTGTAATGGTTGATCATCAATCAAAAAGAAGAAACAATGCATTTGACCTCCAGATTCACATGGAATTCTCAAACAGAAAATGTCATAAACAGGTTTGATTTCCCATTTCAGTTTTTCATGTACAATTTCCAGGACTCAATCAAAATAAACAAACATAAAAAAGACAAGACAGTGGAACTGAAAGTGACAAGCTATACGAGAATACTTTCAAAAGATCCCAGTCAACTAGAAATACACACACGTTTCAAAGAGCTATGCATAATATGGACAGGTGGGTCAAATGAAATAATTCCAATGCAGAACTAAATACTGTGTAATAAAAAGAATTCTATGTAAAATAAAATGCTTTCCTTTTTATAGTACATAACTTTTTATAACTTTCAGAATCTTCCAGAATACTAATGCCAAGGACCAAGGACCAAGAAGCCTATTAACCCTTAGTATAACTTTTGTTACAATTTCAGGTTTTTTTCAAGTGTTTTTTTAATTTGGAGAACCTAAAATTTTTAACAATATTAATTTCATGCTTCCCAAACATTAACTTTATAATCACTTTATACTTTGAAAAACTGTTTTACTGCCCTCTGTCAGTAACTAATTTTACCCATTTGTTGTCGGTGTCTTCCTTCTTATTCCTATACAATTTTCTATTTAAGATCCATCCTATTGAAAAAGCCTTCTGACAATTTCCTAATTATAAGTATTATGAATGTAAATGAGTAGCTATACAAAATGAGCTAACTAATATATGCATTAGAGAGACTATACTGTTATATTATAAAACTGAAGATTTAATGACAGAATAAGAAAGGGTTGAAAGGCACAAAATTGCATAAAAATAAATTAAAATTAAAATCAAGCATATTGTCTACTCTCTTCAGAGAACAGCAGCTGGTTCTATGCTGTACTTATTGAAAGAGCTGATGTCTGCACTGCTGTCTGGTTCCTCTCTGTATATATGCATAGACATATTTGTCACATTTACAACCCATGAATACATGGAAAACAGCAGGCCAAATTGACATTGTTTTCTTCCTAAAATATCCCCTTTTGGCACACAATTTAAAATGAAGACTATCCAATAAGAAAAACAAATACTAAAATTAAGAAGTTATAACATGTTTGGAAGTACAGATCTCATAAGATGTTTTCTTGCATTCAAACAAATGAGTCAATTTCAGGGAAAAAAATGTATTAGGGAGAAAGCAGCCGCTTCTAAAAAGGCATGTGTTAAGGATTTGCCCATGAGAGTTCTGCTTGCTGCTTGGCACTAATAACTTATACTGTGTTGGTACTTCCATAGAGGAAAATTTACAAAGACCACCAAGTGTGAAACAACTGCTTGAGGGCACCAACATGCTGCTGTGGCAGGAGGAACAAATGGACATGAACTCTGGGCAAAAGGAAAGGTCCTTGAAGTAAGCTTAAGTTCTTCCCATGGATATAGCCTAGGGTATTGGTTGAGCACTGATATAATGAGCGAAGGTAAGGGAATGGGTAGTTCTTAAAAGCTACAGAGTACTTAACCAGTCTCGAGAGCTGGGGACACAGAAGGTGGGTTCTCATAGCGCCAAAGCAGCCAGCAACTAAGAAAAGAAAATCCAGACGAGAAGTGAGATAGTAAGAATTAAGCACACCACATGTAACTCTTAGCTTTCTTGAGTCACTTGCTGATTTTGAGAACCACATCCCTAAAAATAAAATGACCCAACATGGAAGTATAAAAGAATTTTAGATATGACAATATGAAGATATGAAAATCATATATATACATACATACACACACACACACACACACACACACATATATATATATATATATATATATATATATATATGCAGCAAAAGTTGGGGATTCTAATTTCATAAAACAAGAACTAATGAGAATAAAATGTCATATATTTCCTGATACAATGAATGTGAGTGTGACTTTAATACCCTTATCTTAAGAGGTCATTTAAACTAAAACTCAACCAATGAGCCTTAGAGATCAACTACACTATAAATCAAATGGTCAAAACCAGGAAATATAAAATACTTCATGCAGAATATGTATTCTTTTCGGTGGACCATGTTACCTTCCTAAAATAGACCATATTCTAAAGTACAAATTATTAAGTCTTACCAATAAAAACTAATTAAAATATTTTCTCATATATTTTTATCATAATACAGTAACACATAATACAGCTATAGACATAAAAAGTAAGAAAAACTACAAAAATGAATGCACACCAAAAATACACTCTTTTTTTTTAATTACTTTATTCTTGTTACATCTCAATGGTTATCCCCTCCCTTGTATCCTCCCATTCTTCCCTCCCTCCCATTTTCCCCTTACTCCCCTCCCCTATGACTGTTCCTGAGGGGGATTACCTCCCCCTCTATATGTTCACCCAGAAGCAGAAAGACTCAAATGGTATATACTCACTTATATCTGCATATTAGCCCAAGGGGCATGTTCCACGAAAGCCTTCACTTACCAGGAAACTGAGACAGAGGAGAGGACATTCTAGTGGGATTCTAGATGAGAGAATCATGGGAGAAAGGCAAAGTAGAAGGATCCAGAGGGTCCTAGAAGCCTACAAGTAGAACATTATGATAGGCAGATTTGGGCCCAGGGGTCCCGCTCAAACTAAGGCACCAGCCAAGGACAATACAGGCGGTAAACCTTAAACCCCTACCCAGATCTAGCCAATGGACGGAACACTCTCCACAGTAGAGTGGAGAGTGGGATATTACTTTCTCACATACTCTGGTGCCTCACCTTTGACCATGTCCCCTGGAGGGGGAGACCTGGTGGCACTCAGAGGAAGGACAGCAGGTTACCAAGAGGAGACTTGATACCCTATGAAAAATACACTCTTAATAGCCAATGAGTCATTGAATAAAACAAGGAAAGAATTTTTAATTACTGAGAATCAAATGAAAATGAAAGTATAACTAATAAAAACATTTGGGGCATAGTATTAGCAGTTTCAAAAGAAAACTTTATGACCATGAATACTTACATTTGAAAAATGGGGAAAAGTCTCAAATAAATAACCTAATGATGAATGCCAAGCTTTTATTTAAAAAAAAAAAAAAACAGCCTAAGCTCTAAAGTCATGTATAAAAGAAACAATAAAGACTGATGCACAAATTAATGAAATAGAGACTAAAAGGACATGAAAAGAATAAATAAAAGGGTTGTGGTTTTTTTTAAGCAAAAAAGCACCCCCCAAAATGTTTGGCAAACCCATAGCCAAACTAACCAAAAGAAGGGAGAAATAACTCAAGTTAATACATTTGGACATTTAAAGAGGAGAATACTATAGTCAGTGAAATCTAGAGAATCATGAGGGAACACATTAAAAACTTATATTATACAAAACAGAAAATATAGGGAAACTGATAATTGACTGACCAAAAAGGAAAATATAGACAATTTGAACAACTTCATAAAAATCAATAATATTGAAGTAAAAATAAAAGGTCTATCTGAAAAATCCCAGAACAAATTTGATTCACTGGTAAAATTGTACCAAATCATTAAAGAGAAACTAACATCAATGCTTCTTAAACTATTCAATAAAGTATAAAGGAAAAGAATACTACCAAGCTGATTGTATATAAGTAGAATTACTTTAATCACAAAATCAAATATAAACAACAAATGAAGTGATAGACTAGTCCCCTGATAAGTATAGACAAGATAAAACAAAAACCCAAACCAAGCCAAAACAAACAAAAATCTTCTCAATAAAACTCTGGCAAACAAGATTCAAAAGCACATTAAGTTCATAGGCACAATAAATTTAGTTTCATTTCAGAGAAGCAAGGTCGGTTCAACATATATGAATAAATAGACATGGAAGCATGTGATCATCTCAATGGCTTTCATAAAGGCTTTCAACAAAACTCAACATCCCTTCATAACAAAATCCATGAATAAACTAGGAAAAGAAAGAATTTACCTCAACATAATAAATGCTGTATATTACAAACTATGACCAACATTGTACTAAATGGGAAAAAGCAAAAGCATTTTCTCAAAATTCTGGAATGAGACAAGGGGGTCCACTTCTCCATGTTTATTCAATATAGTACTCATAATCTGAGTTAGAGAAATATGACACACACACAAAAAAAAAACAAGTGGAGAACAAGTATGAGAAAGAAAAGTCAAATTTTTTGTCATTTGTAGACTACTCTATCTTTTTTACTTTGATTTTTTTTTTTGCTAAAGTTATGTAGGGAAAATGAAAAAGATCTTCTCATGCATGGATACTAAAAGATACATGCACAGTAATAAAAACTTTTAAACTCTACAGTTTATCAACAATCATAAGTTGTTTTTAATGTAATTATTTTATGATAATGAAATGAAAACTCATCATTGGATGAATTAGCACAAATTCTTTTCATGGATGTGATAGGGAAAAAATTTCAGACATTAAAAAAAATGTAATAGAGTTATACTAGCTCTATTTCTGTTGGTGTGATAAAATACCCTGACAGAAAGCACTTAGGAAAGGAAATATTTATCTTAGCTTATGGTACCAGACTATAGTCCATCACAGCAGGGAAGTCAAGAAACAGGAACTTAAAACAGCTGCCACAGATCCGAGAGCGATGAGTGCACTCATGATTTTATGGCTTAGCTTACTTTCTCTACTCTTACAGCCTGAGACCCAACCCCAGGGGATGGTAGCACTCACAGGAGCTAAGTCTTCCCACATTACTTATTAAAAACAATATAAACCCCATAAATATTCCCAAAGGCCAATCTGATCAAGACAACTCTTCACTCAGACTTTCTTCCCAGGAGAGTAGAGGTTTTGTCACGTAGGCAATTACAATTAACTAACACAATAATATTTTTCTATTAAAACTTCACAATCAAGAAACAATAATGCCAATAGAACTGTGGTTATTTACAGATATGGTGACTAGGATGTCACAAGATATGGATAATGGGTTATAACTGTATTTATACTTAAGGCAAAAACTCATCAAGCTACATACCATTACATAGTTTCCATTGTATATGCTATTTGTCAGTTAAATAAATAAATACATAAATAATAACTTTATGGCTTAAAATTTACAGATATCCATTATAAAATTATTCACTTCTTCCCAAATCATATTCAAAAGTATGCAATTCTAGTTTCTTCCCATTATTTATATGAGTCATTTTCCCATATGCCAATCTCTAATTAAATGACAAATTTAAGGCTTAACAATATTGTCAGAGAATATTGTTGACATCAAGTAATGACAAAATTACTTGACATTACATAATATGACTTTCAGTATCCATTCAGTTGACATTGCCAAGTACTCTGTTAGTTTCATTCACTTATCATCAATGTCATCTTCATCCTACAATTGGAAAGAAATAAACATCAGTGTAGACAACTTTGTCAATAAAAAATGGCAACTTAGAAAGGATAACCACACTACAATACACAGACCTAAAAAACTAAATGACAAGGAAGACCCTAGGGAAAATGCTTAATTCTCATTCAGAAGGACAAATTGGATAGACACCAGAAGCAGTTGAAGAGAAGGAACAGGAAGGGAGCCTACCATAGAGGTCCTCTGAAAGACTCCACCCAGCAGGATATCCAAGAGGATGCTGAGGCACACAGTAGAGTGCAGGAAGTCTTATGGAAGAGTTGGGCAGTAGAAGGACCTGGAGGGGTCAGGAGCTCCACAAGGAGGCCAATGGAGCCAACTAATCTGGGCAGAGGAGGATGTTCCTGCAGAGACTGATGGGCCAACCAGTGATAAAGCATGGTGTGGACGTAGACCCCTAAATGTAGTAGATAGGCATCACGGTCTCCTTATGGGTTCCATAATATGGGGAGTAGGGACTACTTTTGACATATACTTTTGTCCCCCCCCCCACACACACACATTGATCACTTCCCCCTGGTGGGGCAGCCTTGCCAGGCTATAGAAGAAGAGGATACTGGCATTCCAGATAAGACTTGATAGGCTGAGGTCAGATGTTATGGGAGGAGGATTCCCCTTTCTGAGGACTAGGGGAGCGAGGGGAGGGTATGAGGGAGGGAGGTGGGATCAGGAGGCAAAGAGGGAGGGTGCTACAATCATGATATAAAGTGAATAAAATCTTTTAAAAAGATGTATACCATCTTGACCAACAAAAAGTATTCTTAATTAAAAAAAAGTTACAGAACAAGAACAACCCACTAATGATAACAATTAACTGTGAAAATCACAGGAATAATTGAATATAATAAAATATTTCTCACTGTTTATCTAAACGATTCTTGTGACATTCTTGTAATGGCATCTTCTTCGTATTCTACCAAAGCCAATAGCCATTTTCTTTAGCATTTTACTTTACAAAGACAAAGCTACTAAGGTTTCTTTTTAACCAGAGAATTTCTCATGTAACCCTAGGAAAGTATTAAAGTATGTAATCTGAACATTTACTGATAATAAATATATATATTAAAGCTATATTTTTTAACATTTCTGAAAAATGCAAGTACATTTTCATACTAACAATATAAGTCTGTCAGTTTATTTCTATCTAGAGAATTAATTTTACACTATTTGATACTGCATCTTCTTCAAGGCTTAGAGTTTATCAATATTTTGATATTATAACTGCCAATGGTGACACTAGCACTTAACATAGACAGTACTACAAAATAATATACAGGCACAAGGCCATTGAAGAACTGTTAGAAATTTTGTCCCAAGCTACAATTTATTTAATTTTTTATGAGTCTCACAGACTCAAACAGCAATTTGAAAAAAAATGAAACATTCTAATATAATTTAATCAAAATATGTACCAAATTGATACTCACTTGCATGCAATAGCGATTAATGTATACAAGTCCATGACCTGGAAGGAGAGCAAGGAGGATTATCTGGAGGGAGGAAAAAGAAGGAAAACATGTTGTAATTAGATTACAATATTAAAAATAAACAAAACTCCCTTGTTTTCTGTAATTAAATCATGTTTCTCTAACAACAGAGAACTTTATACATGCAACAAAAGCACTGTGGTTGGTGTTCAGAACATACCATAGTCTGGAGTCTGAGGTGCAGTCATCCCAGGAGCATTTGTTAGTGTCTTTTGTCATTTGTCAGTGCAAACTACTCTCTTACACTCAGAACCAAGGTGCAGAGAAGCCATCTGACACAGCATGGTTGGGCACTGCTAGAAACATCTCAAATGTATTTTATATATATATGGTTTGGGAAGCTGTGATTTAGGCTTTGAGCATAAGAAGCAACTAAACACATCACCAACTTAAAAGCACAAGTTTGGGAAATTATGGGGACTGTTAACTCACAGAGACAAAATCTCCATTGCTTAGTACGGAGATAGATTTAAACTGTGTGTTCATAATGTTAAATTCTTCCTAAATAAGTCATGGCTACAGTGCTTGTGATGGTTTGAATGGCAATGCCTCCCACGGATTCATGGGAAGTGGCATTATTAGAGGTGTGGCCTTTTTGGAGGAAGTTTGTCACAGGGGTGAGCTTTGAGATTTTAGACACTCAAGCCAAGCCCAGCACCACTCTTCCTTCTTACTACCTGCTGACCTAGATGTAGAACTCTCAGCTACTACGTCTCCCTTCATGCTATCGTGCTCCTTGCTATGATGACAATGAATGAAACCTTTGAGCTGTGAGCCAGCCCCAATGGAATATTTTCCTTTATAAGGGTTGCTGTGGTCATGGTGACTCCTCACAGCAATAGAAACCATAGGTCAGCTCTCCAGAGTTAATCAAAATCATTTTGCACACTGCGATAAGTAGTTATTACCAGTTAGACTACATCATCTTAAAATATTCAAAGGCCCTCTTAAATTTGCCAAGGTAGAAAGAAATAAACCTTGAACAATACTGGAAGTCTATTCTACTAAGGTCCAACATCATCATCCTGTGAAGCCACTATCTTCCCTATTATTCTACTCATAGGTACTTAAGAAGAAAAGGATATTTGAAGTTCACCTAGAGATGACAATTTTCTTCTTCTATGGTATTGGCCAAATAGCAAGCTTTCCTCCTACTTTCATTCTGTTTGTCCTTTTGAAATGATCTACAATTATACATCCACAAACAAGAAAGACTACAGGGATGCCATTGGATTGAAATACCCCCATCACACTACTGAATTTCAGTTTCAGCGGCAATATCTGTCAGTGGCTCTTTGTTGGGATACCAATCAATTGCTACGGATTATATCGTGAATTACACCATGTGATATACAAAAGGAAGGTCTAGAGAAGGTTCCCATCTAGGAATGAGCAGGATTCATTTAGATTAACAAACAGATCATTTGGAATAATGAGAAGAAAAATCAAAGTGCGGTCCATTTCCAGTAAAGAAAGTATCTTCCTAAGATATTGAATTTAAGAGATTCAAGACCGATGAAACTCAGCAAACCTCCTGCCTCAAAGAGTGAAGACCTCAACATTAATATCACTGTGTTAATCAGGAGACATAGCCAATAGCCTTCTCCCTGATCATTGCTGCAACTGGGGCATTACAAGACCCAAATGAAGTTACCCAAGTAACAAGTCCACTAGGAGAGATGCCATTCTATCTCCTGGAGATAAATCCAGCTCTCGGTACTCTGTTCAACTGCTTCTTCCCAGGCTCATGCCTAATATACTGATATCAGGGTGGACAAAAGCACTGAGAGGCAGAATGCAAGAGATGAAGAAGAAGAAGAAGAAGAAGAAGAAGAAGAAGAAGAAGAAGAAGAAGAAGAAGAAGAAGAAGAAGAAGAAGAAGGAAGAAGAAGAAGAAGGAAGAAGAAGAGGAGGAGGAGGAGGAAGAGGAGGAGATAAAATGTCAGCTTTCAGCTTGTGCTTATTGTGTGGATCATAGCCTTTGTTTTCAGACATGAAAAGCCATTGACAGTTTCTACATAAAAATAACATCTACCTGATCAACATTTTAAAAGGATAACTTCATATATGGCCTTAAAATAAATTATAAGAAGCATCAATAAGTGATGAAGATGAGTTTAGAAGAAAGGCAATAATTGGTGTGAAATATGATGACCATTTGTAATAACATGCTCCAGTAGAAGTATCAAAGCCTTGATGCATGGGGTTTAAAGACTAGTAGTTTTTAATATTCTGCTATCTGCTCTGCATTTTTACAGTTACTTCTATATTTCTGTTAATACATATCTTAACATATGTTTTATATACATTAAGCATCTAAGTCAAGGGCAATAATATTCTATCTTAATCAGTGACAATAATATTTTGTACTTGGAAACAAGTGACATGTTTTATTTTAAATCGTTCAAAAATGAATGTCATGCATTCCTCATATATCAATTCACTGAATTTTTATTAGTTTATTAAGGTTGTTGAAATATGAAAATTATCTGAAAATAAAAATACTATATTTTGAAACATAAACAACAACATAGAATGTTAAACATAGATTATAATAAATATATTAGGGAATTTAAAAGTGGTCTTAACAAGTGAATAGATAGAATATATCACAGACACCTTCCACCCAAAAAAAAAAAAAACAAGCAAAGCTAGAACAAAGGAGTATTATACTTAAATGAAATAATTACAGGGGAGGCATAGCATACTGGAAAAGCAATGAAGAGGCTGCTAACACACTTAATGACAAAATAATGGAAATTATCCTCTAAGGAAAGGAAGAATATCCATCAGATAAAAGGAATAGCATCTCCCTGGACTATGAGCTCATATCAAGCAATATAATGCATCTACAATTGAAGACTTTGCAGGAAAAATGAGGAACAAATGGAAGAAGTATTGAGATAAATAATTACAAAACACATTAAAATTTATCATAAGAATCTCTGTCATCTCACAGTAAGAGAAATAAGAAGAGAAAAACACAACTAGACACATAAAAAATTCAAACTGATAAAAATTAAAGAAATGAGAAAATCTTGAAATAGCCACAGGGGGAAAAAGACACATTACATACAGTACATCAAGAAAAATGAACAGAATATCAGGATACAGTGAAATGGTGTCTTCATAATGTGGGAGTGCCCACCTGAAGGCAAGCCAAAGACTGGGAGAAAATATTTGCAGAAGACACAGCTCATATGACTTTTTTTTTTTAAATCCAAAATGTACAACCTCTCAAAATGCAATGACAATGAAACTGATAATCGCATTTTAATAGAAGGTGAAAACAATGGCCAGCCACTCTGTTGTGGGTGATCACGGATGGCAAACAGCAGACGACATGCTCACAGGAACAAAAAAGTTCTCATCTAACAGCTTACCTAGTATGTGCCCAAGAAAGCTATGGAAAGTAGCCCTACACATCCATAAGAAGTAATGTCAAGTCCCTCTAAATGTTATAACTGTTTGGCTTTTCTGTAATAATACAGCTTAGAACACAAATATATTGTATAGATATATGAAAATATTCTATATAAGCTTTTTACTATTTTTAATTTTAACTTCTTGTTAAAAGCTAAGACATAAAGATATGCATTAGCTGTGGAGAATGTCCTGTCCATTGGGCAGATCAGAGTATGGGTCCGATGTTTACTATTGTATTGTCCTTGGTTAGTGCAGTAGTTTGACAGGACATTCTCCACAGTTATGTGGAGAGCGGGGACTGACTTTGACATGAACTCTGGTGCTCCATATTTGACCACCTCTTCTTGGTTGGGAGGCCTGGTGGCACTTAAAGAAAGACTAAGCAGGATACCAATATGAGACTTAATAGCCTATGACCATATAGTGGGAGAGGAAGTCCCCCTTGGTCATAGACCTAGGGGAGGGGAATAGGGTGAAAACAGGAAGGAGGGAGGAATGAGAGGATACAAGTGATGGAATAACAATTGAGTTATAATCTGAATAAATTAATAAAATTTAAAAGTTTTTTAAAAATAAAACTGAAAATATATATATATATATATTAGCTTGTTCCTTGACAGTGTCAGAATTACAGATCTCACTGTCTTCTATGTCTTGTCCCATCAGAAAGGCTTCTGGAACAGTCACATTGAAAGAGATGCCTTTTTTGGCATCCTTCCTGAAGGACCTTCTTAAAGTGCTTCTGCAGTTAGTTTAACATAATAGAAGACACACTCTAAAAGTATACTTAGAGCAGAGTACAGTACGGTATAGTATAGTATAATTTATAAGCCAGGAGTTGTTTATAATCAGTACCAGAGAGTATATATGGTCAACAATTACAAACCAATACTTTTCTGTAGTTAGTATTATAAGTGTACTCACCAGCATTGTACAAGCATGGAATAGGGTGTTGTGCTCTGATGTTACTATGGCTATGACTCAACTATAACAGAGGACTTTTCTACACATTATAATCTCAGGTCACCAAGTTGCATAATAATTGAGAGTTTACAGAAACATTCTTGTATAATACTTGATAAGTATATAATACTTCTATAAACTATCAAGTGTGTGTCAGTTTTTTAATTTTGAACCTGACATTCCAAAGTCACCTAGTGTGTGTGTGTTTGTGTGTGTTTGTGTGTTTGTATGTGTGTATGTTTATGTGTATAATATGTGTCTTAATGTGCTCACTAGTGAGTATTAGGGGAGTGGCTTATTCAGTTAGTCATACCTATTTGATTTTTGTCAGTGAGTTAGTCTTTCAATTACTTATTCCAGAGGCTATCTCACTGACAGAGTGGGTTCTAAACCCAGTACTACACACACACACACATACACACAGACACACAAACACAAACACAAACACACACACACCAGATACAAAATTACGTCTTCTTGTTTTTCATGAGCAATTTATGATTACATTTGTAAAGTATCTCTCTCACAACTTCTGAAAAGTTTGTGGCATTAAGTATACCATATACACATAACTCATCTTGCACCTTTATCTATCCCTTGTATATAGTTCTAAAACAACGAACTTATCTCAATATATAAGATTTACATCTATTAATATTAAGCTTCCATAATGCAAAGAGCTCATTTTGACTGACCCCTGAGAAATCAATAAAGAGCTTAGAATTCAGGGTAATAGGCATATATGCAAACAATATTATAAAGTAGTATTATGATGACAGTAGAAATATGCACAAACTGTGGGGGTAAAGCAGAACCTATGGGAACAGTTCTGCAGCAAGGAGTATTTTATTGCTAACGTTTTTCAATGGTGATAATTAAAACAGACAAGCATTTTATCATTGCTTTTCACTTTTCTCCAAATAACAGAAAGACTTCTTACTTTCACATCTGGCAGAGGCACCCCCACTGCTCCTCTGTCTCATATCACTTTGTTAGAGTATCATAAAGGGGTGTGATATATTCTGCAATGTCTCATCACTTCACAGATGAAAAGCCATTATCGTTTGATATGCTAGAAAAGGTGTAGATAGAGAGGATGATATAGACTTAAGAATTCTAAGAAGCTTGACATAAGAGCACTTAGCAATAAGTGGAGTGCTGGCTCAGGGAGGGAGTAGAGTCTACAATGGCTCCTGCGCTTTTTGTTGGCGAGACAAGCAATAAATAAAATTCAGAGTCTTCCAGAACATTCTTCTCTGAACAGATTCTGAATCTGAAGAAGGAAATCTGGATGAGAATATAAATGCTTTATACACAGGGTATAAACCAGGGATTCACAAATGTTTTAATTGATAAAAAAAAAAAACTAAAACCTTGCTTAAAATATAGAGTCTGAAGCTGTCCCCATTTGGCACTGCACTTAATCTGACTCGGGTGAGATATGAGACACTCAAAATGAGCAGGTATTTCTGAATGTGGTCCTCTAGCAACAGTTTGGAAAATACCATTATAAGAACATTTCAGATG
This sequence comes from Acomys minous, assembly GCF_964271855.1. NCBI lineage: Eukaryota > Metazoa > Chordata > Mammalia > Rodentia > Muridae > Acomys > Acomys minous. The sequence continues at coordinate 45,148,702 of NC_140484.1, read as the reverse complement.
AGCACATTCCTGAAAGGACATTTTTCTACATGACACATAAAGGTAATAAAGCCTGTAACACCATGAATAGTTCCAAACTTAATCTAACTCCCTCCAATCTCAAGTCCATTAACTGTCTCCCCCACTCGTGCCATTGTTCTACACCAGTATTTATAGCATCCTCTACACTTCCAGAAATAAACAGTAGCACAAACAAGCATATGGAAACATCGTATCTCTTCGATAGAGTCAGACCAGGGAATAAACCTCTACATTATTGCTCTTACAACATAAATGCCTCTTCATTTAAAGTGCAAGGTACCAAGAATTCCGTTTGCTACAGCCATCCTTTTATATACTTTTTGAGAGTGTATTTCAGGATATGAAGAAAATACCTGCTTGGAAAGTTTGGTGGGAGATAAAAGGATTAGAAAAACCGGGACTGGAAAGTTGAGGCAAGATGTTGGCGAGATTGAAAACATCAGCATTTTAACTCTTTAATTTGATGTTCTCAGTCCTTTGCAGGAACAATTTAAACTGGGGACAAATAAAATAGTTTGACAAGCTCTTATTTGCCCTTGAAAATATATGTTACATCTCCATAATGGGAGATCCCAAAGAGCTGCTGATACATAAAAGGTAAGAAGTGAAAAATACCAAAGAAGAGGTTACCTATCAAATGTATCAGCAGACAAAACCCTTTCCTGTAGATTAAAACAGCAATGTTAGGTTTAAGGCTTTGTAAAAAAAAAACCTGTAGGATCTTCATGGTTGTCCATTTTTGTAAACTTGAGGGAATGTGTACCAGTGCCCCACAGAATGACTGTATTAGAGGAAGGCCAAGCTGTAGTGAGAGTTTTGGTTTCTTTAAAAGTCCAGTTATGTCACATAGTTTTTTTTTCTCTATCTTATTCCCAGGTGTGGGATATGGGGCTGCTTCAGTTTGTCCACAGCCACTATGATTGTCTCATGCTCTAGCAGGGGTGTGATTTGTGCCAGATACTGATACTTTAATTCTGAGAACTGAAAGGGTAAAAATGCCAGGATGCCAAGAGAGTCTGGAGTAGCAGCTGCTCTCCCTGCTGCTGCCCACCACTGGTTCGTCCTGCTCCTGTGTTTGCTATTGCTGGTTTGCTGAACTACTGGATGGCTGGATGTCCTGACTATGAAGATTGAACTTGCCCAAAGGAACTAAGTCTCTAAACAGCAGGAAGTAGTCTAAAGAGACACCTGCTGTCCCTTTTTTCTCCTACCTAGTGTTGGGAGGTTTAAAGGGATTAGGGCGGATAAGGGTTAGAAGGAGGTAGACATAAAAGAACCCCAAATAAAATAGATTACAAAATACCAGCCTACACCAAGCTGAAAACATCAGACCTGGGGAGGCAGCCTAAGTGTTTCAGAAAGTTTCCCACGTGATCTCTCAAGCAACTGCCAGTTTGAAAAAAAAAGAAAAAAGAAAAACCATTCTTATTTACTGTTGGAAAATTAACTGGAAACTTCCTATGGCACACAACAGTTTAACTTTAAAAGAATGTGGCTTTTTTAAAAAGTTTACAAAAGGTTCTTCCTGACCACAGGAACAGAAACCCACAGGAAGTGCAATAAGCTTGACCATCTTCTGAATACTGCTGATTTTGTTGTGTGTTACGTTGTTCAATATGCATATAGAATATAATGAGTGTGATAAATATTTATGTGTGTACATATATACATATATATGCATATATCCTTCATTCTCAATTAAACTAGGTAGGGAGATGGCTTGGGAGGTAAAACACCTACTGAGGACCATAGTTTGAGTTCTGAGAACACATGTCAATTTGGGCACAATATAGAGCAGTAATTTCAGTGTTTCTATGCCAAGTTGGGAGGCAGAGACCAGACAATCCACAGAAGCTTCCTGGCCATCTAACTTTCACACAAACGTAGTAGTCAACAACTAGGAGATCTTGTCCCAAATAAGACAAGGCTAGGACTGACACCAGATGATCCCCACCACATGTATTGTATGTACTACATACACTCCTACACTCACAAACAAACACACATACTCATACAGATATAACACACACACACACACACACACACACACACACACACACACAGTAGTAGAGAGACTGAGAACTGTACTAGGGAAATAGCACAACTGAAGGTGATATAATGTTTATGGAAAATTTAGTTCTGACACTAGATGCTCTTTCACACATGTCATTGGGGAGGTAATTGGAGATAATGCCTGTAAGGTTGTTTATTCCCAACTTACACTTGAGGAAATGGAATGAGTACAGATAGAAAGACAGGGTGTCCATGAGGAGTGATTTACTAAAAAAAAAAAAATGATCGTTACATAACTAAATATTTTATAAAGTGAAGTTATTTATAATACAACAAAACTAAATTACCCATTATTTCAACATAAAGACGTTGTTATTTTTAGAGGCAGAAAACTCCATTAACTCCAACAACAATTTAGGTGTATATTCTTCCTACACCTAAATTTTTATGATTACCTATAATGGTTTCTTATGTACAGCTAAACTTCTTGCTTGTTCCAAGGCTCTTGCATGTCTCCATCCCTACAGAGGACTCTTGTTCTTTATTCTTCAGCACAATAAATTTTAACTTCATTTTGCACCATTCATCATATACAGCCCATCGTCCAGTTGAATGCCATCCATTCCTGCTTCAGAGACTTCCTCTCACCGAGGGCTTCTCAAGTGTATACATCCTAGCCCATGTCTCCCCTTTGCTTCTTAGACATCAACACTACTTCCCTGCCCCACAGGCCACCTGAAGCTGCCAATGGTGTCATCATTTTTATAGTCCCCATAAATGAAATACTGGATGTCTTTATGTCTTTATGTCTTTCTTCCTTCCCACTCTCACTTTCATATATCCCAAGATCCACCTCAATCTTCCACTCTCCTGCATCTTCAGTCTCTCATCACTGGTCATTTCCCATGCAGGTTGGGTTGAATTGAATCCTCTAATGTGAAGGATTCTTCGCATTGATGCATACTAGGTTACACTTCAAAGCTTATTAAAAGAAATATCACTGAAAACCATCTTATAGCCACAATGCAAATTATGGCTACTCATTGCAAATTATGTCATAGAAAAAAATCACAGGTTCCTAAATAATTTGACAGTGAGAAAAAAATAAGGTCAAAGACAAACCCTCAGTTCCCTGCTTGTTTCAGCCACAAGCCAGCTATTTGCCTTTGGCCTTTGGTGTATTCATCACTAGCAGCAGGTTAATCAGCCTCTAGGAGCCTGCTGTCTTATAGCATAGGATCACCTGATGCAGTTACTGAACATTTGACCCCTGCACTACTAGGCTTTGTGCTCTTGCTAGATCTTTATTTTGTATTCTGATTCTGTTACCTTTCAGTAATATTTTCCGCTTCCATATTCTAGTTTTTCCTTAATTTGTTTTTGTTTTTTAGTATTGTATTTCTCTTCAAATTTTTCTTCCTAAAGTCTGAATAGGGCCTTGATTTTTTTTATGATAGTATGTGGGGTATTTGAATTATGTCTTTCTTATACTCATTTCCCTAGTCCTAATGTATAGCCTGATACATAGAGATGGTTCATTAATTTTCTGCTAAAGGAATCAAAACCAAGAAGGAAAAGACTATGTACAGCAAAAAGCTTAGTCTACTGGATAACATATATTCCAACAGTCCCATCACAGTTCTGCCAGAACATAATCAGGAAGATGGTGCTTACGTCCCATGATTCTTTGTTCTTGCGGCGCTGCCTCAGACATTGGTTTTCTTCTCTGATCCAGAGCAATATGATAGCACATGCATAGTGCAACCCACCAAAGACAGAAATCAAACACTGCAAAGAGGGAAAAAACGGTTGTTGTTTCTCAGTCTTATGCACTCCTCTATTTCTGCATTTTTTATATAAGTGAGTCTGGTAGGTTTTACACTTTTGTTTGTAATATGTCATAAGAAAAAACTTTTCATCTTGTGAGCTGATTCTATTAAATTAAGAGAATGAAATTAGACAATTATGAAAGTCAAGTTTTTTGTTTTCTTTTGAGTTCTTTTTTTTTTGAAGATTGCAGTAATTATAGAATGTAACGTTTGAAATAAAACAAATTTTAAAACCTTATAGCATAATATTACCTAATGATCCTGGAGAAAAAAAAATTAAACATGTGAGAAGAAATGAAAGGTCTGTGACCAAGACATTGATGTAGGACTGAAGGTTTTAAATAAGTTTGGTTTCTATTGTAACATTTATCAAATCTTAAATATTACACAATTCATACTAAATTTCCAAGACTATACAGCTGGGTGTGGTGGCACCCACCTTTAATCCAAGTACTCAAGGAGGCAGAAGCAAGTGAATTGCTGTGAGTTCAAGGCCAGCATAGCCTACAAAGTAAGTCCTGGACAGCCAATGTTACACAGAGAAATCCTCCCTTGAAAATAATAATAATATGGAGAAACAAAAAGCCCAGAATAGCAAAAACAATCCTTTACAATAAAAGATCCGCTGGAGGAATCTCCATACCTGATCTCAAGCTGTACTATAGAGCAACAGTAATTAAAACAGCATGGTACTGGCACAGCAATAGGCTAGTGGATCAATGGAATCGAACTGAAGACCCAGAGATGAATCCACACACATTTGCTCACCTGATTTTCGACAAAGAAGCCAAATCCATTCAATGGAAAAACGACAGCATCTTCAACAAATGGTGCTGGTCTAACTGGATGTCTACATGTAGAAAAATGCAATTAGACCCCTATTTGTCACCATGCACAAAACTCAAGTCCAAGTGGATTAAAGACCTCAACTTAAAACCACAGACATTAACCCAGTTAGAGGAAAAAGTGGGGAAGAGTCTGGAACTCATAGGCACAGGAGACAACTTCCTGAACAGAACACCAACAGCCCAGGCCTTAACATCAACAATTAATAAATGGGACCTCATGAGGCTGAGAAGCTTCTGTAAGGCTGGTGACACTGTCAAGAGAACAAAGCGACAGCCTACAGACTGGGAAAAGATCATCACCGACTCTTCATCTGACAAAGGTCTAATATCCAAAATATATAAAGAACTTAAGAAATTAAACACCACCAAACCAAATAACCCAATAGAGAAATGGGGCGCAGAGCTAAACAGAGAATTCTCAACAGAGGAATATCAAATGGCTGAGAAACACTTAAAGAAATGCTCGACCTCCTTAGTCATCAGAGAAATGCAAATCAAAACGACACTGAGATTCCATCTTACACCCATCAGAATGGCTAAGATCAATAACTCAACTGACACCTCATGCTGGCGAGGGTGTGGAGAAAGAGGAACACTCCTGCATTGCTGGTGGGAATGCAAACTAGTACAACCACTTTGGAAAGCTATCTGGTGCTTTCTCAGAAAAATGGGAATAGGGCTTCCTCAAGACCCAGCTATTCCACTCCTTGGAATATACCCAGAGGATGTACTACCACACAACAGGGACATATGCTCAACCATGTTCATAGCTGCCTTATTCATAATAGCCAGAACTTGGAAACAACCTACGTGTCCCTCAACAGAAGAATGGATAAAGAAACTGTGGTACATTTACACTATGGAATACTACTCAGCTATTAAAAACAAGGAATTTCCAAAATTTGTGGACAAATGGATTGAACTAGAAATTGTCATAATGAGTGAGTTCACACAGAAGCAAAAAGAGCTAAATGGTATATACTCACTTATATCGAGACACTAGCCCAAGGTGTACGTCCCCATGAAAAACTGTACCTACCAGAATAATGGGTAAGAGGGGAGGACATCCTATTGAATCTTTAGGTGTGAGAAGCCTGGGAGAAAGAGGAAATGGAAGGATCCAGTGGGTCCTGGAAAACTACAGGCGAGTCTGGGCCCTGGGGTCCTCCGCAAACTGTGGCAACAGCCAAGGAAAAAATAGGCAGTAAAAACCTTGAACCCCTACCCGGACTAGCCGATGGACATTCTCCACTGTTGAGTGGAGAAGAAGATCTAACTCTCACACAAACTCTGGTGCCCCATATTTGATCATATCCCTTGGATGGAGATGCCTGGTGGCACTCAGAGGAAAGATAATAGGTCACCAAGGAGAGACTTGATACCGTATGAGCATATTCAGGGGGAGGAGATCCCCCTCAGACACAGACATAGGGGAGGGGAGTAGGGGGGGGAAGTGGGAGGAAGGGAGGGATGGGAGGATACATGGGATGGGCTAACAACTGAGATGTAATATGTATAAATTAATAAAAATGTATTAAAAAAAAAAAAAAAAAAAAAAAAAAAAGAAATGATGCTAAATGAAATCTTCAGTGTTTTTTGAGGAATATGATAGGGACGAAACACTGAAGAAAAATGTTGTTATTTTTAAAACATAAAGGCGGTTCTATAATTATGCAACATTTCCATTCATCTATGTTTACTTGAGATTATGGAAAGTATTTGTTAATGAAATTGTGTAAAATCAAAAAAAAAAAAAAAAAAAAAAAAAAAAAAAAAAGAAAATAATAATAATAATAATAATAATAATAATAATAATAATAATAATAATACCAAACACAGACCATCTATCTCCTCCTCTATCCTTACAATATGAATTTATTATTGATCTCTACTGATGACCACAATGTCCACACTTCTGAGGATGAGACAGTGATGACAGTAACAATACCTTAGACCAGCAAGCAATTCTAGATGGCTTTTTAACATTTTAGCCCACTCCTTTGTCAGCACTTTTATTTGAAATAATTAAATTTGCTGGTCATTTAAAAAGTCAAGATTTATGACAAGTGGCTGGTTGATTTAAAAAATATAAAAGAAATCTAAATGATTATTTTAGACAAGTGTACATATCTGTGCATACAAATAGTGTTTATTAACATGTCCTTTGTTTTTTAATTTTTATTTCATGTGTATTGGTATTTTGCCTGCATGCATGTCTGTGTGAGGGTGTCAGAGCCTCTGGAACTGGAGTTACAGTTGTGAGCTCCCAGGTGGGTGCTGCCAATTGAACCTGCATCATTTGAAAGAGCAGCTCTTAACCACTGACCCATGTTTCCACACCCATGCCCACAATTTAGAGTCAGAGGATACAATCCCCTACTCCTGCTCTAAACCTTAATTAGAGCTGTAGGATAAGAAAATGCACAAAAGGGATACAGAAAAGAAAAAAGAAGTAGAAACATCCCTATTTGAAAATGACGTCATTCTACACTTAAAGCATCCTAAATACTCCACAAGAAAACTGTTACACCTGATCAACACACTCAACAAAACAACAGGACACAAAATGAACACACAAAATTCAGAGGCCTTTCTATACAGAAATAATGACCTTGCTGAGAATGAAATCAGGAAGAAAAATCCCACTCATAAGAGCTTTTAAAATATCCAAGAATAAATCTTCCCAGGGCAGTTAAAGAACTTTATAATAAGAATTACAGAACACTAAAGTAATAAACTAAAGAACACAGAGAAGATGAAGATATGCACCATGTGCATGGATTGACAGAATTAATATTCCAAATATAACCATATTGCAGAATGTAACCTACAGATATGAGATGATTCCCATAATTATTCTAATTACATTCTTCATAGAACTATAGAAAACAGTCCTAAAATCCATATGGAAGTATAAAAGATTCCAATAGCCAAGACTACCCTAAGTTGAAAGGACAGTGCTGCGGAAGTCACAAGAAGTCACCTCTTTAGGCCTTTTTAATGTCTTCAATTAAAAAGGCCTGGACATCCTAAGGTGAGAGAAATATAGGAGATAGGGAAATAGATGGATCCAGAGGATCCTAAAAACCTACAAGAAGAACACTAAGATGGGTAGATCTGGGCCCAGGGGTTCTGCTCAATCTATGGCACCAACCAAGGACAATATGTGCAGTCATCATAAAACTCCTACCCAGACCTAGCCACGGCACAGGACATTCTCCACAGTTAAGTGGAGACTGGGGACTGACTTCCACACGAACTCTGGTGCCCCTTATTTGGCCATGTCCCCTTGATGGGGAGGCCCAATGGCACTCGGAGAAAGGATAGCAGACTACCAAGAAGAAACTTGATACCCTAGCATCATATTCAAGGGGAGGAGGTCCCCATCAGTCGTAGTCATAGGAAAGGGTAATGGGGTGAAAGCAGGAGGGAGGGAGGAATGGGAGGATGCACGGGATGGGATAGCAATTGAGATGTGATATGGATGATTTTATTTTTCAATTAAAAAATAAATTTAAAAAATGAAGTTACCTCAAGTTACAATAGAGACTGTTAACAGCACACATGGGACTATACTGGCACCCAAACAAATATCTAGACCAGAAGAGCAGAGCAGAAGGTCCAGAAATAACCCCCAGACCACTGCAGCCACCTAATTTTCAAGAGAAATTTCAATAATACATATGAATTAGGGGGGAAAAGGTTTGCCAACAAATTGTACTGATAAAACTGGATATCTAAGAGACACAAAGGAGGAGTCGGTGGGGAGAGGTGAGGGCAAAGGACTGTGAACATGGAGGGAAGACTGTGCCTGAGATATAAAGTCAACTAATTAATATTTCTTTTTCCCCACACTCTAAAAAAGCAAACAAAAAAAACTGTATATCTATGTAGAAGAATGAAACTAGATCCATACTATTTACCTTGCACAAAAAAAAAAAAATGCAAATATAAGACCTGCTCCTTTTAAACTTTCCAGAAGGGAAACTCTTTAAGATACCGAGATAGGCAAAGACTTCCTTAAAAGGTTTCCAATAGCTCAACAAACAATAGCATGAGCTGACAATGGGATTCCATACAGGGTTTCTGCACAAAAAAAAAAAAAAAAAAAAAAAAAAAAAAAAAGCAAGCAAGCAGTGCTAGGAACCACCTAGAAAGTGGAAGATAGTCTGTATCCACCATACTTCAGACAATGTAGTTAGTATCCAGAATATGTATTTTTTTTCTTTTAAAAACTGAAGAAATTAAAGAACAGAAGCACCAAGTAATAAATAGTCTAATGAGCTGAATAGACAGACCTAAAAAGAAGAAACTCAGATGACCAATAAAGATTCAAAGACGTGTTTAAAATCTTTAACTATGAGAACAAAATGCAAAAATAAAACTGCTTTTAAATTCCATCTCACTGCAGTCAATAGACCTATACTAAGGCTAAGGAAAGTAAAAGTTTCTCAGAATAATTATTTGAAAAATCCACAGCTATACCATTCCTGACTCCAGGTACATGCTGAAAAGGTTGAAAGGTTCTGAGACAACGTACCACAGAGATACTTTCATAGCCATGTTTACTGGTACAGTATTCACAATAGCTAGGAAACGGAGCCGGCCTAGATATCTATCCACAGATGAATAGATAAATGTATCACATATATACGGTGGAATTTTATTCAGCCACAAAGGAAAATGGAATTATGGCATTTGCAGAGAAACAGATGTAACTATAGATCATTATGCTAAATGGGGGGAAACAGACTTAGAAAGATAAATACTGCATACTTTCCTTCATGTGCCGTATCTAAATGTGGGGAAGGGGGAGTAGAAGAGCAACTACAAGAAAAAAAAAAAGGAAGAGATTTTAAAGGAGTCGGGAGAAGGTTGTGAAATGTATGTGACCTGAAAGCAGACAAGGAACCAATCACAAGGCAGTTGTTAAGAATGAAGAAACAAAATGAAAATGACAAATATGTGTTAAAATGCCACAATGAAGCCCATTACTTTGTATGTTAATTTCAAAAATTATTTCAAAGCACTTCCTTTTCCATGGTCTAGCTTGTAGGGTTTCGGTGAGACTACCTATCCATGCCTTCTCCATAACCCACAGGAGCTAGCCTGTGTTGGCATACTTTTAGTCAATATTTTCATTTTGGGTTCCTTAAATCTCCTTCTCCCTACTCCACCCCAATCCCTTCTAACACCCCAACACCAGGTAGGGGAGAAAAGAAGTTAGTGGAGAGAGGAGGGGTCATACTTTTCGTTAGTAGCTTCCTGCTGTTCAGGGTTGTTAGGTCCTTTGGGGCAAGTCCAATTTTTGTTTCAGGTTAACTCCAACTTTTCTTCACACTGCATCAACAGCAACCAGGAACAGCAGGGGGAAGTACCAACAGCCTTCTTCTTTCTCAGAGCCCCTCAGTCTCCCTTTGAGTCTAGCTTTTATCCCCATCTGACAAAGACCATGCCGCCTCACAGTAGTTCACAGCTGACAGACATCACGTTTGTCAGGAGGCAACTATGAGCTATGGACAAACTGGAGCAGCCCACATATCCCACACCTGGGATTAAAACAAAAACATGTTTCCATATAAACCTAAACTTTCCCCCAACAAGCCTGTGTCCAACTTCCCATGTTTCTGCCAGCATTGCTCACCACTGCCTGCACACCCTACCTCTTGGCTTCTGCCAGGAGCTGTCTTACCTGCACATCACCACCCAGTCACATATACTACAATCTTGTGCGAGGTCTGGGCTGATAAGCATCTGGGACTCTACCTTCTCTCAACCCTCAGAGTTTAGATGGCGTTCCTCATCCAGGGCCACAGCCTAAGTCTGACTAACTCTGCCTGTGCCTCATCTATCTGTAGGCTTCTGCTCAGACCTGCCTCTAACCCACAGGCCATTCCTAGGACACATAAAGCCTTAACCACCTTGCAAGATTTACCTTTACCCTCCAAGCTCTGTCCAGGAAGAACATGCTGCACACCAGCCCAGAACCTTCTGTCCGCCTGAATTCATTCCACCCAAGCCATTTTCATCCACTTGATACAACGTTTCTGTGCATCCTCTTTTCTGCCTCAATTTGCTCTGCCCATATGAACTTAGAATTAACAAAATAAATACACATGCCAGGATTTCATTGCAAAATTACAAACTATGTCAAAGATCAAGCTAATATCCTCTCTCCAAAATGTACTAGTCCTGTAGAAGAAATGTTCACCAATGAGAGTTACGTAGGTGGATGCCATGGCCTAGAATTTAAAACAGGAATCATAAACTTTTATCCAATAATTCAAGGGATTTAAAGAAGATAGAAAGAAACAGCTCAGTGAAGGAGAAAGAACTTAAAAAATAAATGCATGAGGCTGATGGAAATGAAGAAGACCATCCAGAACTTGAGAATGAAATTCAAGAAGGAGATTCATCTTGAGTCCTCTTCAATGTTTCTATATCCTCGATTTTCATTCCAAGTCCTAAAAGACTATGACAGCCAGCCTAGACTAATATACCCAGAAAACTTATCTTCCATAATTGAAGGAGAAAGAAAAACTTTGCACAATCTAAACAGACCAAAATAATGCATACCCAATAAATCACAGTTAAGGAAAATACAGGTAGCAATATTTCAGGTTGAAGAGAAAAATGAGAACAGCAGAGAAACTATGAAAAACAATGCAAAGCCATGGTTATTGAAACACAAAGAACCACTGAAAACACAAACAGCTATGTGAAAAATCAACATAATGACTACAACACACTTCAATAATAACTTTAAATATTAATAACCTCAAATTTCCAATCAAAAGACATAGACATGCTGAATGAATCAAGATACAAAACCCATCTATCTGTTGTTTACAAGGAACACATCTTATCTTTAGAGATAGGCAATACCCTTGAGTAAAAGAATGGACAAAAATACTCCAATCAAATGGGACCAGGAAGAAAATGGGCATTGCTATCCAAGCATCACACAAAATAGATTTCAAACTGTAACTAATCAGAGGAGATAAAGAATGACACTTCGTTCTAATCAAGGTAACGGTTAATCAGGAAGATAATTTCTTTCCTAAACATACATGCACCAAATCCTGGTTCCAATTTCATTTAAAAATGTAGTGAAGGATTTAAAGACACAGACTAACATCAATCCATTAATAGGAGCTGATTTTTCTACTTTGCTTTCTGTACAAAAAGTAAATAGAAAAATATCACATTTAATTGACATTAAGTAGCAAATATAATTAATAGAAATTTACAAAATATTTCACCAAAACACCAAAGAATACACATTCTACTCAGTAGTACAAAGAAGCTTTTCTAAAATATACCACATTGCATAAAACAAAACAATCTTTACAAATTCAAAAAAATAATATAACTTCTTGTATTATATCTGCTCAATAAAACTTAAAACTAATAGCAAACAAATATTGGAAATACACAAACCCATAGAGATTAAACAACTCATTATTAAATGATGAATGGGTTAAAGAAGAAACCAAGAAAGAAAGAAACATTTTCTGTGATACAAATAAAAGCAATATTACAAGGAAAATGTACAGCTCTAAGTGCAAAGGCTAAAATAATGTGGAATAGTGCAACTAAATGGTAATGATCTAACACAAACAACTGGAAAAACAAGAACAAATGAAATTGGAACCCAATGAATGACAAAATAAAAATAATAAAAACCATAGCAGAAATAGAATCAAGGAAAAAAACAAAGAGTAAACCACCTAAGGGCTGGTTCTTTGAGAATATAAGCAATATTGGCCCAAATAACCAAAATAAAAACAGAGAGTACCCAAATTAAGACTGAAAAAATAAACAGGAAATAATTACCAAAGACCCCAAAGAAATTAATATTCTAAGGGCATTCTTTTAAAATTTGTGCTCCATTAAACTGAAAAACCTAAAAGAAATGGATGAATCTCTAGATTTTGCCAAACAACCAAAAATAAAGCAAGAAGAATTCAATAACATAAACTGACCCATAACAAATTGGGAGACTGTACTAGTAATAAAAAACCTTCCAGCCAAAAACTAAGTCTAGGGCCAGATGGATTTACAGCACAGTTCTAGCAGACCTTGAAAGACAATCTGGAGCCAATATTTCTTAAGATACTCAAATAAATAGAAACAGAAGGAGCACTGCCAAACTCCTTCTAGAAAGCCAGTATCATTCTAATATGTAAAGACCAGGTAAAGGCACAGCAAAAGAAGGAACGAAAGAAAAAATGAAAGAAAGAAAGGAAGGAAGGCAACTGCCAGTCAATATCCCTAATGAACATAGACTCAAATATGTTCAATAAAAAAACTTGCAAGTAGTCATACATCAAAAAGATTTTCCACCATGACCAAGTTTGCTTTCTTCCTGAAATGTGCATGTATCATTTAACATATGCAAGTCAATAAATATGCTAAACTACATGAATGGACACAAACACAAAAAATTATATGTTCATCTCAATAGATACAGAAAAGGTCTTTGAAAAAGTACAACACAAATTCACTTCATTCGAAAAAAAAAAATGAAAGGAAAAAGAAAGAAAGAATCCAGCATACTTTCATGATGAGACTTCTGAGAATATAGTGCTATATGGGATATACCTAGCATAATAAAAGCCATATATAAGAAACCCACAGCCAACACCACCTGAATTGAGGAAAGCTTGAAGCAATCCCACTGAAGCCAGGAATGAGACAGGAATGTTCATTACCTCCACACCTTTTCAACATTATGTTCAAAGTACTAGCTTAGAGCAATAAGACAAGAAAAGGAAATTAAAGGGCTATAAATAGGGAAAGAGGAAGTCAAACTATCTATATGTACAGATACCAAAATACTACCTATACATTAATGATCCCAAAAATTTTATCAGAAAGTTTCTAGGAGCAATAAAAAAAATCAGCAATGTCACAGTTGACAGAATGAACTATAGCACAAATCAATGGCTTTTCTATACACTAACGGCAAATGTACAGAGAAGATCACAGGCACACTCCCATTCACAATAGCCTCAAAGGAAAATATCTAAAATAAGCTTAAGAAAATGAAGGATTCTACAATGAAAATTTTAAACTTCTCTTTTTACCTTTATATGGTTAGCTTTATTCTACCAGGTGTCTTTTGCTCAGTTTCAGGAAAAGTCTGAATCTAATTTGTACTTCCACCTATATAGATTATCTTGGTATATTTCCAATAGTATCATCAACTAACAAAATTTTCAAAGGCATAAATTATTTTTAGAAAATTTTAAACTTTAAATGGAAAAAGATATTAGAAAATGGAAAGATATTTCATGCCATTGGATTGTAGAATTAACATTGTAAAAGTGACCTTTCCACCAAAAGCTATTTCCAGATTTGCAATTCAAAGAAATCCCAATTAACCTCCCTACCTCATCCTTCACAGAAATAGAAAAAAAAAACTATTATAAAATGCATATGGAAACACAAAAGGCCCTGGATAGCCAAAACAATCCTGAGCAAGAACAATGCTGAAAGGATTACAATTTCAGATCTTAAGATACATTACAGAACCATAGTAATAAAAAAAAGAAGTGGTACTGGCACAAAAACAGACATGTAGACTAATGGGAAAAATTGAAGACACAAAAATGAGCATACATAACTTCAGTCACTTAGTAGTTGACAAAGACTCCAAAACTGTAAGCTGAAAGAAAGGAAACATCTTCAACAAGTGGTGGTGGGAAAAAAAGGATGTCCACAGGCAGAAGAATGTAATTTAGACCTGTATTTATCACCTTCCAGAAAAACTAATTTGAAATGAATCACAGATGCACATTTGAAACCTGAAACACCAAAACTGCCCAAAGAAAATGCAGGTAATACCCTTCATAATGTAAGTGTAGGAGGAAAGGACATCCTGAATAGGACTCCATTGAATTAAGGTCAACTATTGACACATAGGACTTCACAAAATTGTAAATCTCTGCACTGCTAGAGAAACAGTCAGCACAGTAGTTAGAAACCCACAAAATTAGAGAGAATCTTCCAGCTATATATCTGACATAGCATTAATACCCAATATATACAAAGAACTCAAAAACACAATCAAAAGCACGAATGGCCTACCCAAAAGGTAGGCCTGGAACCTGAACAGACAATTCTCAAGAGAAGAAAAACAACAGCTAAAAAAATTCTAAAGTATGTCCATAGTCCCTAGCAATTAAAGAAATACAAATCAAAACAACTTTGAGATTTCATCTTACCTCAGTGAAAATGGCAAAGATTAACAAAACTACCTACAACAAATGCTAGACAGAGTATGGGGTACAAAAAAAATCCTCCTTCAGCGTTGGTAGTTTTGTAAACTGGTACAGCATCAATGGAAATCAGTTTGGAGAATTCTCAAAAAGTTGAAAATAAATCTGCCATACAATCCGCCTGTACTACTCCCCGGCATAAGCCCAAGGGACTCCATGTCCTGTTCCACAGATATCTATTTGGTCAGTCATATTCATTGCTGCTCTATTAACAGTTAGCAAGAAATGAAAACAACCTAAGTGCCCTTCAACTGAGCAATAATAGTGAAAATGCGGTACATATAAACTGTGGAATACTAACCAGCTATAAATAAATTGAAACCATAAACTTTTCAGTTAAGTAGATAGAACTAGGAACAACCATATTCAATAAAGTAGCAGAGACCCAGAAACCCAAATATCACATGCTGCCTCTCATGAGAGGCTCCAAACTCCAAATCAGATACACTTATCAGATATAAGTGTATATCCTGGAGTTACTACAAAATCCAGGAAAATAAAAATGAACCATTGCTATGATAGGGAGTAGAGGAACAGTAGAAGTGGCAGAAGCAGGATCCAAGTGATCTGACCAGGAAAATAAGAAAGAAAAAGGGAGTACTCTAATTAGGGAAAGAGATGGACAAATACAGAAGAGAGTAGAAGGTAAAATAACAGTTAAAATAAGTCACAAGGAATCATTCTATTAACTACCTAAAAAAAGAAAAAAGAAAAATCTATAATATGACATATGTGTAATAGTAATATTTAATAATGAATTAATATAATAATATTAAATTAAATTTCTTCATATAGGCTAACAAGACTCTTTTCAATAGCCAAATGCCACCTTTTTAAAAAACTACAGGAATCAGAAACTGTCTTTTGACCGTTGGTCAGGGTTG
Source organism: Acomys minous (assembly GCF_964271855.1). Taxonomy (NCBI): domain Eukaryota; kingdom Metazoa; phylum Chordata; class Mammalia; order Rodentia; family Muridae; genus Acomys; species Acomys minous. Next base: position 45,132,824 of record NC_140484.1, on the reverse strand, counting down.
TCCAAGAGACTCCCAAAGCATTTCAGACTGTTCCTACTGCCACCATCTCCAAGAGATGGAAGGTAAGTCCCTATGGCTAGAAACACCATGCACTTTAGAATAGGGTCTAGAGGCCCTGAGTTGGAGCTGACTTGAGTCACTCTTCCCTGAAGACAAGTTTTCATAGTACCCCAAAGCAGCATGCAAGCCTCCAAAGAAAGGAAACAATCAACAGGTCTATGCAGCTCTGATGCCTGCTAAGCACAGCAACAATCAACATGGCACAATAACCCTAAGAGTGCAGTAGTGACACACATACCTTGGCAGCAACCAACAGCTCCCTAATTGAACTTAGGACCTACTCAAAAGAGAGAAATCATGCCTAGAACTAGAAACTTAGTCAACTACCAAGAGCTAGTTAATTCATGGATTTTAGAGGAGAACCTTCAATTGCCACTTTTACTAAACCAGCATAATCTCTAACAACAATCTAAATTTGCTCTTCTACCCACACTTATGTATAGTTCTTAGCCCTAGTCAAGCAAGCTTCTCTTTACAATAGACAGAGACCATCACAGAAAACCACAACTACTCAAAGTACAGAGTCGTGGTGCCTAGTCCCAATAGATTCATCCTTGAAATAATTCTTGGGGAACACTGTGTAAGAGGGGGCCAGAAAGATTCTAAGAGCCAGAGGATTGAGGAATTTTCTATGAGACTACCTCTCCTAGTAATGTCTGAAGCTATACTCATAAAAAAAATCTCACCAATATGACTACCTAAACATGAGCCAAACAAGGACATTAGACATGCCAAAGTGGATGATGGAAAGATCACTAGGCCTTTAAACCTTTGCAAAGAATTAGAGGCAATAAAGGAAATGTTGAGAGTGAAAGAAGAAGTCCTCCTTGGGAAGAGCACATCAAATAGTTGTCTAATTCCAAATGGTCAGTCCTAAAAACATATATAAAAGTGACACTTTACAAACTAAGCATACTATATTATATGTGTGTGTGACAATCATTAATGAAAAAAGGGACCAGGAAGTTGAAAGAGACCAAAGCAGATATGTGGGAATGTTTTGAGGGAGAAAAAGGAAGAGGGAAATGATTATTATATTAATTACATTATATTATTATATCAAATTTTTAAAAAGCAAAAAACAGATAGTATATTCTCTAATGGTAATATTCAATATCAAATATAGTAAAAGTCTCAAGATCACAGAGTAAAGTAGGACTGGGAATATGAAAAAAGTCTTTTCCAAGAACAGCACAAACAGATGCTATGTATCACTCATTCACCCATATTGTATACACTGAATATCTTCAAACATGTTCAGTTTGAAAACAGCTATTCAACAAATACTTATTAAAAAATTAATATGTACCAGACAAAGGTCAAAGTGTTGGAGATCCAGTAGATAACTAATCAGACAAGACTACTTGGAGAGACAATTCCATTATGAGAAGTATAGTGAAGGAAACAGGGTATGATGAGAAGTGGCTGTCTAGGAGTGTCGGTAAAGACAGCATCAGCTATGATAGCCAAGTGCAAGAGTCCATCCTTAAAAGGATTTTGAAGCTTTGAGATGGTAGAAGCAAATGATCTGTGAGGTAGGAGAGCAACTGGAGAAGGGCTACAAGGCTGGAAGGAAAGGGGCCATGCAAGAGGGCGTGTGGGGTGAAGAAAAGACAGGTGGGCAGGATCAGTCCATGCAGAGACCTCCACAGTGAGACTCCCTTCTACATGTGACTGAGCAGACTGTAACGGATTGTATGCAGAGGGTGGCATAGTCAGACTTGCCTTCTAAAGAAAATTGCTGACTTCTGAGTGGGGAAATGATTATAGAAAACAACACCAGAATACTAGTGAAAACACCTGATGTGTAACTTACAGACTTAGGCTAAGGTCTTCATAGTAAACACAGGAAGAGGATGGATCTGCATGTTTCGGAGATTGAATTGTCTGGAAGTAGCAATAGAATTATTTTAGAGAGCAATAAGACAAAAAAATAAGAAACTAATTCTATATGTATGACACGAACAATTGAGTTGGGGGTGGAGTAAGAATGAGCCAGTACGGATACTGATATAGGATGTCTTAAGGGAGGAAGTGGTGTGTGTGTGTGTGTGTGTGTGTGTGTGTGTGTGTGTGTGTGTGTGTGTGTATGTGTGTGCATTCATGTGCACGAGCACACACACACTGAGGTCCTGGGAAAGTGTTCTTAACAAGTGATTTTTAATATGTTAAGCTTAAGATGCTTATCAAAATTTAATATATATCAAATGGTACTTGCATTTATAAGCCTGGAATTTATGAGAAAAATGGGTTTAAGTTATGAATTTGGAAATTATTACCATATAGATAGATAGATAGATAGATAGATAGATAGATAGATAAAACCACAGATCTAGAAGTCTCCATCCAAAGGAAATATAGGCAAATGTGTTCAGCACAAAGTGTTTGAGGAAGAAGAGAAGAAATCAGTGATGAAGGCTAAGACGTGAGCATGAAGTGGATCAAGTCAACAAAAAAGGTGCTTTTCACTGATATATTCCCAGTATTCACTGGTCTTTTTCAGCTCATCTCTCAACTCTTTTTGAGTATATTATCTTGGTTTTAAGCTTATTCCACAGCCTGAGAAAGACATCAATGGGTGGGGTTTTATGTATAGATTAACAGTACACAAACCACCTGCACCCATTTTCCTGGAGAAAATTACCAAACATAGGTGATTCCTATAAGAAGTAGGTGAAAAATGGGGAAGGAGGATAAAGAAAAGTGGAAAACGAAGTCCAAAATTGAAACTCTCTGGACTGCTGTTATCAGTAGCATTGGTCTTCTTTCTTCATCTTATACTATGATTTCTCTAAAGGTTTCCAGGAATGCCTAATTTGCAGCTGACCAGACACTTGCACCCCAGGATAGCTATGACACAGCCCAACACAAAACAGTCAACTTTTTCTAGCATTCTGAGACTTTTGTTTTCTTTGTTGATACTTGATTGTATGGCTCTTGAGTGTGAGCTTTGCAAATGACAATTTTGTTTTGTAATGTCTAAAGGTCGAGTGTGTCTGTCAAAACAGAAAGGAGGGATACTTTTGGTCACAAAGCTAGAAATAATAGACATTTTCCTATGACCCGCTGTTATGTGGCTTCTTAAGTTCTTTGTGTTCTGGGATCAATTCTCTGGCAATTATTTAGTAGCCCTTTCCAATTTCAGAAGCCTTGGGAATCAGTTAGAAGGGTCAGGCTACAGAAAAGTAGTTAATTTCTGTCTTTTGATTTTCAATAAATCTGGTACTTTTCAGTCTTGGAATCATGCAGTCAGACGAAGCTGTGATTTACCTAACAAGTATTTGAGCCTAAGCTCTAGTTTCTTCCTGTTCTGAGATAGAAAGCTTGAAGAAGATTGTATGATCAGAATCCCATTACTGCACTGGTATTGGATGGACTCTTGTCAACTGCATATTGAGGTAAAGACGTATGATGATGATTCATTATCCATGCCTACCTCTTTCCTTTAGGGTTCCTTGGAGGGTTGTCATGAGTGGTAATGCTTACTATTGCCATCTGATTCTGTGGCAATTTCTTTCTAAAGGGCATCTTTCTGAAAGTCACAGGATCATCTCTTCCCACCTAACACACCTAGAAAGAATTCTAATCCACAGAGCAATAGATATTTTCTGTTTCGTTGAATTAAGAGTAGGTTTACCCAAAACAAGGCAAGCAAGATAGCAGCAATATTGACACCAATGTTCCTGTCTGTGTAAGAAATGACTTTGACTTTGACGCTAAACAACAAAGACCCTGGGGAAGAGATGGGCTCAATCCCCACATAAGCCAGCTTTTAACATTGCAGCAGAAAAGATTTATTGAGCCACCTAACAGAGAACCTCAACAGAAGAGGTTGACAGCATTTATTTTCCTCTCATAGCAAAGTCAGAAGGAAACAACTGATGCGCTTGGATCTAGGTCCAGGCTTAAGTGATATTAAGGCTTCTACCTTGCCCTCTTCGACTTAACATGCAAAGATCCGCTGTTATGCTGAAGAAGATGCTACGTGATAGAGCAATAATATGAGAAGCTACGTGAAGGAAAAAGCCAAGAGTGGACACTAAGACCCCAGACAGCAACAAATCCCACCTGGTAAGCAACACAAGGCTGGACCCTGACATCCTGCTGTGCTGCCCTAGTGGGCCCCATGGGAATGAATAGTGAGGTGTCCATCCTAGAACTTGTCATCATGCCTTACTCATAGAATCATAATCAGAATATCTCTTGTCAGCTACCAATTTTCTGGAAGATTAATTTACGCAATAACAAAAAACACAAACCATACGTTCAATTTCTCATAGACCCCTATAAGAACCCCTTAAAGTATTCTAATGCTTTATATCAGCGATGCCCACATGGATTGTGTTCTAGACTCTACTGTGTCCTAGACATATCTCTCTCTCTCTCTCTCTCTCTCTCTCTCTCTCTCTCTCTCTCTCTCTCTCTCTCTCTCTCTGTGTGTGTGTGTGTGTGTGTGTGTGTGTGTGTGTGTGTGTGTGTGCCTGTTTGTATATGTACATAGGTTTCTATGTAAGGTGTATACTTGCTTTGAATACAGATAAAATGCTTTCTGATCAACTAGTGACAATGACAAGAAAGAAATTGTAACCAAACTCTTATATAAATTCCACCTTTAAGTTTCCAGGCTTGGAAACAAATTTTTCATGTAAGAATTTCTGTTTTGTTCCTATCTGTACCCTTCCAAGCTCTTCTACCCAAAGTTCTGCTCTATGTGAGGGAGATACTATGAACACAGTAATGCTGACACATCTTGTCAGACTCGGCTTGGTTTTCAATGTGTTTTCCATCTACTAGCTAATCTAATTTAATTTTTACAATCTTATCTAGGGATAGTACAGACTTTATTGTGGTCATTTCACCTGAAAAGTAACTGAAATATAGAACATAGTGCAAAAAGCATCTATAGATAGCTACTTAACAATAAGGTTTTTCTACAGCTAAATTAGCCAGACCCTTACTCCAGTGTTCCCTTAGGAGAGGGGTCCTTTTCACATCATATGTAGGCAACTTGGATCATCTTAGTGTTTGCACTGCATGATCTATTTGAGCATCAAACTATTTAATGAACTGTTGAAAAATTGCATGCTTAATGGAACCCTTTTGCCTCTATGGGAAATACCTATAAAGCAGCTATCTGCACCTTAGCACTCAGGTTCTAACATCGTTTTAGTAGCAAGCAAAACCACACAGCCAGCCTTACAGTCAGCTTTCTAGAACCATTAGCCTCACCGAAACATTGACCTACCACCCTATATCATCAAATCCCTAGGACAGCTATCTGTCCACATCCAGCCTTCAACACATTCAATCCATTCCCACAAACCCACATCTGGGAGAGTCTTCAGCTACACAGCAACACGGACGCAGATTCCCAACAGGGGGAAGAAAAAGAGAAAGCCTCTCTTAACTGTCCTCTTGGCCTACTGCCTAATTCTCATTCCATCCACCATGGTCACATGATGCCAACCAAAGGACTATACAGGCACAGCATTCATTTTGTAACTGTGGCACATAGTGCGCCAATCTGTACCATGCCCCGGGTGTAACCTTGCTCACAGCTCTATCAAGCTATATAGAAAGCAGTTCATCTGTCTTCTATTATGTTTGCTTTGGTTTCCTTTAGGTTCTGGGAATGCGGTCTAGTGTTTGTTTTCATGGCTGCCAATGCTTAAACCTTCCAAGTGGTTTTGGATTCCACATCTAAGCATCAAGCAGCTAATAATGTTCAACACACACTGTGTGCTCAGCCGAAACCACAGAAACTCCTAAAAAAAAAAAAAAAAACAACAACTTTAAACCACAGGTTTTGTCATGAAACTATTGTAAATCTATGTTCAACGTCTTGTTTAAATTTTATTTCAACCTTTCTGTAAGTGGCTGCCCTTTAAGAAAGTGGTTTCTGGGAATGTTTATATCAGAGGCACTTATGAGACTTGACTGCAGCCAGTGCTGGGGATTTAAGGAGGCTAATCACTTCTTTTCTGCGGCAGAGTCGATATCCCTGTGCTCGCTAACTAGAGCACTAAGTGGAAAATATACCTCTGCTTAAGGAGAAGAGAAAGGCAGCCTCGAGAGTGCAATAGGGAGAATACTTCCCTTCTCTCCTCCCTCTCCTCTCTTCCAGCTGGTTCAGATGAATACAGACTCACTACGAAGCTGATTTCTTTGAAAGTGGTAACTATGACAAAATGTAGACAACAGTTGTTGGAATTGCCAAAGGTTAGATGGAGGTACGTGTTCCATTAGTTTTCTCTCACTGTGCATGTTTAAAATTTTTGTTATGAAAACAAAACAAAAAAACAAATGTATTAGAAAAAAAGAAGTTAGTTAAACAAATTATGTAACACTAGTAAGGTCTAAATAACAGGATGGATGGTGTTTTCTACTTTCTACTTAGGAAAAATCACTAAATTTTAATGTTTCATTATTTGATCTATCAAAATGACTTGAAAATTTGATAGCAACTATAGGCTATTTGAAGGCTGATTTCACTACTCCATATAGGTGATAAGAATATTTGTGTTCATTTTAAAAAGAACATCGCCTTTCTAGTTTTGTCGGCAAACAAAATGTTAACTGATGTTTCACTTTGTTAGCACATAGTAAACTTCACTCCATTTAATCACTTAAAATCCAACTGTCTTTATTTGAATATGGATCTGTTGGTCAGGAATTTGTACAGCATGTGCTCCCTGAAGTGTGGTCTTAGCTAGGGTGGTGTCGGAGGCTAGGAACCAGCTGGAGAGCTCAGTAGGGTCATGAGCCTGTGGCCTTACTTCTTGATTTTGGCAGGGTTTCTTGATGCTTCTCTCATGGCCTTGTCACATATCCAACTGCATATATTCATAAAGTGGATGTTGTACACAGCAGAAGACCTCCCAAAGAGAAAAGAGGACTGTCAGGAGTCAGGGAGGCCAGGCCCAGGATATAATATAGGATTTTTTTTTATCTGCTCTATCTTTATCCCTGCACATCTTGTAGGCAGGGTGAATTTTGTGGGCGGGTTGGGGTTCTACTCTCTTTATTAGGATTTTGTCTGTTAGAGGGTATCCTTTTCAGTCTCTATGACTCCTGCTACCAGGAGTCTCCACTAGAGTCTCTCGCACATCCTTCTGGGTGCCTACATTGACTTAGGTCTCCAGCTTGTCGCAGAGATACCCTTGCCCGTGGTTTCTCTTTTCTCTACAGGTCTTCTGTCCTCCCACCCCTGTCATCCCCACCTTCATATCTCTCTGTGCTCCCTCTCCTACCTTGTTCCCTCTCTTCAGCCACTACCTCTGTCTATTCTATTTCCCCTTCTAGATTTCCCTCAGCTGAAGAACGGATAAAGAAACTGTGGTATATTTACACAATGAAGTACTACTAAGCTATCAAAAACAAAGAAATCATAAAATGCGCAGGCAAATGGACGGAACTAGAAAATATCACTCTGAGTGAGGTAACCCAGACGCAGAAAGACAAATATGGTATGTACTCACTTACAAGTGAATTTTAGTCATACAGCAAAGGATAAAGATACTACAATGGACAGAGTCAAAGAAGATAAGTAACAAGGAGGATCCATGGGAGGATGCTTAAATCTCCAGATGTCTTAAGCAATGCCATGAGAATGTAACGAATATGTCATTCAGCATGAACAGGACCCATAACTTGCCCAATCAACCAGGCAATATTCAGTTGTTCCTCCTTCTTCCTACTCTTCTTATCTTCCAAAGAAAAACTAAATACGTAGAGAAAGAGTGGCCATCTTATATATTCTCTTAACATTGAAAGAAAGAGAACTCTGGCTATGCTCATCCTTGTGTATTTACCTGCTGGAGAGAGAGGGAGCACCGTACCATCATTGGCCTCTGTGCTAGTCAGCTATGGAGGATAACAACTGGTGATCCAAAATTTTGCCTTGATTAATATCTTTGGGGTGTTCTTTTTATAATTTGTCTTGTCTTTGCTCTTTCTGACTCTTCTGAGCCCTCCGTCTGGTCCAATAAGTCACACATTGATTCATCTTTCTGGCACAATCATCCATTTTGTGCAGCAGACCTCATGGCATTGCCATTATATTTTACTGAAGCACTTGGGCCACCTAAAACCTAAAGGCTAGGATGAAGGTCTGTCTTTAAATTCTACCTGTCTGAGTGTATCCCATGCAGAAAAAGCGTGCAGAAGGCTCCTAACTTCAGTACTGCTTGCAAAGTTGGCCTCTGCCTGGACACTGGGTCATAGATCTAAGTTCCAACTAAGAATGGACCACTCTCTCAACTGTTGTTCAAGTAATGTCATTTGTACAGACTTCTTACATTCCTTTTCCGAGACTAGAATTTTGCTACCAGCCAGGGAAAGGCTTCATGATGATCTCAAAAATAAAACTTCTAGCTTTTAAGTCTCTGATGAGCTTCCTATTAGACACAGATTTTACACCTTTCTGTCATTGCTTAGGGAATCAAGCGTATCCCTTGTGACTCCCCTGGAAAGGGACTCTTGGAAGTGGGCATCTAGTCCACAAGACTTCTTGGGTGTTTCTTCTCTTTGCTGACTTTCCTTTCCATATTTCACCATAATCTATTATAACCAGAAATTATGATGGTTATAACCTTATGATGAGCTTCAAACATCCTAGAAAACCATCAGACATGCATAACTACCTTGATAGGGTAGCACATTAATTCAGAAGGTTGGAGACAGTCTGCAAGATGCCTTCCATGAACCCTGAATCAGGGTGGAGGACTGGACATGGTAGAAATCAGCACCTGTTAAACACATACATGCTCACACATGCATACACACACACACACACACACACACACACACACACACACACATACACACTCACATTCACATACATTCTGAGATGAGTTCAAACCACACTGTAGATTTTCCATGCGTTTGTACAGCTACATCATAATTTTCATCTCTTAATTGTTTTTAATTAATAAAAGCAAATAAATTCACTTAACTGGAAGCAAATTTCTTGGCAATTTTTCCTTTCTAAAGAAATTTTATTTTTTAAATATATTTTATTAATTTATTCATATTACATCTCAATTGTTATCCCATCCCTTGTAGCCTCCCATTCCTCCCTCCCTCTCATTTTCCCCTTACTCCCCTTCCCTATGACTGTGACTGAGGGGGACCTCCTCCCCCTGTATATAGTCTTAAGCCAGCCAGTGGTAAGCCAGGTACTGCTGCAAGCCTGAAAGGGTACCCGTCTCTGTAACAATCCCTCCTTCTAACTTATTTCCCTCACCTTCTTTCCTTCCAAAGTGATCTTGCTTCTTATTTGTTCCTCAAAGGAAAGAAGCAAAGAAATCCAATTCAAATAAGCAGGTGTTCTATGAATTTCCTCTAGAATTATCCAACCCTAGCTTCATGATAACATGAGGAAGCATATAGCATGGCAAGCTTCTGTCCTTGTGTGGCGTGGCAGCACAGTCTGATTTTAGTATCACCTGCTTTTATTTGGAATGAAGGGGAACCCAAAAATAAATGAATTGGCTCAGAAGGCCATGATGAAAATAGCACTGAAGGACTCTGTCTGCAGCTGGCCCTCACCACAGACTGTGCTGGGGTCTCCACCTCCCTCTTCCACTTCCCCTCCTATGCCAGGGCAGCTTATTCACACTGCCAGTGCATACTTAACACGAAATTCTTCAAGTACCACTGCAAATCATCCAGCAAACACAACTCTAAACTTAGTCTCACATATGTAGCCAGAGACACAGATAAATATAGAGACCTAGAAATACATATAGAATGCCAGGGAAGCATGCTCTCGGCCAGAAACATATTGTGAATATGCAAATACCTCCGTGTCTGGTACTAAAGCTTTGCCCTTTAGCACTTACCTCACTCCATCTTTCTCTCTTTTTCTCTTGGTACCACATGCCCCTCCACCAGTCTCTACCCATCTGTTTATTTTTTTCCAAACTTCTCATTTGAAAAAAAATATGATATCACCTCTTAAAAATAAGAAAAAATATGGTGCCACAATTCTCACTGCCAGGTGTAACATATGATGCTGCTTCTGGGAGCTGGGAAACAAAATGTATAAAGGGGGATGGGTGTGTTCAAACTTCCCTACAAAGGTTACCAGAAACGGATTCTTACCCATCTTGTCTGCACTGTGCTCAGTCCTTATTAGATTTCAGGTTTGCTTTGTAGTTTAAAGAAATTGTATAATCCAGACCTTGTCATCAACTTGCTTAATTTATTTCCCTGAAATGAGAGGCCTGGCAGGGCAAGCTTGGCAGGGGCAAGCCTGCCTCTCAAATGTCTGGATCAGAGCTTAGCTATGGAAACAAGTGTTAAAGTGCCATGGATGACAAGTTCCACGGGTACTTTTCACATTACATTCTATATGGACAACATCATTTTGTATTCTGACCAGCGCAACTGCGTCCTTCTGCTTTGATGGACAAGCAACCATCACAGTGGTGTGCATCTATGATCCAGCCGTTAGCGCTCATGCAAATTGCCTATTCTAGAAAAAAAAAAACAAGACTTAATCAAACTAATTATCCAATAAATAAAACAAACATGGAGGTGAGGGCACAGGGGCGGGCAGGTGGGGGGGGGGGGGAGGCGCCAGGGGAAGAGTCCGTACAAATTTCTTTTCCATGAGCTAAATTCCTTGTCTAAAAAGAAGACAAATTAAAAAAAACTATCCTAAGAAAGGACACGGCTTTATCTGTACTCTGTACTCCTGTGTACAGCACTAAAGAGCTCGCAGAGTAGGCGTCATTATTAGAAGTAGCTATTTTCAATAAGTTGCTAGACAACGGCCATCGTTAATCTGACCTACTGAGAAAGATAACAGAATAAAAGGAATGGGTAGTTTTGGAGTAGCCACTGTGTGCTGGCCTAGCGACCAGACGTGAGTTATTGTATTTCATTTCATCTTCACAAACAGCACTGCAGGGGAGGTATAATCCTTGTTTTATGAGAAAGGAAACTGAGACTCTGAGAGGTTAAGTAATATGCTCAAGGCCTCAAGGTTATAAGTGCAACAGCCAGAATTCAATCTGAGCTTTGTCTACAAAGCCCATGTTCTTTCCACTGAATCAACCTAGACAGCAAGTTCAGGGCATGTAAGGCCAAATTGGCAAACCCTGGTCCTGGCTTGCTTCCCCTCGGTTTAGCTGGTTTAAAAGGACAAGGTATCACATCTCCAGTTGGGTCACAATAATTAGATGTGCTCCCCTGGCTTTCAAGTGATGTTGGCCTGGCTCCAGCTCCTATATCAGCATAACTCAATTGAAATCTTATCTGACCCTTGATGAGTTATTAAATCAAAGTCAAATTGAAACTGATGTTCAGAAACTCTATACTTAAAAAAACCAGGGGCATAAAATCTAAAGATATCTATTTGTTCTCTTTGTAAATATTTACTTTTTTTTAGCTGTAATTGTTAATCTTAAAACAAACAAAAATAAGTAGACCAGAGATGTCACATGTGGATAAGAGAGAAAACAATTTATGCTTATGTCCCCAAGCAGGTATGGTAGATACCTGGGGTGGTGACTTAATAGGACCATTTATTTACACGTGCAAATTGTCAAGTGTTGATAAGCTGGGTGAGCACAGGTGTCTATCCACTTGTGCCAGGAGCAAGTAAAAAAAAAATTGTAAAAGGACATTTCAAACAGCTCCTGAAACTAGCAGTAACTGCACAGATATAGTGAATTCTTCTCCCTACTGTGGCCATACAAAAGTATGTTGAAATATATACGGAGGACTTAAAGTGACGTTACCAGTGATATTTGGCTTTCGACTCCCCCATGCACACTTCAAGCAATGTGGACCCAGGTCAAGGTTCCAGAAGTGTCCCTACAGTAATCTCTCTCTTCCACTTCCCTGGAGCAGGGATGGCTCTGATAAGGATAACCAGCAAAACCGAAAGAATATGATTGTTCAAAATATCAGAAAACTGCATCTCACTTCCCTAAATGGGGGGGCGGGGGGAATCTGCCTTCATTTCTTATTTTAGAGGCTTATTTGATTGACTGGAAGTTGGGGAATAAAAGAAGAACCATAGAAACTGTATGTAGGAGGCAAGATGGAAATCTACCCGTGACAGTGTCTAGAGAAGTGGTTCTCAACCTGTGGATCATGGCCCAACCAACCTTTCACAGAGGTTGGTATATCAGACAGCCTACATATAAGGTATTTATATTAACATTTATAACAGCAGCAAAATTACTGTTATGAAGTAGCAACAAAAAATAATTCCATGGTTGGGGTTCACTACAACAAGGGAAGCTGTATTAAAGGATCATAGCATTAGGAAGATTGAGAACCACTGGTATAGATGGGCTGCCATTATGGCCTGAAAACACATACTTTGCTTTGTAAAATAAGACCTCAGTGGAAGAGAGAAGTGAGTGATGCTGTGCTTCACCCAGAGCACCTGACACAGTGGAAACTGCCTCTGAGGCCTAGAAGATGGAGTGCTCTGCATACTCCTTACACTTCCTAGCATTTGTACGATCATTGTAATAGTTTGAATCTTGAATATCTTCCAAGAGCTACTGGTGTTGAAGATTTAGTCCCCCGTCCCTGGCACTATTGAGAAGTGATGGGAACGTTAAGAGGTGGAACCTACTGGAAAAGAGCTGTGCCCAGAGAAACAAATCCTCTGCAACATGCCTGGATGTACTGGCCACCACAGGCCCCAAATCAGTGGAACCAACTGACCGTGAACGGAAACCTCTGAAATAATTATGAGCTAAAACAAGCCTGTCCTCACCAGTTGTGTATCTCAGATGTTTTGACACAGTGACAGAAAGCTGATTAACATCACCATAGGATATTGGTCTTTGTCCACTATCTGAGCTCATTGTGTTAGTAGAGACTGTTGTCACGGTTTTAATCAGGCAATGCTTAGTTCTTGCGGTACCCAGGATTTGGTCAAGAGTATGAGAGTTGTCCTTTATGCCTTGAATGAACTATGATTAGCCCAGGCCTTTCTTTGAGTGTTAAGTAGGTCCAAGGTATAAACAAGTTGAGATCCTCAAACTCTAGCACCCAAATCACCAGAGTCCTATAATCAAGGTCCCTTTTGGATAGCATGTGTGTATTAGTCATCAATGAAAAACATATACCATCTCTTTACATACAATTTCCTTCTCTTTCTTTATCTCTGCTCTGAAATAACTCCTTTGTACTCATTTAGGAAACAGCTAGCTATCTTTGAGGGGGTCGGAAAGAATAAAAGCTTAATTTGAGCTTCAAAAGGCTATATCTATAGGCACTCATTCATTCAATATCAATCCAATAACTACTATTAATTTAATCCTTTGCTGAATATTCCACATAGTCAACACTGTAGAATGTAAATGTTTACAGTAGAGCTGAGAAGGACACAAGTAGGTAGATGCACAGGACAATGATAAAGATGTGAACAGAATGTTTTGAGTACAGAAGGAAACGTCAGCTAATATCTGAAGATAAGTGACTGAACATGTCACAGGTTTTCTAGTGCATGTCACATGTAAATCATAATTAGACACTCTCTATTAAGGCCTATTATTGCATGCACTACCTTCAGAATTCAATCCCTAAACCCAGATTAAGGAAAAGCATTTTATAGAATGTGTGTGTGTGTGTGTGTGTGTGTGTGTGTGTGTGTGTGTACACATAATTGCAATTATATATAATCTCAAGCTCATCAGCAAACTCAAATTTACAAGAAATTTCACATTCATACACATGTGCATACACATGTGCACTCACACTGGATGAGGCAGCATGTGACTACAATTGCTTCAATCCATATCAGTTCACATAGAGCACAGGAGGAGGAGACTGCCTATTCCAATGTTCCTTCCACTGAGTGTCCAATGAAGTCAAACTAGTCAAGGCAACAAGGATCTGTAACTGACAAAAGTCAGCCTCAGGACATAGTAGATGGGCATGATTCCAGAATCTTCTCTTGAGTCCAGAGTTGAACTCTTTGACTTGTAACTCCAAGTCTTTCTCCCATTACCTAACTCTTGGTCTCTGGCACAAAATTCTCCAATAGATCTCTTCAGATCACGCCTCAAAGTAGAGCTAGTAAGACTAGAGGCCAGAGTCTGGCTTCACTTGGAAATAGCTATTATCAGATGAGTAAAACTTTCAACCTTTCATTAATAATAGTTGCTTGTGCATAAAGCATGGCCTTGATTCAAAGACAACAAAAAGAGATGCAATCCAAATTTTGATTCGCCTTATTTGTTTACTAGGAAGAATGCAAAGTCTCTCTGGAGCTCTCACTATTTTCCAGAGGCTTTGGCCATTGGCACATGTTTCTAGAAGTAAGACAACCTTCTGTTGTCCTATATTATCCTGGTTATTCTCTATATGGCTTCCATCATGCAACAGACACTCCAAGTCCATATGTGCAGGCATCCATATGTCAGTGAGAGATGGGCATGGGCTATGTTTATGTTTATAGAGAAGACTAGATAAATGATGCCAATCCTATTTGGTATCTGAAAATCAGTTAGTGCCCAGAATAAATTTTCATTTGATCTGCTGATACATGTATCATGTATTTTATAACATGTGCGTACACAAAAAGTTTAACTTTTCCGTATTTCTTAGAAAATAATGTCTGATAACCTTTATGGCATGTAAATATACATGTGCCTCCTTTGCCACCATTAAAGATAATGTACTCTGGCATGATTTTAATTGACTGAATACATGAGAGCAAAGGTGAAGATGACTTTTAAACTCATGACATAGAATCATGTTCTGGTCATTGAATTTATTTTTATATTTTAAATGACTGCACTAGATTTACTGCCCAATGTATAGAATATTTTATCTTTATCCCATCCCCCTAAGGTTCTGCTGTGCAAACCTTGTCTTTTGAGCAGAGAGATGCTTTGTGTCCTGACAGCATAGAAGGCTGCAGTGTACACCGTGGTTGGTTGGAGTTTCCCCTTAAATGAAATACAGGAGCCATAACTCAGTTTCTCTGGCAATGAACCTCAGAGACCATTCATCAGGATGTGGCAGACATTTATCTCCTCAAATACGCCAAGGCAGATGGAAATAGCATCTAGCCTCCTGTCAGAATAAATAACCCAAATATTGTTGCCCCCGCCCTGAAAAGACCCAAACAGATGAGCAGCCGTAGATCAGCTAGCCAGAGGCAGAAGCAAAGCAAACCAGGAGGCTGCCAACCTTTGCCCTACTGCTGCCTTCCCTTGATGGGCAAGCAGGCTCTCTTCACAATGGGTGGGCCTTTACAGGTGGGGTCTTGGTGCTGAAACTCTAAGAAAGGAGACCAGGGCTAATACGCTATTTTTTACTGTAAGCTTCCAATCAAAGCCTCTTCTGGAGCTATTGAAAATGGAATTTATATTTATTTTCTACACTAAACATAAACATTTGCAAGATTGCTTCCTCTAAGAAACATGTCGGACAGCAAGCTTCCTACCTTCTTTGGACCAAATTATGCTTTAAAATCACTACAACGATAGATTTCAGTATACACACACATACACACACACACACACACACACACACACACACATATGTATATCATTTTTTAAAAATTAAATTGTTTAAAATTATTTTTTAAATAAATATTAAAGAAACTCAGGGGCCTGGGGAGATGGCTTGGGAGTTAAGTACAAGTGCCATTCTTGCAGAAGACCTGAGTTCCATTCTAGGACCCACGTTGGGCAGCTCACAGTCACCAGTAACACCAGCTCCAAGAGATCCAAAGTCCTCTTCTGATCCCATATACATATGTATATGTGTATATATATGTATGTATATATATATATACATAATTTTAAAATAATAAATATTTTAAAGAAGAAACATAAGTAAACTAAACTAATTAGAGGGCCAGGCTTTAAATATTTATATTTCTGGATTTATTGTATTTAAAGACAGGCTCAGTGATTAAGTAGCCTTTCCTTCCTGTAATGTTGGCTTTGTGTTAAGATTTCTTGTTATATTCTAACTCGAAACCTTACGTTGCTGAATTCAATCAACCCCATACCACAAAGAGGCAAACCTCAGTTGAAAGAAGCACTAAGCCAAGATCAGCATTCAAATTCCACCCAGTTCTGTCTCTTTGGATAAGAAAGTATTAGCTGGACCTTTAGAGCCTGGGGAGGGGAGAAGTTTACAAGGGGAGGATAAGTGGGGCTGTCACTTGGAAAGTCAAAAACAAAGGAAGTATTCTTTTCCTAATAAGCTGACCTTTCTCCATCGTCCATGTAGTAGCTTTTTCGTTGATTTTAATATAGACAAACTCTTTAAGGAGAGATAAAGACATGCCTCTGTAATTCTAACTTGCCTGGACACCACCATATGCCCTAAGCATATATTCAAAAATGCCTGCTATATAGATCAGAATTGGTAAAAAAAAAACAACTATAGGTAGATGAAAAGTATTTCTTAAATGACAAAAATAAAGGCAAATTGACATCCTTACATAAGAGAATGTGGCCAACAAAATGAAGTCTCTAAGGTTGGAGGGGGGGTGGGGTACTTGACAACCAGGCAGTGGTAGGAAACTTTTGACAGGAAGGTCAAACCCACCTGAGCATCTCCTTGTGAAGGAAATTAAGAGGCGCAAAAACACTGTAAGCACATTTCTGTAAGCAAGCCGAGGTGTTCCTAAATTAAGAAATGTAGATTGATCCCTGAGAGCCTAGAACCCGGGACTTCCACTGCAATGTTTTCAGCAATGTGCTTTTTTTTTTTTTAACTTGATGTGTTTTTTAATTTATCCTCCCTCCCCACCACCAGTGTGTGTGTGTGTGTGTGTGTGTGTGTGTGTGTGTGTGTGTGTGTGTGAATGCTTACATGTGCCTATCATTGATTTCCACCTTGTCTGAGGCAGTATGTTCCATTTGCAGCTTCATACACAGCGCCTCTGTCTCTACTTCCCATCTCACCATAAGAGTGCCAGATCTACAGACTACACTACCACATTCACCTTTAGGTACGTGGGGTCCGGGTTTCAAACTCAGGTCCCCACATTTGAACAACAAGTGCTGT